>NC_082640.1:115213216-115902716 GCF_028023285.1 Balaenoptera ricei | reverse complement strand
TTTGAATAAAGCTGACATTAAACATTCAAATAAAGATTTTCATGTGAAAATAACTTTTCATTTTTTTGTAGTAAACATCTAGGAGTGGGATTTCTGGGTCATAATGGCAAACGTATTTTTAAGTTTATAAGAACTGCCAAACTGTTTTGCATTCCCACCTGCAATGTATTGGAAAACCAGTTGCTCTGCATCCTCACCAACACTTGTACTTTTAAAACTTATTTTAGCCATTCTAATTAAGTGTTTAGTTGTATCCCAGTGAGGTTTTAATTTGCATTTCCCTAATGACATCTTTCCATGTCCTTATTTGCCATTTGTATATCTTCTTTTTTGAAGTATTTGTTCAGATCTTTTAGACCTTTTTTTTAATGTTTTCCTTTTATTTTCTTATTCTTGAATTTTGAGAATTCTTTATATATTCTGGAAATAAGGGCTTTTCTTTAGATTTTCTGGAAATAAGGACTTTGTCAGATGTATAATTTTCAAATGTTTTTTTTTTCCCAGTTGTGCTTTCTGTTTTCATTCTTTTAACTCTGTCTTTCATAGAACAGTAGTAAATTTGGATAAAGTAGAATTTATCATCTTTTTCTTTTGAAGATCGTTCCTTTACTGTCACATCTAAAAACTCTCTCTAACGCAAGATTTTCTTCTAAACTTTCTTCTTGGAGTTTGATAATTTTACATGTGAAATTTAGGTATATAATTTACTTTAAGTTAATTTTCATATAGGTTGAAATTCATATTTTTGCATATGGATGTCCAGTTTTTCTCACCATAATTTTTTGCAGAGACTAGTCTTTCTCCATTGAATTGCATTTGCACTTTTGACAAAAATCAGTTGACTGTATTTACGTATATCCATTTCTGTTTCATTGACCTACAGGCCTTTAAAAAAAGTCCTTTCATCAATGTATGTATTTTCAATATACAAATTCAACACATACGTTGTTGGATGTATAGCTAACACTTTGAGGGTTACTTAAATTATTTTTTTAAATTTTGAATTCTAATTATTCATGGCTGGTATATAGAAATAATATTGATTTTTGTGTATCGATCTTGTGTCCTGCAATCTTGTTAACACACTTACTTGTTTGAGGACATTTTTATAAGTTCTTTGGAATTCTTTACATATTAATTCATCTGTGAATAAAGACAGTTTTATTTCATTTTTTCCAATCTTTCTGCCTTTTTTCCTTCTTATTGTGTTATTGTACTGGCTAGAACTTCCAGTACAATGTCAAATTGGAGTGTTGAGAGAGTATATCCTGTCTTGTTTCCAATCTTGGGGGTAATGCATTCAGTCTTTCACCATTCAGTCTGATGTTATCTGTAGATATCTTATAGGTATACTTTATCGTCTTAAGAAAAGTCCCTTCTATTCTTAGTTTTCTGAGAGTTTTTATCATGAATTTATGTTGAATCTTATCAAATACTCTCTATGTCTACTAAGATGATAATGAGTTTTATTTAGTAAATAATTTTTACTCTTATATTTGTTATTTTCTTCTTCTCGCTTTGGATTTACTTTGTTCTTCATTTTCTTGTTTCTTAAGATGGAAACTTAGGTTATTGATTGGAGACCTTTCTTTTTTTCTAATATAAAAATTTAGAGAAGCGACATCATCATGATGGTGACATAGGTCACTCCTGACTTCAGTCCCCTTCACAAAAAATCAGCTAGCAGCTATTCATAGACAAGACACCATTGTGAAAATCCCAGAACCCAAGGATGAGGCTGACATACCTCCTGGACAACAGAGACCAAGACAGACTGCATTACAAAGGTAAGAGAAGCCCCTCACCCAGGCCGTCACACTACTGCACCAAGAGGGCTCCCCTAGGCCCACAGCTCCTCTAGTGGGAAAAGAGAGCCCAAGGTGGACATCCAGCTTCCTCAGTGTTGCAGGACACTTGCCAGGAGGCTTTTTTAGGTCTCATCTCATAGGGATCCCTAGAGGAAACTGCAGAGCTTGGCCACTGGGGATCAGATAGAGACTGAGAAGAGAGGTAAGTCTTACAGTCCATCAGTGCTCAGATCTTTGCTGACCATGTTTCTGCTTGCACTGATGCCCAAGCAGAGATCCCAATCCGCAGCTGTACTCATCCACAGAGCCAAGTCAGTAGCCCCATCTGGCCCAGGGGCTCGGCTGTTAGTTCTGCCTGATTTAGATCCCTAGCCGATGGGCCATATCAGCTGTGGGACCCATTCCAGGTCCCTACCCGGTTAGGGGAGCAAATTTGTCGTCCCTTCCAATGCTAAGCATAGCCTCCAGTCCTGCCCCAGCAGGAAGCATGGCCTGGCAGCCATGGAGCATATCCTAAGGCCTATGTGGCCAGGAAGGCAAGCCAGCAGCCCTGTTAACTATTAAACATAGCCTCTGGCCCCACATAACCAGGGACTCTGAACAGTGACCCCGAGCAGCCTTGGGGTCCCGCCGATGGTACCGCCCAGCTCTGGAGCCTTGCCTACAGCCCCATCCTGCATCAGAGCCCAGCCAGTGATACTCCCCACCCCAACCTCAGAGCCGTGAGGCTCTGTATAGCCTGTGACATCACCTGACCAAGGAGCCTGGACAGCAGCCCAGCCTGACTTTGAAGCAGTCTCCAGCCTCATCCAACTCTGGGGTACAACTAGAGACCTCACACAACCAAGGAACCTGGCCAGTGACCTCACCCAACAGAAGAGCACAGCCTGTGGCACTGGCTGATCACAGCACAGCGTGAAGTCCTGTCTGACCTCAACACAGAGTCCAGCCAGCAGCATCGTCCCCTCAGAAAGCACAGCCTGAGGCCTCACCCACCCGGGGGCAATTGTAGAACGTAGCCTGGAGTCCCACCCAATCACAGAATCCAACCAGTGGTACCACCTTGCCAGGGAACACAGCCTTCCATCCTGCCCAACCAAAGGTGACTGCACAGCCCCACTAGTAGACCCACCTGACCACAGAATACAACCAGCAACCCCACTTAAGTGCAAAGCCCAGCCAGCAGGTCCTCTCAGTTGCAGAGCCCAGGCATTGCCAACTCCCTGCCACCAACTTCAGGGCACCATCAGTGGCCTTGCCCAGCTAGAGAGTCCAATAACAAGCCTGGCTTGCCCATGGATGCTACCAGCTGACCCAACCAGTAAATAAATAATAATCACATATATTAAGAAATTAGAAAGATCTCAAATAAATAACCCAACTTTATTCCTCAAGGGACTAGTAAAAGAAGCATATACCCTAAGCCCAAAGTTAGCCAAAGGCAAGAAATAATAAAGATCAGAGCAGAAATGAATTAAATAGACAATAGGAAAACAATAGAAAAGATTAATAACACTAAGAGTTATTTCCTTGACAAGATAAAATTGACAAACCCTTAGGTAAAGTAATCAGAAAAAAGAGAGAGAGGACTCAAATAAATAAAACTATAACTGAAAGAAGAGACATTACAACTGATACCACAGAAATCCTAAAGATCATAAAATACTACTTTATACTAACAAGTTGGACAACCTAGAAGAAATGAATAAATTCCTAGAAATATATTATCTACCAAGACTGAATCATGAAAAAATTTTAAAAATCTGAACAGACCAATAACAAGTAAGGTTATTGGATTAGTAATAAAAAAAAGTCCCCCAAAGGAAAAGCTAAGAACCATATGGTTTCACTGGTGAATTCTACCAAACATTTAAAGGAGAATTAACACCAATTCTTCTCAAATTTTTTCCAAAAATTAGAGAGGAAAGAGCACTCCCCAAATCATTTTATGAGGCCAGCATTACCTGGATACCAAAGCCAGATAAGGACCCTACAATAAAAGAAAACTACAGACCAATATCCCTGTTTATTATAGATGTAAAAATTCTCAACAAAATACTAGAAAACTGAATTCAGCAGCTCACTAAAAGGGTCTTGATCAAGTGGGTTTTATCCCTGGGATACAAGGGTGGTTCAACTTTCACAAATCAATAAATGTGATATACCACATTAACAGAATGAAAGATAAAAATCATATAATCCTCTCAATAGATACAGAAAAAAAAGCATTTTACAAAACTCAACAAATTGGGTATAGGAGAAACATACCTCAACTTAATAAAGGCCATATATGATAAGCCCACAGCTAACATCATACTCAGTGGTGAAAGGTTAAAAGATTTTCCTCTAAGGTCAGGAACAAGACAAGGGTACCCTCTCTCACCACTTATAGTGGTAATTATTTCACAACATACACATATGTCAAATGATCATGTTGTACACTTTAAACTTACACAATATTATATGTCAGTTTTATATCACTAAAGCTTAGGCGAGGGGAAGAATTTAATGCTATCAGTTTCCCTCTAAGCACTGCTTCCTTGCATCTCTCAAATTTTGAAATGTGGTATTTATATTTTCATTGAGGTCAAATATTTTTAAATTTCCACTGAGACTTCCTCCATGACAAATGGGGGCATTACAAGTATGTTGTTTGTTTTCCAAACATTTAGGGATTTTCCAGATAATTTTTTGTTATTTATATTTCTAGCTTCATTCTGTTATGATCCAAGTATATACTTGGCATTTTTTTCTATTATTTTAAATTTTGTTGACGTTTGTTTTATGGTCACAATATGGTCTATCTTGGAGACTGTTCCAAATGCCCTAGTAAAGAAAATGTATTCTGCTGCCATTTGGTAGAGTGTTCTACAAATGTGAATTAGTTCTAATTGTTAGATAATGTTCTTCATAACTTCTGTATCTTTACCTACTTTCTGCATACTTTTTCTATCACAGTTTGTTGAAAGCCAGACATCTTATATAGACACTGGAGACTGGCGTAAATAGTTTTATGCCTAGAAGTAAGCACGCCTTCCTCTCTGATAGGACTTCAGTGTGGGAATTTGAGTGTATTACATTTAGGAGTTGGTCTGGGTTGAAGGTCTTTTATTGCTATGGTTACCCTTAGAGCAACCACAAACATCAAATTCCTATAGTGATTGTGTTTGGGGCCGAGGGAGCTGATTCGACAGGAATATCTGCTTTTCCTTTTAGGTCTTTCCTTTGAACTATTCTAAGACAGGGTCTGTTTTAGGTCTGTCAGCAGTATCTGGCTGTTACTTGCTACTGGAATCTCATCAGTGGGGTGGGGGAGGGGGGCAGCCATGGTATGTTGCGGAAGTAGTGGAAAGTGTTCTCTGTTGTTCTGATGAACCCCCATTCTTAGGCCGGCACCTGTCCCTGGTGCCATTTTAGCTTTTTTCCCCAACCCTACCACTTAGTCCTGGGCGCACCATGTATTCCTGTCCCTCCTGAGGGATAGAGATTTTTTTCTCCCTGTTGCCTTCCCCAGAGTCCGTGAATTTTCACCGAGGTCCTAAGGGTAAAAATGTTTTGTTGACCTTCGTTCCACAAATTAAGGCTTTCTTCATAGGGAAAATAGGGGAAATGGTCTAGGTGGAGTCCTGTACCTCTCCTACAGAAGCTGTGGTTCTCCCCCCCGCACCCCGCCAGGGCCTTCACCACAACGAAGGCTTTTTAAGGGCTCTTTCCTAATTATTCTGTGAAAGCATGATGAGGTCCATGAAGAAGGAGCCTGTCGGAGGGTGCTGAAGAACTTCAATTTCCTTCACACTCTCCTGCCAGCTACATTTGCCCCTCACCACATTGTGATCTAGTCTAACTGAACTCTTCTTCCTGTTGCCTAGGGGCCTCTACTCCAGGTAAGTAAGTGTTCACATCTCTTTACTCCCTTAGGTACCTGTGTCTCCTTGGCTTTGGGACTAGTTGATTGCCCTGTGCCTCCTTTCTCCAATGGATTTGAAAAAAGTCGTGAATTTGCACTTTATCCAGATTTTTAATTATTTGTTTATTTTTTTAATTATCAGGATGAGAGAGATACTCTCATATCCTTGAGCAGAAACCAGAAGCCATTTAGGAAGCTTTTAAGGGGCAACCTGGTTAAAAGCAGGGACTATGGATCTTGTCTTAAAGTGGCAACTGTATAGCATTTTATTTTAAGAGTAAGAAATCCTTTGTCCCAAATCAAAGAATAGGGAGAAGGGGAAGCAGCTGGTAGAAACCTGGAAGCCAAAAGGTGAGCTAACAACTCCCTCCCACCTCATACCATCACCCTATACAGTTTGGTCACTGTGCCCAAACCACTTAAAAGTCAAAACGCCTCTAGCTTCCTCACTCTGTCTCTCTTTCTCGCTCTCACCCACCTTTTGCACTTTCTGTCTCTATTGTTGTGTCTCTTTATCTGTCTTCCTCTCCACCATACCCCTCAGTAAAATGGCTAAAACAGGGCCTCGTCCCTTTTTCATGTCACAGAGTAAACTTTCTAAACGATGGGAGCAAAAAGGAAATTCTGTCCCTGTCATGCCTTGGGGATATGGTTGACAGTGTTTTTTTGTTTTGTTTCATTTTTTTAAGCTTCAGCCATTAGCTGCCTTGTCTCCACTTGACAATCCACGCAAGAGTGGTTGTCTAATTCCCCCTTCAGCCCTTTCTCCATTGGAATCTTGCCAGATGATACGGTTCAAAATTGATGAAGCCACTTCAAAAATTTTTAAGGAGGTTCATGACTGTATATATAACTGGGGAAAGGTTTATGAGTCACAAAATACTAGGCTTGTATAGGCTGTAGGCAAATGTGTAGTGATTGTCTCCTAGTTTTGACTCCTGCTCACTTGTTCTGACCCTTTTTTGCAATAGTCTGATAACCTTATACCTGAATTTTATCTGCACTGCAAGTGATTCCCCACTAGCCTTGCATGGCTGTGTGCAGGGTGTACTATTTTCCTTTTGCTTTGTGATGATTTCTCATTCTGCATTCATAGGTCAGTCCTGCCCTGCTCCATAATTGCACAGACCTCCAGGAACCTAGGTCAGGTTCAGAGGTGTTGCTTCTTATAGTCTAGGAGAAGAATTTGGATATCCCTGTCCAAACTTCTAGGAGAAGAATTTGGGTATCACTGTCTGCCTCATTAAGAGAGTAAATGTGTGAGTGAATAGAAGAACAAGATAACAAACTAGCTGAGGTCCCAGCCACAAAAGACTTCTCACAGAGAAGTAACTTAAACTAAGTTTTGAAGGATGTTTATATCTGAGATTGGTAAAGAGGTGAAGCAAATGCCCTAAAAAATACATAAATCATCCCTCTATACCAACACTCCCTTTGCTGCCTTTCCAAGATTAACACCATGTCAGTACATTGCTGGCAGCCAATGTCACCATCATTTTTCCTCCTCCTCTGATCTCGACCTTATTTCTTAGATATTTTAGTTTTGCTTCTGTTGATAATTCAATACTACAGCTTCCTCTGTGTTTCCATTCTGTGGAGGCACACAGCTCACTTTTGATCCTGCATCAGCAGCCCATTCACTGATGAATGCCTGAGACCTTTTATATCCTTTATACCTGTTATGGCTCACTCTCTTGGATGCATGATACTTGCTCTTGAATTTTGTGAAAGCTTTATTTTTTCAATAATTCTCACTTCACCCAAACCATCTGTTTCTTCCAAGATTCTACCTTGAGGTGCTTCAATGCTGACTAACCAGCACCCTGATATCATGGACGCCTCAGTAAACTGGCTAAGGCAGTTTATCCCAGGAATACCCCCTTGCTGGATACTCTTTCAATATTTTACCAAGAGTCTCTTTAGCTAAGAAGTTTATTTGCACAAACTGCTGAAGAGACTCTTGGGGGTAAAATATTGAAAGAGTAGCGAGCACCCAGACACATTGGTTTTTTCTGAGTTCAAAGTTCTTGAAGCTGAGGAGTGGGGGGGGGGGGAAGGGGGAGGGAGGGGGTGTGAGCTTGGGGTGATTCTAACCATAACACTACATCTGTCATTCAGATTATCTTCTGTCTTAGCCCTAGGGACCCAAGCCTTCATCCTGAAGGGAGAGATCTGAACAAGAAAGCCAGTAAAGGCTCTAAATCATAGGGACACTAATTGCAAATTGGCATCAGGTGTGCCAGCATAGAAGCCTTTGGAGAACCTTCATCATCTCTTCAGGTGATCATCATTAAGGCCTCTGACTTCATTTTATACATACAAGTGTTTCTCCCATTGTGGCATGGGAGAAAATGTCATAAAGTTTTCCCCTTCGAACTTAAAACAATTTTGTCTGGTTTGATGGTGTTAATCTTTTCACAATGTGTGCATCATCAAATCATCATGTACACTTTAAACATATTATTACTTTGTCAATTATACCTCAATAAAGCTGGAAAAAAATCTGATTTACACTTTTTAAAAATCTCTAAAATATCTCCAGCAAGCTAAAAAGGTAGGATCTCCATGTTTAAATTTGTTACAAAAATTTACATAGACATTCAATTTGAATTTGAAGAGTATACTCTAAAAAATTAAATTTGTAAGTTCACAGCAACAAGCAACAGTGATATTTTTGTTACTACTATTTGTCTGTTTCTTTTTTTGTTTTTTGTTTAATTATAGAAATGTAGGTGTATTTTCCTTTATTACTCCAAATATATTTCAAAATTTGTTTTATGAAGTAAAATTTATACATAGTGAAATGCACAGATCTTGTAAGTACTGATATATATCTCAGCCTCGACCAAAATATAAAGTATTTCCATCACCTATCTCAGAAATTTCACTTCTGCCCCCTTCCAGTCAATCTTGCCCCCTAAAGTCACCAATATTCTTATTTTTATCACCATAGTTTTGTTTTGCTATTCTTGAGTATCATAAAAGTGGAGATAATATAGTGTTTACTTTTATGTCTCGCTTCTTTTGCTCACTGTAATTTTTTAGGGATTGTTTAATGCATCAATTAAACGTTCTTTTTAAAATTTTTGAACAATTTTTCATTCTAATAACTTACTACAATTTGTTTATCCATTCCCCCAGTGATAAGCATCAGAGTTATTTCTAGTTTTGTACTATTCTGAATAAAGCTGTTTTAAACAGTCTTCTGCAAGTGTATCATGAACATATGTTTTTGTTTCTTTTAGATAAATACTTGTGGTAGGCAGAATAATGACCTCTCAGATACCCACATTCCCAGAACCTGGAATAAATTAGTTAAGTTACATGTGGAGGGGAGTTCTGGTAGCAGATGGAAGTAATGTTGCTAATCATTAGCTGACCTTAAAACAGGGAGAACTCACTGGATATCCAGGTGGGCCTACTGTCATCACTAGCGTCCTTAAATGTGGAAGATGGAGGCCGGAGAGTCAGTGCCAGAGTGATGTGGTGAGAGAAAGCCCTGACGGGATGTTGCTGGCCTTGAAGGTAGAAGGAGTCCATGAGCCGAGAAACGTGGGCAACCTCTGAAAGCTGAAAAAGGCACAAAAGTGGATTTTTTTCCTTGAGCCTCCAGAAGGGAAGAGAGCCCTGTCATCACCTTGATTTTAGCCTTGTGAGACCCACTTTGGACTTCTGAATTCTAGGATGGTAAGATAATAATTTTGTTTTGATTTTAGCCACTAAGTTTGTGATAATTTGTTCCAATGACAACAGGAAAGTACTACAATATCATTGAGTGAAACACTAAGTCATATGGTAGGCATATAATTAACTTCATAAGGAATTACTGGATTTTTCTTGAAGCATACTAATTTGCATTCTCTCCCATCAACAGTACTTAAGAATTTGGTTGCTCCAAAACCTTGCCAACATTTAGTGTTGTTCATCTTTTAATTTTAGCCATTTCGTTAGAAGTATTATCACGTTGTAGTGTTAATTTGATGACTTATGATATTGGGCACATTTTCATGTATTTATGGTCCATTTCTAGGAAATATCTCAGTTCTGGGATATATCTGTTCAAGACCTTGGCCTGTTTGTAATTGTGTTGTTTGCCTTTTTATTATTTATTTGTAAGAGTATTTAATATGTTCTGGATATAAATCCTTTATCACATATAGGCATTGTCAACACATTCCTCCCACCTCTGTCTTGTCTTAATGTTTTCTTTACGACATCTATTGATGAGCAGATATTTTAAAATTTGATTGAACCAAATCTATCTTTTTAGTTTAATATTTAGAGCTCTTTGTCTCATGGCTAGAAAGTCTTTGTCTAACCCAAGGTCATAATATTATTCTATCACTTAAGCTAGAACTTTTAGAGTTTTAGCTTTTAATTTTTATATGTGACATGAAATGGGAATCAAGGTTCACCATTTACCTTACTTCAGCTGCAAACAGTTTGTTGAAAAGACTTTCTTTTCCCCATTAAACTGCATTGGCATCATTCAACCATATAAGTAAGTATTTATTTCTGCATGTTCTATTTGCTTCCATTGATCTATTTGTCTATTTGTATTCCAGTGCCACAGTGGCTGTTATTGTCACTTAATAGTAATTCTTTAAATAGTGTAATGTCTCCAAAACTTTCTTTTTTTGAGGATTGCATCTTCTAGATCTTTGACTTTTATATAAGTTGTAGAATCAGATTGTCAATGTCTATGCTATTTTTTTTATTGCAATTGCCTTGAATCTATAGATTTGGAAAAAATGGGAATCTTAAAAATATTGAATTTTCAGTTCATGAATATGGCATTTTTTTTTATTTACATCGTCTTTAGATTTTCTGTTAACAAAGTTGTGTAATTTTTAGTATAGACTTAAATATGTCTTTCATTAAATTCCTAAGTATTTTGTGGTTTTTGGAGTGCTATTAAATAGTATGGCTTACTAATATCTTCCAATTATTTGTTGATGTTAAAATCAGTTGATTTCTGTAAGTTGACCTTGTGTTCTAGGATCTATCTTATTCATTAGTCATTGTATCTTTCTAGGTTTCGTAGGATTTTTCTACATAAAAATAATAATTTTTTGCATACTCACACAACCATGTCATCTATGCATAAATATAAATTTATTTTTTTTCCTCTTCCAATCTTTATACTATTCATTTTTCCTTGCCATATTGAACTGGGTAGGAAATTTCATACAATGTTGGATAGAATAATAGAATAAATACCCTCACCTTGTTTTTGATATTAGGGAAAAATTGGTGTGTATGTCAATTTCAACTATCATGTTAAAGGAAGGTTTTTCACAGATGTCATTTATAATTGAAGTGTTTTTCTATGCTTAGTTTAAGAATTTGTCATGAATGAGTGTTAAATGTTATCGAATGCTTGTTCTTTTGCTTCAGTTAAGGTAATTATGATTTTTATTCTTCTGTTAATGAGATTTTTTTTTTAAATCCTGTCACAACCGTACAATCCTGGGATAAACTCCATTTGATTCATTCTTTTTATATAATGCTAGAATCCATTTGGTTAAGGATTTTTATAAGTAGGTTCATAAGAAATATTGGTCTGTAATTTTTATTTTAATGTCCTTGTGTATTCTGGTTTTTTGGTTATGCTGGCTTCATGAAAAGACATAGAAAATATTGCCACACCTTATTTATCCTAAATGATTTGTGTAAAGTGTAAAATATTAATCATCATTAACTATCCGATAGAATTCACCAGTGAAGTTATCTTAACCTGATGTTTTCTTTCTGGGAAAATATTTACCTATGAATTATATTTCTTTTATAAGCGGGGAAGCATTCAGGATTTCTATTTTTATCAGTTTTAGAAAGGTTGTAATTCTACAACTTTTCTCCTTTTCATCTAACTTGTCAAATTTATTACTGCAAAGTTGCTCATAATAATGGTCCTTTAATTGAGTATGATGTGCTTACATATTATTTCTTAGACTTAGTCTACTTAGGATTTATTGAAATTCTTAGATCTTTGTGGGACTGCTTTCCACCAAATTTGGGGAATTTTCAGTTGTTTACTCAATATTTTTTTCTGATGCATTCTTTTCGTTTGTTTTTTGTTTTTTAATTTTTGAATTTTATTTTATTTATTTTTTTATACAGCAGGTTCTTATTAGTCATCAATTTTATACACATCAGTGTATACATGTCAATCCCAATCGCCCAATTCATCACACGACCATCCCCACCCCCCCCCACGGCTTTCCCCCCTTGGTGTCCATACATTTATTCTCTACATCTGTGTCTCAACTTCAACCCTGCAAACCGATTCATCTGTACCATTTTTCTAGGTTCCACATACATGCGTTAATATACGATATTTGTTTTTCTCTTTCTGACTTACTTCACTCTGTATGACAGTCTTTAGATCCATCCACATCTCAACAGATGACCCAATTTCATTCCTTTTTATGGCTGAGTAATATTCCATTGTATATATGTACCACATCTTCTTTATCCATTCGTCTGTTGATGGAAATTTAGGTTGCTTCCATGACCTGGCTATTGTAAATAGTGCTACAATGAACATTGAGGTGCATGCGTCTTTTTGAATTATGGTTTTCTCTGGGTATATGCCCAGTAGTGGGATTGCTGGATCATATGGTAATTCTATTTTTAGTTTTTTAAGGAACCTCCATACTGTTCTCCATAGTGGCTGTATCAATTTACATTCCCAACAACAGTGCAAGAGGGTTCCCTTTTCTCCACACCCTCTCCAGCATTTGTTGTTTGTAGATTTTCTGATGATGCCCATTCTAACTGGTGTGAGGTGATACCTCATTGTAGTTTTGATTTGCATTTCTCTAATAATTAGTGATGTTGAGCATCTTTTCATGTGCTTCGTGGCCATCTGTATGTCTTCTTTGGAGAAATGTCTGTTTAGGTCTTCTGCCCACTTTTGGATTGGGTTGTTTGTTTCTTTAATATTGAGCTGCATGAGCTGTTTATATATTTTGGAGATTAATCCTTTGTCCGTTGATTCGTTTGCAAATATTTTCTCCCATTCTGAGGGTTGTCTTTTCGTCTTGTTTATGGTTTCCTTTGCTGTGGAAAAGCTTTGAAGTTTCATTAGGTCCCATTTGTTTATTTTTGTTTTTATTTCCATTACTCTAGGAGGTGGATCAAAAAAGATCTTGCTGTGATTTATGTCAAAGAGTGTTCTTCCTATGTTTTCCTCAAAGAGTTTTATAGTGTCCGGTCTTACATTTAGGTCTTCAATCCATTTTGAGTTTATTTTTGTATATGGTGTTAGGGAGTGTTCTAATTTCATTCTTTTACATGTAGCTGTCCAATTTTCCCAGCACCACTTATTGAAGAGACTGCCTTTTCTCCATTGTATATATTTGCCTCCTTTGTCATAGATTAGTTGACCATAGGTGCATGGGTTTATCTCTGGGCTTTCTATCCTGTTCCATTGATCTATGTTTCTGATTTTGTGCCAGTGCCATATTGTCTTGATTACTGCACCTTTGTAGTATAGTCTGAAGTCAGGGAGTCTGATTCCTCCAGCTCTGTTTTTTTCCCTCAAGATTGCTTTGGCTATTCGGGGTCTTTTGTGTCTCCATACAAATTTTAAGATGATTTGTTCTAGTTCCATAAAAAATGCCATTGGTAATTTGATAGGGCTTGCATTGAATTTGTAGATTGCTTTGGGTGGTATAGTCATTTTCACAATATTGATTCTTCCAATCCAAGAACATGGTATGTCTCTCCATCTGTTGGTATCATCTGTAATTTCTTTCATCAGTGTCTTATAGTTTTCTGCATACAGGTCTTTTGTCTCCCTAGGTAGGTTTATTCCTAGGTATTTTATTCTTTTTGTTACAATGGTAAATGGGAGTGTTTCCATAATTTCTCTTTCAGATTTTTCATCATTAGTGTATAGGAATGCAAGAGATTTCTGTGCATTAATTTTGTATCCTGCAACTTTACCAAATTCACTGATTAGCTCTAGTAGTTTTCTGGTGGCATTTTTAGGACTCTCTATATATAGTATCATGTCATCTGCAAACAGTGACAGTTTTACTTCCTTCCCAACTTGGATTCCTTTTATTCATTTTCTTCTCTGATTGCCCTGGCTAGGACTTCCAAAACTATGTTGAATAATAGTGGTGAAAGTGGACCTCCTTGTCTTGTTCCTGATCTTAGAGGAAATGCTTTCAGTTTTTCACCATTTAGAATGATGTTTGCTGTGGGTTTGTCATATATGGTCTTTTTATGTTGAGGTAGGTTCCCTCTATGCCCACTTTCTGGAGAGTTTTTATCATAAATGGGTGTTGAATTTTGTCAAAAGCTTTTTCTGCATCTACTGAGATGATCATATGGTTTTTATTCTTCAATTTGTTAATATGGTGTATCACATTGATTATTTTGCGTATATTGAAGAATCCTTGCATCCCTGGGATAAATCCCACTTGATCGTTGTGTGTGATCCTTTTAATGTGTTGTTAGATTCTGTTTGCTAGTATTTTGTTGAGGATTTTTGCATCTATATTCATCAGTGATATTGGTCTGTAATTTTCTTTTTTTGTAGTGTCTTTGTCTGGTTTTGGTATCAGGGTGATGGTGGCCTCATAGAATGAGTTTGGGAGTGTTCCTTCCTCTGCAACTTTTTGGAAGAGTTTGAGAAGGATAGGTGTTAGCTCTTCTCTAAATGTTTGATAGAATTCACCTGTGAAGCCATCTGGTCCTGGACTTTTGTTTGTTGGAAGATTTTTAATCACAGTTTCAATTTCATTACTTGTGATTGGTCTGTTCATATTTTCTGTTTCTTCCTAGTTCAGTCTTGGAAGGTTATACCTTTGTAAGAATTTGTCCATTTCTTCCAGGTTGTCCATTTTATTGGCATAGAGTTGCTTGTAGTAGTCTCTTAGGATGCTTTGTATTTCTGTGGTGTCTGTTGTAGCTTCTCCTTTTTCATTTCTAATTTTATTGATTTGAGTCCTCTCCCTCTTTTCTTGATGAGTCTGGCTAATGGTTTATCAATTTTGTTTATCTTCTCAAAGAACCAGCTTTTAGTTTTATTGATCTTTGCTATTGTTTTGTTTGTTTCTATTTCATTTATTTCTGCTCTGATCTTTATGATTTCTTTCCTTCTGCTAACGTTGGGTTTTGTTTGTTCTTCTTTCTCTAGTTCCTTTAGGTGTAAGGTTACTTTGTTTACTTGAGATTTTTCCTGTTTCTTTAGGTAGGCTTGTACAGCTATAAACGTACCACTTAGAACTGCTTTTGCTGCATCCCATAGGTTTTGGATCGTCGTGTTTTCATTGTTATTTGTCTCTAGGTATTTGTTGATTTCCTCTTTGATTTCTCCAGTGATCTCTTGGTTACTTAGTAACGTATTGTTTAGCCTCCATGTGTTTGTGTTTTTTATGTTTTTTTCCCTGTAATTCATTTCTAATCTCATAGCATTGTGGTCAGAAAAGATGCTTGATATGATTTCAATTTTCTTAGATTTACTGAGGCTTGATTTGTGATCCAAGATGTGATCTATCCTGGAGAATGTTCCGTGTACACTTGAGAAGAAAGTGTAATCTGCTGTTTTTGGATGGAATGTCCTATAAATATCAATTAAATCTATCTGGTCTATTGTGTCATTTAAAGCTTGTGTTTCCTTATGAATTTTCTGTTTGGATGATCTGTCCATTGGTGTAAGTGAGGTTTTAAAGTCCCTCCCTATTATTGTGTTACTGTCGATTTCCTCTTTTATAGCTGTTAGCAGTTGCCTTATGTATTGAGGTGCTCCTATGTTGGATGTGTGTATATTTATAATTGTTATATCTTCTTCTTGGATTGATCCCTTGATCATTATGTAGTGTCCTTCCTTGTCTCTTGTAACATTCTTTATTTTAAAGTCTGTTTTATCTGAGTATTGCTACTCCAGCTTTCTTTTGATTTCCATTTGCATGGAATATCTTTTTCCATCCCCTCACTTTCAGTCTGTATGTGTTCCTAGGTCTGAAGTGGGTCTCTTGTAGACAGCATATATAGGGGTCTTGTTTTTGTATCCATTCAGCAAGCCTGTGTCTTTTGGTTGGAGCATTTAATCCATTCACGTTTAAGGTACTTATCGATATGTATGTTCCCATGACCATTTTCTTAATTGTTTTGGGTTTGTTTTTGTAGGTCCTTTTCTTCTCTGTGTTTCCCACTTAGAGAAGTTCCTTTAGCATTTGTTGTAGAGCTGGTTTGTTGGTGCTGAATTCTCTTAGCTTTTGCTTGTCTGTAAAGCTTTTGATTTCTCCATTGAATCTGAATGAGATCTTGGCGGGGTAGAGTAATCTTGGTTGTAGTTTCTTCCCTTTCATCACTTTAAGTATATCATGCCACTCCCTTCTGGCTTGTAGAGTTTCTGCTGAAATCAGCTGTTAACCTTATGAGAGTTCCCTTGTATATTATTTGTCATTTTTCCCTTGCTGCTTTCAATAATTTTTCTTTGTCTTTAATTTTTGCCAATTTGATTACTATGTGTCTTGGCATGTTTCTCCTTGGGTTTATCCTGTATGGGACTTGCTGCCCTTCCTGGACTTGGGTGGCTATTTCCTTTCCCATATTAGGGAAGTTTTTGACTATAATCTCTTCAAATATTTTCTCTGGTCCTTTTTCTCTCTCTTCTCCTTCTGGGACCCCTATAATGCAAATGTTGTTGCATTTAATGTTGTCCCAGAGGTCTCTCTGGCTGTCTTCATTTCGTTTCATTCTTTTTTCTTTATTCTGTTCCAGAGCAGTGAATTCCACCATTCTGTCTTCCAGGTCACTTATCCTTTCTTCTGCCTCAGTTATTCTGCTATTGATTCCTTCTAGTGTAGTTATCATTTCAGGTATTGTATTGTTCATCTCTGTTTGTTCGTACTTTAATTCTTCTAGGTCTTTGTTAAACATTTCTTGCATCGTCTCGATCTTTGCCTCCATTCTTTTTCTGAGGTCCTGGATCATCTTCCCTATCATTATTCTGAATTCTTTTTCTGGAAGGTTGCCTATCTCCACTTCATTTAGTTGTTTTTCTGGGGTTTTATCTTGTTCCTTCATCTGGT
This sequence comes from Balaenoptera ricei, assembly GCF_028023285.1. NCBI lineage: Eukaryota > Metazoa > Chordata > Mammalia > Artiodactyla > Balaenopteridae > Balaenoptera > Balaenoptera ricei. The sequence continues at coordinate 115,885,950 of NC_082640.1, read as the reverse complement.
ACATAGCCCTCTGCCTTTTCATCTTGTTTGTCTTTCTGTGAATGTGGTTTTTGTTTCACAGGCTGCAGGTTTGTAGTTCTTCTTGGCTTCTGCTGTCTGCCCTCTGGTGGATGAGGCTATCTAAGAGGCTTGTGTAAGTTTCCTGACCTGATGCATTCTTTTTTTTTTTTTTTTTTAAATAAATTTATTTATTTTCTTTTATTTATTTTTGGCTGAGTTGTGTCTTTGTTACTGAGCGCGGGCTTTCTCTAGTTGCAGCGAGTGGGGGCTACTCTTTGTTGTGGTGTGGGGGCTTCTCATTGTGGTGGCTTATCTTGTTGTGGAGCATGGGCTCTAAGCGTGCAGGCTTCATTAGTTGTGGCTCGCGGGCTCTAGAGTGCAGGCTCAGTAGTTGTGGCACACCGGTTATTTGCTCTGTGGCATGTGGGATCTTCCCCTACCAGGGCTCAAACCTGGTCCCCTGCACTGGCAGGTGGATTCTTAACCACTGCACCACCAGGGAAGCCCCTGATCTGATGCATTCTTGATAATTTTTCCCCCTGCACAATATTGTCTCACAGGTTATTGAGATTCTTTTATATTTTAAATATTTTTCTCTCCCTTCTTCAGTCTGGATAATGTTATTGACCCTTTCTTAATGTAGTGTCTAATCTATTGTCTAAGCCACCCAGAGTTCTTTTATTTGATATCAGATACTTTAGTTCTAGAATTTGTCTTTCTTTTTATAGTTTCTATTTCTTTGCTGAAATTTCTCCATCTTTTCATTTAAATCCTTGCATGTGTTTATAGTAACTGTTTTAAAAGCCATATCTGCTATCTCTTATATCTGTTTGTTTTGGGGGGGGTGCTCTGTATCCCCTGAATTATTTTTCTTTCCCCTTGACTATCGGCAACATTTCCCTGCTTTTGTCTAATAACTTGTCATTGTATATGTTACTCTGAAGATTTTCATGTGTGTTGTCTTCATTTTAGTCCTGTTAAGTTTTGTTTTATCTGACAGTTAATGGGTAGATTATTTTGACCCTTTTAGACTTGGTCTTGTGTTTTGTAGTGAGGCTTGATTTCAGGACTTCTTTTTTCCCCAGTTAGGTCTAGGGTATTTCCTTTCCTCTAGGTCATGGTCTTTCCAGGATCTTGATTGGATGCCTAGATCACTCAGTGAAGTCTCTCTACTCTAGCTGGCCCAAATTCTGACTTCTCTTAGGCTTGTCCAATGTTTAGCACCTCTGTGCTGCTCTTGGCCTCCTCGAAGTCACTGTCTACTAGGCCTCATGGACAATGTCCGATTCACGAGCATCGTAGCCCTCAGCCAAGGACACAAGGTGAACCCTCATGCAAACTTCCGGGGTACCCTCCCTATATAGCTACTTCACTTGCTATACCCTGCCCCTCCAGTTCCAGCTGCCTCAGCAGCTTCAAACCCTAATCTGGAACCTCCTCCCCTCAGATTTCTGCTCTCCACTGGACTCGCCTCCCTACTGCAAAGTTGTGGAAAGTGTTCCATGCAGAGATCTGGGGATAGTAAGCCTACCTCATGGCTTTCCCTTTTCTCAAGAATGATAGGGCTGCTCTGTTTCCAATGCCTGAAAGTCATTCTCATGTTTTGTCCAGTTTTAATAATTATTTACATCAGAGGGTAAGTTCAAAACAAGTTACTTACAGTTCCTGGAAGCCAAAGTTCTGTAGCACACTTTTGAGTACCTTCCGTGTACAAAACAGTATACACATTATGGGGCAAAAAGAAATAAAAAAAGAAGTTCTTTTCCATCTGTGAGAGATAAGAAGGGTGCATGTATAACTAAAATATGAGACCAGCGACTTTTTTTCAGTTCCTGGAATGCACCAAGACATTTCCCACCTAAGACTTTGCAAGTCGCTCTGTCTCAAATACTTCCTTCTACTCCTGGCCTGAATAACTTTTATTTATCCATCCGATCTCAGCTAAAATGTCACTTCCTCAGGAAGTCTTCTCTGACCTTCCCCTCTATGTTATTTTCTTGAACGTTATTCTTTCTCATGACATCCTGTAGTTTTCCAACACAACTCTTACCACAATTTCTCCTTATACATATCTGTGATTATTTACCTATATATTTCATAAGTGTAAGGCTAAGTAAATTTTCTTCACTGCTATATCCCTAGATCTATCACAGTATTGAAATAATAGTATAAAATATTTCTTGAATGAAAAATGAAGGAACGTTAAGTGTCACAATCAGCACAGAAAATATTTGCATTCCATCTGACATTCATTTCCCATTAGGTAGATCAGAGAAAGTGTTAAGAGATGGAATTTTAAGAGAGATGGAAAAGAGGGCTTTCTAGACAAGAAATTGGCATGGATTTAGAAAGTACAAGTCATTTCAGGAGGCAGTGGCTAGACCCATTTTTCTAGAGAATTAATTAGGACGGATTCATTAGGATGGCAAATTGTGTTTAGAGTCCTCATCTTACCATCTTCATAATAATAGCCAATTTGTAAAACATAGATCTCTAAAAGAAATATTATATACACTTGGTAATATTTAAAGATGTAATTTATCTTTAAAAAGCTAGGTATTACATGAGTTCCCATCAATAACTTTATAGGAGTACATTGGCTGAAAAAACTGATACCCATGAATTTTAGTCCCTACATTTGAAGTGCAATTTTGTTGAGAAAGATGCCCAGAAATGTACTTTATCAACTGCCCTGTGTGAGACATATAAAGAGTAAATTTTTCTGCCAGTGGTTCATGGCCATATTAGTATTAAATAAATCATACGACATATGAAGTAACTTGGAGATGGGATCTTTAGGAGTGTGGGCTATAATACAGTTCTTGGAAACCCACTGTAGTTCACTTCTTATGCTTGTAGGAGAACGTTTAGAACCACAAGTGAATGCTTATGAGGGTTCCATGAAAATGAAGAGAAGTATAAGTGGGGTGGGTACTGGGAAAAGGAAGCCAGATGCCATACCCATCTGAGACTCTTGGTATGTGCATGCTCCAGTTACTTCCCCCATTTGTAGTTAAACACAGAAATATAAATGAGTGGTCTACCCACTGCCTCATGCTGTTAATTCTAGGAATAGTTGCAGTTGAGGCTTTCTCCAAGGCAGTCAAAGCCACCTCCAGGAACCAATTAGTCTCTTCCTATTACCTCAGTTCTACTAGTGAAATCCACTCAGTCACAGGGATCATAATCAACCCCATTTACAGCACCTGCCCAGTCCACTTAACAGAAGGTATAAAATTTCCCTCATCTTTGCTTTCTCAAAGTGTTGTCCTATAATTTGAAAAGCTGAGTGACATTATACTTATACGGTCAGTGTGAGGAATTCTCCACACAAGCTGATCGGTAACTAACCCCTCTGCAAGACAGTTTCATCTCTCCACAGTGTGGAAAGGAGGAGGTGTGACAAATAAGCAAATCACTCACCTGGTAACATTAGCTGAATTTGCAAACTAATCCTCAGCTTGGAAAGTTCCCATCATCTCAGCTCTCAAAAGCTGAGCTGACTTAGAAAGACTGCTTCTTCTTGCCAACCAGATAAGTGTTACTTGTCTTATCTCAATTTAAAGCCATTTGATTGGGAAGCCTCCCCTGAATTCCCAAACCAGATCCAGTTCCCCCGAGATATATGCTTTTTCGTCACACTGCTGGCATCGTGACAGCAAGAAGGTGGTGGTATTTCACAGTTAAGAGTGTGGCCTCTTTGGGACCCCAGCTGCCTGCCTTTGAGCCCAACTCTACTAGTTATTAGCATATAATTTGGAGAAGTTTTTAACTTCTGTGTCTCAGTTGCTTCATATTTAAAATAGAGATAATGTATCTGTCTCATAGGTTTTTTTTCAAGGTAAAGTAACTTTATATAAATTTATATGTGAAGCACTTAATAGTTGACATAAATATTGCCTACTGTTTATCACAGTTTTTAATTATTCATTAATTTTTACTTGGTTCATTCATTAAACACTCAAAATTTATTTTTTTGTTTTTTATTTATTTTTTTAAATATGTCAAGCGTTTATGAATTTATTTATTTTTTATTATTTTTGGCTGTGTTGGGTCTTCGTTTCTGTGCGAGGGCTTTCTCCAGCTGCGGCAAGCGGGAGCCACTCTTCATCGCGGTGCGCGGGCCTCTCACTATCGCGGCCTCTCTTGGTGCGGAGCACAGGCTCCAGACGCGCAGGCTCAGTAGTTGTGGCTCACGGGCCTAGTTGCTCCGCGGCATGTGGGATCTTCCCAGACCAGGGCTCGAACCCGTGTCCCCTGCATTGGCAGGCAGATTCTCAACCACTGCGCCACCAGGGAAGCCCCCTCAAAATTTATTAAATGCCTGCTATATGCCAAGCTTGCTGTAGGATATACCAGTGAACAAAATCTCTGCCTTTAAGGGGCTTCTATTCTAGTCAGAGAAAAAGAAAATAACACAAATAATAAATTAAAACAGTATATAGTATGTGAGAAAATGATTTTTAAAAATAGAAAAATTAGAGCAGAGCAAGGAAAATTAGGAGTACTTAGAATGGATTGTAACTTTAAGTGAGTATGGTCATGGAAGGCCTCATGGAGATGTGACATTTGAGCAAAAACTTAGAACAGATTTCTGGGTGAAGATTGTTCTCATGGCAGGGCTACTGCAAAGGTTGTGAGGTCTGAGTGTGTGTGGCCTGTGCCAGATCAGGGAAGCCAATATGGCAGGAGAATGAGCAGGAGAAAAGATGAGGAAATGAGCTGAGGAGGTAGTGGCCTGGGCCCTTTGGGCCAGCGCAAGGACTCCAGTTTCTGCTCTCAGTGAAATGGGAGCTGTTGTAGGATTTTGAGCAGAGAAATAACATGGTCTGACTTGCGTTTTGAAAGCATCGCTCTTGTTCTATTGAGAACAGGCCATGTGTAAGGGTAGCAAGACTAAAAAACAAGGAGACCTGATAGGAAACTGTAGCTGAAATCCACATGTGAGATGATAGTGGCTCAGACTATGGGTATCAGGGGAGAGGTGAAGACATAATCGGATTCTGGATACATCTCGCCACAGAGAGAACAGACTTCTTAATGGAATGTTGGCAAGGGCAGCGTAGAGAAAGAGATGATGACTATCTCCCTTACTCACCAGAAGATCAGTCGTGACCATGTTCATTGTTGCTGACTGTTATTTCCTCAAGTAGGAAAATGCCTGGCACATAGTTGTCACCATTGTTCCGTGGATGAAGGAAAACAATATTCTTAGAGATTGAAGTTTAAACTAGAATTTCAATTCATTTTTAATCAAATCTTTTTAAAATTATTCTTAACCAGAGCCCTCCTATCCTAGCACTTAAGAACCTGGAGAATCTCTTAGTAATCTGTAGGTTGACTGACGTAGCTGAAATCAGAGCACAGGGAGGTAGAGTATTTTAATAGATATTTTTATTGTGCAAAAAAAAGCATAGTACCCTGCATAGTACTCCTCCCTGGGGCCTGAGTCACTGTTGTCCTTCCCTGTATAGTGTTTGTGCACATCAAATACGCATGGGCACTTGCAGCAGTCTGCACATACTCCTTAGATGTGTAATATCGTCACCTTGGTTATCAGCAAGTCTTGCTCTTGGAGCCACTCAATTTAAAAAGATTTTTCCAAGTACCTAATCTCACACTTCCTATTGGTTTTCATTAAGTCATTGGAGAGAGAGGCACATTGACTAGGAATTTACATCTAAGATGGGATATTTGTTTAATTATTTTGCCCCTTTTTAATCCTTGTTCCTCTACAAATGTACCAACAAGTTTCAAGAAGAGATTCTGGCAGCTGGAAGTGATCTCTTGCCTTTCTCATGCTTTATAACTGCTTAATAGTATCCTGCGTCAGTTCTTTAATTTTCTTCATAAGGTGATGTAATGCCTATTTGACAATAAATAGAAAATGTTACTTCATTGATTTCCGCCCCCCCAGTAGTAAAAGGGAATTTCCTTCCCTATTCACACTGTGACGTGGTCCTCCTGGTGACTGCAGTACACAGTTGCGCATTTCGTAGCTGGGAACAGAAGAAGGCAACCCAGGTTGAACCAACACATTTGGTCTCATTAGCACTGATAGCTCAGTACTTCCTCATAGCTGATTGGGGTATTTTTTCAGTGAACTAAATAAACATATGCCACAAATTCCACACATACAATATTTATTAAACACCTTTATTTTCCATAGATCATTTTTTTGGAATAATTCCTTAGGAAGTCAAAATTCCAAACAAGTTGCAAATTTTGCTTGTACAACTAGCCAGCTGACCACAGGTTTTCTTTAAACTATTGTCCAACTATGGTAACTGGTACAATAAGACCAATTTGAAACCCATTTGACTAATTCAAAACCAAAAGGCAGCTATCTCACACTGAGAAATCTGGCATCTTTTAAATGATTAGTTCTTTGGAAAAATAAGTATGTTCAGTAAACTCACAGAATTCTTATATCTCTTAAGAGCATTAGATAGCCTGTGTCTGATAGGACTTGCCTCCTACACATAGGCATTTTATAAAAAGAAAAAATGTTATGGGCTTAAATAGAGGGACATAAAACTGCTGTATGCAGAAGTACCCAAAGCCTCCTCAAAAAAGAGGCGTCAACCATGAAATTATATTGACTAGAAGTGAAAACACCTTATTAGGTATAAGGTCATTTGGGGGGCTCACTGACTATAAATGTCTGTTCCCAACTTCTAAAATAGCAAGAGGAAATGGAAAAACACAAAAACGATCATTGATAGGGTAAGAAGGATGTGGTGTAATAATGAAAATAAAAAACAACAACCTTGATTAAATGCAACATTGCCATGCATCAGTATCATCGTTAGCTGTTAGGCTTCAGGATTTTTAATAGGGAATCAAAGACCAAAATGAGAATGATTTAGAATCTGTTATTCAGGAGGCAAGAAATTGGAATGATAATCGTACCAAATGAGCCAAAAATAAGGGATTAAGAAAAGGTATTTGAAAGTGAGTAAGAATAAAATATACAAATTTAAGCCAAAGCAAGCTAATACCTCATTACAATGGCTTGACATTTAAGGCAAGCACACAATTCCAAATCCAGCTCTATGAAAGTCACTTTTATTATTAATAAAATCTGCTAGACACTTTCTGTGGTTGCAGGTACACTAGAAATGACTTAACTATTTTGATATCTAAATTTAACAATTTTTCCATAAACAAGAACTTTGCAGAGTGGCACAGTACAGGCAAGACATTTTTCTACTAAACATCCTAAGTGATGATATTTTTCAACCCACCTACCTATTTACCTACCTACCTATTTATCTCTCCATTCAAATAACTTGCATCCCTGTACTGTGATGTATGCCCGCACACCAAAAGAAATGCTCCAAACTCCAAAATCTCCTAACATCTTTGAGAATAGGTGCATTTGCAGAAACCCTCTGTGGATCTGTGATTGGGGCTTTAATGCTTTGCTCCCATGCAGTACACAGGAAGTAAATCAAACATTTCAAGTACTGGACATTAATAATACCCCCATCCTCAAAGGAGGACTCACTCCTAATGGAAAGATTATTCTCCAAAGCTCATCAGCCGTGCCAGCCTCAAGGAGACTCACTCTCCCACCTGAACCTGCAGCAATTTCTTCCTCCACTGCTCTTGCCAGACATTAGCTGTTGCCATTCTCCACAAAGGGACATTAATAGTCTTGAAGGCAATATGCTGTTTTTTGTTCTTGCTTCCTTGTCCCCTCCCTTGTTGCTCATTAACTTATATCTGCCCTCTAGGAATGTAACTAAGTAATCATCTAAGGTCAGGTAGAAAGCTCTTGCAACTTCACAGATAAAGAATAGAGGGAAAAGATTTTTTAAAGTCAATTATTAAAACCAAGATAACTCATTCTTCATGAACCAGAGATCAGCTACTCCAAATGTCCTTAGTGTTGGTGATCGTCAATGTCATATAATACATTTGAACTCATTCTGGATTCAAAGTCCACTTTCTCACCTCTTAAAATGTACAGTCTATTGACAGAAAACATGCACGAGGTTAGCAGAGATGACAAAACATGTTGAGATAACACATAAACAGCCTGTCCTCTGGATCGTGCAACATGGTGCCCTTTAGTGCTTAAAGGAGAGAGAACCTTTCTCTGTTTCTTGGAGGGAACGTTAGCTAAATTCAAGTATATAATATATTCAAGCAAAAAAATACTTGTCTGGAATTAGAGATCCTATTCTGCAAGAAAACTAGACTCTTAAGTGAATTTCAGGGTTACTTTAAAAGGTTAAGACTAAATTTTCTGAATATATTTACAAAATAGGGAAAATAAAGATCTGCTGGGAGAGCAGCATGCTGGTGTATACAAGCCATAGACAGCCCTCCCAGCCATTCTGTAGATTCAGGCACCTTGAGGCTGAGTCATGCTTGCAAAATACCGTGTAGGAATTTTCACTTCCTCTGTCAACCAGCAAAGGACCTTTGGACAAGTTGAACAGAAAACTACTTTTCTAACTCCTGTGTGGTATTAGATATTGGATTCAGTGTTCCCTTTTGCAAAAGCCTTATTTGACCCCTAGCCATGACACACTCCATCCCAATTTAAAGTCTCTTTTATACGCTGAAAAGAAGATGCTGTGAGATATTCAGATGCCTATTGTCTGGGCTGTAATGACTATGATTCAGCTAAGGTTTGCTGAGGATATTGACATTCTTGGAGGAAGGGCACTGAAGTGCACTGCACAGGCCTCTGGGGAATCTCAATCCTTTCCTTATGCAAAGATACTCTCAGATACTTCAGAACTGTGGTAATATTATGCTTTAGAAGGTGAGGAAAGTGCTTTTTTTTCCCCTCCAGGTGGGACAACGAATACAACTTCTTGACCCCTGTAACAACTTTTTCAGAGTTTCTAAAGATCAAGTCCACAAAAATTTTATTTGTCCTGAAATTTTCCTATTGAGAGAAACTAATCATGCTGCCCTGTTCCTTATAAACTTCCACTTACCTTTAGGTTTCTCCCATAGTCACATTTCTCTAACGAGCACAGATTTCCTTTTAAACTTGCAAAAATAAGATGCAGACCATATTAATGTTTGGGCAGCTTCCTGCACTGGTGTTTATTTTATGGTAACTCATATTGCAGAATATACCTTTTAAAATGAGCATAATTTATGTAACAAAAGTATAGCAAAAGTCATCTAACTCCTTGCTACTCAAAGCTTGGTTGTATGCCCAGTGACTGTTGAAAGCATTGGTAGTTGACCAGGTCAACAAGGATTCAAGAGTCTCGGTAGGAGGCTAGCTTTCAGAACTAGAGCAAAAGGCCAGATCAGAAAGATTCAAACCACATTTAAAAAATTGAAAGTTTTAGTGGAGATGACATTGACAACCAGTGTATTCCCACCCAGAAATTATATTCCCAAGGATATTTTCTAAGTATTGGTTCTCTTCTTTTTTTAATCATCAAAGCTGTTCCAGTACTGCTATGCCTGAAGAAAATATATATGTACTTTGCAACCACTGTTTTAAAATTATGTATGTCCCCTAGATAGTCTCCATACCTCTAATAGTATTTCTCTTTTGAGTATAGTCTAGGAATTTTTTTTTTCTTCTCAGTTTGAGAGATTTAAGGAAAAGAAAATCTAATATCACTTTTAATCATTATTTAACCTTAACAACTGCAGTATTGTCACCTAGAGTTAAGATTCCCACTATGTTTTCTCCTTTAAGTCGTGTGCCTTGTCTCTTGCATTGTAGCAACTCTTTCCTATTTTGGCCAAGCCCACAAGCAGCTGTAAAGGGACCCTACCTTCTTATTGCAGCACCTGGAAGATTTCCTTCTTCTCTATCCCTTACCCCCACCCACCCCCGTCTCTCTCCGCCATAAAGGATTCTTTTCAATCTCATAAATTCACCTACCCATGCTAGAAAATAAAAGAATAAGCGCTATCTGGAGCCTTGCAAAATGATGAAAGTCTCTATTCCAAAGATTTTTCTAACACGAGTTTTCTCACTCCACATGAACCCTAGCTTTACATTTCTTGCCCCACCTAACACAAAGGAGATTCACCTTTGATTCTTCTCAGTGGCCGATTGCCAGGTATGCTGTATCCAGCTTGAGAACTGAGCCCTCGTGGGAGAGTTCAGATTGAAAGACCAATTGTAAGAACCTGCTGTGTGCCTTTGGCATGTGTCTGAGCACGTAAGACCATCTATGCAGCAAACTTGAGGATATGCTTGTTCTGACGCATACATGAAAGAAAATCTAGGGCTGAGTAGTGAGTGTGTGTTTCTAAACCTCTGTGTGGGAGGCATGTCTCCGAGTCTAGTTAATTCTACCCCTAAACTGTGTTTCCTATCTGTCTTCAGCTGTGACAATAGAGATAGGGAGTAGGAGTCCAGATCCTCATCCATCCACTGGTACTTGAAATGTAACAGTGCCCTTAACAGTTCATTTCCTATTCTAGAATCTAACTTTCTGAGCTGATTGTGTCCTACGTGGGATTAACGTAGCGTCCCGCCTAACTGACTCAAGTACAAACTATATATTTAATTGTACTTTTATTCATTTTCGGTCTGGCTTCTTTCAAATAGATTTTAAAAATTTAATGGTGAAACTCATTTTTTTCTAATACAGTCAAATGTAATACCACAAAATTTTACTGAATTACCATCCAAATTCCTTTCTTCCCTGGGAGGAACATCTAGAACTATAAAGCAAGGAAATTATAGCTCTTGTAATTCACTGTAGCTCTCTAATATACATACAGCACAGAAAATACATGACTATTAATATCATGTCACATTAAAACCAAGAAGAGCTTAAATGGGCAAGATGTGGAGGTTAACGAGCTTCTATGTACTTTCTGTTAATCTCTGATGCTTCTCTTCTGGCCCCTCTGTATCCGCACAGAAGATTTTCTTTTATAATTTAAGTAAAAACCTTTGTGAATTGAGGGGCATATCTTCAAATGTTCCATATGAAGAGATGACTAGTGTTAACATCTGATTCCTTCCTACTCGTAGCTGACGCATCTCTACACCTGAGCATCTAAAATGTTCTAGGCTGAAATCGTTACCTAGTGGACCACTTGGGAGTGAGACTGGAAATCTCCCCATCTCTTTTCTCTTCATTAATAACTCACCCATTTTGACTCTTCCATTTTTTTTCTATCCTTCATCTTCTTGGCTTAGATATCACCTTGTATATTCAATCCATTCTGTTTTATTTTTATGGTTCCTCTGTTTTAATAAGCTGTACTCAAATTACAAAAATATGATTTAGTACCAATTTTCTTGGGAAAATAAATACTATTTAGAATATATTGGGATGAAACAGGCTCTTATGAGTTTGCCTGGAAACTATTCCTATGGGAAAATGAATTCAAAGATTCAATATCTAATTACAAATACAATGTAGAAATGTAAACCACATGTAAGTTCAGGCATGCTAAGTGATTTTTCTGGCCCTGTTGCTCTTACAGAGGAAATATCACTCCTGATATATCTGAGCACCGATTAGGGATATGATCAGAGTTATATTAACCCCAACACTTCATTCAGGGAGTGTGGCTTCAAGAATTCTAATTGCATCCATCAATTCTTCATTTATAAAGTGTCTATTAAGCATCTGTCAATATGGCTGCCAGTTAAAAACAAAAAGCATGAGCTCAGCCCTGCTTACTTTTTCAAACCCCAGTCTCCCCATCCCCTATAAAAGGGGGAGACATAATAGAATCTCTCTAGTGGACAATGGCTGAATACGTAGTTTCGAAAATCTCTTCAGGCAATTCTGCTACACCCATCCATGCCCATTTGAGAAGCCCTGTTCTATATCCTTTCTGTTGGAAATTTCATTTACTCCTATGGCTTCAAATAACTTTAATATGCAAATAACCCTCAAGTCTATACTTTAACATAGTTTTCTCCCCTGAACCCCAAAACCTTCTGCTTCTAGATTGCCTCCTTTAAAGTGGTTCCTCACATAAAATTTCTTCAAAATCAAACTCAGGTTCAGCTGCCCTGTATATTGAACTTTGCCTAGGTTTCTACTTCATTTGATATCACTGTGCACATAGCTGCTGATATTGGAAACTTAAAGGCATTATTGTCTCTTCCCTTTCCTGTGTCTTAGAACTTAACATCTTATCTGTCTCAGAGTCTAGTTAGTTCTTTACCCACAGTGTATCTCTAAGCTGTCCCATGTTCTCGGTCTCCACTGTCACTCCCTAGAGACAAAACCTTTACTGACTGGTATTTAAACAACTGCCAAGTGTCCAACTGCAATTCCGTCCCTGGTACAGTTCTTCAGTTATTATTCTAAAGCAGAAATCAGATAATTTCACTCCTTTCCTTGAAAACTTCGAAGGTATCTTCATCACCTACCAGATTAAACTATTATAATGGGGGATATAACACTCTGCAAATCCTAACTTTATTTCATAATCTGCCACGTTCTCTCTCCCTTGAACTTGAAGCACAGAAAATTTCTGATTTCTAAAAAACATTTGTCCTCCAGTGCCTCTGCATATTTGAAGCTGCTCCATTTCGTAGGACAACTTGGACTTGAAATGCAGCTTAACTCTCTAACCTTAGATTCATAATATATAAATTGAGAATAGCAATAGTTATCTTACAGATTTGTTAGAAGGTTATTAAGTGAGATGTTTCTAAAGCCCTGAATACATATCCTAGTACAAAATTAATGTTCAATAACTGGTAGCTATTTAATGCTCTTTGTTTGTACCTGACAGTTTTAATATAGCATTATATTGTGAATATTTCTCCATGCTATCAAATAGTTTTTGAAGATATGATTATAAACTGCTGCATAGAAATAAATCACATGGATATACTTTAATTTATTATACCAAGTCCCTATCAGTGAACATTTATATTGTTTTCAACTCTTTACTCTTATAAATAACACTATAATAAACATCATAATACATAAATCTTTGAGAACACCTCCAAATATTTTCCTAGGATAAATTACTGGAAGTAGAACAGTTTAAGACTCTAGAAACTTATTGTCAAACTACACTCCAGAGAAGTAACAACTGATGTTGCCACTAGCAGTATCTGAGAGCTCCTTCATTTGCACCCTTCCAAATATACCTAGTATATTCTTTCTCCCTCTCTCTTTACTAGTATAATGGTATCTTGTTTGTTTTTGTTACAACAACCAAATAGTCCTCCATATTTAATCCATTAGGCTCTTTTAGTAGCAGAGAGGACAGAAACCCATTTGCCTCGAAGAATCTTGGAAGGTTTTATTGACCTGTCTTTTGGACTCATGGGAATAGACTCTGTACATTTCAAGCTTTGTCCAAAGGGTTGCCTGACCTTTATTTAACCACATCTTAAATTAATCACCCCTACTATCCTACCAATCCCCAATCACCAACAACTAAATATAAAAGCCAGACCCCTCGTATTAGAGCATTTTATGATTCCTTGACATTCATCCCTCATGCCATGCCCTCAAAATATAAAAATCCATATCCCATGACAAATGGCAAGGTAATTATTAGGAGTAACAGAAGGGATGAGACTACTTAACCTCAAAATTGTGAGCTCAGTCAAGGTTCTATTTGAATCACTGGTATAAATGGTTGCTATCCAGCATCAAGGATCAGTTAAACACCAAAAATTACATAAATCCTACTTATCCACTGGCAAAAGAGATAAACGCAAAATTATTTGATATTTGATATACTGTTTGCTAGCTAAGGAAATGTAGGATGATATAAGGCTGTATAGTTCAACAGCATTATGTTTATCTCATAGTCGTTGTCTCCCCAGGGTCAAGCATACTGTAAATCACTCAAAAAATGTTGAATAAAAGAAGGAAAGAAAAAATATATATATAAACCAGGTTTGACTCTCAACTACTTTCACTTAAGCTGGGAGTCTTATAACAGCTCTCAAAATTCTGATTAAACCTCCTCTCAACATGTTTAGTTTGCATGTATTGGATTGATAATAGATAAACATGGTTTCTAATTTCATTATTAGCCATTTATATATTCTTTTGTGAAATACCATAGCACGATATTCTTTAATATGCTATGACATATGTTACATGTATCCTTTGAGCCAGCACATCTGCTTGTGGTAATTTAACCTAAGGAAATAAGTGAAGAATTCCAGAAATAGAAAATGTATTAAATATTTATTCCAGTGTGTTTTTACAAGCAAAAAAGGGGGGGAAAGGAAACAATTCATATATCCAAACATATGGAATTAATTAAATACAATGTAGAACATCTACACTTGAATACTATCCAGCCATTGAAACTGATGTTATAAAAGTTTCTGTGTGCTTAAATATTCTATTTTTAATATATTAAGTGAAAACATTAGGTCACACAACTATACATGGAATGATGTCCTATCTCCCTGTTCTCTCTTGAACCTGTCATCAACCATTTCACCAAACGATATGAAGGTTACTAAAGACCTCTGTGTTGTGAAATCCAGTGCTTAGTTCCCGATCCTCTTCTTACTTGACCTATTGGCATCATTTGACCTAGATGACTGCACCCTCGTCCTTGAAACAGATTCAGAACTTGACTTCAGGAGAACCATGTGTTCTTGGTTCTCTTTCTTCAACGACACCTCTTCCTTAGCCTCCTTTGTTAATTTCATTTCATATGTCACATCTTAAAATGAGTTCCCAGTCCTCAGTCCTTTATTCTTTCTGCTGTCTTTACTCACCCCTGGGTGATTCCATCCAGTCTTCATGGCTTTAAACACCATCTATAAAAACTGATGTTGCCCAGATTTCTATGCTAGCCTGGACCTCTACTCTGAATTCCAGACTCTGCAGTTGGCTGCCTATTTGATGTTACCAGTTAAATATTTAAAAAGCAGTTTTGATTAAACTTAAAAAATGAACTCCTGATGTTTCACCCTCAAACCTATTGCTCCCACAATCTTTACCATATTAAACAATGGCACCTCTATTTTTCAAGTTGAGTGATGATAATAATAATGGAGTGAGGTGGGTTGGGGCCCTTGGGGATGAGGGAGGGAGGGTTGAAAAGTGAAAAGATTTAAATATTTCTTTCTCCTAGTTTTCTTCTAAATCTGTTTGAATATTAGGCAGATATCCATAAGCTTAAATTTAGGCCTCTATAGCACCCACTTCTACGATATTAACTGTCAGTATTTCTCAACAAAAGTAATTCCTGAATTAACATAAAAATGATGTGAGTTACAAAATTCCAGTTTCAAAATATGCTTATTTACAGTAAAAATTCTACCCATTGGTGAAATGTTAGATGCATTCTGATTCACTTCAGGAACAAGATAAGGATGTCCATTATTGCCCTATCTAATTCAGCATACTGGAGCTCCTAAACAGCATGATAAGACAAGAAAAAGGAATAAAAATATAAGAATTGGAGTGGAAGAAACAAAACTATTTTTCATAGATGTCTTGCCTACATTCAAAACCCCAAATTTTCTACAGACAAATTATCTGAATTAATAGGAGACTGACAGTTTTGCTGAATGAAAGATCAATAAGTGGCAAAAAAAAAAAAAATCAATTGCATTTCTAGAATAGGGATAGAAAATATAATTTTACAAAATGGATAAACAGACTAAATATCCTAAAGATATTAGTTCTTCCCAAGTCTACCTAAACATTCAATGCGGTTTCAGTCATAATCTCAACAAAAATTTTAAAATTTATATGGAAGAAAAATGGCCAAGAAAAACAATATTATTGAAAAGGATGCATATAATGGATTAAAGACTTACATATAAAGGCAAAACTTTATAACATTTTGAAACAATAAAGAATATTCTTTTTATGCTTTTAAGAAAGGGAAAGATTTATTCAATAAACATGTAAGCCACAAAGGAAAAGACCAATAAAATTAACTATAATAAAATTAAGAACTTCTGGTTCTCAAAAGAGACATTAAAGAAAGTTTTAAATGTACAGCTTAGGAGAAGGTATTTACAACATAACCACCAAAATGTTCATTTCCAGAACATACAACTCCCACAAATTAAGAAAATAAAAAAACAAAATAATACCCCCAAGTGGGTAACACATATGAAAAAATATTTCATACAGGAGGACACAAGAATGAAAAGATGCTCAAACTCATTAGCAATCAGACCTGAAAACTAAAAAAAAAACACAATGGGATACCATCTTACATACACTAGGCTCAAAAAAATTAAACTAATGACATAGCTAAGAGTTGGTGGGGATGAGAAGCAATAGAAACTCTTAAACCCTGCTCTTGGGAGAGTAAATTGATACAAAATTATGGAATTCTCTAATAAAGTTAAAATACACATACCCTGTCACCCAGTATTACCAGTCCTAGATAATATATCTTAGAGAAAATTTTGTACATGTGTACCAGGAGACATGAATAAGAATATTCATAATGACTTTATTTTCAACAGTAAACTATATGTAACACATATCCATCAAAGGAGGATTAATAAATAATTGTGAAATATTCATATGATAAAACACTCTGTGACAGTGAAAGTAAATGAACAGGTCTGTGCAGCAATATGGATGAATCTCAGAACATTGAATGATTGAAAAGCAAGTCATGCTAGGGCACATACAGCATGATACCACTCATAAAAAAGTTCAAAAACTGGCAATATTAAAAAATACGTTGTTTAAAGTTAAAATCAAATCTATGGAGAAAAGCAAGGGGATGAAACACAACTTAGAGTAGTGTTTGTCTCTGGTGAATACTGGGGGACATTGCCAGGGATGGTTTGGAGAGAGACTTCACTGTAAGGATAATGGTCTGTTTAAGATGTTATGGATTCCAAGTGTTCACTTGTGATTCTTTATAACTTACCTAAACATTGCATATATTCTCCTATATATACTATATATGTTAGAACTTTTGGTCTCAAGTTTGGCCAAAGTTTACTATGTTTTGTTGTAACAATCAATTACTACCTATATGTCCTGTTGATTATATCCTCAGGCAAGAGGAAGCTAGGATATAGTTAGGGTGGCCCACTTACCTGTATCCTCATTCCCAACCCCTCATCTTCTCAAAGTGCTAGGTGAGAATGTCATGCCAGGTACCTTCCACTTGCCTCTCCCCCTTCTCTGCTCTGCTCCCTGCCATGGGAGGGGGACCTATACAGGCCACGGGAATGACCTTCCATTCCCTTTGATTTCTGGTTGGTTCAGGTCGCTGGAGAGCCCTAAAAGGTGATTGGATGGAGGGGGGACAGTGAGATCAAGGTATTCATCACCCTCATTCTTTCCCACCAAAATTGTCTCCAGCTGACTGATGCCCGGGATTAAACGTCACTGCTTTTCTCAAGGCTGTCAACCTTACATGACTTCTTCTACGTTCTGATAAGTTCCTCATCCCTTCAGACCTAGAGGGTCTACTAGTCAACCTCATATTAAACTGTGCCAAATATGTGGTTCCCAAAACCTATACCTCTGTGAGTAGCCCCTTTGTAATTAAACCCTTGTGAAGTATTCTGAGTGTGGCATCTAATTCTTGTTGGGACCTTGCCTAATATAAATGGAGAAGGATGGAAAGAAAATTAGGAAAAATCACATATAAAAAGATTTTTTAAAAGTATTTGGGGAGCAATGAATAGTTTTTATTTAGAACCTGAAAACCATATTAACTTTTTTTTTAATGGGGAAATAAACAAAGAATGATAGGGGTTTTAATTCAGAGGTATTTGTTCACTTATTCAACAGGGAAGTGGCACGTTGAACAGTGTTAGAGGAAGACGATTCTGGTAGCTTTATGTAGGATAAACTGGAGCAAGGTCCTGGAAGGAAGAAGTCCCTGACTTAGCAGGCCAGTAGGAGCTGGCTTGGTGAAATCAATCTTAGAGCGCATATTTGAGGAGCTATCCAGTCAGGTCCCTTTATACCCCTAGTCCCACATCGCGACTGCTCTCGTCTGGCGTGCCTTGTCTATGAAGTAAATTTCTGTCTGGATGTCAGGCAAAGGGATAACATGACATGAAAAACTAGGAATTTAGTTACACAGCTCCTTTTTGCTGCCAATAATATTTTAATTTATATCCTTATCACCGCTAATTGTTATCACCCTGTTCAAGGCCTTTAGCAGCATTTCATATTCCACTCTAGGTGTGTTTTGAGCCTTTATTGTACCAACACAAATACTCATTAGTGTTTTGCTCTGCATCCTTTTAAATCGAGTCTTTTATATTGTTACTTTGCCCACAGTGGACTCTGAAATGTCTCTCTGTTTAGCACCATCTGCAGATTTAATTAATGTGCTGTTTTGCTCATCTTGTAGATGATTAATAAAGATGTTGAATAGAATCGAGCTTAATACCATAACATGTGGCACCCTGTAGCCACTTTCTGCTAAATGAACTCAAATGCAGTTTGCTTTTATACCTGCTCATGGCTTTTTGTGATATTCTTAATCCATCTAAAAAGTGTTTTTCTTGAATCATATTTGGATTTACAAATCTGAATTGGAAGTTTCCCTTAGAAGAAATAACTCATCTGTGGATTTCATTACCTGAACATTACCAACCTAGCCCAATGCTGTGTGCAAGTCAGTTTAATGTAGATTTCTATGATGATGAAACCTACCTTTTTCTAACACATTTGAGATTCTCTAAATGTTCTTGCAGTTGCTTTATAATTTGGCCTTTTCAACAACCAGTGACTTTATAAAGCAGGTAGGTTCTTTCTATATTTCTCATGAAGAACTTGACACTCTGAAATTAATTTACAGAAAGCTAATGATAGTTCCAGCTTTAGGATTCTGGAATTCATACTTGCTGATGCCTAATTTGGCAATCTAACTGGTTGAAATATGCTGCCTCAAATTTAAGTCATTAACAGCTTGGGGGAAGAATTCCTGCTACCATATCTTCAACTCAGCATTTGGGAGCAAAAGTTAGATTTTATAAAGGCCCAGCAACATAAATTTTAATTTTTCTCAACACTTTTGTGGTGTTTCTTACTGATTATTAGCCACATATTAAAGGCAAATAAATGAGAAAAGGTAGATCTTGTAAATATCCTCCTGTAAGCAGCATATATCAATGCTTGTAGATAAGCCCATAGATAAGCTTATCTTTCTGTTCGCTTAACAGAACGTACATGGTAGTTCAGAGTCAGCTAAGTTAAGGGCTAAGTTATTAATGCCAGTTTATTGCTTATGAGTGGGTTGTTCCAGCTGATTTTCTGCTTCATAGGAGAGGATTACTAGCCTCCCTTAGGCTAGGTCCTCTCCTTTCTGCTGCTCAATGATCAACGCCCTGAATTCATCCCAAGGCTACTCAGACCTCTGGCCTCTATTAGCCAGCACTCAGTTTCCTCTACAAGGGGAAATGCCAGGAGCTGACAGCATATTCTTCGCTTGCTCTTGCCTCTAGGATGATTGGCAGTGGAGGGTTTCTCAGCTTAGCTGTACTGCTGATTTCCACCTCACTGTGGGGCTCCTTTGTGCATGAGGCTGTCAGGAGCTCCTGGACATGGGTATGTGAGGGACTTCTCTGAATCCAGCCCAAAAATCATGATAAAGAGCTGGATGTAGAATCAGAGCCATAAACAGCAAAGCTGAGTATTTCTTCAGTTTCTGTCTCTGGCTAGTTCTTAGCACACTATTACAATCAATTGTATGACCCTTGGGCAAATTATGCATCTTTAGTTTTTCTCACCTATAAGGAAAATAATAAAAGTAGAAACTTCATTTGACACAAAATGTGTAATGTACCAGAAAAGTAAAATGCGTAAATGCATATTCTTGCATGCTAGCTCTCCTTTCTGTCTCATAAGCCGTTGCAACTCTCTACTAAATTTAGTCACCAAATTGTTATATTATAAAGGCACACACCTTCTTAAAGGAGAAACTAGTGTAGCACAGCATGTAAGCAAACAATAATTTTTGGTGAAGTTTTTATATACCTTTGAATAATAAGCAGAAAATAAAGCATGCTTTTTTATGTTAATAAACTTTTAAATGAAAGTCATTATTAACCAAAGATAAAAATAGAAAGAAAATGTCCCAAGCCAATTGTTTAAGGTACAAGGTAGGGTTTGGTGTATAAATCATACCACTTACCTCTCCCACTTAGTACAAGTTTTCATCACAGGTTCTATACAAGAAAACTGAATCAAATGTGGGTCAGACTTCAGCTAGATTGATGGTAAAGCTTGATTGGACAATGCGTCAGGGACTTGAGTCCAAAATGAGATCTCCTTCTTCTACAAGGATGGCCAGGTCCACTTAGTCAACCTGATTTGGTTTATCAACTGGATATCGGAAGAGATAGGTGAGCCACTGTACCTGAGGAGAGGTGGTTTCCTCTATGGGGTGGGGTAAGAACAGGTAGGGGAAAGGGGAGTCAGTGAAGGAAAAAGGGAAAAAAAAAAAAAGGTGGAAACTTCTTCCACCAGAACTTCTGAGAACACTGATGTATCTTAGTCAGAGATACAGGGCTAGGTGGCGAATGGTGCTCCTTACATTATCACCTGCCGCAGTCATAGATATGATGCATTTGCTTGATTGATACAGTTGGGGTCAGAGCTGTTCTTGGACAAATTGGGATTTTTTTGCCAGTAAGAACATTTAATGGAGAACCCATCTGTTATTTAAAATTCTCTAATATATTCAGTCTCATGAGTTAATAAGGAAGAGTGAATAATAAGTTATTTATTTAGCATCAACTTTATACTGGCACTTTACATATATTATCTCATTCTCTTCCTATCCAAATCATATGACAGATACTGTCACAAATATTGTACTGATGAGGAACCCAACACCAAGGCAGTGACCAAGGTCATGTAGATGGAAAGAGGCAGAGACAGGATTGAGGTCCAGCTATGGCTGTTCTCAAAGCTGTTAGAGCAGACTCTTTATGTCCAGTTGGTGAAAACAAAAACAGACACATTCACATGCTTACAATGTATAATCAGCCAAACTGTGGAACTGGGAAATATAGTCTGGCTGAAAGAATCCCATTCATTTTCCAACAAGTATTTCTCTGGTGTATCTGCCATTTCATGGCATTTCTCTATGCTCATTTCAAATTATGATTTTTTTAAATCAGAGCTCACCATCTTTGTCTGGTATTATCTGATGGTGCTGAGTGCCACCCACACCCTTCTAAGCTCTCCCATGAAGGAGCTAAAACCCAGGAAATTACATTCCCCAAACTCAGTATAACTGAGGGCAGGTGTGAGTGAAGACTGAGTGTGCAGGGCTTCCACGCTTCCGCCTGAATACAAGCCAAGCCAACGCTGTAGACAGACAGGATCATCTGTTTCCCTGGGACTTCTGCCCTTCTGGATACTCTGAAAGCCTGCAGAGCCCTCTCTTTTCTTTCTTCCTTTTAGCTCTTCGAATGCTTGTGTAAGCCTCTAATTTTCTATATTAAATTTGTTCCTGCTTTTAAAAAAATCTACCCTAGGGGCTGTCAAATGAGAGCACACAGGACAATTCTGAATTCTGGCTCATGGTCTGTTTTTGTAAATGCATATTTATAAGGACCCAGGCACACCTACCGATTTATGTGTTGTCTGTGGCTGTTTTTCCTCTGCAATGTCAGAGTTGAGTAGTTGCAACAAGAGACCAAGGGACCCATATGGTAGATAGAATAATGGCCTCCAAAGATATCCTTGTCCTAATTCTAGGAATTTATGAATGTTCATTTACATGGCAAAAGGGACTTTGCAGATGTGATTAAATTAAGGATTTGAGGTGGAAAAATCATCCTGGATTATCTGGGTGAGCCCAATATCAGGGTCAGGAAAGGAGAGGTTTAAAGATGCTATGCTGCTGGCTTTAGAGGGAAGAAGGGGCCATAACCTATGGAATGTAGGTGGTCTTGGAGCTGGAAAATGTAAGGAAACATATTCCCCCCTAAAGCCTCTAAAAGGAGCACAGCCTTGCCAACACTTTGATTACAGGACTTCTGACTTCCAGAACCGTGAAATACAAATTTGTGTTGTTTTCAGCCACTACGTTTGTGGTAATTTATTATAGCAGCACTAGGAAACGAATGCAGTTAAGTGTCAAGCCTAAAATATTTACTATCTGGCCCTTACAGAGTAAGTTTGCTAACTCCATTTCCGCTGAACACAAATGGCCCTGATTAGTGATAGAATCTTATTTTCTGGGTCAATGAACAAACAAGGTTCTCATTGGGCAAAGACTGCCATGTCCTTTATCTAAAGACCTGCGTATTGTCATTAGTAATAATTACCCAGATCTCACTGGAAAAGCACTTTAAAAAAATCTTTTGTTCCTATTTTCTCTTAATTTTATATGAACCTTTAAAAAATTTTAGTCTTTATCTCATTGATTTTTAGGAAATATATATATTCTGGATAGTAATTGTCTATTATACATGTTCCAAATAATTCTTTTTCTTGTCTTCTTGTGTTTGACATTGTATTTTTATGTAGATGAGTTTAAATTGTTATGAAGGAAAATGTATCAGTCTTGTGTTTTAAGAAACTATTTCTCTTCCTAAGGTCATAATATTTTCCTATAATTCTAATATTTTAAAATTTTTTTTCATGTTTAGATCCTTAATATAACAGAAAAACATCTTATAAAGCATTTTTTATTGAAATAACACTTTTCTCCAAGGGAGAAAAAAATTAACCATTCATTGAAAATTCGGTTACTGCAACATTGATATGAAACGCCAATTTTGTCAATCTCACTGGGGAAGCATTTTGAAAAAAGTACCTGTTTTTTCCATTGACTGTTCAACATACGTATTCTTCATCCCTCTTACATCTGCCCAGTTACCACATTTTCATTATGGGCCTTCTCCAATCCCACCGTTTTCCTTCCATTCTAATGCATTCAGATGATCTTTCTTGCTCATGACCTTGGTCAGGCCTCTCCTACAATTTGCTTCCATTTTCTCTTAGCATAAAAGTCAGATACTTCACTGACCACACAGTATGATTTTCAATTATTTCCCTCTCCTTCGTCTCCTTCCTGCACCTTTTGTTATCCATCATGTTGCTTCCTGTTTAACTTTTCTGCTCATTATTCCAAATGCTTCACAATTTCCAAAAAAGCCTGTAGTATACAATTTAGAATAGCACACACCTGCCCCTCTCTGATCATTCGTTTCCTGCTATCACTCTCTATTGGCCACCGAAAAGGAAGTGCTTGGGTGACATACCTGAATTATACAGGACAGCTTGGCAGCTACCAAAAATTTTCTCCTCACAGGTTGATCGTCTCAAACAATTCTAAAAACACATCTGTCCCCAGTGACTTAATTTGCTTGATAGTAAATCCATTGTAACCTACTCAGATAACAACTTGCTATTTATATCAAACTTGTATCCAATTCTGAGATGTTAAATATAGGATTCTCCACATATCCTGACACTCATTTCTAATAAAACATGGCGTACGTGAGAATGAATGTTTAAGTTTATAGAGAATCAGCTGCGAGGCAAAAGGGTTTAAAGCACCAGGTCATAAGAAAGCCACAAGAAAGGCCTCTATTTCTAAACTAAATAGAGAATTAAAATTTTTCAGAGCTAGGAAAGGCCTTACAGATCACCCACTGCAATCCTTCCTATTTTAGAAATGAGGGAACTGACCCAATTTGAGAACCCAGATGACTCGTTCAAAGTCCCACAGCCAACCAGGGTGGAGAGTCAAGCTGGAACCCCAGGTTTCTGACTTCAGCCTGCAGGTCAGGGCTCTTCCTACCATACTCTGAAGCAGCACCAGAGCGTCCACTATGGACACCAGTGGTTCCATCCATTTTCTCAAAACAAACTTACTACATTTAGAAGATCAGAAAAACACGTTGTACTGTATCCACTAAACAACGAGCCCTGAATGTTGATAAGTACTTTTGTGTGTGAAAGTGTGTCTGTTGGAGGGGTTGCCAGAATGACCACTGCAAATAACCTGAGTAGTGGACTTTAGAATATGAGGAAAAAAAGGTCTTTGTTTTATCAAAAGTCATTCCAGAAAATTTTCTAAATCCAGTGTTACGGATAAGTAGCCTAAGTTGGGGATGTTACAAAGGATAAATTAGCCCAGGGTCGTCTCGTTGTTGTTGATTTTCTATTCATCTCAAGAGTCTTTGCAAAGAGACATGTTTCATTCTGAACAAGTGTCAGTGACATTAATTAAGAAAAAGTAGTGGGGAAAGAAAACTACAGTGGTATGTTAAGTTGTCACTGGTTCTCTAGTACCTTAAGCACTTTATCTGATGAGCTCCTTTTCCTTCTAACTTAGATGAAAGTTTACAGTCTAACAACAGACAGGGATTGCCAACATAAGGAAACATAACTTCATTTTGAAGACTATCTGTAAAAACCCATGACTGTTATGTTGAACATTTGACTACATTTTGACCACATATAGCATAAACTACCATTCAGATGTTTCCGTATATTACTATTCCACTTAATATCACCAACCGTTGAATGTGGACACATACATGTAACAATAAGGAGAGAAATCACAGTGTTATAATAATTTCACATAACAAAATGTCACCTGAGTAATTTTATAACTATATCAATTAGCTTTATGTCTAAGAAATGTGGTTCATTAACTTATTAATTATTCATTGAAAGATAAGTCACATTTAAGGACAGAAATACCAGGTACAAAAACAATGTAATATAAGTCACACTTCACTAAAATGACAGAATGCGGTAAAATATTTTATGTTACATATTATCCCTCTATTATTATACTGTGTCAGCCTAATAAAATTAGTAGTGAAACCCTACTTTGTATCTTTAAATTTCAGGGTCTGATATTATTCAAGTTTTTTAAAGATTTGTTGAAAAATACTGAGTTAGGATCTGTTATGTGCCTAGCAATGTGTCTGGCTCTGGGGGAAAAACAAGGCGTTGGATGTGATCCCTGCATTCAGAAACATACAGTTAATTCTCTTTCTGCAGATGGTAACCATGATCTTTTTAAGACTGGTTCCAGCTGGCCAAAGCCTCCATTGAAGTTATGATGGCAGGTAGTGTCTGACCAATAGGTATGTGGAGTCAAACTGCACACATTATCCCTCACTGTACAGAATAGATATATTCCATCTAAGTGAGTCATAAGTTCTGTTCTCTATAAAGTAGATCTTATTTTCATACTTTTACATTTCTCTATAAATTACAGCTTATCTTCCTACTTTCACATTGTATATGTAGAAATTCCCTTATTGAAAAAAAGAAGAATAGATTGAAATTTTGGTGACAAATAGATTAATACACACTGCACAGTGTAGTAGAAAAGTCACTAGTCGTGAAAAGGGGAGACTTGGGTGCTAGCCAGGGGGCCATGTAATTTATAGCCCATATCAGGACACCACTGAGAGTGAAGGGGGTGCTGCTACTAATTATGTCAGGACCATGCATATAAACTGAGACTGTCCCTGGAAAACCTGGACATAAACTCATCCTAGTTCTCCCCCCAGGTCTGCCATGCATAAACTATTCATGGATGAGTAGTCAGTTCAAGATACACTACTTCTTAAAATGTTCCACTGGCTTTCCTTCATTATTAGAATAAAATCTAAAGTCCTTCCTTACCAAAGGCCTGCATGGCCCTCTTCAGCCAGTCGAGTATGTTCAGGCTCAGAGTAACTGACACTCCTTGGCCTTGAACATTCCTCCCAGAGAGCTTCAGGGCTCCATCCTTCTCTTCATTCAGGTCTCCTTCAAATGTGACCTCTCAGAGGCGCCTTTCCTGACATCCTATATAAAACAGCAACTCTTCGCACACGTGTACTTCTGTTATTCTGTTTTTCTCTTCTTAACAATCTACTACTTGACTTACGCTATGTATCTGTTTACTGCTTGTCTCTAGGATGTTAGATATGTGAAGTCAGGGACTACTTCTTGTTCAATATTTCATTACATCTCCAGGACCGACAAGAGCATCTGACATTTTAGCAGCACTTGATAAATATTCGTTAAATACATGTTGACTGGATGAAAGTATTCATAATAACACAGACACTAATTCCTTATGTTATGTAAAAAGGAGTCTGAAATACATGGTATTTAATTTCCAGTCTGTGAATCTTTACGTAAGTGTTGGCTTTGAATTAGGTACAGTGTTTCTACAGGATCTTTAAGAGCCTCTCAAGTGTTACCTGTTTTCCAGTTCTTTTCTCAGCTTCTGCATGCACAGACTCTGTACTCTCATAGCTGATACAGACCTTAATTATAGCTCTTCTCATATGAGCCATCACCAGTCAGAAAAGGATCAAGACACAAGAGAGTAAAGTGTACTTCGGCAGCTAAATAGGAAGTCTGGTATGGGCAGAATGGGGTAAATTGACAGTGGAAATTCAGGCAGAAGTTAGATATTGGAGGCCAAGTTTTGTAAGACAAATTAGCAAGTTGTATTTATCCTAAGGCAATGGGTGGTCATTAAATAATTTTAAACTGAGGAGCGATGGGATCAGAGTTGCATCTGCAAAGGATAAACCTGGCTGGCTTGTAAAGGATAAAGTGTAGGGTACCAAGACTAGCCTCAGGTAGCCCTAAAGCATTCACTGCAACTGTCCCATCTTAAATGATCCTGGCCTGAGTAAGGGTGGGGAAAAAGGATCCTGGATGGATCACCTCTTTGCATCTCTTTCTCCCTCTATCTCAATCTCTCTCTCTCTTTTAATGATTTTATTGCTTCTCTAGATTCAGCTATTTCTATGAAAGGAAACAAAATACATTGCAGCTCTCTGTAGTAGATATACCATAAGCATAGCAACTCAGTAACTGGATTAGTTACTCTAAATTCATGCTTTCTTTCCAGATTGTACCAAATTACCTTTTTTTTTTAAATGACATTCCTAGTGAAGTAGATTAATAAATTTAAGGTAGAAGATAAAACAATGTTATAGCCCAAAGTCATTAGTTAGCCTATCACTTCAGTAGTTTGTGAACATTCTGATGCCCCATGGACCTATGAAAGGGGTCCAAAGAATCCTGTTTAAGAACCTCTGCTCCAAAAGAGCGGTGATGACTGAATACCTGGTTCCTGGGTAGGTGTGTTTAAATTAAGACCGTCATGATAGGAATCATATAGGATATGTGCTTCAATGTTTATCTGAGCAATACTTGTTTTCTGACACCCTCTGGTGCCTGGTTTACAGCCAGTGGGTCCCAGGGTATACTGCCCTTCTTCTCCTTTCCCCAATTCCCATTGTGTGTGTATGTGTGTGTGTGTGTGTGTGTGTATGTATGTATACATGCATGATGTATGCATGTTTGTGTGTATATACACATATTTTGAGAGAGAGAGAGAGATTGAGATAGAGGGAGAAAGAGAGAATATTTTATCTCTCCAGAATAGAAAAGATGATGTATGACATATGAAATGATTCAGAGATGTGAGGCTTATTCTATATCCTGAAAGCACCTGGTATGTCTACAGTTTTCAGAGTTTCTTCTTTTGCAGGACAAAGTTACCAGTTAAAATGCAAAAGATACTGGAGGGCTAATCCACTAGTCTTTTACCTCAAGTAGTTGATTACATTAGTTCTGTCATCTGTGGGTAGGGGGGCTTTAAGGATAAGTGATGTACAGGAAGTAATTTGTTAGAACAATGTAATAATATATATTCACGAAAGAATATTTAGAAAACTCAAGTAAGTACAAAGAGGAAAACTTAAATCATTCATAATTCCATCAATCAGATATAAACACTTAATATTTTAATAATGTACTCTATTTTATACTTCATATTTGGTCTTTAAAAATTCTTTTAAATGGCTATAGAATATTCCACTTTCTGGACATACCACAAGTAGGTAAAAACTCCCCAATATCAAAACTTTCGATTTTTAATTATCATAAAGTAGCAATGGTTATTTTGTAGTTAAATATAAATGTGGAGTTGCTGTGTTGAAGAATTTATGCACTCCAAGATCTTTAATACATGTTATAAAATAGGTGGCATCTCCTTAGAACTCATCAGCAGTGTGTGAAAATACCCATTTAGTCAAATCTTTGTTAAATTGGGGAATTTTTATTTTAAAATAATGCTTGCCAAGGTGGTAGATGAAAGTGGTGCTCTGCTATTTTTTTAAAGTCAATTTCTTTGACTGCTAGTGAGACTGACATATTTTTAAATAAGATGCCATGATGGTGAAGCAGCAGAATGACTGCCTCCCTCCTTCAAGACTAAGTCGAGGAACACACATAAACAACTGTGAGAAACCCATGGGTGAAGGGACTGTTTTGAGCTGGTGTTGGAGGGATGCGGCTTTGACCTGAGGCAAGAGGCAGCAAGGCGAAGCTCTGGGGGGTTACTAAGAAGAGAATTGTTGGAGTTCATCCCTTCTTTCTTCTTCCTCCTTATCTTAGGACAGAGAAGTGCTTGATGACCTCTACCCTCAAAAGTAAGATCAGGGCAGAGTATAAGGAGCTGAGAGAAACGAGTGGGGATTGGCCAACTCAGGCATCCACACCCAAAAGGCTGGTTAAATGTTTTTATAACTACAATATATAACATAACTACAATATATTAACATAACTACAATAAATATCCGTGAATTAAACTTACCTGATACAGCTGTGCAGATGAAGCATATGTAAAACGTAAAGACACAAAAATGAAGAAAAGGATAGAAAATAATGTATCAGTCAAATGTTAACCTAAAGAAACTGCTGCAACCTAATATCAGATAAAATAAGTTTAGAACAACAACAAAAAAAATTATGCTTACAAAGGGGCATGGCATCATGGTAAAAAATCAATTTACCAAAAAGATACAGCAATTTTCAACATCTTTATGGCCAATAAAATAGCCTTAAATATTTTTTAAAAAATGGATAAGTTTGCAGAGAGTGTTTATAAATACTATCATAGTGATAGCAACATACTTCTTTTGATTATTGATAGACTGAGCAGACATAAAAACACTAAGAATATAGAAGATCTGAACATCACATTTTAAAACTTGATCTAATTGACATATAGAAGGTTCTGAGCAAAATACATCATATATATGATACATATTGATACATACATACATATCATACATATATGATGTGTGTGTAAGAAAGAGATCTAATAGATCTATGTAGTCTTAACATTTAAGTTTAAAGTTAA
This sequence comes from Balaenoptera ricei, assembly GCF_028023285.1. Taxonomy (NCBI): domain Eukaryota; kingdom Metazoa; phylum Chordata; class Mammalia; order Artiodactyla; family Balaenopteridae; genus Balaenoptera; species Balaenoptera ricei. The sequence continues at coordinate 115,856,916 of NC_082640.1, read as the reverse complement.
TATGAAAACAATAAACAAACAAAAACACAACAATTTAATATATTCCATGTGTTAATCTGTGGAAGCCAACAAAAGATATTTCAAGGGAAATGGTATAGTCATAAATACTCCAAATTGAGAAGCTAACTGCCATAATTACAGATAAAGTAGATATTATAGAGTGTTATCAACAATCATATTCCAATATTTTTAAAACTTACATTTAAAAAATCTAAGCATAAAATTTTAGCTGATAAATCAAACAATAAAGTTACTATACCTCAACCAAGTGGCGTATATCCAAGATATGCAAGGCTGGTTTAATATTAGAAAAAAAATGAACATCTTATAGATACAGGACAGGAATTTTATATAATTAAATACTTACTCAAGATAAAAAAAAAAAAAGGACCTCTTAGTAAATAAGAGGAAATTCCTTTAACCTGATAGAGGTCTTATCTTTTTAGACAGATACTCTTCAAACACCATCTTAAATGAAGAAATGTCAGATGTTATTGCCCTTATAATCAGGAATGAGGCAAAGAAGTCCACTATCCCCATTTCTATTCAAGATAATAAAATTCCATTTTGAACCTATTTGATCAGGAAACATTTATAAGTTTCATAATTCCATGTCAGGGAAATTATGGATGCACACAATCTCTTATACATTGATCAATGACTTGTAAATTGGTAAAACCACTCTGGAAAATAGAAGGATGTTCTATCTCAAAGCTGAACATTCATGTACCTTTGAACCTCGGTATGCAGATAATGCCTTGCCCATGCACCATAGGAGAGATGCACAAGAATGTTCATAGCAGCACTGTTTACAATAGCAAGAACCTGGAAAAAAACACAAATGCATATCAATAGGAGCAAAAAGAATGACCTATTGTAATAAAGCATGATATCCTTTATAGGAAGATAAAAACAACTAAAATAAAATTCTGTTTCTAGGAATACAAGTAAATGCCATGAAATAAAGCACTACATAAAAGGAAACAGGGAAATGACAGACAAGACTCAGGATGACAGTTTTTCAGGTGGTGGTGGGGAGGCAAGAGAACAGGATTGGAGGAATATATGGTAACATGTAGGTTATTGTCAGGTCCTACCTTTGTTTTGTGTGGTGGGTTCACGGATGCTTATTACATTATTAAAAATAATTATTGTAGCTAAATAACTGAAAACTTAGCATACATGGGTCGATGATGAGGTATGTCATAAACTTATGATTAATCTAATTCTACATACCTGAAATTCAAGGAGAAAAATATAAGATTTTTAGCTATTTGAGTGCCAGAAAATGGTAAGGTAGCAAAAGGACACAGATAACTGGAGGGGCATTGAAAACAAACTTTACTTTTTTCATGTATTTGCCTAGTATTTACCCCACATAGAGCATCCAGGACATTGATGAACACAGGCATCAGTGCTATAAGAAATAGCTAGGTTAATCTCTCCAACCCTTAGTTCTCATCTCAAGTAGTACATAAATATAGTATGTGAAACATTTTGGAAGGATAAATATCACAGAGACTTTGAAAGGTGCTATAAATAATTATACATTTGCCTATTCACTAATATATCCAACAAACATATTAAGCCAGAGCTCTGTATCCAGATATATTTGAGGCACTGACGATACAAAGGTGGAGGGGTACAGCCCATATTCCAGAGGGACCCCATTATGCAAAGGAGACCACATGTTGACCAATATAGTAAAGCCAAAAACCATAACTCCTGGGGTCAAAATATTTAAAATTAGAACTTTTTTCAGAAAATTCAGAGACAGACATCATCATTGTAGTTACACTAGAGTAAACTATATTGGAACATAAAAGAAGGAATGACTACCTAGGATAATCAGGGAGGACTTCATGGTGGAAGTGACCATGGTTCTTTGGAATTATCTTATTAAATGATCTAAAGTGCACTATAAAGAATAAATGGAGTTTGCCAACCAAATAAGAGAAGGCACAATATGTACAAAACCATGGAGGTATGATAGCATATGGTATATCCTGGGACTTTTTAAACTCTGCTTTGCTAAAGCCTAGGTATTATGGGGGAAGTGGATAGTGAAAGTCAGTCAGTTATGTTGGCCCTTTGGTCTGGCCCAGCCTACCACGTTATTTCAAAGTAGCATCCCCATTAGTAACATGAAGATAGACAGTATTATACACAGGCTTACTCTTAGCTTGGCCCCTGCTACTAAAATATTATTTTCCCCAGTTAAACTATGATTAATTGTCTAAATCACAGTTTGCCTTAGGAACTATAATACTATGGTTGAAGTTTCTTACTCTTTTCCATGCTGACTTCTCAAGCTTTTCCATGTTTTTTAAAATACATCTTAGCTATTTGATAAATGAAAAATGGTTTCTCATTACAGCTTTAAATTTAGCACTCAAATTTATCTTCATCCAACAAAAGACTTTGTGTCAAAACAACTTTTGATGTCCTTCAAGCCAGCTCATATTTGAAAGCATGGGTGAGGGTAATCAAGTGAGGACCTCTAACAAACCTCTTCCCCTCACCTATGCAGTAACGAACCCGTGACTGCTGAAGTACGCTCCACAGGTCACGGGGAGCTGTGCATCATTCATAGCCATGCCTCCGTGACTGGAGGCTGCTCATTCACTCCCAGAGCTGACCTGAACTTGCCTAGCAACAGGACGTAGTTGCTAATGGTAACCATTGTGGGGAAATGTTTGTTCTTGGTGTTTGGGGTCTTTGTCTTTTCAGAAACACAACAGTTTGATAGACTTTATGAGTGGCAGTGTCTCACCACCTAATCCATTCCATTCTTTCGCCTCCATTGCATGTACAAATTTAGAAATTTCCCCAATAGAAGCACAGTTTACTTTTGAGGATTGGCCTCACCCTCGATTTGAATATCTAAACTATTTTTTCACCTAGACCAAAAATAGATGTAAGTCTTACCAAGTCTTATTGGAACTGACTACCCTCCCACATGGGCCCCGCCTGTGAGTTCTCAGGTGTGGCCACATAAGCCATATGGAACCTGAACTCTAAACAAAATTTTTAAAATAACAGTAATTCAGAAAGCAGTAAAATTCGTTTGAAAATGTGGTGTAGAAGCATTTAAGTTATCAACATGTTGGAGTGAGGTTGAAAGATCTTCAGTTTGAAATGCTTTGCTTTAGAGCAAGGTTTCTCAACCTCAGCACTCCACATTGTAGGCTGAATAATTCTTTGTTGTGGAGGACTGTCCTGGGCATTGGAGGATATTTAGCAGTATCTCTTGTATCTACGCACTAGAAGCAAGGAGCAGCCCATCTCCCAGTTGACACAACCAAAAATGTCTTCAGACATTCCCAAATGTTTGGGAATCCTTGGGAGCAAGATTAAGCTCGGTTGAGAACTGCTAATTTAAAGCACTCAATTTAAAGACAGAATTTTTAGATGTAGAATTATTAGCCAAACAAGCAAAGCAGGCATAATTGATGGAAAGATGAATGAGAATTTAAAATTTGTCTTAGAAAATGGCTCAAAATACCAAAACTCAATTAAAGCTTCTATAGTGCTTATAGAGGACTAAAAACAAACAAACAAACAAACAAAAAAGGCCAATATATGGAATACCAGTGCCTAGAATCATGTGGACAATTAAGAAAAAAATATTTAGACCAATTTCTTTTCCACTAGTTCATGCATGTGGAATCAGTTTTTGTCCTTTGCCTAAGTCTTGTTTGTTACTCCAGCTGTGATGAATTCTGATGATTATTACTGACTGGTCAGTAGGTTTCTGTATCCTGCTGTACTTGAGGTTTCAGCCAGGAGTTTTATATAATTGACCATATGGGGAAACCGAGATACACTCAGAAATTAAAGTATGATGCTACCACAATTTCCTGATATTGATGGTCATGTTATGGTTATATAGGAGAATGCCTTGGTTTGTTGGAAACACACTAAAATATTAGGATGATGAGGGCTGCTTATCATGATCATGTGGGCAACCTACTCTCCAATCATTGAGGAAAAATGTTCTTTATACTGTAATTGTAACTTCTCTGTAAGTTTGAGATTGTTTTGAGTGTTAGAAATATAAAAATTTCACTCTGTACATAGGCAAAATAAAAGGAAGAGGGAAATTATGTAAATAATGTGGGTGTTGTCACTAAATAAACTTAGCCTTAACTGAGCATGAGCTGAGAAGCATGAATACGTTATTCTCTCAGTAGGTTTCAATTTCCTACGTGACTCTTGCAGTGTGAACATCTTGACACATTTACATTTCACTGGCAATTTCAATAATTATCAAGGGTAATTTATTTTACTATATGCAAGTTTTTCTTTATACATTACTTTCAGAAGTTATTCTCATAATGAGATGCAACCAGGAAAGAATGAAGAAAACCAAAACTAAAATATGTCAGTGGAAGCTAAGGGAGGAGAGAGTCTTGAGAGGATGAAAGTGTATTAAATGCTAAGGGGGTTAAAGGCAGGCTGGGGCCTGTGCAGACACAGCACAGCATTGGGGCAGCGTTGATCTGAAACCTGGGCTGGCTCATTCTTGACCTACTTAGGGAAGGCTATCTGTAAAGGGGAGAAACTTCCAGTGGCCCCAGTATGTCTAGCCAGATCTCCTTTTATTAGGGGCTGCTAACCACCTCCAAGGATGGTGAAGAGTTTGATAAATGCGCCAGTAGAGTAGGAGTTTGGGATTAACATATACACAGTACTACATATAAAATAGATAATCAAGGACCTACTTTTTAGCTCAGGAAACTCAGTATTCTGTAATAACCTATATGGGAAAAGAATCTGTAAAAGAATGAATATATGTATATGTATAGCTGAATCACTTTGCTGTATACCTGAAACTAACACAACATTGTAAATCAGCTACACTCCAATATAAAATAAAAATTAAATTAAAAAAAAATGTACCAGCAGAACCATCAGTGGAAGGCAAAAACCTTTTAGATGAATATCTTTTAGCTTAGTCACTAAAAGGGTATCAGTGGCTTTGGCCAGAACAATTCCAGTGGAGCAATGACAGTGGGTTAAAGAGGTGAAAATGCAGAGACCTTGCATGTAGATGATTCTTTCAAGGCACCAGGTTGGGAAGAGGGACAAGTGTAGATACACCTGTGGAGGGGCATAAGATTAACAGAGGAATTTTGTTGTTTGTTTTTTGTGCGATGAGAGAAGCTTAAGTGTGTTTAAATGTAGTGGGAGAAAAATCCACAGAGAGCGAGTAGCTTTGCAGGTAAGTAGTTTGGGAGAACAAACAAGAGTCGAGGAAATGGAGGCCTTGACGAGGCTGAGGGGTGAATCCCGTTAAGAAGTAAAGGGTTAATAAGCTGAAAGGAGAGAAATGGGAGTTAATGGTTTCAAGGATGAAGCAGGTCTGGCTCTGTGGAATTCTATTTCAAGTCAGAAGAAATGAGCCATGGTATGGCCAAGAAAAGGAGGGGCATGGAACTGAAAATATAAGGGATGGAGTGGGTCACCTACAAAGCCATTGCTTATAACTCCTAGCTGTGACTTCTATTCCTGAGGTAGTAAAGGAAAACCCATGACCATAATTCAGCTTTCCCATGAGAATCCTCTGTAGAGAGTCCCTGCCACTTTCTGTTCCCTTTCTGTGAAGCGTTGGTTACCTTTTTGTTTATTTCAGACACAGTGCTTTCCTATGTTAGTTTTTCATGGCTCAGAAGAAGTCTCTAATTGGATGTAGTAGACATTTCCTAAAGCTTGTTCAACGCAACTCACAGGTTCTGACCATCACCACCACCATCAGGTGTCTACAGACCAGCTTCGGGAAGTCACTTAGTTCTGCAGAACAGTTTGGAAAGCTGTATTTCAAGACGTAATATAACCTAGTTCCCACAATTAAAGAATTAAATATTCATTTTCAAACAACCACCCTTCCTTTATATCTTACACTTTCACTTGTTTACGAAATTCCCTTTTAATTTTGGCGGATGGAACCTTAGTCAAGTGACTTGCAAAGCCCAGGGCATAACTTGTCAACCTGGTGATCCTTGGGAAGGGGCTATTTTGAGGAAATTGCTTTCAAAATAGGATTTTTGGAATGCTGCTGACTCTGGTGTTTTAAAATCTGTACTTATGCCCTTTGGCAAAGAGTGCATAGGATGTCCATTTATTGATCTAAATAATAAATACGAGGAGTCAGTTTGCTTTGCATTAAATAAATGTGCCATTTCTGCTTAAACATATATCTCGAATTCAAGCAGATAAATCAAACATGAAGGGAGAGTCAACTGAAAACAAACAACAATAAAAACTCCCAAAGTGGCTAATGATGAGCAAGGAGTAGATGACCTTTGATCTTTTCAAGATGACTAAACACCCACACTTTTATGATGAGACTCCATCCACACACTCTTCGGTGAGGTTGGGTGTTGTGCCATTCTGTGGGGAAGTCGAATTGGACTTGCCTGGAATTAAATTTGTTCCTCGGGTCCTGACATTTATCAATACAGAATGTGTTCCCTGGAAAGCCGAAGTCAGCACTTCCAGACCCCGCAGCATTGAATAGTTTCACTTTCCTCCGGAGCACTTGTTCATTATGGCTGATGCACAGGGAGTGATGTTGTGGTGTGTGCACACACCACAAAGGTGGCTGATGGAGGCTGGAAGGAGAATAGTCTGAAAAATCCAAGGGCTCATGGAGAAGAGAGGAATCGGTACCCCTATCTTCTGCAGGTGGGAGCCAGTCCCCTCCTCCCACTGCTTACTGTGTTGTTTGTCTTTTTTAAATTGCCGGCCCACTGGGTAGAGATTTTAGCTTCTTAATATTCCATTCTGAGCCTGCTTCACAGTTGGCATTCGATAAATGTTAAATAACAATAATAACACCATACAGAGCCTCTAATTTCAGAAAGTGAGGTAGAAATGGCTGTTTTGAAGCTCCATATTAATGGCACTGGCTTTGGATGCCTTTTTCCTCTCCCAACACTGTCTGTCTCCTGCTGGCTGTTACACATTGTACATTCCACAAAGCAGCCACTACCAGCTAACCACCCTAATCAGCTGCCACAAGGGTCGGGAAGCATCAGGCTCTCGGAGATGAGAAGCCACGTGCCTGCATACATGCACACCAGCGCACAGGACAGCGACAAAAAGCCACTGCCCTCAAAAGAGCGGCTCTGATCCATCAGCTTGACGCACACCATCACCTCTGGCTCATGTGCCGCCCACCTGAGTACAAAAGTGCCCTGGAAGGTGTTGGAATGCAGAAATCATGCATTCTTTTCTAGCCCTTTCCGGTCACCAACAATGACCAGCGAGCTAGCCAGGAGTTCAGCCTACTGATCAGCATTTGCTTGAAATGTTTGGGTTGAAATGGATTTTGAATGTCTTCTTTTTTTTTTCTTTAAAGTTGGTCATTTTCTTTCATAAGAAAGATTTCTTATTCCAAGCGCCACTTGGCAACTGAAAGAGAGCAGTTTAGCTTCAAATGAAAATAGTTGCTGTCAATCAGAAACTATAAGGCTAGTAGGCATTTTTTTTAAATTGAAGGTATTAATAGATTTTCTTTAGATTTAAGAAAGGGAAATGCTTACGTAGGAGGGAGGAAGTGAAGGAGCCTGGGGAGGGGGCAGAGGAGGAAGGAAGGGAAGGGTAGGATATGACTTATGTTCAGGGAGAAATATTCAGAGGGCAGGATGAGGGGGGAAAAAGACTTTTTTTTTTTGGTTGCTTTGTCTGTTTTACCAACTGTGCTTAAATTGACTTAGTGTTTGGAAGAACATAATTCATCCCAGAAGGTTTTCTAATGGGCAGAACACTATCTTTGTTTATGTTAAATGTGGTAGAGATAGATAAATGTTCTCACTTGTATTTATAATTGACTCTTTACAATGGCAAATTTTAATTCCAGGAGCATGGGGTGACCATTTCAGCAGTGTGGGCACTCCAGCAGGCTGTGCCTTAACTCAGAGGAGGCCTCAGGAGATGGGCATGGCACGGTCTCACAGACTCTAGGACTGTATAATACTACTAAAAGCACTGAGTGCTTACTACATGCCAAGTACTGTTTTCTCGAAATGCTTTACATGAAATAATTTCCTTAAATTCTCACAACAAATCAGTGAGAAGTGGAACTATTATTCTACCTATCTTACAGAGGAGAAAATTGAGACACAGAGAGCTTGAGTAACTTACCCAAGGTCACACTGAGAAAGTCATGGTACCAGAATTTTTTTTTTTCTTTTTTAGACCTTCATTGCTTTGAGCCTTTTATTTATTTATTTATTTATTTTTATTTTTGGCTGTGTTGGGTCTTCGTTTCTGTGCGAGGGCTTTCTCTAGTTGCGGCGAGCGGGGGCCACTCTTCATCGCGGTGCGCGGGCCTCTCACTATCGCGGCCTCTCTTGTTGGGAGCACAGGCTCCAGACGCGCAGGCTCAGTAGTTGTGGCTCACGGGCTTAGTTGCTCCCCGGCATGTGGGATCTTCCCAGACCAGGGCTCAAACCCGTGTCCCCTGCATTGGCAGGCAGATTCTCAACCACTGCGCCACCAGGGAAGCCCATGGTACCAGAATTTTAGCTCAATCATTTCAGCTCCAGGAGTTGTGGTCTCAACTGAGCATTCAACATTTTAAAAAAGACAGACACGTTACATACTTGGTGTAATTCTATTAGCTATATACTGACTCCAGGGACATAACTAGAACATCATGTGGCTTTGCGTTACCTGCAGGATAAACCCCTAACTCTTTAGCAGACACATCTCTGAACTCTGCATGTTGAAGATCCTTCGTGGTTCAGACACAGCCTCCATTTTTAGACTCAGCTTCCGCCAGTCTTCACAAATGAGCTTCCAACCAAGCCATTTCAGCTTACTTGCAGCTGGGTTGTTGTTTTCCCGTGTGCCTCCTCATATCTGCAAATACTCATTCCTTGCTTCTGTTTTCCTCACTTTCTCTCTTCCTTATCTATGTGAGAGATTTGCCTTTCAAAACACAGCTAAGACTTTGCCTCCTTTGAGAAGACATCTCTGAATTCTCCATCAAGTTTAACAATCCCACAAAACATAGATACTCATGCTTTGGAGCACTTACCACATTGCCTTGTCATTATTCTTTCACATATTTTATGATGTCATTTGAATATAACCATTCAGAGACAAATACCTTATTTATGCTTATGTATCTGGTGTCTTTAAAAGTACCTTGTGCATGAGAGTTATTCGATAACTATAGGTGAATGAATGTTAAATGAACCTTTTCCTCAGGCTCCTTTTCACGCCTCAGGTCTCAACCTAAATGTCAACCCCTCAAAGAGTTCTCTTCTGACCATTCCCTCCATTTACCCTCTGAGGTAAATGAAAGAGTGTTAAATTATTTGCCATTCCTTCCATGAAGAAGTGGGTCTGAGCAGACTCATGACTGCTTAACCAATGTTACACAGCATAAATGATGCTTTTCTAGGTGTCCAGCTCAGTCTATCAGAACCGGCAGCTACTTCTTCCTGTCTCTTGGGATGTGCTCATAGATCCCAGCTGCCATTCTGTGAGGAAGCCAAAGCAGGACTATGAAGAGGCCCACTTAGAGAACAGCCAACAGCCAGTACTAAATTGCAATCCATGTGAGCAAAGTCACCTCAGCTGCTATCATTTAGAGTAGGAATGAGCTGTCCCAACTAAGCCCTGACCAAACTGTAATTGGTCAGCAAAATAAAAGGTTATTGTTGTAACCCACTCAGTGTGGGTTGTTTTTTTTGTGCATCAATACAGACCTGGAACATCCTCTAACACATCATCCTATTGATCTTTCCTTTTTATGATATGTCTCAATCTGCAAGGGTCATGTGTATCATTTCTTTCCTCCCAGTCACCACCCTCAGTTAAACGTGAGCTCCATGTCTGTCCTATCCACTTCTACAAATGGTACCTGGTATAGAATGCATGCTTAGTAAATGCTTTTTGAATAACTGAATGTTCTTCTTAGAGCTATGTTACAGAGTTGCCCCATAGATGAAAACAAGGACCTTTGGACATTTCAATTAAGTAATCTGTCTTATGCGGAAAGTTACAGTATTCTTTCTGTCTAAAATAACTGTATTTCAGGTTTCACGTTATAGGCAATGACAATTACTACCTTAGATTTACTTTATTAGGGTACAATACACATTTCTTGTGCTAAGAGATTTTCTTTTTAAATCTTAAACCAGAATGTTCTAGTAAGGAGAGGACGGGAGAACAGCGGGTGGCGATGTCATGGTAGAAAAGAATGGCTGTGTTTATAGGCAAAATAATTTACAAAAAAACCCTGGAAGCTTAGATCTCATTTTCTCTTAGACAACCATTCTAGAGAATCCAGTGTTAATCTATAAGTTCTCTAAAATATGATTTTAAACAAATGACTCTAATAAGCTATGTTCTTTTTAAAATCCTGGCATGTTCTAATTTAGTCTTAAATAATTACACACAATCCTTCAAACTACAGATCATAAAACTTAAGACAAAAAACTCACTTTCATAGAGGTCATTTAAATAAAAGAACAAAAAGATGTAAAAGTTTTAAGAGTATTTTTCCCAGTAACTGGGCACTTTCTTATAATGATAAGAGGGGAATTTTGGTCTTGGTATACTCATTCCCAGCTCCATCAGCAAGTGGGGCCCTTTAAGTCCATGTGGGAAATAAAGTATCAAATGATCAGCAAGAAGCTGAACTTTAAATTTACAAGTGCACTTTCCATTCCTATGGAAATTGCACATTCTGTGGAAATGTGCTTAGATTGTCATTGTCTAGTCAAACACAGTGAAAATGCAAGTTGAAGGAGCATAATTAAGGTTTAAAAAAAAAAAAGATAACAATGAGAATGGCTGTCTTTCATGAAGCCTGATAATCAGCACCTTGGATGCATCTATGGGCACAGAATGGTCAGACACATTCTCCTGAACCACTGGTCCTCAATTATCATCATCTGTGGCTTGTTATGTAAGTGTATGCACTATTTCAGTATCCTTGCTTAGGTAATCTGGATGCTCAGTTGAATAGAAATTTTCTTTGAGTGGGCTCCTTCAAATCCCATTGCTTAGGTTTATTTCTTTGATTTCATGCAGCTTGTCAAGTTATCAATAAAGTAAAAATATTGGGTTTTTTTGAGAGAGAGAGAGAGTTTTTTTGCAATGCAGTCAGTAAATTCTAATGTTAGTTTTAAAGAAGACTTGTAAAAATACCGAATATGCTGTTATATTTTTATGCATCCACAGAGATAATAATAGAAATGCACTGATAGAAGAATTAGCTTTGCACAGCTAAATCTCCAAATGTCAGACCTCTCCTACAGAACAACATGAAATATAATTAAACTTGAAACCACAAGTATTTATTATTTACTGAACATCTACTCTGCTCAAAGCAATGGTATATGTTCTGTAGACGACATAGTGAAATGAACCTGTAGTCCTAATTAGCAAGAAGCTTTCAATGTCTGTTAATATCTCACCATTTAAGAAAATAAATATAATTTTATAAAAATGGATTCAAAGATGGTAAAAATGTGCCCAGAAACTGATGGGGAGTACGGTTACATCCTCAAATTCTACTTTCCTGTGCCCTACTATATTTGGATAAGCAGAAGTAGTTAGGTAGCAATCCATTGAGAAACATTAGGTATAGGCCTGTGAAAATAAACTGAAAGACTCAGAGATGAATTTATTTTCCTAATACTTTTTACTGGAATATTGCTGATGTCACCTAATGGCCAAGAATTTTAATGAAATTTTAATAATGTAAAACGGTTACTTCCAATTTATTGTCTGCCTGCCTTGCCTATAGGACATGTGACTGGCTCACTTATTTTTTTTTGCTTTAAGCTATTTCATAAACTTGAGGCAGAACACATCCCAGAGGAGGAGGTAATATTCAAAAGAAGATATTTTAGATTTCAAAATTCATCTAGGCCATAAAGAGGACCAGGGAGATGCCTAAATCATATCTTCCTACTCCTCCCCACTGTGTACTTTTTTTTACTGCAGAAGTAAGTAACTGTCTATTTTCTTTTATAAAAATGATTTGAAAGGTTTTTGCTTTCTTATTTATAGAATCAAGTTCACAAAATTAAATTTCAAGAGATTGGTAGGTTTGCAGTCATTGCGCTATGTTTCATCTCCTGTTCCTAGAATACAATTCTGATTATTTCAGGAACTCATTGACAGTAGGATATACATGTTCTGTGCACTTTTCACATTTGTTTCAAGGGAAAATTTTCTTGCACACAAATGAGGACAATTATCTTCAAAAACTCCTGGCAAAATGCAGATGTACCTCAATAAAAACCTGTTTCACGTCATCACATTCAAATCCAAATATGGAGAATATTATTGTTATTGGAGCTAAGCGTAAAAGCATCAGGGGCGAAATGATAAAGAATCATGCAGGCAATGCCAGGGAATTTGGATGTTTTGAACCTTTCAAGAATTTTAAGCAGGGGAATGGCATGATGATAGTTTTAGTTAAAAAAATCACAAGAAGTAGTATGGAGAACGAATTGGAGGAAACAAGACTGGAGAGCAAGACATCATTTTCAATAATCTTATTAAGAAAGGAAAAGAGTCTGCATTGAGGTATAACAATAGGAATGGGAAAGAGAAATAGAGACAGAAAGGTTCAAGAAAGATATACAAAGTAGAATCCACAGGACTTGATGAGTCACTAAGTGTTAGAGAAAGGGAGAGGGCATAGTTATTATTTTCATGGCTTCTGGCTTTGAGAGTTGGAAAAGGATTTGTGCCATCTAACAGAATAAAAGGGCAAAGATAAAGAAATATCAGTTTGGAGGTGACAATGATGAGTTGGAGAATCCTGTAAGCATTCTCTCAACTAGATGCTTGAAATAGTTGTTTGGGATATCTAGGTTTGGAAATCAGGAAAGAAAGGTTCTGTAAGTTTTTGTATTGATTTTAAATAGCCCTTAGTTCCAAACCGTTGCAGGGAAGTGTTAATTAGTTTATATAGGTCTTGTAAATCATTGGTGGTAAATATATCCATGGCAGTTGATAAGGTTACACAGGCAGGGTAGGTAGAATGAGAAAAATAGAAGGCTGAGAATGAAACCATCATGTAAACAAGAGTAGGTAGAATGGAAATCTGCAGGGAATATGAAGGAAATAGGAAAATAATTTAGGAGGAAAGCTGTCCTAGAAGCCTAGCAGAGAAAATGTTTCAAGTATGACAATTATCTGTAGTAGCAAATGTGACATGAAAGAGAAATATGATTAATGCATGCACATATACAAATATATTATTGGATATCTGATAATTAATAAAACTGTTTTCCATGGAGAAGTGCACCCTCTTCACCCTGTTTGGTCTCTAAAACTCTGTGTAAGACCCAACCCCAGCCATGAGCGCTCTTCTCCTCCTGCTTGGGTTCTACCTCCCCATGACAACTCACCACCCTAGCAAATTTTCCCCCATGTCACCCTGCTTGGGCTCTGACACCCTACACTGCACTGCCTTCCTAGGACGACATCCTCCTCACCTTGATCAAATTCCAGTACTGCACTCGGGTCCCTCACAACTGCTCCCTGCCCCAGGCAAGGAAGCCCAATGTGCTTTGCCCCACTTTAATGCCTTTAGGAATTAATTGCTCATGAAGGAAAGGGAAGGAAAAAAGAAGAGAAAGAACAAATTTATATAATTTAACTGTGCCTATGATAAAAATCAACTGGCCACACACTCCAATATGCAGCACCTGCTTCTCTTTTATGGAGAGCTCTGGATCCATCCAGATGTAGCAAGTGTGATACACCAGTTTGGCCAGCCAAGAACTTCAAAGTGTGTTAGATTTGTCAATGGGAGCATGTTCATGGCCTTGGTTAGAACAATTTTACTGTCTGTCTTTATCTGCATTTTAAATGTTTCAGATTCCACTTTTGGCCTTTATTTCTTCTCTGTTATATATATTTTCTGTATGTCTTTTAGAAACTATGTTCTGTAGTAAATTGATAGCTAAAATTTTCCAGTTATAATCTTTCATAATTGCCAGATCCTTATTTCCAAATACTGTATAATCCCCATTAAATTCTCCACAGGTGACCAAGAATGTCCAAAATTTAACTACTGTCTTTCCCCCAAAACCCGACTAATCCTACCATTTGCTTTTTCATGAATGGTATCTCTCTTCTCCTGGCCATCCAAGTTAAATCTTGTGCCACTCCATCCTCTTTCCTCTCCCTGATTCCTCAAACCCAGTGTCTGAGACCTGTTGTTTCTACTCCCTAAATAAATCTCAAATATATCCTCTCCTTTTCATTTTCACTATTACTGCTTAATTAAATACTGTGCTTCACATCTCTGATCCACATTCAGAATCAAGGAACTCATTCCTTCCAGTAGCTAGGATGTTGCCTGTTGATGACTCACAGCTGAATCTCTTCCAACCAGGAATTTTCCTCAGTCAAAGGGAGCTAGCTGCCTTACCTAAGGTTACATTCCCTTCCCAGGGGCAACTCCCATCCATTGACTACTGGTTGGTGCAGAGATACAAAGACCTTGGCCCTCTTTTCACGATCTGGGACAACTACGAATAGCCATCCCAGTGCCTTACTTCCCCCATGGGATGAACCAAGGATTTGTTATAATTCCATTGCAGTTCAATGTCTCCCAATCCTGATTCCTTCATGGCCTCACAGGTGTTGACAAAAGCACACCCAAACTCTCTGCATGTAACTCTTCATCTCACAGTTTGTTTGCTGGGAAAGCTGACTGAAGACATAAAGATAGTTGATGCCAAGAGTAGACCAAGGAAACAGAATTTGCAAACTAGATTACCTACCAGTCCACTGGCAAGTCTGATGGTAGTTAGTCTGATCATCTCTGACCTCCTGTACTGAATCAATTGTTAAGACTTTCCCCAATGGTAAACTCAAATTGTATAGTTGTGGAACGGAATGTACTAGAAAATGCAACGTCTCAAGTATGTGAGAGATGAAGGAATCATAAGGACAATGGAATTGGGTAGGTGTTGCTGGTGCCATTTATTCATTGGAGAAGATAAAACTTGGGAGTGATTAATCACCAATCTAAGATAAAGTGTTAAAATCAGAGGGTCTCCTTGGCAGTTGATAAAGGAACTCATATCTCATGTAGCTTAAAGGGAGATAATCTTTGGATCAGGTTAGGATCAGTCACAAAGATAGTGGTGCTTCAGGGAAAGTTGAATTCCCGCCATTGCAAGTCTGCTATGCAGGTATTAAGGCACTGGTTGGGAAGCAGTGGGACCTTGAGACTTGCAGAGACATCCATCTTTAATGAAAACATGTACACACACCCCCAACCCAGGATCTATCTCAACCACATCTCCTTGCCACCAAACCAATAACTAGAGTTAAGTCCCAACAATACTTAGCCAGGGGAGCATTAGGCTGGCTAAGGTAAGAAAGGGACTATAATCTGTAGAAGTTTCAGGACCTAAGCAACATATATCAACACAAGGTAAGGAAGCATATAATGGGATTGAATCCTGAGATTGCTATATCAAGAAGGGCAGAATATAAAATTGGGTAAAAGAGAGTTCATCAACAGTGAAGCACTCTTCCATTGTGTAGAATTTAATACCACCATGGAAGCATGGAAGAGGCATTACACAGCCGAGGAGTCAAAAGAATGGCTTGACCAGTTGATGTCAGCCAGACTCTATTAGCCACTCCAGTGCTAACAAATTGGATGCACGAATGGAGTTACCACGGGCCAGCCAGCATGGGCTCCCACTCACCAAGGATGACTTAGCTATTGCACCTGCCAAATGTCCAACATGCCAACAACAGAATCTGACAGTGGTATCCCAATATGGCACCATCCATTGAGGAGGCCAACCAGCCACTTGTTAGAAAGTTAGTTATATTACACCCCTTTTACTCTGGAAGAGGCAGTGATACGTATTGAATGGAACTGACACATATTCCAGGTATGAGTTTGCATTTCCTACCCACAAGTCTTAGCTAACACCACATCAGTAAAAATGCCTAACCTCACAGAGCTCACGTCATAGCAGTATAGGAAGGAAGGTGTTAGTGACTGGTCTGTAATTCATCCTTCTTACCCTAGGGACAAATTGGGAAGGGAGAAAAAAGGAAGGAGGGGTGCAGGAGGGAAAAGAAAGAAGTGATAGGGTCAAGTTTTTTGCAAGCATGCTAATTAGGTTTTCTGATTGTATTTACTAATGGAAAATCTTTATTTTGGGTATATGGTAAGCAGCATGTACCTGGCATGTCTAGGTTTGCTGATGGTATGGTAAGTCAGAAATCTATGGATTTATGAAGAATGTCCTTCTATAAAATATTGGTGCCAGCAGTATAATTATTAGATCATAAAAGGGAAAAGTTTAATGAACAAAACAGCCCTCTTGTCTACATCAGAGGTCAGCAAACAACAGGCCCAGGGCCAAATTCTGCCATGCCCACTCTCTTCCACATCTCTCTACTGCTGTAGAACTGAGTCGTTGCTGTAGAGACTGTCTGGCCTGCAAAGCTGAAATGCTTACTATTTGACCTTTTACAGAAAAAGTTTGCTGATCCCTGGTATAGGCAATGCCTCTTAAGCATCACTTAGAAATCTCATATCCTAAATACATGCCATGGCTCATCCTAATGTAGCAAGAAAGAATAAGAGCCAAGATGGTATAATTCCTGTAAACCAAAGGAAAGTGTTTCTAGATGGAGAGAGCTTTGTTGGCTAAGATTTCTTCCTATTAACAGAGCTCTAAATCAAACCCTACCATGATTTAATCTAGGTAAAAGTCCCCCTTGATCCCTCAGTCAGAAGGTAATGGGGATCTGGCAAATCAGGAGAACTTCTCTCTTGCCTCTTTACTGTTCCCTGACTGAAGTGGACAAGTGGTGCTCTCCTCACTGAAGCAGAGTAATATTGCAGTATTCTAATACTGAACAATGTTTGGCATGCTCTGCTGAGCCCCTCAACGTCTTCTATTGCTCCTGATATAGTAATTCATTTTCTAATGTCCTTGGTAGTTAGCCTGGCATTCTTCAGTGGAGGTCTTCCAAATTCCCTTTAAAAGAAATGTCCCTGTTTAGATGAGATCTTGTTGAAGTTAAAGTTGGAACAACTCTAATGAAAACAGAGGGCTACGGTGCCTAGAACCCCATCCATTCCTTCTCTGCAGTGGTCCTTCCTGCAGTGGTCCCGGAATGAGTTTCTTGGAATCTCTAGAGCTCAGTAGATCAGATTGAAATATCACTTAAATAGGTGACATTAAGTTCTCTTTCAACACTAATTTATGACAACTTTTAAGTCTTGTATCTTGGGCTCAGGGGATTCTTTTCCCTGCTTTATCAACTCCTCTATGCTCTTTGAGCGAAATACATATTACATGTTCAAGTGAGTCAAGTGTTTCATCATGTTTCAAAATCCTGGCTGTCCACTATATAAGTCAGAAGTTTCCTTGTTCCTCTACTTTTTCATCTTGGCCCACACAGGAAGAAACTTCTGCTAACAGTCTAGCCCTTACAGCCTCCTTCCCACAGTAGGAGAAACTAGTCTGGCTGGTCACAATCCAGAGTGTTCTCTGAACCATATTTCACCAGGGCTCATGGTCCCCACTTTAAAGGCCAGTAGGAGTGCCTGCCTGCTCTTTTGCCTCCTATGCCCAGGTACTTACGGCCGCTGCCCGTCCTCCTGAGTCTGCATGCCCAGACAGGGCCCAGGGGTTGCCTTCTGGAGATCTGTGGTCCATATTATTGCATATTCCAATATTAAATGGACACTTAGATTCAAAATAATAAGGGCAAGGACTCATAATAACCTTAGGATTAAGCTTCTTGGTCCAGCAAAATGTAACAAAAGCACAGGGAGTTACGAGGCATTCACCTGCTTATTAATAAAAATTTTGAAACCCTAAAGGTCAGAGCTCTAGAAGGGAGGAGAGATGAAAGGCATCCTCAAATCTTACATCATTACCAGCATTTATGACCTAAGTGGCTTAGGGGAAGCAAGACCCCTAAAACCATTGCGGTAATAGGTGTCTGCAGGTACTGAAATGTACTTAGTAGGTATAACTTGTAATAGTTAGATATCAAAGCATCTATGGCTGCGTCTCTAGATACTGGGCTACTGATGTGCTTAGCAAAAAAGGAAAAAAGAAAAAAAAAAGGCAGTCATTTTAGGAGTAGGGGACCAAGCCTGTTTGCCAGAATCACAAGCAAAGATATAGGATTGGGTTTTGGGCAGAGAGAGATGTCTTTCCTGGGAATAGGAAATCAGAGGAAGATGAAGTTTCTCTTCTCTGGAATGCGCTGCAAACAGATACTTTTCATAAACATGGCTGTAAGACGCAACAACCAAAGTAGTTTTCTCAACTCCCAGGCACATTAGAATCACATAGGGAGTTTTAAAAAATATATGTCTGATTCCTAAGCCCTACAACAGACCAATTGATAACAAAATCTGTAATGGAAGGCGTCCAAACATCTGCTGTTTTCAAAGTTTCCCAGGTGACCCTAATGTCCAGCCAGGTTTGTGAATCACTGGACAGTGTAAATACTGCATAAATGCAGAGGGAAAGATTTCTGTTGCACTGAATGTTGTAAGGCAGAAATCTAACAGGTTTTGCTGTTTGTTTGTTTGTTTGTTTTTTTAAAGTAGAGGGAAGGATTTTTTATTTATTTATTTGTTTTTTTTTATTTTTTGGCTGTGTTGGGTCTTCGTTTCGTGCGAGGGCTTTCTCTAGTTGCGGCAAGCGGGGGCCGCTCTTCATTGCTGTGCGCGGGCCTTTCACTATCGCGGCCCCTCTTGTTGCGGGGCACAGGCTCCAGACGCGCAGGGTCAGTAGTTGTGGCCCACGGGCCCAGCTGCTCCGCGGCATGTGGGATCCTCCCAGACCAGGGCTCGAACCCGTGTCCCCTGCATTGGCAGGCATATTCTCAACCACTGCGCCACCAGGGAAGCCCTTGCTGTTTGTTTTTATTCTCATTCATTATATCTTTCAGCCAGGGCTTAGGGACTGCTAGGAGGAAAGATCTGCTTCGGTTGCACCAGGAAAAGAAGGAAATAGATTTCTGTGCTGATGGAAAGGTGAAGGTTTAAACCCAAAAAGCGGAGGAGAGGCAAGGTTTTGGAGAGAGGGGCTCATAGTAAAGATCTCATTTGGGTTTTGAAGAACTGGAAGTTGTATTGAAGGTTAAAATGACACAGGAGGGGATAACAAGAATTTTGTTAACCTTCATATTTACTTAGATTCCCCTTATGACTAGCATTTACTGAAGGTGTGCTAATGAGATAAAGAATATCCCCAAACTCTGCCCCTTCCTCCCTTTGTTCACTTCGCACAGTTCAGGGTACCACCAGGAAAAGTCAATTTTTAAATTTCAAGTCCAGCCAAATCATTAAAATAGCTAGGGTGGCTTAGTGGCTTCATAAAAATTAAATCAGGCACACATTTTGAGTAAGCTCATTATGGAAATAAGGAATCCACAGAGCCATTTTAAAGTTGATGCTCTATCCAAAATCTTGCTATTATCTTATATGTGTGTGTCTATATGTGCCGGAATGTCCAGTACGTGGTTATATAAAAATGCCTGATGGCAGCCCCTCTGCTTTCCCCAATGGATATTTTGATTTATACCGCTTCCAGCTTTATTCGACTTCCACTGATTAGTTTGCATTTACATTTTCATAGCATCCAGCTGCTGGGCATTCATGATTTACATTCATCCAATGTAATTAAAGTATTTGTTGTGGGTTTATAAGCTTTTTAATGGTCTCTATTTCTGCATTTTGTGTCTCTCCTTTTCCAAACTTATTTTATTCATCAAGCTGTGTCCTAAAAAGCAGTAGAAACAATTACCTCTAAAGTATGTTGGTATACAGCATGAATAACACTCAACGCTGGATTTAAAACTACCCTCTCTCGAATTACCAATTCGGTGCTGAAAATAAATGTCTCTCTCTCCAGATATTAGAATCTAATTATGTACAATAAACCATGTTAAATAATATCAAGGGTCCAGCCTAAACCAACAAAGACTCAAACATCCCCATAGAAAGCTGGAATGTTCCAGCTCACATCTGCTTTTTGGGGCCAAGGTTATTTTCAGAGGTCGCTGGCACCGTTGAGAACCTGTCCAGGCTTGACATGATAGAGTTGAAGTGCACGCTAAGGAGGAGGTAGCCTGTTTCTCTTGCCTGCTACTCTGCACAAAGCAATTTGGTAAATACTTTCATTTCAGTCCCCTGTAATTAATAGGTAATTAGCTGTGGCTCTGGGAAGGAACAGCAAAATGACAGCTAAACCATTTAGACTTTTACTACAAACGAAATGGCCCAATGCAGTCAATACTTCAATATGATTTCAGAAGCTGAAATAATCTCTAGGATTTAAATTCCCATTGACCTCTAGATCAGTCCTGACTTCTAACCTCTAAGTCTCTTTTGGCATTAATCCCACCCCATATTTGCTTTCATCTTTGGATAAGTGCCTGTAAAACCCTGGAATCAGCTAACCTTATCTTCTAAACATAATTCTTTCAGCCACCTCTCAGCCTTTTTCCAGGCCTATATACATTTCACCAGTTTACCATCTTATTAGATGCTAAACCACACTCTTCATCTGTTTCAAGTGACAGGTCAAAGCTAACGTTTTTTTAAAAACCCAGCCCAATTAATATCGAGAATTTACTCTTCTGAGTCATTATACATTTTTAACACATTGAAACAATTATTTTACCCTTGTGTCTGTTTTTCTCTTTAGTGTTCATCTGTGCAGTTTTGAGTATCTCATCTCTCCTGTTTGGTTGAAAATAGAGGGTAAGAGATTGCTCTTAGTTTTAATTGGTGCTGAAAAGAACAGCTTTGATTAAAAAAAAAAAAATAATAGGTTTGGTTGGGAGAAGAGGGAGGAGAAATTTGCTAATAGTGAAATGGAACTTTATCCCAAATGATTTATCTTTTGAAAGAATAGAAAACATGTAATGAGATAGTTATAAATATGTCTAATATGCTAATTAGAATGGCAATATTCATTGTCCACAATCTTAGGCATGCTGGTTTATATTAAAATAAATTTAAAAATAGTTGTGAAAACACAGAAATATAGATCAATGGAACAGGAAAGAAAGCCCAGAGATAAACCCACGCACATATGGTCACCTTATCTTTGATAAAGGAGGAAAGAATATACAATGTAGAAAAGACAGCCTCTTCAATAAGTGGTGCTGGGAAAACTGGACAGCTACATGTAAAAGAATGAAATTAGAACACTCCCTAACACCATACACAAAAATAAACTCAAAATGGATTAAAGACCTATGTGTAAGGCCAGACACTAGCAAACTCTTAGAGGAAAACATAGGAAGAACACTCTATGACATAAATTACAGCAAGATCCTTTTTGACCCACGTCCTGGAGAAATGGAAATAAAAACAAAAATAAACAAATGGGACCCAATGAAACTTCAAAGCTTTTGCACAGCAAAGGAAACCATAAACAAGACGAAAAGACAACCCTCAGAATGGGAGAAAATATTTGCAAATGAAGCAACTGACAAAGGATTAATCTCCAAACTTTACAAGCAGCTCATGCAGCTCAATATCAAAAAAACAAAAAACCCAATCCAAAAATGGGCAGAAGACCTAAATAGACATCTCTCCAAAGAAGATATACAGATTGCCAACAAACACATGAAAGGATGCTCAACATCATTAATCATTAGAGAAATGAAAATCAAAACTACAATGTGATATCATCTCACACCGGTCAGAATGGCCATCATCAAAAATCTACAAACAATAAATGCTGGAGAGGGTGTGGAGAAAAGGGAACCCTCTTGCACTGTTGGTGGGAATGTAAATTGATACAGCCACCATTGAGAACAGTATGGAGGTTCATTAAAAAACTAAAAATAGAACTACCATATGACTCAGCAATCCCACTACTGGGCATATACCCTGAGAAAAACCATAATTCAAAAAGAGTCATGTACCACAGTGTTCATTGCAGCACTATTTACAATAGCCAGGACATGGAAGCAACCTAAGTGTCCATTGACAGATGAATGGTTAAAGAAGATGTGGCACATATATACAATGGAATATTACTCAGCCATGAAAAGAAATGAAATTGAGTTATTTGTGGTGAGATGGATGGACCTAGAGTCTGTCATACAGAGTGAAGTAAGTCAGAAAGAGAAAAACAAAAACCATATGCTAACACATATATATGGAATCTAAAAAAAAAAAAATGGTCATGAAGAACCTAGGGGCAAGACAGGAATAAAGTCACAGACCTACTACCTACTAGAGAATGGACTTGAGGGCACGGGGAGGGGGAAGGGTAATCTGGGACAAAGTGAGAGAGTGGCATGGACATATATACACTACCAAATGTAAAATAGATACCTAGTGGGAAGCAGCCGCATAGCACAGGGAGATCAGCTCAGTGCTTTGTGACCACCTAGAGGGGTGGGATAGGGAGGGTGGGAGGGAGGGAGATGCAAGAGGGAAGAGATATGGGGATATATATATATATATGTATAACTGATTCACTTTGTTATAAAGCAGAAACTAACACACCATTGTAAAGCAATTATACTCCAATAAAAATGTTAAAAAAAAAATAGTTGTGAAACATGCTCAGTGCTACATTTCAATGTAGACTTTTATTGACTAGCCTACTGAGATTCTGGTGTAATTACTTTTTAGATTTTATGGCTATTCCATGATTTTTAACTCAGATTCCACCTCTGAATATTTAGACCAAATCAGCTAAAAGATTATGCTTTCTTTTTAAGAAATATTTACCACAAGCTTTTTAAAAACTTATTTTGAAATAATTTCAGACTGATAGAAAAGTTGTAAGAATAGTGTATTTTTTTCCGACTGTTGTTGTAACAAAAAAACACAAATTTAGTCTCAGGGTAAAACCCAAGGTGTCAGCAGGGCTGCATTCCTTCCGGAAGACCTAAAGGAGATTCTGTTTTCTTGCCTTTTCCACATTCTAGAAGCCACCTGCATTACTTGCCTCATGGCCCCCTCCTACATCTTCGAAGCCTGCAGTGTAACATCTTCAAATGTCTCTCTAACTCTCACTGTCCTCTGACATCCCTCTTTCACTTCTAAAGATGTGTGTGATTATATTGGGCCTACCTGGAGAGTTCAGGATAATCTTCGTATCTCAAGATCCTTAACTTATTCACATCTACAGCGTCCCTTTTGCCATTTTAGTTAACATAACCACATGTCCGGGTTAAGACGTGGACATTTTTGGGGAGGAGGGAGCATTATTCTGCTGCCACAAATAGAATAAAGAATTCTTGTATATTCTTTATCTGGAGTCCCCAGATGTTAACATTTTACCACATTCATTCTCTATATTTCTCTTCCTTTCTCTCTCTCTCCATATACATATTATTTCTTTCTGCACCTTTTGAGAGCATATTGCAGACCTGATGTTTCTTTACCCCTATATACTCAGTGTATATTTCCTAAAAACAAGCTTATTCTCTTATATAATCACCATAAAATTTATCCAGATCAGAAAATTAACATTTGTAAAATGCTTTTAGTTAATCTACAGGTCTGTTTCAGATTTTGCCAATTGTCACAATAATGTCCTTTTCACTAAAAGAAAATCTCAGATCATAGGCTCAGATCATTTGCTATCTATCATATCTCTTTAGGCTCCTTTGATCTGAAACAGTTCCTCATTCTTTCTTTAATGATGTGGATAATTTTTAAGAGTACAGGTCAGCTATTTTGGAAAATGTCTCTTAATTTGGGTTTGTTTGATGTTTTCTCATGATTAGATTCAGGTTATGCATTTTTGGCAGAAATATCAGAGAGGTGAAATTGTGTTCTTTTCAGTGCATCATATCAGGAGACACCAGAAGCTTTTGCTGGATCTAAATTCAGTCTCATTTTAATAATAACAAGATCTAACATTTAGGAATTCTTGCTCTGTGTCTGGATCTGAGCTAAACACTCTACATACATTATCTAATTTAATTTACCATATTTGTTTTCACTATACCTGAATGGGGATTCACACAACTGGTAAGATAAAGATGAGGAATTTGAACTCCTTGTCTTTTTCATTCCAAATGCCATGCTCTTTCTAATTTATTTATAAAAAAGGGAATTATTACGTTTTCATACTTAAGATTGACCAAGACAGCCTTGATGTTCTCCTCAGTTCAACTAAATTTCAGATAGGTTCTTCCTGACTTTAGGCTCTACCTCCCTTTTCTTCCAGCATTTACTTTAGAAAACTTTAATTGTGAGTTCTTTTTCTGCCTCTTTGAGATGTAAATCTTGTCCCAGCCTCTTGCCAGTTTTACAGTCCAGAAATGTCTTTCTCAAAGACCTGGGAGCCATCCCTTTGAAATGTAGTCAAGAAAGATAGTGTCCCCTCCCAGTCTCTGTGGGAGGGTAGGAACCTAACTGCAATAAGTGCCAGTTAGCAAACACTTTGACCAACCTCCCTGCCAGCTTCCTCCAGTACTTTTGCACTAACTCACCCTCGCACTTAAAAACTCCTTCCGCCTTTTGTCAGTGGAGTTGAGTTCAGTCTGTCTCCCCTGTAGCATTAATCTCTCTCTCCTGTTGCAACAGTCGTGAATAAAGTCGTCTTATTCAGGGCAATATTTCTTTTACAGGTTTATATGAAAAAAAAATCATTTTAATTGATGTCAAGTTTTCCCCCAACAAGTATAAAGTAATTAAGCAATGACGAGTATAGCAGTTTTAATTATTATTTTTTAATGACTCCTGAATCACATACTATGATGTGGTAGCTCTCACGTTGACACAACTATGGTCTTGTTTTAAACAGAAAAGTATTCCTTCCTGTTTTGTCATTGAAATAAACACCTAACATTGTCTGCTACCCATCTTCTAGGAACAGCTATGCACATGGGCTAATGGGCGCTGCCAGGTTCATACCAGCAATATCTCCTTGCTTTATCCCTAAAATATTACTCTCTTAGCTTAAAGAGTTGGGTTTCCATCCTTTGCAAAGAAAGGAGTTCTACTAATATTCTCGTTACTTAAAATGTATTTCTACCCCTGCCTTAGGATGTAAGCCCTTTGTTTGGAGGTACATGTAAAAGTATTTTTAGCCCTCCAGAATCTTTAGGGCAGATGTCGTGATTTAGATCCCTGCATCCTCACTTTTTTTGGCTCTCTGCATGGGGGTTAGGGAGAAGGAAAGGGTGTGCATTTTGTTGACAGTGATTTTGGTATCCCAGGAGGAAGTACCAGCTGAATACATTCATTACTAATCCTCAAATTCTAATTCCATAATTGCCTTGTTTTGTGTTTGGCTTTTTGTTTTGTCTTCCATGTACCCAGTTTCCCGTTACTGTTTCATAAGTGAAATATCTTTACTTATCACTCTGAGACTATTTATACTTTCTCTAAAGTTTTTCCTACACCTTGCATTGGCTGTTTTACCCAAGTTTCTTTAGTATGGTTGTCTCATACCTGGTAGAGGTATTCTTCAACTAACTGGTGAAACCTAGCTCCCTATTTATATTTGAAAGTGAGGTACTCAGAAGCTAATGGGAAGCTCTGTGCTGGTCCCTAGAGCTTTCTCCCGACTGAACTTGGCCATTTCATTGGAGGACTTCTTAACAGCGTTATCTTCAATTTCATTTCATGAATGAGGGATCCTATAACTTTTCACCTATGGGTATAATCCTGGGAGCAGGATTGTGGATGATGAGGGAAAGATTGTGTGTAGGGAGCTAGGAAGCTCATGATTCAATATGCAGACTGATCTGATCCCTGTTTTCAGTCCTCATTTCACCTGCCCTGCAGTATGTTTGATGTGCTAAGTCCACGGCTTCTCTGGTTCTATTTTTCCGGCTTTTTCTGGTTCCATTTTGCCTTTTGAGTGTGTGTGTATGTGTGTGTGTGTGTGTGCCCTAGGGGAGAAAAGGGGAAAGGGCTAGTCACCTGTTTGCAAGTATTGGAGAAGAGAAAGGGGGGATCCTGTTGTTCTTTATACATACTTTTAGCCGTTCTCTCCTCCCTAGTGTTCTCAACTTCGGAATTTTTCTGGAGTTCTGCAGCATTCGCTGGCTTGCTCTTGTTGGTTTCTACTTACACAGATACCTTGTCTCTTCTTCCATTTCTTTTCGTCCTTGTTGATTATTATTTTTTAGAAGTACTTTACACTCCTTTTAATGGGTTTTTGGGAGAGTACAGAAATAAATGCAAGAGTTCAGTCCACCATCTTTAACTCTTGGTATTTTTCATTTTTAAATTTAGATTTCCCTGCTTTAATGCCTACTTCCTTATAGCATCTCTTTTCTAACTAGATTTAACCTCTGGAAAACAGGTATACTGTCCTAAATGCTTTTGTGTATGGTATGTATGTATACCATCTATGTATATGTGTCTGGTATCTGCTGCAGGTTTATAATAATAGTATCAGTGCTGACATATGCCAGGCACTGAGATAAACCCTTCACATGGATTAACTCATTTATGCATCATAACACTCTTGTGTCCTAGATATTATTATTGTTTCTGATTTATAGATGAGATGCTTAAAGGTTAAATAACTTGCCAAAGATCACATAGCTACGAAGCTGTAGAGCTGATTCAAATGCATTGGCTCAAGGCTGTGCCTCAGACACTCTACTCTGTAGCCTCTCAGTTATGTAGCTTGTATGTATGTATGTGTGTATACTTCATACAAGTGCGCTATCTGCTGTATTTTTCCCTTTTATCTGTATAGTTATTGCAGTAACTGGGAACAGTGTTGGCCTGAGAACAGGCACTTGTCTCATTAGAGGACTGACGTTGCCAACACTGCACTGTGCCTTCTCATCCGCCCCAGCAGTGTGCTTTGTCTATAGAAAAATCTCAGTAAATATCCATTATTTCACTTTATTCTGATACCCATACACAGGTAATTTTATCGGTAATTTGGACTTTATAAAAGTTCTTCAATATGCAAATATTCTTGCATGTAAAATGTAAGCAGTTTTTATGGGGGGTAGGGGAGATGGTTCTCACAGAGCTGATGTTTACACAGGAGTTGTTTACTTCTGGATTGAAATGAAGCATCTGTTATACAACCCAATTGTTCTATTCCTGTAACCACTTCGCATTTAGATGTACTCTGTTTAGAGTCCACTGTACGTGATTTAAGTCATTTAGGTTTAGATGGGCCCTGGACTGTGTCTGATAGAGAAAGAAAGACAAATACAACCACCTTTTTAAAAGAGAGAGTTAAACTTCTGGATGTGTTATGTGAATGAAAATTGTTGTGGCTTTCTTTCCATGAAAGACAGAACCCTAAGTGGTTGGCTCAAAAAGGTGTGTATGGATACACCCTCCCCTGTCCCCTCCAAACACACCACACACACACACACCCCTTGTTTTCAGGTTCAAGGTCATATTGATGCCTATTTTTCCGCTTGAAGAAGGATAACGATGAGAATAAATTCCTTTTCATTATTGGGTCGTGTCTTACACTCCTGATATTCTTCCTCCTTTACCTTGCTAGGAGAGAGCCACTGTTTTTATTATTATTATTTTTTTCTTGTGAAGGTCTTCTTTATTCAGCATTATGTTTTCTGACTTTATTCATGTTACCTCATATATCAGTTTTATATTTTTTTATTGCTAAGTATACCATTGTATGAACATACAACTAATTTTTTTTTAATATCTTTATTGGAGTAGAATTGCTTTACAGTGGTGTGTTAGTTTCTGCTTTATAACAAAGTGAATCAGTTATACATATACATATGTCCCCATATGTCTTCCCTCTTGCATCTCCCTCCCTCCCACCCTCCCTATCCCACCCCTCTAGGTGGACACAAAGCACCGAGCTGATCTCCCTGTGCTATGCGGCTGCTTCCCACTAGCTATCTATTTTACATTTGGTAGTGTATATATGTCCATGCCACTCTCTTTGTCCCAGCTTACCCTTAAATTTTTTTTTTTTTAACATCTTCATTGGAGCACAATTGCTCTACAATGTTGTGTTAGTTTCTACTTTATAACAAAAGTGAATGAGTTATACATATACACATGTCCCCATATCTCTTCCCTCTTGCATCTCCCTCCCTCCCACCCTCCCCATCCCACCCCTCTAGGTGGTCACAAAGCACCGAGCTGATCTCTCTGTGCTGCGCGGCTGCTTCCCACCAGCTATCCACTTCACGTTTGGTAGTGTACATATGTCCATGCCACTCTCCCACTTTGTCACAGCCACTGTTTTTAAATAAGAAAGCAGTAAGATTCTTAACTCTACATTTTGACAAGAGACTCAATTAGTATTAGATTTTTCAATGACTGATGATTTACATTCACTTCAAAATAGCCCGGAGCCACGAGCTTCTTTCACAAAGCATACCTGAGGGCTGGCAGTAGGCAGTGGCTTTGCCATCATTACTGATCTTTCTATAATTCTAAATTGAAATTGTACTTTTTATCCTATTTCCCAGCCACCCTGCTCAAAAAACAAAAAGTTTTCCCATAAGTGATTTGGAACTATCTATGGACATTCTTATTACAAGAGAGGATTAGAAAAATAAGAACCAATGACCTTCTGCGTAAAGTGTATAAACACAGACTTAATTTACTTTTTATCTGGACGTTGAGGGTATGTTTGTGCATGTGTGTTGTATGTCTGTTCTTCTTCACAGATGGTTTGTTATAATTAGATGATATAAAGCAAACATAGAACAGATTCTCCTTAAATTCAGGAGGTGATTTCCAGTATTTCATAGCAGTATTCAGAATAAGTGGTCATGGGCATATTTAAATCTTGCTTCTGTCTTATTCTCTTTCTTGACATCTCTCAGCTATATATGCAACTGTTCTCCTTTCCCTATTTTCTCCGTGCATTGGTATTATCTCTTCTATGTCCCTCTTGGTTCTTTTTTTCTTCTGGTATATAATTAAATTTCATGAAATAAATATGGATTCATCCTGCTGAATGTTAATATGTTGAACTCTGCTATTAGCTCAGGCCATTTGGGGAATGTTGTAAAAGTCTTTTGGAATTTTCCCAGAACTAATAGGATTCTGAAAAGAAAAATCCATCAATTTACTTCCCAAGTTTGTTCATTGTTGCTTTCTTGATGAAAGAAAGTGACCTTTTTTTGATGAACTTGACATTGATTAGACTCAGAGTTGAGGGGCCTGCCCAGAAACTCAGGGGCCACATGACAAGTAGATGTGAAGCAAGAATTTAGTGTTCATTTTCAGAATCCATTGCAAAGTTTTTTTCTGCAAGGTTCAACTTCACCTTCTTGTCCTTTCCTACCTCAACACCTGTGAGATTTGTGGCACTAGAAAGCCCTGTACTTTTAAAACAACAGTGTCATTTACATAATTTCCTTTCCCACTTAGGAAGTTTTCTCTTCCCTCTCAGTGAAATTTGCATCTCAATCTCTCTTCCTTGTAAGAGCCTCCAAAAACCCTTAAGTCACAGTATTTTTGAAAACATGAAAGTTATGATTTGACTTTCCCATTGCCTGTTTATCCATTGGATTAGTGATTTTCATTAACCTCGGGAATTTAAGGAGGCAAAGCTCCTGACTGAGAATAGATCTTTATCGTGAAATCAAATTATCAGATGAAATTTTAATTAGGATTTGCACTGCTGATCAAAGGAACAGCCAAGGGATTATGTGGCAAAAAAGGAAACTCAGAAGCTACCCAGTGCCAATGGATGGATTTTCTCCGTGATGCTTTTATACATACCAAAGCAAGTTTTTGGATACATGGTCCACTAAAAAACTAGAAATATCAATCTGTTATTTTTAAGTGAGCCTACTTTATTATTCAAGAATCAATCTAAAGAGAATAATGAAAGTTATTCAAGTAAAATAAATCCTATGAGATCCATAAATTTATATAATTTTATCTGCTAGCACCATCTCTTCCTTTATTTCAGCCTATGAAATTTTTCATTACAAAGGGTGAGACAGCCAAGGGAAGGTAGTCCGAGCAAGCTTGTAAGATTCTGTACAGACCAGGACCCCAAGAAGGGGCAAGGCTCTGTGTTATATTTTTCTATGGATGAACACAAAGGAATAAAAGTCTGAAGTTAGGTCAGAGATACTAGCTTTTAGTCTAAAACCAGCTGTTCCTGCCTGTGAATCTTTGGCCAGTGCTGGTATTGAATATCTTCTAGTTACAGATTTAGTATAAGGTCCAGAGCCAGGGAGACCCATGTCTGTCATTAGACTCATTATCCTCCTACCAACAGTGACTTTGGAATTGGCCTATGATCTCCAGCTAGGATGATCCCCCTGGGACTCATTTCATTTATTCAACTTACGTTGGTTGATCACCTTTATGTGCCAATTGCCTTGAGAGGTTCTGGGGAAACAACTGTGAAAAACATATCATTCCTTCTTTTAAAGAATTTACAGTTTACTGAGTAGATAAAATGTAAACAGTTTTAATAAAATATGGCAGGTGCTATGTTAGAGGTAAATGTGACAAAGGATGCCATAGGAATACGAAGGATACCCAACCCCGTTGTGGGGGGAGGGGTCAGGGAAGACTTTCAGGGACTTTATGTTTTTTTTATTTTTTTGTTATTAGAAGTCTTTATTTAATTGTCATGTGTAGGACACTGTGCCAATCTGGAGATCTGACAATCTTCTCCAACACACATGGAATATTCACAAAATTTAAACATGGACAAGCCCATACATCAATTCTCAATGATTTCAAAATCTGTATCATATAGATAAAATCTCTGGAACTTTGGGCCAGCCCAGCCTCTGGGAAAGGAGAGGGGGACTGGAGATTGAGTTCAATCATGTGGCCAATGATTTAATCAATTATACCTATTTAATGAAACCCTAAGAAAAACTCCTGACACTTAGGCTCAGTGGAACTCCCTGGTTGGTGAACACACTGATGTGCTGGGACGGTGACACACCTGGATAGGGTATGCAAGCAGCACACCCCACTTCCCTAAACTTTGTTCTATGTGTCTCTTCATTTGGCTATTCCTGATACCGACTAGGGTTCTTGACCTTCCCCAATCAATAGAAATTGACTAGAGGCCAGACAAGAAATTCAGGCAAGGCTTTATTGGGGCCCCTGCTGCTGTGGGGGGCAGTGAGAACAAGCAACAGGTTCCCTTGCTCACTCCCTTGTGGAGGGAGGGGAAGCTTGTTCCTTATATGGGGTGAGAGTAGGGGTGTGTCCAGGGGTCAGGTGGAGGCGTGGCTTAGGTGTTTTGCCCACCCCTTAGGTGGTGTTGTGTGCAGGGAGCGTGCTCGGGACCCTGCTTTTGCTCCCAACACCCTGTGTTTGCTCTGGGCTCTTCAAAAGTGGCAGTTGGGTTTTTTGGTCTCTTTCTATCTTTTGGGTCCAGAATTTGCCCCACTGCTGCATGCACACAGTTATTTTTAGTCCCATACAGTTTCTTTGTGTTTTGTTGCTCAAGGAGAGGTGTGTCCAGGTGCAAGCACTGTAGCACTTCAGCAAAGGGCCCCAGGTCCCAGCCTGTCTCATTCCCCCCACAAAGACTCTACACCCTTATTCTTAAGGGGTAAGGGGCCGAAGGTCTCTTCTTCTGAAACTTCTTCCTGCTGGACAGGGGCCATAGACCCTAGCCTACCCCAGAGGTGTAGAAGTCCCTTGCTGACTGTTCTAAGGACCTGTAGGCACCTGGGCCACTCTCCACTGGAATGGGCTGAATTCCTTGAGCCATCATGAGCCTTACTTCAAACTCTTGAAGCTTGACCAAACTTAACCAGAAGGTTAAACAAACAAGGGGTAGAAAGGAGAAGAATAGCAATAACCATTAAAGGGCCTAGAAAGGGAAGGAACGAGGTTAACTTTGGGCTTCCTTAACTGTTGACCAGACAAAGGAGGTGATGTCTCTCTTGCCAAGAAACCATTCTCCTTGGGTATATATTTTTGTTAATCTCAGGGTTAAAGTTTAATGTGTTTCTCTATTTTTAGAATGGAAGGTCTGGACCTGTTGGTCCCAGGTCTCCTTCTTGGACCAAAAAGTCTGAGTCACAGGTTTACGATGGTAGGGAAGACAATGGAGCACTAGACAAAATATGGCATAAATCAGTATGACTGAAAAGAAAAGGGTTATAAGAACATGAAAACCTCCTGCCAGAAATTTTTTTATACTTTGTGGGATCCAAGAGAGCAAACTAGAGAACCAGTTTTCAATTTCCCCGCCCATATTGAATAGCGAGGAATGGTGGTTAATTATCTGCTGAAGGCAAGTGGCTTTTCGAATTTTCTCGATGTTGGTTTCTAGCTGGTATGGGCATGAGGGCTGCTTTCTTTGCCTCCCAATCTGCCCTGTTGTTCCCTTGGGTAATTTGAAAATTTTCCTTTTGGTGCCCACGGCACTGAATGACTGCTACTAGTTTTTGAGCCGCTTCTATGAGATGTAAAATCTCAGCCCCATATTTTACAGGGGAATTTTTTGCATTTAAAAGTCCTGTTTCTTTCCAGATAGCTGCATGGGCATGTAAAACAAGGAAGGCATATTTTAAGTCTGTATATATATATATATATATATGTATAATTTACTTCCCCTAAGGTTAAGGTTTCAGGTAGGGCTATTAGTTCAGCCTTCTGGGCTGAAGTGTTAGGTGGCAAAGGTTTTGCTTCTATAACACTATATAAGAGCTCACAATAGCATACCCTGCCCTCCTGACTCCATCTTTAATGAAACTACTGTCATCAGTAAACCATTCTTCCTCAAGGTTTTCTATGGCCTGGTCTGTTAGATCAGGCCTACAGGCATAAACCTGGTCAAGGGTTTCAAGGCAGGAATGTGTTAGTTCTGGGCTTT
This sequence comes from Balaenoptera ricei, assembly GCF_028023285.1. Classification (NCBI taxonomy): domain Eukaryota; kingdom Metazoa; phylum Chordata; class Mammalia; order Artiodactyla; family Balaenopteridae; genus Balaenoptera; species Balaenoptera ricei. The sequence continues at coordinate 115,824,163 of NC_082640.1, read as the reverse complement.
CCGTGGGCATTAGTATAGTTGGGTTGAGGGTGTGGGAAGCTTTGAGGGTTAGTTCTGGGGAGTCAAAGAGTAAAGCCTGGTGGTCTCCAGTTAGCCAATGGTGACCTTTAATTTCCAGAATCCCTTATACTTGATGAGGGGTCTGGATTTCCAGTGGCTGTCCAAAGGTAAGTTTGTTCGCTTCTTCCACTAATAAAGCAGTGACAGCTACAGCCCGGAGGTAGCCAGGCCAACCTCAGGCCACAAAGTTTGTTTGGAAAAATAGCCTGAGGAACTTCTAGCTTTTGCACAAAGACCCCCAGAGCTGTCCCCTGTTTTTCAGCTACGTGCAACATAAATGGTTCTTTTAAATCAGGGAGACCCAGCACAGGAGCTCTGGTGAGGCCCTGTTTGATATTATGAAAAGCCTTTTCCTGTTCCCCAGTCCAAAGTAATAGTTCTGTATCTGAGACTTTAGTGGCTTCATATAGAGGCTTAGCCATTAGTCTGAATCCTGGAATCCAAATTCTGCAAAATCCTGCCACGCCTCAGAAACTACAAAGGTTTTTTTGTTTTGTTTTGTTTTGTTTGTCTTTGGGGCCTAATATAGCTTTTTTCTATCTGGAGATAACTGTCTGTCAGGGTTTATAATATATCCCATATATTTAACTTGTTGCTTTGAGATTTGGGTGTTTTTTCTGGGAGATCCTTGGGAGGTCCCAAGGAAATTAAGGCTTCAATGGTATTTTGATCTGAGGCCTCCATGGTGGGGTACATATTAATATATCATCTACATACTGTAGAATGGCCCCTTATTTTAGGTGTATTTTCCTTAGTTCTTTTCCAGGGCCTGGGAGAACAAGTGTGGGCTGTTCCAAAACCTCTGAGGCAGTACTCTCCAGGTATATTGTTGCATTTGGCCTGTGTGGGCGTTAGTCCACTCCAAGGCAAATAGATACTGAGATGAGGGATGAACTGGGATGCAAAAGAAGGCCTCCTTGAGGTCAAGAACAGTAAACCATTTGGCATCTCCAGGAATCTGGACTAATATATTATAAGGATAGGCCACAAGGGTATGTATAGGGACCATTGCATCATTTACTTCTCTAAGGTCTTATACCATTTGATATCTCCCAACTGGCTTAACAACTGGCAGAATAGGGGTACTGCATGCAGACTGACAGGGCACTAAGAGGCCATGTTTTAAGAATTTATCTATGAGGGGTTGCAAACCTTTTTTTGCTTCCAGCTTTATGGGGTACTGTCTCTTGTTAGGATAAGCGACTTCTGGCTTAAGGCTAATTTTTACAGGTAGGGCATTTATAGCCTTCCCAGGGATTCCTTTGTCCCAAATTGCAGGGTTTACTGTGTGCGTAGAATATGGTTGGGAATAGGCCCCTGTTCTTTCAGCTGATTTGTCTTAGTCATAGTCAAGAAAAGGGGCTGCTTGGGACCTCCTAATAGAAATATGTGGCTCCAAGAATGCCCAGAATGTCTCTCTCCTGTAGTGGGGCAGGACACTCAGGCACAACTAAAAGGGTATGTGAGATCAAACACTGTTCGAATTGACAAGTGGGAGGTCCAGTGAAGAAACAGGTGCGAATCTTTCTGTCGACACAAGTCACTGTATAGCTTTTGGAGGAAAGAGGCCCAGTGTGAGAGATCAGGACAGAGTAAGTGGCTCCCGTATCAATTAAAAAATTGATTTTCTTACCTGCCATGTCAAGGACCAGTTGGGGCTCCTCGATACAGTTAGAAATCTCATTGGGGGGAGCTGCCAGAATCCCTGGGCCACCTCATTCATCCAGCATGGCCATCTTGGGAGTGGGAGCCCCCCTTCCCCTTTGGGACTGGCGACAGTCCCACTTCCAATGACCTGTTCGTTTGCAGACTGGGCATGGACCAAGGGGTTCTTTTTGGCACTTTTGGGCCCAGTGGCCTGTTGACTTACATTTGAAGCATTCGCCCTTGCTGGTTTTACCTCCAGGTGGATGGTTACACTTCCTTGGCCCCCTTGGGTTGTCCTGAGGTTGCAAGGCATGGCTGACAGCTATGGCCATCAGTTTAGCTTGAGCCCTGGCCTGCTTGTTTTCATGTCCAGTTCACTCTTCCTGCTCAGCTTGATCTCGATTATTAAATACCCCAAAGGCCATCTCTAGGAGTTGGGGCAACAGGGTTTCGTGAGCCTAATTTTTAACTTTTGGAGTTTCTGCCCAATATCGGGGCAGACTGGCTGATAAAATGTTGTCCCAGCAGGGATTGACCCTCGGGAGTGGATGAATCAGTGTTAATAAATTTTCTAAAAGCCTCCACAAACCGTCCCTGAAAGAGGGCTGGATTTTCTTATTCCTCTTGGGTCTCTCCTTTAACCTTTTCATAGTTAACTGGCTTTTTGATATACTTTCTCATCCCTTCTAATACACATTGGATCATGTGTTTCCTGGCTTCTGTTCCCACCCAGAAATTATCATTCCAACAGGGCTCCTGATTTGGGACTGTCTCCACCCATAACAAAATGTTCGGGTTGGTCCCTGGCAAGCCTGGTCAGCATGCTCCTGGGCTGCTGCTTAAATTCTCTGTTTTTCCTCGGGGATACAGCAAGTAGATAGGACTATTTGGACATCCTTCCAATTTAAATCAAAGGCCAGAGTTAGGGCCTGAAACCCTTCAGCACACTTACTAGGGTCTTCAGAAAACAGGCTCAGTCTCTGTCTGCATTGGGCTTAATCAGTTAAAGAGAAGGGCACATGTACTCTGATTGTCCCTTCCCCATTTGCCTCTTCTCTAAGAGGGCATACTTCTCCTGATCCTGGGTGATAGAAAGTTCCCTTACAAGTTACCCCGGAAGGACTAGTCTCTCCCTCCTGGGGCAATGGAGGGTAAAAAGAAACATAGGGAGGCGGAGTGAGGGATTGGTCAGAGGGATCTGGAGAAGTAGGTGCTTCCAGGGAGGTAGGTGGCTCTGGAGAAGCAGGTGCCTCTGGAGAAGCAGGGGAAAGTTGGTTTCACCCCTTGAAAGTTGGGGAAGGTTAAAAGGGGATCATCTAAAATGTCAGGATTGTTTTCTGTTGATTACAGGAGCCGCTTAGAGTGGAGTTTTGGTAAAGGATCATGAAGGCTTGAACACAGGGAACCTCAGTCCATTTTCCCATCTTGTGACAGTAAAGATCCAATTACAAGATGGCATTGTAATTTAGAGACCCATTTTCAGGCCATTTTTCTCCACCCCTCAACTTACATAAAGGCCAGGCAATGTTACAGTAGAGCTTAAGTTTTTCCCTTTTCAGCCCATCTATTTTTTAAAATTTCCCATTTTTAAGGATACATTCCAGAGGTGTTTCTTCTGGCTTAGAAGGTCCTCCCATGTTGAGTAACCTGCAACCAAGAACACTCCTAGAAAATGAAGTCCGGCATCCCAGAGACATTTACTAGGAGGCTTTTGTCAGGAGGGGATTGGCGTGTCCTCCGAATTTCCTTCTTACCTAATGGGACTTTGAGCGTCCTCTACTCTCCCATCACCTAACCAGACGTCTCTGGCCGTCAGTCCCTCGCGCGAGGAGTCCCCAGTAGGGGACATTTGAACCAGTGCCGGTGCGTTGCCAGGACTCTGCTTGAGGGGGATCTGTTGTCTATAAAGTTTATGTCCTATAACGATGTCCTGTAATAATTTGTTGGGGTGTATTACTTAAGACTGAGCATATATAAAGCCTAGGATGTGGGCTGCTTGGAAGTGGCCAGCCCAAGAGGTAGTCTGTAATAAGGTATGGGCTGCCAAGGCCTGGAGTGAAGGGGGTCCTAGAGGTGCAAAAATGAACTCCTGGAGGAATTAGAGTTGGGCGCAATGGAAAATGCCATGGGGGTCAGGACCTGAGGGCCTAGAGGTAGGAGTATTCCCACAGGGGATTGTTTTGGACATAGAGTAAGGGGCGAAACTAGACATCAGAAGAACCCAAAACCCTTTCCCCTATCTGTTTGGTGGCTACAGTAAAATTGGGGAGAGGCTGATGATTCCATCTGACACTGGCAACAGCGAATTTGGACAATGTTTCCCATGTAATTTAACATACCAGATGAACCCAATTAGTTTAGGATCTCTCTTTGGGCTGCTCCAGGGGCCCTTTGAAGCACCCCAAAGTTAGTTGGAGGTCAAAAGAACTCTCATTAGAATTTGATATTTGGGAAGTCTGTCAAAAATTTCAAAGTTTTAAAACACCTGGTCAGATAGAATCATAAGTCGCTGTGAAACAATTATTCCTTGAGCTAAGGTGAAAAAAATTTTCAAGAATAAATACAGATCACTTAAAGACACAGAAACTCACACAATCTGATATTAAAAGCAGCATTCCAGGAAGATTCTGTTCTCTTATGAGAGAGAGAGACCAAATCCAGTCCTGCATCAGCCTACTGTTAATAAAATCCATTTACCTAATTAAATTTAATCCAAACTTAGAAAACCTTGACCACATACAAAATTCTTTTCTCAATGTTCCTCTTCTGCAAACCTTCTACAACTTTCTGTAACCATACTTTGCCCCTTATTCTTTCCATTAGAAATAACCAGCTTTGGGACAAAAACACCTTTTTTCCTATAACAAAAATATATTTCCATTCCTCATACCTTCTTTTCTGAAAACACGCATCCTACTTTCCTTAAGCAACCATGAACTGTCTTTTTCATTAGCATTCTATAGATTGGTGGAGAACATCTCAAGGTGGCACCAAACAGCTTTAGTTAACCTCTCACAAGAAGATAAAAGTAGGTAAATTGAGACCTGTTTAACAATTAATATTCCAATATTTCATCTTACTTGAAATGGCCTGTATACACAATGAATTCCTATCATTTAACTTAGTTTCGATTTACCAAGATTTGGAGAGACTGTTTTAGATGGATGTTTCCAAAACGTAATTATTCCTGTAGAGTTTACCAAAAAGTTCTTATCCCAGTTACATCTACTTAAAATTTAATCATATCAGGTTATATTCCCTGTCGACAAATTTCATAAAAGAAACAATGTGCGCTAATTGACTTTCAGTAACCCTAGGTGCAATAAAAGTATTATACTTAATGTTGATGACCGTGAAGACTGGTCTGTATTAGTTAAACCCACAAGCTTAAGCCAGACAAGCCAATTTCTACAAAACCAGAGATCTCATAGTTTTCCTGCTTGAATTTAAAATGGCCCTTTTTTTTTCTTCCTCAGTCTGGGGGCTACAGATGAATCAGGTAGTTCTCTGAGGGCCCAGGCAGAATACTTACAATGCAAAGGCAGAGGAGAAAGATGCAAGCTCCTTGAGCCCAGGTAGAACAGTTACATGGCAAAAGCAGAGGGGGGAAAATGCAAACCCCTGGAGCTCAGGCAGAAAGAATAGTTACATTGCAAAGGCGGAAGAGAGAAAAATGCAAGCTCCTTTCTTTTCTTTTTGTTCTCTAAAATCCCACCAAGTAAACCAAGGCTGGAGTCTCAGGCACTGTAGGCTGAACTTGTATTTCAAGGTTTAAATGCTCCACCATGCCCCCAATTTTGGCAGAGGCTTGCAGGAGCAGTTGGACAGACAAAACTACATAAAACAAAGATACCAATGACAAAAACTTAAAGACACAAACAAGAAGCTTTCAGGATAAAGGGGACAGGAGCGCAGGTATAAGGGTCAAGGGAGAGGTAAAGTTCGGAGGGACAGAAAAGACTGAAAAAGAGAAAGAGACAGCAGGAAAATAAAGGTGAGAATACTGGGAAGATAAGACTTTCAGCTACTACACTATATGAGATTTAAACCTCTATCACTCTCGTAAATCTCCCATCAGGGAGAGGCTGCTGGACCAGGGTCGGCACCGTGTGAGGCGAGCCTCTCCCACCTCTGCCTGTCACCTGTCAAGGTGAGCCGTTGCCTGCCAGAGGGAGCAGGTCTCACAAGCTGACAGGAGTGATGTTGTAGCTGCCCGACGTCCCCTCTCTCAGAAGGATAGGACGGAAGGAGGAGAGGACAGAGAAAGGAGAAGTAGAGAGATATCAGGAGAGGGAAAAGGACAAGGGGGAGAGGAAAGCGTTGCCTGAATGAGGGTACTGAGGCCCCGAAGGGTCAGGAAGGCAGACTTGCCAAACGCAGTGACGCTGAAACAAGAGGTTCAGGTGGCCGCTTGTCACCCACGGGGAAGCTGCGTTCAGTGGTCCCGTGGGTGCCCGGATCCTCTCCCCTGAAGGGGACAACTGCCCCACGTTGGGCGTCATAAATCTGATACCGACCAGGGCTCTCAGCCTTCCCTGATCAATAGAAATTAACTAGAGGCCAGACAAGAAATTCAGGCAAGGCTTTATTGGGGCCCCTGCTGCCGCGGGGTGAGTGAGAACAAGTAAGAGGTTCCCTTGCTCACTCACTCCTCAGGGACTTTAAAATGCTTCCCTGGAGCATCGAGGATATGGCTAAACTCTGTGGGAGGGGAGTAAGCTGTGAGGTGAGAAGGTTGGCAGATGCCAAGTCAGAAAAGCCCTTATACCCCACACTAAAGAGGTCAGACTTCATCCTTAGAGCAACAGGGAAGACATGGAAGTTTTAAAGCACAGGAAGGACATGACCAGATGGGCACATTAGAAATAACTCTGAGTTCACTGTGGAACACAGTGTGGAGATGAGCAAGGCTGAAAGCAATCATCAGGTATCAAAAGCCTGAGTCCTGGGAGTAACAGAAAGGTCGGGACAGTTTCAGGAGCTATTAAAGAGAGAGAATTGTAAGATTAAGGGATTGATTGGATAAGGGTGAGGAAAAATTAATGAGATGTATAAGTAAAGAATAACACTCCAGTTTCTTGCCTGGGCCAATGGATAAATGGTGCTACATTTTACTGAAATGGAGATAACATGAAAAGTAGGTTTTATGAAGGCAGTACATGGTAAGTTCAACTTTGTGTACATGTAGCGTGAAGTGTCTGCAGACATCCAAGTGGAGCTGTCTATCATGCAGTGGTGCCAGGAGTCTGAGCTCAGACAGGTCTGAACTATGACATTTGGGCCTTATCAACACAGAGATGGTAAATGAAGTCATAAGGATTGAGAATAAAAATAGAAGAAAACTTCAAGGATGTGCAGAGAAAGAGAAGGCTATCTCAGGAAGATGAGCTGCATCTCCCTGCATCTCCCTCCACTCCCCTTCCCTATGTGCCTTTGATGTGTGATTTGTCTCCTGTCCTAGTTCCTGCTTCCCATTCCGGTTCCCTGCTTGGATGGTTGCCCTGCTCTAAACCCTAAGGTCACTTTGTTGGTGCCCAGAAAATCAGTAAGCCCTTACTTAACAAGCCGCTTTTTAGAGAAGACTGGGCACTCTTCCTTTATCACCAGCTCATGACTGGAGTCCTGCTATAGTCCAGTCATTTTCTCCTGGGATGAAGCTACCTTCAAGTTCTTTCCAAAAAAACTCCTAGGGTTAGGTCCCTTCCACGAACCAGATCAGACTCATTGGCTATGAATACCATTCCAGATTAAACCCGAGACTCTCATGCTTCCTTGGTCTGCTGGCCACCCCCTTGTTGGATTAAGCATATTTGAATTTTGGAGTTAGACAAATCTCAGTTTAAAATCTGGCTTTACTACTTAATAACTTTGCAACCTTTAGCAAGTTATCCTTTCTGACTTCATTTTCTATATCTGTAAAATGGATTAATAATTCCTATCTGCGAGGGGTATTTTGAGGGCTGAATTAAAATATACACATAGTCCCTGGCACTTCTCTGTAAATTAATACACTTTACTTCTTTCTAATTTTCCCCAGCTTGATTGTAGGTAATGTGAAAGCAGTATGATACAGTGGAAATAACAAATGTGTGTAGTAAAGGCTTAAATGTTTATATTTTTAGAGTCCTAAAATGGGTTTCAAATTACCTTACTTCTGTGTGAGTGATTTTATGTATGGCAGTTCTCTTTCTGAGCTTCGGTTTTCTCATTTGTAAAATGAGGATAATACCTGTGTTACTTACTTCACAGTTGTCATGAACCTCAAAGATAATGCATGTTACAGCACTTTGAAAGCTAGAAAGTTCTTTAAAAATATAAAATATTAAGCACTATGCTTCACTCATAGGAGATACTAACAAACTTTTATTTTGGATATTGGTATATGAACAGTTTAGACCTTCCAAACTTTTGACCAGAAACTATTAATTTATTGCTGTTTAATTATTTGAATTACCTACAAAAGTCTCACTTGCAAAGAGACTCAAGACTAAATTTTTTATTGCTATGGATCTTAATTAGTCTACAAACATTTATTGAGCACTTATTCAGTGAAAGCCCACTGTGCTCGGTCCTAAGAAACAAAGAGGAAATATCTAATACCTGAGTTTCAGAGGTTTGCAACTTAGAAAGAAAGATGGTCAAATAATTACTATATGGCCTGATAAGGTTTGAAGATTTAGTACATGTACCTGGTGGAGGCTGAGGGGATCAGGGATATCTTCTTAGAGGAAGTGATAGCATGTGGGGTCTTGGCGGATGATTAGGAGAAGTTCGTCAGGTGACCATTTATGAGTAGAAGTGGAGGTTCTTGAGGGTATTCCAGGCAGAAGGAGCAGCAATGACAAAGGCAAAGATTGACCCATTTGAGAAATCACCAGGATTTTAATACAATTGGTCTGCATTTGTTCGGGGATGGAGAACTGTGGGAGTGGGGGAGGAAGAAGCAAGAGGAAGACCAGAGATTGAGCCATGGATGGAAATCTTGCCGTGAAAATATATTAAGTACTAGTTGCCATGTGATGAGAAGAAAATTTACTTTGTACATCCTTTGGAGTAGAGCAACACTGGGGGCAGGAGAGTAGAAGGGGAAGGGGGATTATTGCAATGACTCAGGTGAGACCTAACAAGGCCCTAATCTAAAGTAATGATGGTGCAAAAGGAGAGGCTGTACAGAGTAGAGCTTAATTAAAGGAGAAGACTTTGAGATCACTGAGGGGACATGGCAAGTGAAGGGGAAGAAAAAATTAAGAATATATTCTAATTTTCTGACTCATATAAGAGAAAGAGGGTGTTAGGCTATACAAAAAGCTAGAGGGAGAAAAAAGGCAATACTGCTGGGCAGGAGAAAGCGGTGAAGAGAAAGAGCATGGAATATTTAGTTTCACACATCTAGAGTGGATAGGTAGCCAAGCCCAGAAGACAATCTTTACCGTTACTAGGAAACTTCAAGGATAGGATATATACCTTCCACTTAGATACATTATTATCCCTTCTCTCCCTCATCTCCCAACTCATAACAACCTCTTTGATTAGCTGTAGAGACTCTGAAATTCCCCTTAAATATACTTGATAAAAATCCAGAAAAATTCCCTGAAAATATATTGATTCAACCCAATTGTTTGGTATTCAGTTCAATTCTGGGAGAGGGAAGAGACCCTTAAAAGACTCTTAAAAGAAAATGAATGGCCATTCTTAACCATAAAGTAATCCTATGAACAAACTGTTAATCCTAACATTATCAGGATTAAGTCTCCCTCCTTCTTTTATAATCTTTCAAATTATCAGCCATGGAACATTGTTTAATTCTCTCATGTTCCTGTTGTTGTCATTTAGAGGTCTTAGCATAGTCAACCAAGGCTTCTTAAAACTCCTAACCTGAGACCATTGAAGAAAAATAACAGTAGTAATAATGATAATAATAATACACATTATGTATCATTTACTGTGTGTCAGGTTCAAGTGCTTTAAATAGATAAACTCATTTAATGATCACATTCTCTGACAAAGATTATTGGTACTATCTCTATTTTGACATAAAGAAACTAAGGCATGAGGAAATTTAATGACTTTCCCACAGTATACAGAGAGTAAGTAGAAGAGCAAGGATTCGAATCCAGGCAGAGTCTGGGGCCACGGGCCATGTACTTCATCACCCCACTATGAAAGGTGTGGATAATAGGACAAGGATTTTGTGACATTCGGTAAAGCTGGCACTCTTGCCTGCCATAGGGTCAGTATACAATATCATATATGTATATCATATATATGAGTATACTGATATTGGATATATTAAAACCATAAAGGCAAAATTCTCCTCAACCAGGAATATAAAGAATAAAACCACACACATCACACAGTCTGGGTTCATATCCCAGTTTGGCTTAGGACCTTGACTTACTGAGGTTTGAATGCTTACAAGTTGAGTGACTATGGACCAATTAGTTAATCTCTATTAAACTCATTTACTAATCCGTAAAATAAATATAACATAACCTTCCAACAGGGGTATAGTAAGGATTCAATGAAGAGAATGTACCTGAAATACTCCACCCATATTTATATCCTACTTACTCTGACATTGTGCTACATGCCTTCGATGTTCTCATCACTTTACATATATGAACTCATTTAATCCTCCCAACAAGCTTATGACAGAGGCCCTGCCTGTTTTTTATCATCATCCCCATTTTACAGATGAAGAAACTGAGGCACAAGGACTAAATAACTTTCCAAAGTCATACATGCATATAACTGGCAGCCTAGGCTGGTCTGGCTCTCAAGTCCCTGCTCTCAATCAAGGGCCATGCTGTGCTGCCTCGCTAAGCACAGCACACAGGCGTATTAAGGCTGTTACCTTCCCGCCTAAGCGGGTGTTGTGCTTCTTGTGGACAAAATGATTTCATTTACCTCTCCTGATATGCTAGGAATAGCCCCTGAAACTCTACAGATAACAATTAATAAGAAAAAAAGTTAGTGAAATGGAAGAATGAAAGATTTTAAAGAGCAACTGGGAAAGGAAGGCTCTCCCCTCCTCAACAATTGATTGGAAGTCACCCCTCTTCAAGCAGACGCACAGGTCATCTTCATGACTGAACTAGATGTGACCCGATCGATTGCTGATCTTAGGCAGTTATTATTTCAAAGAGCCCTTAACCCAAATTGTTATTGCCTATCTCTTTGGTAGCGTCTAGCTCATGTGATAAAACTCTCTATAAGGAAAAGAAAACCAATCCTGGTTGTTTTCAGTGCCAGGTTGGATAGCATGTTGATATAAAACCACTTAGAAGTGAAGTGACCACCAGTTTTTGACCATGTGATCTTGGCCAATCAGTTGTTTACCTCTTAGTTTCTCCACTGTCCAGGGCTGCAGTATGAAGTACAGATAATGGTCTTAAAATCCTAAAACCAGGTCTGTCCCAGATTTAGCAGTCAGGAAATGGTGGCTATTATCATCATTATTTCAAAAAGCCACTAAACTTTCTTAGAAAAATCTAATCCCTGAGACTCCTTTTTCTGTCTATATTTATCATTGATTTTTCTATTTTAAAGCCAAAGATCATATTCCATTTTGAAGTCTAACAAATTCTAATCTCTCAGAAGGTTCAAACTACATTATCATTCACTATGAATTTGAGCAGTCCTTCTTTCTACTTTGCTGACATTTTGGGTTGAATTAATTCCATTACAGCTGTGCATCTTTCCTCTCACAGCAGTTATCTGCGCAATTGAGAATTATGGACCACACAAATCAGGTCAATGAAAAGTCCTACTTGTGCTCAGCTGTCTTCCTTATACACCTTCCTTTATAATGCAGCAATTCCAGATGTGATTGCAGTCACCATCTCAGAACTGTGGGGTGACCCCGGCTTCTCTGTAACTGTTCATATGGTTAAAGGGTAAAGCTTCCCAGAATGTCCTTTGTCTCTAAAACGAAGTTGCTTAAGAGCTTTCCTAAATAAATGCCCACAGTGCATTATGTACTATGTATTTCAGGCAAATAAAATGTTTAAATCCACGGACGGAAAATGATCTTCACACATAAAATGAAATCTGATCAGTTTACAGCCCAACATGAACAGAACTCCCAAATCAGGCACTTCCAAATTCAGCACAGCAAACACTGCCAGCCACCAAAGGCACAGGAGAAATCAAAGCCCCTCTAAATCTTCCTTCCATGACATATAAAAGATTCAGCAGAGTAGAGGTCAAAGAATATGAGGGGGAAAAGGTCTAAAAGAAAAGAAAAATAGCTGATTTTTTTTTTTTTTTTTTTTAGTATGAAGGGATAGAACCTAATTATTCTTTTATGCAGAAAATCCCTTTGGCTGTACATATGAATAAGAGCACTCAAGGCAGCAACATTTTTCTTATAATTAGAAGAAATTATGATGTCTCTCTTGAAAGGCAGAATTTTCCTTATCATGAAAAACAGTGTTCTTTATCATCCTTACTTTTTATTAGAGCCTTCAAAATGAGGTTTTCTTGAGCCTCTTGAAATAAATCCATTCCACTTTGAACTGCCAGAACTAACTATTAAAATGTGTCCTGATTCATCCTGAGAAATGTCCATATGCCCACTCACCTGGGATCATAATGACTGCTAGGTGAATTCTAAAGAACACTGAGTTCCTTTATCCTACAACCTGAACTGTCCCGAGTTGGAAAACATATGGATCACCCCTTTAAATAGGCTGGCATGTCTCACCTTTACATTCATTTATTTTTTCAACAAGTATTTTTTTTTTTAAGGAATTCCTTTATTTTTATTATTTATTTATTTATTTATGGCTGTGTTGGGTCTTCGTTTCTGTGTGAGAGCTTTCTCCAGTTGCGGCGAGCGGGGGCCACTCTTCATCACAGTGCGCGGGCCTCTCACTATCGCGGCCTCTCTTGTTGCGGAGCACAGGCTCAGTAGTTGTGGCTCAAGGGCCCAGTTGCTCCGCGGCATGTGGGATCTTCCCAGACCAGGGCTCGAACCCGTGTCCCCTGCATTGGCAGGCAGATTCTCAACCACTGCGCCACCAGGGAAACCCTTCAACAAGTATTTCTTAAGTGACACTATGAGCAAGGCATGGGGCACGGTCCTGAATTTGCTGTGGCTGTTCGGAAATTAACCTAAACAAAACACCACACATAAAAGATGATAATCATCAAAGCAATGAAGGGAACTTTTTTTTTTTTTCAGGTAGAATTCGAAAGCATTTGGAAGGTAACAGTGCTGTTTAATTTCATATCAACTCTTCTTGGGGAATAGATGCACAACTCCTAGTTGTTATTGGCAGCTTAATGAAAATATTGACACCAGGGATGCAAAATCACAGTGTAGTAGCTTCTCTGCTCAGCTGTTCTTGCTGCGTTCTGAGAGAAGAAACTTCTCCTAGGGTGCCTTCCACACAATCTCTCATTTAGAGGCTTGCCTTTTGGCACTTGGGTTCATTCACTCCCTCGTGTACACACCTAATGTGTGCAGGTCTCTCCAGGGTTGTTTTTGCCCACTCATCCTTCTTTTATTTCCCTTACTATTTTTTAAAGTAATTTTTTCATAATTCTCTTCCACTCTGTTTCTCACGAACCTGAAGCACCCTTAGAAGTTTTGAAAAGAAGAGGGGAATAAATTAAAAACCCTTCCAAAAGATGTGCCTCTGTGAGTTCCGATAAAAGACTGTGTTTGTCCCCAGCATCTTAATATTTGCATTAAATTGTAGTTGCCTAGAATTATCAGCCTGCTTCCTTCTATTAGATAGCCTCTTCCCTTCAAGCACTTACTATATTCTATGTATTCCTGTACCTTTAACGACCTAATCACCATAGTAGGTCCTTGGTAAGTAATTTGTAATTGAAGAACTGACTTCTTCTTTGTCCTACCTCTTTGATGCCCTCTACAAAGACTATATCTGATTTATTTAAACTCAAATCTTGATAGAACCCCGGTCATGTACAAAACTCTGTGATACATGCTCCAGAAAAAAAACAAAAATAAAGAAACTAGTGTCTTTAGAAAAGTCTAAAGGGAAAAATAAAATGAATGTACACTAACTAATAAAGACAAAAGTTTTGGTTTGGGGGGCAGAGTTAGAACATACCTATCAGTAGACATAAGAATATTATGAGTCATTCTTCACTTTCCTGTCTGTGTAATTATAGGCAAATTATAGGCAAATGTTGACAACATTGACAGTCAACACCAAAGAGAACAAACGTCTACCATGACTGTACCAGAGTCCCACATGCATGAGCTGTTAAATGTATAATGAGAAGTCTTTAGCGCTCAGACAGAGAGATGGAGCATATTTGGCTGAGGGGGCAGGAATGGCTTTCTTAGGAAGATATTATTATAAGTGGACCTGCAAGGATGGGTAGAATGTCATCAAGAATAGATAGGAGCATAATCTTGCATGTGGGGGAAAAAAAAAAACTAGAACCATCAATGTATAGAGAGGAATGTGGGGAAAGGCTTAGTGTTTGAATTGGTAGTTTGGCCAGGAGATTGGAGTGGAAGATTGATAGGACTCTATCAAAGCTGGAGTCCCAGAGGCTGTGCCACCATTGAACCTCAAGAAACAAATACTTCTTCCTAGATTTTCTATGGAAGCATCTGTATGATACCAACTGGTGGTTAAAGCCCCAGATGGGTCTCTTTAGGAGGAAAGACTTTGAGTCAATTGTCTCCTGTGTCTTGCATTCTTCATAAATTGGGACATTTACATGATATACCAAGTGCTCAATAATTATTTTCTGACAGACTATTGAGCCTTCTAAAATATACTAAAACATCAGCTACAAGCTAAAAATAAGTACAGAGCCTTCTCTGATATTTGCATATTAGCCCACAGAAGCCAGAGCTTTTAAACTCCTTAGCAACCATACCAGACAGGAGCCTGGTCGAAGTAAATCAGGTTCTTGGATCCAATTCCAATGTGTGTGTGTTGGGGGGCTTCCCCACACCATAAGCAATTCTTGGACACCAGCAGGGTGTCTGAGAATTCAACTCAAATTCTGACATTATCTACCTGGAATTAGCATCAGATTCCACAGGTTGAGGGCTCAGTTCTACAAGACTGCCACCTTCCTCCCCCGCAAGACCCCCTTCAGATGGCAGTTGAAAGCCCAGGTTTTACCTGTGTTTCTGACCAACTGGCTGTAAATCAGAGGTTCCCACGACCCCCTCCTCAGATTAGATTAATTTGCTAGAGCAGCTAGAACTCAGGAACATTTTACTTACTAGATCACCAGTTTATTATAAAAGGATATGACTCAAGAACAGTCAGATGGAAGCGATGCATAGGGCAAGCCATGGGGAAAAGGCAGGGAGCTTCCATGCCCTCTCGGAGCGTGCCATTCTCCCCATGTCTTCTTGTGTTCATCAACCCAGAAGCTCTCTGAACACTGTCCACTTGGGTTGTTATGGATGCTTCATTTCATAGGCAGGGTTGATTAAATCATTGGCCATTGGCAGTTGGCTCAACCTCCAACCCCTCTCCCCTCCCCAGAGGTCAGAGGGTGGGACTGAAAGTTCCAACCCTCAAATCACATGGTTGACCCCATTGGCAACCAGCCCCCAACTACTTTGGAAAGTAGGTGCTTTCCAAAAGCCAGTTCATTAATATAACAAAAGATACTTTAATCACTCTCAACACTTAGAAAATTCCAAGGGTTTGGGGAGTTCTGTGCCAGAAATGGGACAAGGACCAAATATATATATATATATATATATTTCTAATTATAAATAACAATATCACAACAGTGTATGCAAATAGTTTTAGAAAAGTTTAATATTTTTTCCCAAATTGCTTTTTGTGTGAGATATCTAGAAATGTGTTATTTTATTGTATTGTATAATTAAGAAAACTAGCATACTTTAAAAATACATAGTATATTATCCCAGCCATTAACTACCTATACTATTATTTATGTATGTATTTATTCAAAATATGCATATTGAATGCCAAATGTGAGTCAGGTTCTAAACAAGGTTGAGATGAGTGTGAAGATAACTGAGATAGGATTCCTATTCATAAAGGTTCACAATTTAGTATGCAAAAAAAAAAAAAGAACAATGGAAGATTTCCACAAATACTGCCACTAACAGTGTTGAAACTAGGTAATCCCTTATTTTTAACAATTGAAGGGTCTGAGAGAGCAAATTTTCTTTTAGACAACTTATATATTTAGCCATTTAGTATTTTATTAAAACATTTATTGATTTTATAATAAGAAAAATAACATTTTAAAATTATAATGTAATCATCGGACCTAAGGATAAAAATAAACAATTTGGACAGAAATATTTTAATAAAACAATCAATGGAAATACGTGGAAAGACAAATGATTTTGTAGAAAAATTCCTTCTCAATAAATGTCATAATTGAACACAAATGTATTATTGTTAAATCATAGAAATAATTAAGCAAAAAGACTAATTTATGTTGTGTTTATTTTATATCAATTTGAAATAAATCCAGCCTATAATTGGTCTGATAAATTACTTTCAGAACTAGGTCAGAGGATTTAAAAATCAATCTGGTGGACTGTATCCTCATGACTGCCAAGAATGAAAATATCTTTAGAATCATTAAATGACCATTTCATATATCCTCTTCCCATTTTAATTGATCTGAGTTCTTTATGTAGCCATACGTATAAACCACATATGTACCCAATATCTTTAATTTTTGTTTTCAAAATGCCTTTCAGGTCTGATGCAGAATGAATAGTATTTAACCCAGAGGGTAAATTTTTTTCTGTCACAATTTCAGTGCAGGTGGGAGAAGTGTTTGAGAATGCCATTGTTTCTTGCTATCATTTCACATCCACAACGTAGAGGTTTCAACAGAGGGTCTTTATAGTTCACCCTTTTGGACAAATGGCTAGATCATAAGGAGTTAACATAGTTTAAGACTTGAAAGAGAAAAATGTTCCTAGCAAAAAAAGGCTTACAGCAAAATAATGAGTGCCAAGGTTGAAGCTGCTCTTTCTTGCTTTAGTGCTGGAGCTGCATTATTCACAACTGCCAATCAGCTAATCTGAAAAGAATTTGTTCTTTACTGCATTTCTCCTTTATTGCTCCCACCCCACTGGTCTGGTGTACATTGCCTCCAGCTAGGAGGGTTTAGAAATAGCTCCTAAACAGACAACAAATGCTGGTCTCTGAATCGAAGGGCAGTGGACACTGTGGAGAGAAAGCGCTTTTGCTCACCCCCATTTCTTTTTCACATTTAGCCTTTGCTACTGCAATCCTGAAAAGCTCAGGCCATTGCAAAAGGAGAAATTGCCTGTCAATTTCTGAAAATTCAATACTGAGCTTTTACTGAAGATTTGGGGTGCAGGACTGGTTGCAGCTTCCTGAAATATTGGTGGTTAAAAAAAAAAAAAAACACCACATTTTTAAGACTACAGGAAATAAATTTTAACAAATGCTGTGGCCACTGCCTAACCTGATCACCATTATGTGTGAAGTGAGGG
Source organism: Balaenoptera ricei (assembly GCF_028023285.1). Lineage (NCBI taxonomy): Eukaryota > Metazoa > Chordata > Mammalia > Artiodactyla > Balaenopteridae > Balaenoptera > Balaenoptera ricei. The sequence continues at coordinate 115,806,993 of NC_082640.1, read as the reverse complement.
AATTAGATATCATGATTTACAGTTGAAAACAAAGAGCCCTACAGATGAAGACGAGATCCATGTTCTGCAGTTACCCCTCCACTGACATTTGGAGCATCCTTGCAAAGGCTTGCCCTGTTGTTACGCCAGATGTGCGCATGAGTGCACACATGAGCAATGTTAGTAGGCATATAAAAATAGATATATGTATAAATAATTTCAGATGTGTCTTTTAACCAGCAAGGAGTAGTACCCTGGCAAATTTAATTAATGCCCCAGGGTACCTTTTTCCCCTTAGTATATTCATGAAGCACCAGTTAAGAAGGTTGGAATTTATGTAGGTCTACTGGGGAGTCATTATCACTCAATGCATTAGCAGTGAAAAATCAGAGGATCATTGCCAGCTTTCCTCACTTCCGAAGCAAGGCTAAACATTCTCTCAGACTGAGTCAAACAGTCTCTGTTAATTTCTTGTACTAATTCACCAAGTGGCAATGCAGGAGTGACACTGGCTTGTTGCAGATATTTCTATTCTGAGGAAAACACAGCTATGAGAGGCTGTATTTTTGAAACATTTTAAACCAGAAATTGCTGCATGCTCCAGACAGGCACACATACCCAGGGGATGTCTGGCTGGCAGGCTCTCAGATAGGTGAAGGATGTGTGGATTGGGCCTGAGTTGGTTTCGTTTTGCTGTTAGCTCTGAGCAGAAGTGCACAGATCCGATTAGATTATTGGGGCAGGCTGGGGTGAGGTCACCCCACTATGGTTAACTCAGATGCATTGCTAATTCTACCTCTAATCCCACACTAGTCCAATGAGACACCGGAGCTTCTTTGCCAGCTGCAGCATCACTGTCAGTTTCTGGTGACACGCCCAGCACCCCGTCGCTCAGCAGAGCCCCCTGAGCTGCCAACCCAACTCCCCTTTCACTGCTTCCCTGCCACATTCACCCAGCCCTCCACACCCCCTACCGCAAACGCACTGACCTGTTCCCTGCCTCTCCTCTAATCCCATTGCTCCGTATTAATTCAGCCTCCTAGGGAGTAGTAGGGGCACAAGGTGGTCAGTGGTACTGTAGACCGTGGGCCATAGTGCCAAGAGTCAGATACAACTCAGCTTCAAGCCAACCGAGCCACAGTGTAGCCCTGAGGAAGGGGGGCAGCCTTCAGTGTCCTAATAAGAAAAAAAATAATTGAATCATTTAAAAGACCGAATGGTCCCAAAATAGTCATGCCATTTTATTTTGGGGTCAGAGGCAGTTCATTTGCTAAGATGCAGCAATGAGAACCCAATGAATGCATCATCTTAGGCTCCTGAAAGCATTTGCCTCCCTTGCCACCATGAGGAGTATATATAATGCCATTTAAATGTGGTTTCGTTAGAAATGAACTATCTCCACGTGACTGAAGTGCCCATGCACATGTGTGTCTATAAATACTATACCTAGAGAGGTAGAGAGTGAGAAGAGAAGAGGGTGGCGGGGTGGGATCGGGGTTGGGGAGAGCCCTGGAGAGCGCAGGCGCATGCACTGTACGAAAAGGGGAAAAAAAAAAACATCCGAAGGACTCACTGCAGTGCAGTTTTACATACAGGCTTGTAGGAGCAACCGGAATGTTATTAGACCATAAAAGCACATCAGGCTGATTTATGGTTTCTGATCAAGGTTTCTGTGAAAATTACTCTGCATCACCGGCTCAAGGTGACTGCTACCATTAATGTGTGGAAAATAAATGAGATGGGGAGGCTGATAGCAGACGAAGGGAAGGAAGCGCAAGGCAGTTTATACAGCACAGGTTCCCCATCTTGTTTTACAGTGCAGAGAAGCCTGTCATCAAAATGATTGCTCTGGGGCAGGAAAGGCAATTCTGGGTAATTAGATCTTATGGCTTGTAGCCGGTTCTTTCTTACAACGAATGCATCAGGATGGTAGGGCGAATGCCTGCTTTCTGCATACCATCTTTTCTGTTTTCTGCTCATATTCAGACAGCATAGTTTAAATTTAGGAGGAAAAACATTGTAATACTGTTTTCCTGACTCCATTTGATTTTAATAGTTTTCATTCCCAGTCTATGGTTTTCCCGACTCTATTTGTTTCTAATAGAATTCATCTCTCCCCAGTAAATAATCTTCCAAATTGGAGACTTTCCAAGAGAATTGATGTCTGGAAATATTTTATATATCATCTGATGGCAACAAAAGACTTTCACTGGCCTTCCCATTCCTGCCCTGTTTATAATTCATCACCAAAGCATTTCGTAGATGAAATGCCCTGCTGCTTATTTCAATATAAACAAATAGCATATATCCCAAGATCTTCATATGAGATAGTTGCTGCGAAAGGTATAAAAGCTGTTTGCTTGCAAAATGCCCTAATCTCCCTCTGTTTTTCCTTTGTTCTTTTAGTCACTGTGAACACTGCTTGAGCGTTTGTTTGTACTGGGTGTCTTCATATTGACTTAGAGTTGGGATTTGGTCTCTATTCCAGGATTTTGACTCTATATGCAGGTAGAGAACCCTGCCTTTTGGAATGCTTGAGATGAAACTGAGTAGATTAAAAGATTTTCAAATCTCTTTTTTACTACACCCCTTTCTCTAGCTCTTAAAACTTGCCCTCTGGTGCTTCTGTCTAGCATTACACATCTGGAACACACCAGTGTCTGCTCTCATAGCTGGCTTCTGCTGCACTGGTGGCCATTAAGAGACATGGTTCCAAGGAAACCCACAGGCCAAGAGACACTCAGCCCACTTAGCCAGGAAAGAACAGAGACCTGCGTTTTCCCTCACCCTATGTTTTTAAGTAAGTTTTTCACTTCAGTGATACATCTCACTCTAAATGCCCATCTTTGTGTTATCGCAGGGCTGGATTGAGACTTTCATCCCTATATATACATGCACACACACACCCGGAAATACTACCTCAGACAAACATTCAGCACTGATGCTTCTTACCCGTGTTATCAAGGATTCAGTTTCAAAAGCTCAAACGCAGTCACCAGCCTACCCCCAAAATACAAGGTACAAAAAGGTTTAATTGAAGCAAGGGATTCTAATATCCATACAGCATTTTAAATTCTTCAAAAAAGCTTTCTCTCACACCATGTCTGTTGATCGTCACAGTGGTGGCAAGAGATCACTAAGATTGTCATTATGATTTCCATCTTACAGATGGAAATGCAAGCTCAGAGAAGTTACTTGTTTTGCCTGAAATCATTTCATTCGTAGTAGCGGAGCCAACTCTCATTTTCCTTACCTTTATCTAGGTAGGCTACTGTAGTTTAAAAAAAAAAAAAATCATCGTCCTGGGAGAAAACAGACTGCTGTTCTTGTAGTGACTCTGTTATGAACAAGAGGCAAGACACCAGGCAAGACTCCTAACTTCTTTGGTTTCCTTGGTTTGCTCAACTTAATATGGACTAGAAATTTTCTATAGTACTTTCTAGAACACTTTTTTCTGTTTTCAAAGTCTTTCTCAGGAACCACACCAAGTAGGGATGAATAACCAGTCGCTGTCAGAATCTAGGAAAACAGAAAGGGACTGTCTTCCAAGTTATTACCTTTCTCATCCCAACACATGCATACACACATACAAGCCCCTCCCCCTCCCCCCAACTATTCTGTTTAGAAGATAAAATTTTAAGATGAGAGAGAAGCCACTCCAATTCTTAAGAGTATATGAATATCCTAAAATGCCTGTTTCATTTTAAGATTAAAATATAGCTCTGAAAATAACTACTAAAATCCATATAAAGGAGAGGGCACATCTAGAGGTTCCAGAGGAACGTGTGCCAAAGGAGAGCGTCATCTGAGATGCTGCCAGATTGCTGTTGCTTCATGGCAATGGCACAAGCTGAATGAATCTAATATATCTCCCCTCGTATGGGGTCATCCCCCCTTTATGCAGCTTCATTTAATTTGGCTGACGCTACCTTTTACAGCAAACGATTCTACAGTTTGCTAGTTTCTTTCGCTTCAAAAGGATTATTTAGTTGACCTTCAGAAAGGTCCATTTGTAAACTCAAGGATAATGGCAGGGTATTTGGAATTCAGCCATCTATGAGTATATGGGAATATTAGGGGGGGGAAAAGCCACTTTGCTGCTTCAGAAAACAAATATTTTGACTGGGAGATGGAGAGTCGCTTGATCACAGATATCCCCTCCTTCAAAAACATCTACTTCATAAAATTGTCCCTGTGATGACCTCAATATATTTTATTGGATTTCTATGGCCTGTTTCGGCTACAAAACTTGACTGGTGTTTCAGTAACTGCACTAGGCTTGGTGCAGAGTTTCGAGTTCCAGATGGGGTAAAATCCCATTCTCAATGCTGTCTTCCCTGACTAAAGCCCAACTCCCTTTTCCCCTTCCTTCCTCCGAGAAGATGAAATATTTAAGGACCAAAAGGAAACCCGAAGCATTACTAAGAAAAAGGACTGAAACTTTCAGTCACACAGAAAATATCTGGGGAGGCCTCAGGGTGTGACCACACTGACAATAAGTCACAAAAATGTGGAGGGAAAACGCAGCGCCACGCCACTGCCTGAGCCCAGCGACCAGCGGCTCTGAAGTCAGCCAATTACCCTCTGGTTTGCTCCAGTGGATCAGAGTCAATTGCTTTAGCTAATAACAATGAACACTGCATATCTGACTTCACACAAAAGGCACTAACATCTACTGCCTGGCTGAGAGAACCGCACAAGTGTCCTGGTGACACGTATGTGTGTGTTTTAGAGGAACAAATGAGTCAGAGGGGGAATGGCAAGAGATGGGGACCACCCTTCTATTGCACAGCACTTCAGCTATCTCTTCTCCTTTGCCCCCAGACAACAAGCAGTGTAGCTAAACTGCTTAAATCTCCATTCGTCATAATACATAAAGCAGACATTATCTCCTTCCATTAAAAATCCTGCCTTTTCTTTCAGACAACCAGCTAGAAATAAAATGCCACACTTTCTTTCCTTTAAGGAAACACATCATGGTAGACGTGTTTAAATTTAGGGCGATGGATGGCAACAATTTGCCTCTCAGCCCTTGAAGCCCAAAACCTCAGGCCTGTGCATTTCCTCAGAGAATCAGTGTTTACACAGTGGCCTTGTGTTTTGTCACTTTTGCTGTACAAGTGCCCAGCAATTTTTTTAAGCACTGTAATTTTGAAAATTTCCAGAAGACATCATCTAGTGGCCAGTCAGACAAAAGAGGCAAGAATGACAAAGCCCTTCAATGAGCAGATCAGAATCTTTCCAAACTTTACATGATAAACACAGTTTACCACAAGGAAGATTTCATTGTCCTTGTATTCCTTACTCATTTAGTAAACCCTTATAGAAAACTTTTCTAGCTATGCAGCTCTTATTTGTACAAGAGAACCTGTCTCAAAAAGTACCCTTGTCCACAGAGTGTGAAGAGAAGTTATTGACATTAACCATTTTTAGGACAATCTGTTGTGGCAGGTTGTGAACGTTCAAGGTTGTTTTTGGTTTTTTAAAATTATTTATTTATTTATGGCTGCGTTCGGTCTTCATTGCTGCACACGGGCTTTCTCTAGTTGCGGCAAAGGGGGGCTACTCTTCGTTGTGGTGCGCAGGCTTCTCATTGCGGTGGCTTCTCTTGTTGCGGAGCACAGGCTCTAGGCGTGCGGGTTTCAGTAGTTGTGGCTCACGGGCTCTAGAGTGCAGGCTCAGTAGTTGTGGCGCATGGGCTTAGTTGCTCCACGGCATGTGGGATCTTCCTGGACCAGGGCTCGAACCTGTGTCCCCTGCATTGGCAGGGGATTCTTAACCACTGCGCCACCAGGGAAGCCCTCAAGGTTGTTTTAATACAGAAATTAAACTTTTTTTTTACTTCCTTTGTTGCAGAAGTTTGCTTAAAATTAAGTGTTTCTTGCCTTCAAGGAGAACAAAATTTATTCTTTGATTAACTTTCGTTATAAAGGCTCAACAAGATCTGTTGCAAAAGGAATGGTGAGATATTATGGAGAAGGCAGAAAAAGAAAGGATCAAGTACAAGCATGACCAGTAGGGAGCATTTGTATCTTTCTGACAGACACTGTTTGGGCATCCAGAAGTTGTCTGGGAACTAGATCAACACAGCGGACCGCTCAGCCATCCCATGCACCAACTGTCAAGCTGGAGTCCTCTCTCTTATTTCTGGAGAGAATTTCTCTTTACTTCTAAGCAACAACTTGCCCAGAGATGGCCCAGCTGGTATGATGCTGGGTCTCCATGAGACTTAATCTGTGAGAACCCCACCATTCTCCACACATACCACTAGGACCCTGATCACCAGAGAGCTCAAGACAAGAAGCATGGGGTCAAGACACACAGGAAGGCAGCAATGAATGGAACCAGACAGAAACCTACTTGAGCCTAAGGCAGTGCTTCGCCTCTCAAGGAAAAGAAATTCTTAGATTTCACAGGTAGTTCAGCCCATTTGTCAGGATAGAAGAGCTGGTTGGGAGTTGAAAACAGGCAACGTTTACTTGCTGTGCTTATCTCCATTGGGAACTCACTGCCCTCTTAGGTGGAACCATGTAAAATTTCAAATGTTCAACCATTTTTGGTCCACTAAAATGGCATTTTAGGTTGTTTAACATAATCATAGACTCTGGGGACCTGGGAAGCCAGCCAGCAGTGGAATTTCTATATAAGACTTAGAAGTGTTATTCTGGTGGAGGATGGCAGAGACATATAAGAAACTTACAAAGAACCTTCATTTGCTTAGCAAACATACTGCTTTTACTTAGATTACATGTTTACTTAGAATGCTCCCCTCCTGCTGTTCTCACCTAGCCATCCTCACCACGGCCACTGATTCCAGGCACTGGGACTGTTCTTTCTATCACATACATAACTAAAAACATATATGTGCTTTTTTTTTTTTTTTTTTTTTTTAGATTTTTGCCTTCAGAGGCTTTATTTTCTTTCTGTTCACCTCTTCTCATACCACAATGACTTTCACTATCACACCAAGATATGAGATTCCCCAAATCAATATACACGCTACATATCTTCCTCAAATATTCCTTCAGGCTTTTTTTTTTTTTAAACAATTTTACCGTTAAGCTCAACATGTCCCATTCCAAACTCTCCACTTTCTCACTTTATTCAAATAGAGAGTAGGTCAATCCAAGTCCCATTACGTGGCTCTCAAATTCATTTTTTTCTGAGCTGGGCATTTCCCACTGAGTGGAACTGTGCCCTGACCGCTCCCATCACTCCTCTCCTAGTCACCCGGGTGTGGAACTTCACCCAGGTCCTTGGGATTTCTCTCCCATCTTTCCCTGCACCTTGTTACCAAGTCCCGAATCGCCCTCACTCCACAAATCTCGTTTCTTTTTATTAATTCAGCAGTGTAAATGCTTTCTTTGTCCCACTCTCTCTACCAGTTCTTCCTTTTCTTTTTCTTCCCCTGCATACTGCTGTAGTTCAGGCCCTTATTGCCTTCCCACTGACTTGCTTTAAATAAGACCATTCCCTACATTGCTGCCAAATTAATATTTTTCATCATTTTTACATTTTGTGGATCTGACCCAAAGGTGAATGATTCTTTAGCAAATAAGATGGAAAGAAGAGGAAGAAAAATGGAAACTGGCATGGGGCTGGTCACCAGAAGCAAGAGAGAACACCACAGATATCGGGAAAATCATAGTGTCCATAGTTTTCCAAGGGCATGGCAGGCTCAGTCAGGATTCAGGCACAGACAGAACCAGAGTTTCCAAGAGGGAAAATCAGGTTCCCATTAGAAATAAAAATGGGAATGATAGGTATCTCCAGGGGTCATAGAGGGTGGCCAAGGCTAGGTTCCACTGGATTTAGGGGTAGAGATGCTAATTCTGTTGTAATATTCCTTGCTTTTTATTTAGTCTGGTATGAGAACCTGGGCAGGGTTGTGCTTTGAGGGAGGAAGTTAAGTAGGTCCAGTTTTGTGGAACTAGGGAAATCATGCAGAGGCTGATAAACCTATTGTTTCTCTGCCCCCAAAACACTCAGACTTTTCATTGCCTTTAATTGTCAATGAAATCCTCCCTATGTTCCTCAACCTATATTTCTAGCCTTGCCTTCAGCAACTTCCCTACATATACCTAATAATCCATCCAACCTTCAAAATGCCCACAGTTTCTACTCCATGCCTTCATGGTTTCCTCTCCCTGTAATGCTCTTATTCCCTGGTGTGTGCTATTCAAGATATTGAATACTACCCACCATTCAAGTGCTGCCTCAGATCCCAACTCCTCCCAAAAGTATCCCTGATTTCTCTTTCTGAACTTTCATTGTTAGTGTATAGAAATGCAAGAGATTTCTGTGCGTTAATTTTGTATCCTGCAACTTCGCCAAATTCATTGATGAGCTCTAGTAGTTTTCTGGTAGCATCTTTAGGATTTTCTATGTATAGTATCATGTCATCTGCAAACAGTGATGGTTTTACTTCTTCTTTTCCAATTTGGATTCCTTTTATTTCTTTTTCTTCTCTGATTGCTGTGGCTAGGACTTCCAGAACTATGTTGTATAAAAGTGGTGAGAGTGGACATCCTTGTCTTATTCCTGATCTTAGAGGAAATGCTTTCAGCTTTTCACTGTTGATGATGATGTAACCTCTGGGTTTGTCATATATGGCCTTTATTATGTTGAGGTAGGTTCCCTCTATATGCACTTTCTGGAGAGTTTTTATCATAAATGGGTGTTGAATTTTGTCAAAAGCTTTTTTCTGCATCTGTTGAGATAATCATACGGTCTTTATTCTTCAATTTGTTAATGTGGTGTGTCACATTGATGGATTTATGTATATTGAAGAATCCTTGCATCCCTGGGATAAATCCCACTTGATCATGGTGTATGATCCTTTTAATGTGTTGTTGGATTCGGTTTGCTAGTATTTTGTTGAGGATTTTTGCATCTATGTTCATCAGTGATATTGGCCTGTAGTTTTCTTTTTTTGTGATGTAAGAACCTACTGTACAGCACAGGGAACTCTACTCAATACTCTGTAATGACCTATATGGGAAAATCATCTAAAAAAGAGTGGATATATGGATATGTATAACTGATTCACTTTGCTATACAGCAGGAACTAACACAACATTGTAAATCATCTATACTCCAATAAAAATTAATTTAAAAAAAAGTATTCCTGAATCAAATAGATAGATTGAATTGCTTCTTCCTTGGGACTTTGCATTTCTCACGCCGCATGCCTTGTTGAAACCAAATTCTAAGGATTTAACTAAATGGCTGCACACAGTATCCAGAAAAAATAAGTTGATTTCCTTTTGTACTGGACATTATACCATGGACACTGTACACTCATCTAGTGCTTTCTATGAAATTATAAGTTTTTTTCAGACAGAGGGCATAATTAACTGATCAGTGCTTTATGGGGCCTATCTTGATGCTTTAGACACAACAGGCCTCAAACAAGATTTATCTAATTTCTTGAATTATCTAATTATATATTAAATCGTATAGCTCAAGTATGGAGCTTTCCCTAGACAGTGAATATAAATGTATTGCCATTCATGTTTGCACTCAAATATCAAAGCCCCAAGGCCCCACCTCTTGAAGGAGGTAGGAGTCTATTTTATAGAATTCTCTTATACCAATATTTCTGAGACTCTCCAACAGTGCTGACAAATGTCCATAAGTCTGTCATGATGGTCACAGCATGCAACTGCTTCCTGGTAAGGATCGTGTAGCCTAGGCACCACCATCTTACTAAGAAGCCATTCAAAGCTGGAATTCTACTCCTAATTCAATTGCTGCCACTGCCATAACTAGATCAGAAATCCTTCTCAATGATTTTTGAAGTGAGAAGGAGAAAGCTTTTTCTGCGTTATGCTTAACTGATGGGAGTGGAGGTGGGGTGGGAGTGAGCCCTTTAATTAGAACACAGAACTGCAAAGCTTTATAGCAGCTATCAATAACTTTCACTCAGTGTTACAGCTAGTAAAACCATGGCTTTGCAGCCCAGGTTCTGTTAGTCCCACAGACATGCCAGTCATATATAGCCATCTAATCTTGCTACTGCTTTTAGGTGACTGATTGCCTAAAACCTTAGCACCTTTGCTACTGTCAACTGGTCCCCCCAGCACTATTCCTCACCACTGCCACCACGGTAATAGTTGGAGCTGGCGAGCCAATGACACCACCAGCATTGCTACTAGCCTTGCTGAGTAACTTATAGTCCTTGGGTTCATTTGACATAATAAAGTGCTACTTGCTCAAGCTGCCTATTGTACATTGTTATGTAGCTCTCCACTCATTCACCTGGGCATAGGTGATACAGTGAGAAATCTTGTGATTGTTCTTTAATGTTCCCTTAGAATGTGTGCCCAGCAAAGTTGTCTGAGATCAATTCAGCTTTTTCAATTTGTGCATGCACGTAGCTACATTCAGGTCTTCCGCACTCCACCCTGGCCTCCCACTTATCCCATGTATGGCTGGATTCGGATGAGTTCTGGTGACAGCCACCTAGCTATATGACAATCAGTACTTCTTTCTCCCTTCAGCCCACTATATCTGGCTCACTATTTCAGTCCTTGTCTTTTATCATGAAATCTCTCAGGGGTCCTATTTCCTTTCCTGAAAAGGACTCCATTAGAGTTACAGTGGTCCATTTGATATGTCAGTATAGCCTTGAAACTCATTGGTGGTCAGGTCCCACTCTTTAATTTTATCTCATGAGATCTCCCATCCCAATATAAATTAGTGAATGCAAGTGATATGGGGCACATGAAGTGGCATTTGAGCGCTTTATCCTGACCACACCAGACATCTATATTCACCGCATATCAAAATTATTTTAAAAGTTTTCTAAAGTCCCTGGAGAAGACCAAGGAATTTAACAATTTGACCATTACCATGCTTAGCTATTCAGAAGAGTTCTTGTCCGTACATTTGTATGAGATAACTACCTGAGGCTCTTCACAGAGCCACCCAAAAAGAGTAAACAGTGCAGGGCACTGGGAGAGAGCTGACAAAAGTGCCTGTTCATACCAGCCAGACTGGACACACTCATTCAACAGCCAATATGTAAAATTCACAGTGACTGCCTTCCAATCAAAACCTATGAGACATGTGAAGAAGCAAGAAAGTATGAACAATAATGAAGAGAATATTCATCAAAAGAAAAGGACAGAACTGGTACATATGTTAGAATTAGCAGAGGGCATTGAAATGTTCTTATAACTTCATTCCATATGTTCAGAAACTTAAGTAGAGATATGAAAGCTATAAAAAAGATTCAAACAAAACTTCTGTAGGTGAAAACTTTAATATCTGAGATGAAAATTATACTGGATGGGATTAGTGGAAGTTCAGACATTGCAGAAGAGAAGATTGAAAGATTGATGACCTTGAACACATAGCAAGAGAACTAATTCAAAATAAAACACAGACAACAAATTTAAAATGAACAATGAGCTGTTGGAGAACTTCTAGTTACCAAATATATGTGTGACTAGAATTCCCAGAAAGGAAAGAGAGAAATATTGAAAGAAATAATGGATGATTATTTTTCCAAATTTGAGGGAAACTATAAACCCACAGATCCAAGCTCAATGAATCTTCAGCAGAAGAAACATAAAGAAAACTACACCAAGATATGCAATAATCAAGTTGCTCAAGACCAGTACTTAAGAGAAAACCTTAACAATTGCAGCAGTGGAGAAAGACACATTACATGAAGAGAAAAGTATAGAATAGACAGCAGCACATTTCTTGTTGGAAACAATAGAAGTAAGAAGAAAATGGAGGGAGGGGGAAGGGTAAGCTGGGATGAAGTGAGAGAGTGGCATGGACATATATACACTACCAAATGTAAAATAGATAGCTAGTGGGAAGCAGCCGCAGAGCACAGGGAGATCAGCTCGGTGCTTTGTGACCACCTAGAGGGGTGGAATAGGGAGGGTGGGAGGGAGATGCAAGAGGGAGGAGATATGGGGATATATGTATATGTATAACTGGTTCACTTTGTTATAAAGCAGAAACTAACACACCATTGTAAAGCAATTATACTCCAATAACGATGTTTAAAAAAAAGAAAAGAAAAAAGAAGAAAGTGGAGCAACATCTTTAAAGCACTGAAATTTTAAAATAATAATAAAAATATAAGCACCAACGTAGTATCCTATACCCAGCAAAATTATCTTTCAAACTGTAAGGGAAATAAAAAAAATTTCAGAAATATGAAACCTGAGAAAATGTATTATGAGAGGACTTGGACTATAAGAAATCTTTAAAACCTTCTTCAGGCAAAAGTAATATGACACCAGACAGAAATATGGACCTACACAAAGTAATGAAGAGAATGGAAACAGCAGCACATGGGTAAACATAGGAGATTTTCTTCTAACTATTTAAATATCTTTAAAAGATAATTGACTATTTAGACAAAAATAGTAATGTGGCATGTATAATATGTATAAAAGTAAAATATATGACAACAGGAGCATAGAGGCTTGGAGGAGAGAAATGGAAATGCACTATTGTAAGTATCTTTTAGGTGAAATTGCATAACGCCACTTGAAGGTAAGGCATGATAAATTAAAAATGCATACGATGAATCCTAAAACAATCACTAGAATAACAAAACAAGAAATATTGTTATAGGTAATAAGCCCGAACAAAGAAGATAGGGTGAAATTTTAAAAGACTCAATTATTCCGAAATTAAACAAGAATAGAGAAAAAGAACAGACGGAATAAATAGAAAACAGAGAACAAAATGGCAGATTTAAATCTAGCCTTATCAATAACCATATTAAATAAAAATGGTCTGAACACCCTAATCAAAAGGAAAAGATTGTCAGATTTGATTTTTTTAAAAAGACCCAATTGTATACTGTTTAAAAATTGCCTGTAAAATATAAGGAGACAAATATAAAAAATAAAGGAATATAAAAAATATGGTGTACAAACACCATATAAAGGCAAGAGTGGCTATATTAATAACAGACTAATTAGAATTCAGGACAAGGAATGTTGTAAAAGTTAGGAAGGGCATTTCTTAGTAACAGAAGTATTAACTCATCAAATACAACAATCCTAAATGTGTACGTAACTAATAACAGAGATGAAAAGACAAGCAGACTCACAATTATGTTTATATTATTTATAGAGGGACATATTTTAAAGAATTGGCTCACACGATTGTGGAGGCTGCGAGTCTGGACCCCACAGGGCAAGCCGGCAGCCTGGAGACTCAGGCAGCAGGTAATGCAGCTGTGATCGCAGTGGTTCACAAGGGAATTTTTTAGGATGACAGAATATTTTATATTTTGATTAGAATGAGATTCCATGGGTGAAAATCTTCATTAAAGAATATCAAACTGTTCACCAAAAGAGTACATTTTAGTAAATTACACTCTAATAAAATTAAAATTAGAGTATTTTTTAGGATACATACTCAATGTAACAAGTCAAATAGAAGAGTATTTTAAAGTGTAATAATCCACCCTAGCCAAAATCCCCATCCCTGGAAACAGTAGTTAAAAAGCTTATCTATGCTGAATTCCTTGACACCACTCTTTTCTTCTTATTTACCAGCTTTCTCTATGTTCTTTACTGGAAATTCTGATTCTGCTGGCCTCTAAATAACAGGGCTCTTCAGTATTCTATATTAAAACCTTTTCTTGAATTGCTCTATACAGTCTTCTTGCTGATCTTACATTTATTTATTACCTCCAAACTGATGGTTTCCAAATCTAATATCAGTGACAGTCTCTTCCTGCAAGTATCTCTTCCTAAATGTCCCATAGGAATCTCAGTGAACATGTTATCTTTCCCCAAATCTGCCGCTTGCCTGTGTTCACTTCCCCGTTGAACCACACTTTCATTTACTTAACCCTTTTGCTTGAAACTGGGAAGTCCATCTAGAAAATGATGGGCAAAGAGCAATAAACTTTCAGATTCACAGCAAACCCTGCCTTTACTACATGCTTTACAGCCTCCTTCTAGCGAATATTTCTTTGACTCAAGAGAAGATGACCTAGTTAATTTTACCTGCAGTAACCAGGTATGTCTCCTACATAGTCTGTGGAGGGAGGGTTATACAGAAAGTCGCCATGCCCTTGGATGGTCATCCCAGGTTTCCACTAGCTTGACAGTTCAAGCCACGTTCCCTCTCACCCACCATTTCTTACCAGACTATTAGAATAGTTTCCTAACTGGCTTCTTGGCTCCAGTCTCCAAATATTCAATGCAGACACCTCTCCCCACGTTGCTGCTAAGTATATTTTCTAGGAAAAAAAGTACCAGTGACTTGGGATGGTGTGTGAGGCTCTGCATACAGGATATGTCATAGCTGCACAGGCCATGCCTCTGCCATACGTTATTCTCTAAATTTGAAATGTCGATTCGCCCTCCTGCTTTTGCTTCATTCACTTCTTCAGCCTAAAATGCACTCTTCACCACATCCCTACAACACCAAGAAAACTTCCCAATTATTTTTCAGGTCTTAGGCAAAGCGTTATCTGTTCAATGAAAATGTCCTGACATCTCCCCCCCTACTCCAATCCTACTATAACTCATTTTATGTCCTCTGTGCCTAACCAGTATTGTCTTATACTATAGCACCTATAAAACGTTTTTACTCTATATGAAGAAATGTCTTGGGATTTATACAATTTTTATATTCAGGACCCAACGCAGGATATCTCAATCTTGGTACTACCGACATTTTAGACCAGATAATTCCTTGTTGTTGCGGGCTACCCTGTGCACTGTCAGATGTTTAGCTGCATCCTTTGCTGTTAAATAGCACTCCCTCCACCTCAGTCATGACAATCAAAAATGCTTCCAGGCATTGCCAACATCCCCTCAGGGGAAAAATCACTCTGGATGAGAAATACTGGCCTAATACATATCTGGGCACATAAAAGCATGTGGAATAAGAATATATATTGCTTCTCAGGGCTGGCAAGCAATAGCAGGAAAAAGTGGAACTTAACATGTCCCATATTTAGCCTTGAGACGAGGGATGCAGTGGATAAAGAGAGGACCAAGGCAAAAGCTGCAACGTTGGAGCCTGTGGTCGGGGCGGGGGGAAAGGAAACGCTCCATGTGGAATGAAAGCAGGATCAAAACATGAATGCATCCTCTTTTCTCTTAACAAGAGGAGTCCAAGGTAGTCAGTGTAGAGATAGACTTTGAAGTCTGGTCCTTACCCTTAACCAGAAAGAGGACTGTGTGTATTCCCAACATAAACATGATCGAAGCTGAAGGCACATCCAAAATGGGCAGGGATGTACTCCAATATCCTCACCCAAAATGCAAATAGCTTTCACTGGTTTATGAAGGTGAACAATAGTTAGATATTTCCTCAGACTTGATCACTGCCTTCCTGGATACTTGAGAAGGAATGATGGACTCCACTCCAATGGAATAGAAATGAGGTAGAACCACCTCCCTTCCCAGTTCTGGATTTGGTCACCAAGATTTGGAAGACACATACAGAAACAACTGCAGAAGGACCTGGATTTTAAAAAGCAGGGTTTTTTTTTTTTTTTTTTTTTAGGATAGGTCAAATATATCTTTGCACTGAAATAAAGAACATGTGAGAGTCATAATAGAAATGCAGAAATCATAAATAGCAAAGCTAATGCCAGCACAGCAGCCAGTACAGAAGATCAGCAAAGAGGCATGACTGAATGTTAAAAATAAAATAGGTTCTGAACAGACTTACTGAATATAGGAATTTTTTTGTTTTGTTTTCTGAAGCCAGTGTAACAAATGATGGTAATAGGAACTTTGGCAGGCTGCTAAAAAGCTGGGTGTATCAAAAAATGATTCTCTTTTCCCTTGCAAAAATAATATGAAAATGAAACTGGGATATTTATTTCCCCTTTTAACACAGCAGGGATCACTTACAGCAAATAAGCCTAACAACGCTCCGATGCAGGAAGCACAGATGCTGTTAAGAACTGACCATTGTCATTATCTACACAATGCATCAAATGCCCAAACCGTGCCTAACAACAGTCTTTTACCTCAGCCTTCTGCCTTCAAAGTGCTGTTTCTTTTTCCCCATAAAATCGTAAAAGAGGTTATTAAACAGAGCAGAAGGTCCTCACATATTCTCTGTCTCACCTCATCCTATGCTGAGTCCCAGAAGGAGAGTAAGTAACCCAAGATGTAGCAACAAGATTAGGATACAGACGTGGAAGAACTTACTGATTCAACAATTATTGTTATTGTTATTCAGCATCTCCACTGTGTCAAGACTTTGTATCAGGTTCTGTGCCAATAAAATATATGTATATTAACAATCCGAGGAAACATTTTTTTCTGGAGCTTGAGAATTGTTAAAGAGAACAATAGGCCATGAAGCAACTGCATGTTTACAAATCAGGCTGCTTAGATCAGAGAGAGGAATCAAAGGACAGCCGGGAATCTTCAAGGGGCCTCAATCAATGAAGAATTTCAAGGAGAATGTTTAATTGTTAAAGGTGAATGACAGACACTTAAAAGTAGAACAGACCCTTATCAACCTGAGAGAGAATTAGATTTAATAGCACTTGAAATCAGAGGGGGGAATTAAAGGGCATTAATATGGCTGCACTGGCAGCCTTGACAAGGTGGCTCCATCTCTCTGAGCCTCATTTTTCTCATTTATAAAATGTTACAGAACTAATTGCTTCTTCATAGGCTGGTTGTGAAGTTTAAGTGAGGTAATGTACCTTGCACGTGCACGAGCAATGGAGTTGTTGTTACTATTATTGCAACGAGTTCCACAGCATGAACTTAACATTATTGGACAGGAGAAAATGCACCAAATTGATCAAGAGCAATTGTCTCTTGATAACTGGGATTACAGGTGAACTGATTTCCTTCTTTCTACTTTTCTGCATTTTCCATATTTTCTATAATGAGCATACATTATTTTATAATCAGTAAAACATCAGCCTTTAAAACAGATTTTAAATTTAACTTTATTGAATGAATTATTTTGTAGGAGGATCAATGTTAATCCAACTCCCATAATCAAGTGGCTTTTGGATAAACAAATCCTTGATCATATTGAATACTTATATTGTGCCAAACATTGTCCTAAGCCACATGCAGAAATGGGAAAGCATGCTCCCGGGCCGCAGGGAGATAAGTCTTATGAATAAATGTCTTCTTTCCTCTGTCTCTCCACAAAAGCAAATAAACTGCTGTCATGTACATAGACCTGCATGAAAAAGGTACCAAAGTCCAATCTTTAAAGGTTCAGGATTGGGAATTAAATGATGTGAGTTCAACTGCTGGTTAATATTCAGCAAATATTAATTGACTGCCTACTATGTGCTGGACATTTTCTAGGCATGAGGAAAACAGCAGTAAACAAACAAGTATGTAGCTTTGGATGTGGTTTTTTAATCTTTCCATTCCCGTCTTCTTAACTTTTCCAATGGAAAGAAGTAAATGAGATAACATATAGTGTCTAGAATAAAGCAAGCACACAGCATCCTGCTGTACTGAATCTTTCCCATCAGCATTCAAATGTACTGGTAAATGTCCCATTTTAAAAATAATAATAAAATTTATTTGATTCCACCTGCCCCTCTAGTTCCCAATTTATTTTTCTTCTACTGCTGATGGACTACCCTGCGGGTAAGAATTGTCCATACTCACTGTCTCCAACTTCTCCCCTCCCATTCTCTCTTGAACACATTCCAAACAGGGATTGGCCCAGAAATTGCCTTTGTCAACAGGGACTCAGCTAGTAAATACTATGCCTTGTGCAAATTAGAAAATGGCAGCCGTCTGAATGGATGCATTATAAATAGCTGTGCCCTCCACGTGGATGTAGCAGATGCAGGGAGTATTTCACAACCACTTACCTATTTGAACAGACCTTTGTACAATGCATAAGCAGCACATCCACAGTGCTTCTGCTTCTTATGACTGCCAGTGGTTAAACCTACTGACCAATTCTCAGCCCTTATCTTACCTGCATTATCAGTAACATATGCCAGGGTGGATTCCTACCTACTCTTCGAAGCACCTTCTTTATTCTTTTTCTCCTTGCTGGTTTCTCTTTTTCCCCCAGCTTTATTGAGATATAAGTGAAATGTAACATTGTATAAGTTCAAGGTATAACCGTGTGATGATTTCATACATGTATGTACTGTGAAATGATTACTACAATAATTTTAGTTAACACCTCCATCACCTCACCTAAGTACCATTTGTGTGTGTGTGTGTGTGTGCACACGTGTGTGCACGGGTGCACCTGTTTGGTGAGAACATTTAAGATCTACTCTTCTAGCAACTAAGTATATAATAGAGTATTGGGAACTATAATCAACATGCTGTACAAAAACTCCCCAGAACTTATTTATCTTATAACTAGAAGTTTATACCCTTCAACCAACATCTCCCCATTTCTCCTTCCCTCCAGCCCGTGGCAACCACCATTCTAACTCTCTGATTCTATGAGTAAAATACTGCATGGTCTCACTTATTTGTGGAATCTAAAAAAATAAAAGCAAAAAACATATCAAAGTCGTAGAAATGGAGAGTAGAAAAGTGATTGCCAGGGGCTGGAGGAAATGGGGAGATGCTGGTGAAAGGGTACAAACTTTCAGTTATAAGATTAATAACGTCTGAAGATCTAATGTAAAATATGGTGACTATAGTTGATAACACTATATTGTATAACTGAGTGATTTTAACAACAAAAAAAGTATTTGTCTTTCTGTGACTTCTTTTGCTTGGCATGATGCTCTTAAGGTCCATCTATGTTGTTGCAAATGGCAGGATTTCCTTCTTTCTTATGGATGAGTAGCTTTCTATTGTTATATACACACCACATTTTTTTATCCATTCTTCTGTCGATGGACATGTAAGTTGTTTTCATGTCTTGGCTATTGCGAATAATGCTGAAATAAATAAAGTAGTACAGATGTCTTTTCAAGATACTGATTTCATTTCCTTTGGATATATACCCAGAAGTTGGACTGCTGGATCATGTGGTAGTTCTATTTTTAATTCTTTTGAGGAAGCTCCATACTGTTTTCCACAGTGGCGGCACCAGTTTATGTTTCCTCCAACAGTGCACAAGGGATCAATTTTCTCCACATCCTGGCCAACACTTGTTATCTCTTGTCTTTTGATAATAGCCTTTCCGACAGGTGTGAGGTGATATCTCATTGTGGTTTTAATTAGTGATGTTGAGTACCTTTTGGCTATTTGTGTGTCTTCTTTGGAAAAATGTTATTCAGTTCCTCTGCCCATTTTTTAATTGGATTATTTGGGGGTTTTTGCTATTGAGTTGTATGATTTCTTTATATACTTTGGATATCACCCCATATCAGATATATAATTTGCAAATATTTTCTCCCATTCCACAGGTTACTTCTTCACTTTGTTGATTCTTTTTTCTGTATGAACTTTTTAGTTCAGTGTAGTCCTATTTGTTTAATTTTTGCTTTTGTTGCTTGTGCTTTGGTGTCATACCCAAAAAATCTTTGCTGAGACTAATGTCAAGGACTTTTTTTTCCATATGGTTGTTTAGGAATGTGTTTTTGTGTGTGTGAATTTCCCCAGTTTTCCTCTTGTTATTGATTTTTAGTTTCATGTCATTGTGGTCAGAAATATACTTGGTATGATTTCAATCTTCCTAAATTTGCTAAGACGTTTTGTGACCTATTATATGACCTATACTGGAGAATGCTCTGTGTACACTTGAGAAGAATGTGTATTCTACTGCTGTTGGATGGAATGTTCTGTATAAGTCTGTTAGGTTAATTTGATCTAAAGTATATTTCAAGGATGTTTCCTTATTGATTTTCTGTCTGGATGATCCATCTGTTATTGAAAGTGGTGTATTAAAGTCCCCAACTATTATTGTATTGTTGTCTCCCTTCAGGTCTATAAGTATTCGGTAATATACTGGGTACATATATTTTTATGATTGTTATATGCTCTTGATGAATTAACCCCTTTATATTACATAACCTTTTTTGTCTCTTGTTACAGTTTTTGACTTAAAGGTCTACTGTGTTTGATATAAATATATCCACTCCTGCTGTTTTTTGGTTTCCATTTGCATGCAGTATCCTTTTCCTTCTCTTTACTTTGAGCCTGTGTACCCTTAAAGCTGAAGTGAGTCTCTCATAGGCAGCATATAGTTGGCTCTTGTTTTTTATCCATTCAGCCACTCTATGCCTTTTGATTGGAGAATTTAATCTATTTACATTTAAAATAGTTATTGATATGTAAGGACTTACTAATGTTATCTTACAGTCTTACGTTTTGTTTTGTTTTTTGTAGTTCCTTTGTTCCTTTCTTCCCCTCTTGCCATCTCCCTTTGTGACTTGATTTTATATGTGCTTTGATTCCCTTCTCTTTATCTTTTGTGTATATACTGTAGGTTTTTGCTTTGTGGTTGCCATGAGGCATATATAAAACATCTTAAAGATTCAACGGTCTATTTTATGTTGAAGCTAATGACTTAGCTTCAATCTCATATGAAAATTACTCTTTTACTCAAAAACATTTTATGTTTTTGATGTCACAATTTACCTTTTATATTGCATATCCATTAAAAAACTATTGTAGCTACAGTTATTTTTATACTTTTGTCCTTTAATCTTTATACTAGAGTTAAATGGCTAATATGCCACCATATTACAGTATTAGAGTATTCTGAATTTGAACATGTGTTTTCCTTTACCAGTGTGTTGTATATTTTCATATGTTTTTATGTTACTAGTTAGCAACCTTTTATTTCAACGTGAATAATTCCCATCAGCATTGGAAGGCCCTGACCCATGAACTCCTGTATCCAACTGCCTCTCAGTCATTTCCCCTTAGGTATCTAATAGGCAACTCAAAGTTAACAAGGCCAAAACTGAGTTTCCAATCACTTCTCTCAAGCCCAACATAGTCTTCCCATCATTCTAATTTTTCAGACCAAAAACCTTAGAGTTACATAATTCCTTCTTTGTCTCGTACCTCTGCATCCACCTGTAAGCATATTTATCAGCACAACCTTCAAATGTTGAAGGAATTCAACAATGTCTTACTACCTCTGTCATTCATAGTTGGTCCAAACCAACACCGTCATTCATCTATTATTTCAATTGCTTCCTAACTGGCGAGTCTGCTTCTGTTCTGGTCCCCCTTCAATCTATTTTCCACATAAGTCAGAGTGAGCTTGTTAACATTCAAGTCAGATTATGTCACCTGTCTGTTTAAAACCTCCCAGTGAGTTCCCAGCTAAACCAGAGGAAAAAGCCAGTGATGGCTCCCCTTAGCATCTGGCCTGAATTGCCTCTCTGACCTCATCTCCAACACTTCTGCCCCCAACACACACTATTCATTTCTCTTCTGCCACATTTGCTGATTTGTTTTTCCTTGAGCACACCAAGTACACACACACTTACCTCAGGGATTTTTCTACTTACTCCTCAAATGTTGGTCTTTGTTCCTTCCCTCAGAAAGCGCCCTTATTTACTCCCTACTTTCTTCAGATGTCACCTTCTCAATGATGCCTCTGTGAACACCATCTTTAAACTGCAACCCTCCATTTTCCTTTCCAGCCTTATTATACAATAATATTAAATATATTTTACTTATATTTTGTTTGCTTTTTGTCTCCCCCCAAAATAACATAAGCTCTACACAGGTAAAAAAATTTTTTTGTATTAACTGTTTTATTCCTAGAACCTAAACCAGAGCATGACAATTAGTAGGTGCTCAATACAAATTTGTTGAATAAATATATTCATATATATGTATATATTAAATAATTGGAAGAACATATAACTATTAAGAGTGGCACAGATTTTTACTTGACTATTTCCAAACAGCAGCACCAAAGAAGATTCAGAAAGGGGAGAAGGTGAGTCCAATGATTCTGGAAGTGGCTAACCAAATGCTTTCAGTGACATGGCAGAATACAGGTGCTGGGGAAGTAAAGGCAGTAGGAATCCCCATTTGTGAAATTTACCAAATTTATATTTCTTTCATTCTCAAGCACAGATCAAACTCAGATGACTATAAAGAAGATTCCTAAAGAGACAAATTAAGTAAATTATATAGGTCAGAGAAATTTAAGGAGATTAAAAGTGTAGACTAGTAAAATAGGCATGTGTAGACATGTTGAGGTTCACTGCTGTCACCAGTATCTTGCTCTCCTTTCCTTTCTTTTCACACCCCTGCAGTTAGGTATGGTCATTTGATCAGCCCTGGACAATGAAATGTGAACTGCACACCCACTTGCCACTACCTGTGCTTAGCAGTTTTCTTTGTATTTATCTTGTTTGGTGTTCTGTTCACTGTGATTCTTGAATCTGTGGACTGATATCTTCTATCTATTTTGGAAAATTCTTAGCCATTATCTTTTCAAATATTGCTCTGTCCCATTTTCTCATCTCTTTCTGATACTCCAGTTATACATATATTAAGCCATTTGTCTGTATCTCTTATGTCCTTTACGCTTTGTTATTGTTCTTTTTAGTTGTTTTCTCTCTGTGCTTCAGTTTGGGTTTTTTATTGACCTGCCCCTGAGTTCCATAATCATGTCTTTTGCCTTGTTCAAGATGATGGCAAAATTCATTTAAAATTTTGAATATTTTAGTTCCAGAATATTCATTCTTTTTTATAGTTTCCAATTACTTAATAAAATCCTCTATCTTTTCATCCTTTTTGTCAATCTTTTCTCCAATTTCTTTAACCTTTTTAAAGTAGTTATTTTATAGTCTTTGCCAATTCAACATATATGTGTATCTGCTTCTATCAATGACTTTTTCCCCTAATTATTGGATACATTTTCTTGCTTCTTTACAAGTCTTTTAAGTTTTTATTATGTACTAGACATCATACGTAAAATAAACAGTCTAAAATTGATCTAATTTTCTCCAAGAAATGGTTTACCCTATCCTATGTTGTGCAGATGAGTTGAGAGGCTGATCAAAACAATCCTATCAGGAATTGAGTTTAGTCAAAGCTAGGTTTTAGCTTTTTTTTTTTTTAATTTTATTTATTTATTTATTTATTTATTTATTTATTTATTTATTTATTTATGGCTGTGTTGGGTCTTTGTTTCCGTGCAAGGGCTTTCTCCAGTTGCGGCAAGCGGAGGCCACTCTTCATCGCGGTGCGCAGGCCTCTCACTGTCGCGGCCTCTGTTATTGCGGAGCACAGGCTCCAGATGCGCAGGCTCAGTAGTTGTGGCTCATGGGCCCAGCTGCTCCGCGGCATGTGGGATCTTCCCAGACCAGGGCTCGAACCCGTGTCCCCTGCATTGGCAGGCAGATTCTCAACCACTGCACCACCAGGGGAGCCCAAGGTTTTAGCTTTAATTAGAATCATTCCACCTCTAGTTTCAAGTATCTCCAGGAGGATAATTGTCATCTGTATGTTGTAGACCCCTCCCTCTAGTGGAACTTTTCCTTCAAAGCACCATGAGACTGTGAGGGATTTTATTGTCTTTCTAGTCCAGCCCCACAAGATCCCCTTACTACCCAAGCACTCAAATATCCCATGGAAAAAACATGCCAGGAGTTTGAGATCCTTCTAGATTCCAGTCTTTCACACTAGCTCATGTGGCCATCAAAAGCCCTGCTGGTTTCTCTTTCCCCTGATTGCATCCTTCTCTCTGTGGCAAGCACATCCCCAGTCCATCTCCAGGCATGGCAAACGCCACCACGGAAGAAAATATCTTGTGAGCTAAATTCACCAAGCTTCTCCATCTCTAGATTTCAGTTCATTTGTTTATTTTTTTCTTCTAAAGCTCTCCTATGTCTGTAAATACAATGTCATGAATATTGTTTTATTTTTCTTAGTTGTAGCTTGTCACCACCTCTTACATCATAACTACCAGTGAGTCAAATTCTGTATTTAGGCTTTTAGTTGATTAAACCTAAACATAGCACTTTTATGTTAATCACTCTTAGGCTTTAAGTCCACTGATCAGGCTTTGAAATATTAATTATTTTATTCAAAACATTAGAAATTATTGCCAGTTCTGTCTCCTCTAATACTTAGATTTGCATATCATCTGTATATTCAATCAATAAATTAGCTAGGACTAAGTTACTCTGACTAGGATCAACTACAAATCTTTCTGATGAAATATTAGAAATCTTTGCTGGAATTGATAACTCCATCAATTAACACTCTTTAAGCAAATATTCAACCAGATGTTAGATCATTCTTCACTAATGCTTCTGTCACTTCTTCACCTACAAAAGAGATTATCAATGGGAGTTAAAGGGGCAAGATACTCTAGAGCAACTGTGGCAGGCTGGCTTAATTTCCCTAAAACACCTAAAGCAGTCAGTTGTTTTGAAGTTGATAACTTGTAAGTTAAAATTATAACTCAATAGTTGTAATAGTAGCTTAGAAGTGGTAGTACATTATTCAAAATATTTAAAATCATTGCAAGGTGAATAGATAAAACATCCATCTTAAATCTGAAAGCACAAGTCACTGAAAAAAATACAGGTTTCAGATCTGAACCAGAACAGAAATTAAATTCTAATAAAGGAAATCAGCACATAAAATAAAGATGCTCTGGAAGTGGTATTTGTGAGAAAATGGTAAGAGAAGAAGCACTTTTCATCTGTACAAATATATTTCCTTTTGTTGCTGTAAGTTATACAACAATTTTTAAAAATTTGATTTAGTTTTATTTCAAAATCAACACATTTTTACTATGCTTTTAAACCCATATATGTAGGTTTTTCAACACTGATTGTGTGTTAGGATTACCCAGGTGTCTTTGTTTTGAAGTCCATGAGGAGCCCGAGCATTAGTATTTTTTAAAGTACTAATACCAGAACCTCTGGGAAAGGAGCCCATGCAATGTAATTTTTTAAAAAGACTGTTTTTTAAAGAATAGTTTTAGGTCTACAATAAAATGGAGAGGAAGGTACAGAGATTTGCCATATATCCACAGCTCCCACATATGTGTGGCCTTCCTTATTATCAATATTGCTCATCAGAATGGTAAATTTTCACTAAGGATGAACCTGCATTAACATATCATAATCACCCAAAGTCTATAGTTTACCTTAGGGTTCACTCTTATTGTTATACATTCTATGGGTTTGGAAAAATGTATAATAAAATATATCCATCATTGTAATATCATACAGAGTATTTTCACTGCCCTAAAAAATCCTCTGTGCTCTGCCTATTCATCTCTTCCTCATCCCACCCTTGGCAAACACTGATCTTTTTGTCTCAATAGTTTTGTTTTTCCCAGGATGTCATATAGTTGGAATCATACAGTATGTACCCTTCTCAGACTGGCTTGAGCTCTCACATAGTAAAATGCATTTAAAGTTCCCCCAGGTTTTCTCATGGCTTGATAACTTTTTTTTTTTTTTAGCACTGAATAATGTTCCATTGAATTAATGTACAATAGTTTACCCATTCACCTACTGAAGGATATCATGGTACTTCCAAGTTTTGGCAGTTATTGATAAAGCTGCTGGAAACATTTGCGTGCAGGTTTTTATGTGGATATAAATGTTCAGCTCCTCAGAGTAAATATAGAGGAGTAAGATTGCTGAGTCGGATGGTAATAATATGTTTAGTTTTTCAAGAAACTGCCAAACTGTCTTCCAAATTAGCTGTGCCATTTTGCATTTCTACCAGCAATGTTTGAGAGTTCCTATTGCTCCATATTTATATCTAAATTTCATTCATTTTATCTGGCCCCCTTGGATCTAACAACCTGGATTTATTCCTTGTTCATATTTGACTTCATTTCTTTTTTGACCCACTCTGAATTTGCTGATTATATCTTGATCAGTTCCCCAGCTTAGACCCAAGTTTCTTAAGAATTCAGTATTCATCAACTTCCATTGACCCACATAGACTATGTGTAGGGAAAATCCTACCCTTATGCACTGTTGAAAATTGCTGCTTTTTAGAGTTGCCCCCTCATTTTGAAATACTGGGCATGATTTTCCAAGATCATGGCCAACTTCACTCATAGTTTGGGCAAGTAGAATGGAGGTCAAAGATGACACAGCACAACTTTCCTGACAAGTGAATATATGTTACAAACCTAAAATCCAGCAGCTGGAGAAGATCAGCAAAGGCAAAACAAGGCTGGTAAAGGGTGTGGACATATCAGGTAGTGAGAGGAGGTAAAATAGATTTGTTGCAGGAAAGAAAGTGGGGCGTGAGAGGATGGTCACATCCCAGGTCTCAGGAAGGTCCCTGGGATAGCTGCTGAGTGTGGGTTCTTGGCTTTGCGCAGGAAAGTATTCAAGAGTAAGCCACAGTAAAGTGAAAGAAGGTTTATTCAGGGAGATACACCTCCACAGACAGAGTGTGGGCCATCTCAGAAGGCGAGAGGCCATGGGAGAGAGACACTCCACAGACAGAGTATGGGCCATCCCAGAAGGCAAGAGACCCCAAAATATGGCGTGGTTAGTTTATAGGGGTGGGTAATTTCATAGGCTAATGAGTGGGAGGATTATTCCAACTTTTGGGGAAGGGGCAGAGCTTTCCAGGAGTTGGGTCCCTGCCCACTTTTTGGCCCTTTATGGTTGGCCTCAGAACTGTCGGCCTGTGGGTCTGTCATTTAGCATATGCTAATGTATTACAATGAGCGTATAAGGAGGCCCAAGATCTACTGGAAATCAATCGTCTGCCATCTTGAACCTAGCTGGTTCTAACCAGTTTATGTCGTGTCCTCAACAGCAATGTCATTCTTTTAAAGGTTGTGAACTGCCCCCTTCCTGTCTCAGGTTGACTTTTGGAACCAAATTAGAATGGGACCAGAGCAGAATCCTGGTACCATTAAGTTGGATCACACTGCCATGTGATTGTATAGGTAGCGAAGATGGTAGTACTTGGGTTCAGGAGTTCTGACATGGGGTCCCTAAGGGAATGTTCTGTGACTCAGAGAAAGTCTAAAAATTATAGAAGGTGAACTGAACAAGAACCTAGAAGTCATTACTTGAGTTAGAATTACAGATCAGACAAACAAGAAGCATGGTTCCATACCAAAGCTTAGCGAACATTCAATCAGAACTCCGTACCACTTCCTGCCTCTGCCTCTGCCTCGAGCCCAAATTACACCAGGAAGAAACACTGATGTAGATCACAGATTATACAATCAAAAGGCCCAATTATGTTAGAATTGAGCTGGGCAGGAAGGTGGTGGTAGGTAGGTAGATGGCATGGACCAAGTAAATAAGTCAGGAGCTAGTGACACAGAGAGATAACACTTTTCTGAAATGAATTGACAAGAGGTTGAGTAGGTGGAAGAAAGGTTGAATGTTGCCTCAAAGCTGAGAGGTAGAGAAAAAAGGAGGTAGGTTCTGTGCTCAATGATTGCTCTAGGACCAAGAAGTGCTTATGAGCAAGAAGCTAGGTCAATGTCACCTTGTTTTATCATCTTTTATTTTTTTAACATCTTTATTGGAGTATAATTGCTTTACAATGTTGTATTAGTTTCTGCTGTATAACAAAGTGAATCAGCTATATGTATACATATATCCCCATATCCCCTCCCTCTTACATCTCCCTCCCACCCTCCCTATCCCACCCTTCTAGGTGGTCACAAAGCGCCGAGCTGATCTCCCTGTGCTATGCAGCTGCTTCCCACTAGCTATTTTACATTTGGCAGTGTATGTATGTCCATGACACTCTCTCACTTCGTCCCAGCTTACCCTTCCCCCTCCCCGTGTCCTCAAGTCCATTCTCTATGTCTGCGTCTTTATTCCTGTCCTGCCCCTAGGTTCATCAGAACCTTTTTTTTTTAGATTCCATGTATATGTGTTAGCATGCGGTATTTGTTTTTCTCTGTCTGACTTACTTCACTCTGTATGATAGACTCTAGGTCCATCCACCTCACTACAAATAACTCAATTTCGTTTCTTTTTATGGCTGAGTAATATTCCATTGTATATATACGCCACATCTTTATCCATTCATCTGTCTATGGACACCTAGGTTGCTTCCATGTCCTGGCTATTGTAAATAGTGCTGCAATGAACATTGTGGTACATGACTCTTTTTGAATTATGGTTTTCTTGGGGTATATGCCCAGTAGTGGGATTGCTGGGTCATGTGGTAGTTCCATTTTTAGTTTTTTAAGGAACCTCCATACTGTTCTCCACAGTGGCTGTATCAATTTATATTCCCACTAACAGTGCAAGAGGGTTCCCTTTTCTCCACACCTCCTCCACCATTTATTGTTTGTAGCTTTTTTGTTGCTGGCCATTCTGACTGGTGTGAGATGATATCTCATTGTAGTTTTGATTTGCATTTTTCTAATGATTAGTGATGTTGAGCATCCTTTCATGTGTTTGATGGCAATCTGTATATCTTCTTTGGAGAAATGTCTATTTAGGTCTTATGCCCATTTTTGGATTGGGTTGTTTGTTTTTTTGATATGAACAGACCACTTATCAGGCCATTGATCATGCAATGAATGCAAAAGGAAGTTGGGAACTGAACTAATTAATAAGTCAAAGATCACTATAGATAAGATAAAAGCCAGCCTGTGCAAACTGTAGGCTGATAACTTAAGGGAGCAGAAAGAACAGATGCTGACAACTTACAGAGCAATGTCTTCCAGTCTTGGAATTGTGGATCCTCGGGGAGACCCTGAACTATTGTTAGGAATGTTTAGATCCGTAAGCATTCCAGGCATTTTCAAATGATGAGATAATGTGCTTGCATATATACTACTCTTTTCAAATGTCTGTTGATGCTATAAGATTAATCAAATGTAAATTAATTTAAAAGATATATTGTTTTATTGAATTCATAGAAGTTTATTTTCATTTTGTGTTTTCTAAGCCATTGCAAATACTAAAATATAACTACTGTCAGGTATTGGTTTGACAAAATGTTTGACGTGAGAAAATATTTCTCATAGTCACATAGGCTGAGAACTACTGTTTTAAAGGAAAAGAGAGAGGCAATATCACCCCAAGGAGCAAGCAGCTAGACTTGGTGGAGGTGGGGGTGAAGGCAGTGTGATAAAGCAGAGAGAACTCAGTTCAGATCCCCTCTGCACCATTTCCTAGCTGTGAGCAAATTATTTATCTTTCTATGGCTGTTTCATCATTGTTAAAATGGTTATAGTATTATCCAAATTTAGAGTGTTGTTGCAAGACTTAATGACAATGTATGCAAAGAATCTGGCACATAATAGCTACTCAATAAATTGTAACCATCATAGCTACTGCAAAAGAGAAGATGATTAATAGTGAGAAACAAATGAGATTCAAAATAAGGAAAAGTAAAGAATGCTGAAGAATTGGTCAGAGAAATGTAAATACAGAGTCAAGGTATAGGGAGATGAGAACTTTACTCCTGGATCTGCCACTAAGGAGGTGAACATGAATAAATTACTTAACTTGTGGACTCCAGTTGCTTCCTCAGTAAAATGAAGTAGTTGGTCTCATCTTTAAAACTGTATGATTTTCCTGTGATTACTTTTAGGGAGAATAAGAATGTCAATCCTAGATACAGGAGTTGCTTGAGCTGTTGAGTAATTAGTGTACATGCTCTCTAGCTTCCTGATCTCTGCTCCAGCCTCACCCCTTGTAAGGTCTCACAGAACCTACAAGTAGGGACCAGGCCTGCAGCCAACCAGGTTCCAACCACATAGGGCTCTAAGAGTTCTCTCCAAGTCAGGTATGTGGATTTAGAATGAGTTTCCCAGTCACTATGGTGATTGGTTTCCTGTGTTATAATAAACACCCAACCAAGACCTGTTCCATCTCCCAAGTGATACCGAAACACAGCCTCTGTACACCAGTGCCAGATTAAATCTTGGAGTTTTGGGTGAAGTAGAAAGAAATAGCTTTATTGCTTTGCCAGGCAAAGGGGGCCAGAGCAGGCTAATGTCCTCAAAATTGTGTGTCCTGACCTGGAGGGGGTAGTGAGGAGCTTTATATTAATGGTTCAAAGAGCAGGGCATGATCAGCTCGTGGACATTCTTCTGACTGGTTGGTGGTGAGGTAATTGGGAGTCAGTATCATCAACCTTCTGGTTCCAACCAGAAGGGGTCTACGTGCTGTGGGCAGCATACAGTTAACTTCTCCCACCTAGTGCGGGTTTCAGTATCTGTGAAATAGCTCCAAGGACATGGCTCAGAACATTATCTATAGTCCTTGAGGAAGAACTAAAGGTCCTTGACTTTGTTTAACAGCTAAAATATTATTATTTTGTCTTGCTTGACTGTTTTCCTTTCTTTCTGCATTTTTTCACTTCTCTGATTACATTTATTCTTTGACTAAAGTTTTTTTCTACAGGCAAAAGGCAGGCAAAGGACATGCACGGGGGTTCATTCTGGAAAGGCCTCATAGGATCCTGCTCAGTTACACAAATACTATGAAATCCTTGTCTCTCAAACACAATCCCCGTTTGTTTCCACAGTGTTTGGATGCTTCCTTCCCTCCACGTCATCTCACTTTTCACACCCACTTCTCATTACCCTTTAATATACATAACTCTTCCTTACTAATAGCTGTATAAAAATAATGCTGTACAATTGTACCATGAAAATAATTTTGTAAAAAGACGCCATGATTTGTGCAAGCTCCTACTTATAAACTTTTATCTGGTTTCCAAGTTTTATTTCTATGAATAATGCCACCCCCCCAAAAAAAGTCAATTTACATATGTGTTTATGTATTCATACATTTATTTCTATAGGCTAGGATCCCATAGTTTAGTATTTCTAGTTGAATAATGTAGTTTTAATTTTAATAACTACTGCCAAATTGATTTCCACAAGAGCCTGCAATAATGCATATTTCTGTCCTTAATATCTGAAAATGTCTTCTTCTATAATCCCCACCAGCAGTAGGTATTATTTTTTTGGTAATTTTTGCCAATATAATGAATGGAAACTAAGTTCTCAGTATGACTTTGATTTCTCTGAAAATTGGGTACAAAGTCAGGCTTCACTTACTTTCATACATGTATTTGTGATATGAATTTGCTCTCTTCTGAAAAGTCTTTTTGTAACTTTTGTTTGTTTTCCTATCGGGCAGTTTGTTTCTTTGTTATCAGTTTGTAAGAACTTTTTCTCTACTATAGATGGTCATCATAAACTATGTATGCTGCCACATGTGAATCAAGCTGCTTTATTCCTCTAGCACTTAGGTTTTGATCTTTGATAGTACTTTTCACTAGAGGCACCCCTATTCTCTGGGGCAGGAAAAAAATCAAGATGGGCCTGGAAAATGCTGTTGCTAGAAAACAAGGATGCTTTTTAAATACCTGAGGCAGTGCTGAAAACACAAAAACACAGTCTAAAGGGGTCTGCACTAGCCAATTATAACAACACGAGTATCAAAAGGAAAATAAAAATTCTGATTGACTGGAACAGGTTGTTTTTGTGAAAAGCCATCTGTAATGATACTCAAAAAAATGGAAAAGTGAATGTAAAAAGAATTGATGAATTTATATAGTTTTAATGAGAAGAGTATTGATTTGTGCAGGCCTTCTGTTTATTCCATTAAGTATATATTTGTGTATAGAAAATAGATATACATGTTCTCTACCAGTCTAAGTAGAGTGGATAGAGAAAACAGGAGATAGACTGAATAATATCAGAGAATTTGGCCCAAAAGATGGACATGATATATACAAAGAAATTTTACATTGCTTCTGAAGAATATAAAAAATAAATGAATGAAAAAACATGCAATATTCTTTGATAGGAAGACTCAGTATCATACAAGTTTCAATTTAGTATAAAAATTTATTGTAACCTAATAGCAATAGAGGTTGTTTTATTTTGTTGGACTGGGAAATTAATTCTAAAGTTTATAGGAAAATTTAAAAATATATATGAAAAGAACAATAATTTTGGAAGTATATTTCTAACATATAAAAAAGTTACACAAAAAATTTAAAAATTTAGAGAGTGCCCAAAATTATGCAACTCATAAAGAGACTTCATACATAATAAAGATAAAATTTCCAATTAGTGGGGAAAATTATTCATGAATGGCATTCAAGAACAGAGAAATGATTTAGAAAATTATAAGGTTTTATCCCAAATGTACCAATTACATTTAAAGAAATGTAATAAAGTTTAAAAAGTTAAAACGGAAATTATAAATTATTAGATAGCTTATAAATACCTTTTCTCAAGTTAAGAAATTCTTTCTCTGCCTGGGGGTTGGTTTGTTTTTTAATAGATGCTGAATAATACTCAGAATTGTTTTTGTTTTGCTTGAGATCAAGCAAGCTGACTTTTCCACTTTAATATATATTAATGTGGTGAATGATATTTCTAGATTTTCTTTTGTAAACCATTATTTCATCTCTGGGATAAATAAAACTTGGTCATGCTTTACTAATATTTTAATAAACTTTCTTAGTTGCTTTGCACATATTTTCTTTGAAATTATCAATGATCATGAGTGATATTGGTCCATGATTTTTGTTTTTTCATGGTGAGTTTGGCTTAGTTTCAAAGTTATACTGGCCTAATAAAATAAGTAGTAAAAAATCTTTTTCTATTTTCTGGGAAAGTTTGTATAAAATAGGAATAATTTGTCTACTACTTGGTAGAAGTCATCTGTACAACTATCTGGATTTCATTTGCTCTTTATAGGAAATTTTAAACTTCTGATTTGACTTCTTTTTCTTAAGTCAATCTTTTATTATAATATAATTAGAAAATTTATTTCAACTTAACAGTACCTTCTTCTAAATATATATCTTTTAAAAAATTTTTATTGGAGTATAGTTGATTTACAACATTGTGTTAGTTTCAGGTGTACAGCAAAGTGAATCAGTTATACATATATATACATCAACTCTTTTTTAGATTCTTTTCTCATATAGGTCAATACAGAATATTGAGTAGAGTTCCCTGTGCTATACAGTAGGTCTTTACTAGATATCTATTTTATATATAGTAGTGTGTATATGTCAATCCCAATGTCCCAATTTATCCCTCCCACCTTCCCCCATGGTAACCATAAGTTGTTTTCTACAACTGTGACTCTATTTCTATATTGTAAATAAGTTAATTTGTACCATTTTCTTTTTAGATTCCACATATAAGTGATATGTGATATTTGTCTTTCTCTGTCTGACTTACTTCACTCAGTATGACAATCTCTAGGTCCAGCTGTGTTGCTGCAAATGGCATTGTTCCATTCTTTTTAATGGCTGAGTAATATTCCATTGTATATATGTACCACATCATCTTTATCCACTCCTCTGTCGATGGACACTTAGGTTGCTTCCATCTCTTGGCTATTGTAAATAGTGCTGCAGTGAACATTGGGGTGCATGTATCTTTTTGAACTATGGTATTCTCCGGATTCCCAGGAGTGGAATAACTGGATCATATGGTAGTTCTATCTTTAGTTTTTTTAAGTAACCTCCATGCTGTTCTCCATAATGGTTGTACCAATTTACATTCCCAACAACAGTGTAGGAGGGTTCCCTTTTCTCCACACCCTCTCCAGCATTTATTGTTTGTAGACTTTTTGATGATGGCCATTCTGACAGGTGTGAGATGATACCTCGTAGTTTTGATTTGCATTTCTCTAATAATTAGTGATGTTGAGCATCTTTTCATGTGCTTTTTGGCCATCTGTGTGTCTTCTCTGGAGAAATGTCTATTTAGAACTTCCACCCATTTTTTTGATTGGGTTGCTTGTATTTTTGATATTGAGCTACATGAGCTGTTTGTATATTTTGGAGATTAATCCCTTGTTCATCACTTATTTTGCAAATATTTTCTCCCATTCTGAGGTTTGTCTTTTCATTTACTTTATGTTTTCATTTGCTGTGCAAAAGCTTTTAAATTTAATTAGGTCCCATTTGTTTATTTTTGTTTTTATTTTCTTTACTCTAGGAAGTGGATCAAAAAGGATATTGCTGAAATTTATGTCAAAGAGTGTTCTGCCTATGTTTCCCTGTAAGAGTTTTATAGTAACTGGCCGTACATTTAGGTCATTAATCCATTTTGAATTTATTTTTCTGTATGGTCTTAGAGAGTGTTCTAATTTCATTCTTTTACATGTACCTGTCCAGTTTTCCCAGCACCACTTATTGAAGGGACTGTCTTTTCTCCACGGTATATTCTTGCCTCCTTTGTCATAGATTAGTTGACCATAGGTATATGAGTTTGTCTCTGGACTTTTTAATCCTGTTCCATTGATCCATATTTCTGTTTTTGTGCCATTACCAAACTCTTTTGATTACTGTAGCTTTGTAGTATAGTCTGAACTCAGGGAGCCTGATTCCTCTAGCTCCGTTTTTCTTTCTCAAGATTGCTTTGGCTGTTCAGGGTCTTTTGTGTTTCCATATGAATTGTAAAATTTTTTGTTCTAATTCTATGAAAAATGCCATTGATAATTTGATAGGGATTGCATTGAAACTGTAGATTGCTTTGGGTAGTATAGTCATGTTGACAACATTAATTCTTCCAATCCAAGAACATGGTGTATCTTTCCATCTGTTTGTGTCATCTTTGATTTCTTTCATCAGCATCTTATAGTTTTCTGAGTACAGGTTTTTGCCTCCTTAGGTGGGTTTATTCCTAAATATTTTATTCTTTTTGATACAGTGGTAAATGGAATTGTTTCCTTAATTTCTCTTGCCAATCTTTTGTTGTTTGTATAGGAACGCCAGAGATTTCTTTGTATTAATTTTGTATCCTGCAACTTTACCAAACTCATTGATGAGTTCTAGTAGTTTTCTCATAACATCTTTAGGATTTTCTATGTATAGTATCATGTCATCTGCAAACAGTAATAGATTTACTACTTCTTTCCTAATTTGGATTCCTTTTATTTCTTTTTCTCCTCTGATTGCCATGGCGAGAACTTCCAAAACAACGTTGAATAAAAGTAGCTAGAGAGGACATCCTTATCTTGTTCCTGATCTAAAAGGCAATGCTTTCAGTTTTTCACCATTGAGAATGAAGTTAGCTGTGCGTTTGCCATGTATGGCCTTTATTATGTTGAGGTATGTTCCCTCTATGCCCACTTTCTGGAGAGTTTTTATCATAAATCGGTATTGACTTTTGTCAAAAGCTTTTTCTGCATCTATTGAGATGATCATATGGTTTTTATTCTTCAGTTTGTTAATGTGGTGTATCACATTGATTGATTTGCATATATTGAGGAATACTTGCATCCCTGGGATAAATCCCACTTGATCATAGTGTATGATCTTTTTAATGTGTTGTTGGATTCAGTTTTCTACTATTTTGTTGAGGATTTTTGCATCTGTGTTCAGTGATATTGGCCTGTAATTTTCTTTTTTTTTTTTTGTGGTATCTTTTTCTGGTTTTGGTATCAGGGTGTTGGTGGCTTCATTGACCTTGGGATTGTTCCTTCCTCTGCAATTTTTTGGAACGTTTTCAGAAGGATAGGTGTTAATTCTTCTCTAAATGTTTGATAGAATTCGCCTGTGAAGCCATCTCCTTCTGGACTTTTGTTTGTTGGGAGTTTTTTAATCACAGTTTCAATTTCATTACTTGTCATTGGTCTGTTCATATTTTCTATTTCTTCCTGGTTCAGTCTTGGAAGTTTGTACCTTTCTAGACTTTGTCCGTTTCTTGTATGTTGTCCATTTTATTGGCATATAGTTGCTTGTAGTAGTGTCTTATGATCCTTTGTATTTCTGTGGTGTCAGTTGTAACTTCTCCTTTTTCACCTTTAATTTTATTGATTTGAGCCCTCTCCTTTCTTTTCCTGATGAGTCTAGCTAAAGATTTATCAATTTTGTTTATCTTTTCAAACAACCAACTTTTAGTTTCATTGATCTTTTCTATTGTTTTCTTCATCTCTATTTCATTTATTTCTCTTCTGATCTTTATAGTTTCTTTCCTTCTACAAACTTTGGGTTTTGTTTATTCTTCTTTCTCTAGTTGCTTTAGGTGCAAGGTTAGGTTGTTCAAGATTTTTCTTGTTTCCTGAGGTAAGATTGTATTGCTATCAACTTCCCTCTTAGAACTGCATAAGTTTTGGATTGTCATGCTTTTGTTTTCATTTGTCTCTAGGTATTTTTTAATTTCCTCTTTGATTTCTTCAGTGATCCATTCATTGTTTAGTAACATATTGTTTAGCCTCCATGTGTTTGTGGTTTTTACAGTTTTTTTCCTGTAATTGATTTCTAATCTCATAGCATTGTGGTCGGAAAAGATGCTTGATACAATTTCAATTTTCTTACATTTACCAAGGCTTGATCTGTGACCCAAGATGTGCTCTATCTTGGAGAATGTTCCATGTGCACTTGAGAAGAAAGTGTATTCTGCTGCTTTTGGATGGAATGCCCTATAAATCAATTAACTCCATCTGGTCTAATGTGTCATTTAAGGCTTGTATTTCCACATTGATTTTCTGTCTCAATGATCTGTCCATTGGTGTAAGTGGGGTGTTAAAGTCCCCCACTATTATTGTGTTACTGTTGATTTCACCTTTTATGGCTGTTAGCATTTGCCTTATGTATTGAGGTGCTCCTATGTTGGGTACGTATATATTTACAATTGTTATGTCTTCTTCTTGGATTGATCCCTTGATCATTGTGTAGTGTCCTTTCTTGTCTCATGTAACAATCTCTATTTTAAAGTCTATTTTATCTGATATGAGTATTGCTAGTCCAGCTTTTGATTTCCATTTGCATGGAATATCTTTCTCTATCCCCTCACTTTCAGTCTGTATGGGTCCCTAGGTCTGAAGTGGGTCTCTTGTAGATAGCATATATATGGGTGTTGTTTTTGTATCCATTCAGCCAGTCTATTGGTTGGAGTATTTAATCCACTTAAATTTAAGGTCATTATCGATATATATATATATTCCTATTGCCATTTGCTTAATTGTTTTGGATTTGTTTTTGTCAGTCTTTCTTCCCTTCTTCTTTGGCTCTCTTCTCTTGTGGTTTGATGACTAGTGTTGTGTTTGGGTTGCTTTTTCTTTTTTTGTGTGTGTATCTATTGTAGTTTTTTGGTTTGCATTTTCCATGAAGTTTTGATATAGCAGTCTATATATGTACAAGGTTGTTTTAAGTTGCTGGTCTCTTAATTTCAAATGCAATTCCCATTTCCTGCATTTGTATTCACCTGTTCTCATGGTTGCTGGTTTTGATACTATATTTGTGTGTAGATGATTTCCTACTATTACATTTACCTTTACCAGTAAGCTTTCCCATATGTGATTTTCTTTTTTCTAGTTGTGGCCTCTTTTTCTTTCTGCCTAGAGAAATTCCTTTAGCATTTGTTGTAAGGCTGGTTGGTGATGCTGAATTCTCTTAGCTTTTGCTTTCCTGTAAAGCTTTTGATTTCTGTCAAATCCGAATGAGAGCCTTGCTGGGTAGAGTATTCTTGGTTGTAGAGTTTTTCCTTTCATCACTTTATATATATCATGCCACTCTCTTCTGGCCTGCAGAATTTCTTCTGAAAAATCAGCTAATTACCTTATGGGGGTTCCCTTGTATATTATTTGTTTCTTTCCCTGTGGCTTTTAATATTTTTTCTTTGTATTTAATTTTTGTCATTTTGATTAATATGTGTCTCGGTGTCCTCCTCCTTGGGTTTATCCTGTATGGGACTCTTTGAGCTTCCTGGTCTTGGGTGACTGTTTTCTTTCCCATGTTAGTAACATTTTCGGCTATAATATCTTCAGATATGTTCTCAGGCCCTTTCCCTTTCTCTTCTTCCTCTGGGACCCTTATAATGCAAATGTTGGTGTGTTTAATGTCCCAGAGGTGTCTGAGATTGTCCTCACTTCTTTCATTCTTTGTTCTGTTCTGTAGCAGTGATTTCCACCACTCTGTCTTCCACCTCACTTATTCATTGCTCTGCCCCAGTTATTCCGCTATTGATTCCTTCTAGTGTATTTTTCATTTCAATTATTGTGTTGTTCATCCTTTAAATCTTCTATATCTTTGTTAAACATTTCTTGTATCTTCTCGGTCTGTGCCTCCATTCTTTTTCCAAGATTTTGAATCATCCTTACCATGATTACTCTGAATTCTTTTTCAGGTAGATTGCCTATGTCCTGTTCATTTAGTTGTTCTTGTGGGTTTTTACCTTGTTCCTTCGTCTGCAACACATTTCTCTGTCACCTCATTATGTCTGACTTTCTGTGTTTGTGGTCTCCTTTTTGTAGGCTGCAGGATTGTAATTCCTCTTGCTTCTGGTGCCTGCCCTCTAGTGGGTGGGGCTGGGTCTTCTCCCTTGGTGGGCAGGGCCATATCAAGGGGTGTGTTTTGAGGTGGCTGTGAGCTCAGTATGACTTTAGGCAGCCTGTCTTCTGATGGGTGGGGCTGTGTTACTATCTTACTGGTTGTTTGGCCTGAGGCTTTCCAGCACTGGAACCTGCAGGTTTTTGGGTGGGGCCGGGTCTTGGTGCTGAAATGGGGACCTCTGGGTGATCAATATCAGCTCTCACTGATCAGTATTCCCTGGGTCCTCCACTACCAGTGTCCTTGCCCCCACAGTGAGCTACAGCCAACCTTTGCCTCCCCATGGGGCCCTCCAAGACCCCAAGGTAGGTCTAGGCCATGTTCCTATAGAGGTACTGCTTTGTGCTGGGTTCCAGTGCATGTGAGACCTTGTGTGCGTCCTTCAAGAGTAGATTCTCTTTTCCCCCAGCCTGTGGAGCTCCTACACTCAAGCCCCACTGGCCTTCAAGGTTAAATGCCCTGGGGGTTCTTCCTCCCAATCCCTGACCCTCAGACTGTCTTGGAGTGCTATTTTTATGTGGGAACGTCCCTGTGTAGCCTGCATGGGTTTAATATTTTTTGGTGCAAGGGCTGTTTTTAATATAGATGTCTGCCACCTCTTTCCTCAGTGTATGCTGGCCGTTATCCCCTTGACAGGAGGTGTGACTGATGTTGTGACCAGAGCCTGCACTGGATATTGAGTATGGCCTCCCCTTTGCTCTGTGGTTGGTAGTGCCCTGTCAGGGGAGGGGTATGCTCTCTAGTTGTTGGAGTAGAGGCCCCCAGATCTGTTTCTTAGCTGTGTTTCTGATCTGTGGTGTGAGGTAGGTGGGATTGGAGCTCTCCCACTGGGAGAGAAGCCACTGAGTATTCCTTCTCTGGAGCTGTTCACCTGTGGATGTGCTCTGTTGTGTCACCTTTCACCCATTGTGTGAACTCTCAGATTACACTGTTGTTTGCGCTGCTCTCAGCCCCACCTTAACTGTGGATATACCGGCAATTGGCCATGGTGTCTCTCAGGCATTGTTTTCACCGGACCACCAGTGTAGATCCACTGAAGTTACGTCCCAGAATTGCACTAATCATGGATCTGGACCCATCATGGATGCTATGCGGGCAGCTCAGACTCTGGCCTGGCCCAACCCCCATATGTACGTGCCCATAAAGGCCATAGCTGGTAAAGCTAGACCTGTCTGGGCTGTGGGAGCACTCATTGTTCGTTCTGCAGGCACTGAGTTTACAAAGCCAGTCGTGGGGGTGTAAATCCACAGTTTGTGCAGCCATGAGGAGAGATTTCAACTCTTCTTCCTTAGTTGCATGGCCCCTGGGGCTCAGCTGTGGTTTCAGCTCCACCTCTGCATGTGGGCCACCACAGGCGTCTGCTCCTGAGGCTGCCCCAAAGCACCCGAGCCTGCCCCAGCAAGGAGGGGGTGCAGAGGAGGTGGTGGCTGGGGGCACAGGACCCCGCCCTGGTGGGAGCCCTTCCTAATACCCAGGGAGGCAGGGGCCGGCACATGGGGAGAGAAGATGCAAAGGCAGCCCTGCCTTTTGCTTGTCATTCAACAATGGCACTTCTCTTCTATTGTGGTCCAGGCTGCCTCCACGATCATTCCCGGTTGCAGAACTCCTCACTTCTGTTCCTGCTGGCTCTCTCCTCGCAGCCAACAGCAATCCTCTCCCCAGGTCTGCACTCCAAACCCCACGTTCCAGTACCCAGCCCCCATTGCATGAGCAGACACACATCCCAGGCTGGGGCGCACAGGGCTGTAGCACGGATCATCTGCATAGGTCTCACTCTGTCCTGCCTATCACAGACGGGTTGCTGTTCTCTCCTCTGAGCCCCTGAAGTGCCCCTCCCATTCCAGCTGATCTCTCGACTGGTGAGGGGGCTTCCACAGATGTGGAAACTTCTCCTCTCCTTCAGTTCCCCGCCAAGGGGTACAGGTCCCATCCCACATCCTCTCCTCTTCCTTTTTCCTTCTTCTTTCTTTCATCCTACCTGGCTATGCAGGGATCTTTCTTGTCCATTTAGGTGTCTGAGGTCCTCTGCTAGAGTACAGCAGGTCTGTGAGAATTGTTCCATTTGTAGATGTATTCTTGATGCATTTGTGGGGAGAGGTGAACTCCATGTCCTCCTACTCCTCGGCCATTTTACTCCTCTTGATTTGATTTCTTTGATAGCATTGGGACTATTCTGGCTTCCTACTTTATCTTAAATAATTTTGGAAAATTATATTTTTCTATGGAATTGTCAACTTCATCAAAATCTGTAATCTTCCATAACTGCTGTGTAACAAATCATCCCAAAACCTAATGGATTAAAATAACACCATAATTTATTGTGCTCACTAATCTGCAATTTGGGTAGAGTTTAGTTGAATGGCTTGTTCCTGCTCCACATGACATTAGATGGGGAGGCTAACTGAAGCTGAATGGTCCATCTCCAATATGGCTCACTCATGTGGATGGTAAGCTCTCTGCTGGGACCTGAGCTGGGGCTGTTGGACTCAGGCCTCCATTATTCTCCATGTGGGTATTGCCACAGAATTGGTTGGATTCAATAAAGCAAGATGGATTGGTTCCAGGCATGAATGTTCCAAGAGATAGGAAATGGAAGCTGTCAGTCTCCTAAAGCCTGAGTGCAGAAAAGGAACACACCATCATTTTTCTATATTCTATTGGTCAAATTATCATAGAGCCCTTCCAGAATTAAGGACAACAGACGTGGATCTCATGTCAAGGAATTGTTATTTGATCACTACAATTTACATGTATAAAATTATTCATTTGGTTTTATTACCATTTAAATATCCTGTCTGTAGTTACATTTTTATTTTCATTCTTACTAGTATTTGTTTCTCTGCACCCCTCGTTTTTTCCCCTGTCTTTCCAATTAATTTTATCTATACTCGTCATGGAATCAAAGTTAAGCTTAGTTGATTCTATTATAGTTTTACTATTAATCATCTCTATCGTTTTTTTCCCCCACTGTTTCATTTCATGCATTTTTTAAGGTTAATTCTGCCATTATCCTAATTTCTTCTTTTGGATGACTTTTAATGTAGGCATTTAAGGAGATGTATTCTCCAGTCAAGTAACTGAAAAAAAATTACCAGAGCAGGCCTGACTGATGTTCTTTGAAAGGCTTTATTACAAGGTTGGACCTTGGCTGGTATCTAGTAACTTGGATTTTTTGGAGGGTTCCCACCATTAATTGACAACCGTGGTTCACTGTGCCTAAACTGTATAAGCAATATCATTTATTCTGAACACCTGTTTTCATTATGGGAATCTGGAATTTGGGTACTTATGAGGCAAGGGGTACCTATGTGATCAGTTCCCAATAAAAACCCTGGTCATTGAGTCTCTAATGAGAGGCCCTGGTTGGCAACATTTATTATTTGTTGTCAAAAGTCCTTGCTGGGTGAATTGAGCATGCCCTGTGTGATTCCACTGAGAAAGGACTTTTGGAAACTTGCTCTTGGTTTCCCCCATGTGCTTTTTCCCTTTGCTGATTGCAGTTGGCTATGACTTATTACAGCAAAATGGTACCATGAGTACAACTATATGCTGAGTCCTGTGAGTATTCCTAACAAATTATGGAACTGGAGGGTCATCTTGGTGACCCCAAAACAGTAACAACTTAGCTTCATTCTGCATATTTTGACATATAGTGTATTCATACTTACTCATTATAAGTTCCATTATGATGTTTTTCTTGGACCCGTCACTTATTTGGAAAGAGACTGAAATATCTAGTTATCTTTTTCAAACATTTTTATTATTAATTTCTAACCTAGGTGCATTGTGGTCAGAGAGCTGATATATTATATTAACACTGACATTTTTGACACTTCTTCCAGGCCTAGTAGATATTCAGTTTTCATAGATGATGCAATTATATTTGTAAGAGATGTATATGTATTGTCAAATCATCATTTGCAGTTGTATGATTCTAAGTACTGTCGACTGAAAAACCACACAACGTAAAAACTGTACGTTGAGTTTATTGAGTGTCTTACTGAGGACTATAGCCTAGGAGGCAGCCTCTTAGATAGCTCTGAGAAACTGTTCTGAAGAGGTAAGAGGGAAAATCAGTATCTATGTGATTTTGGCTAAGGGGTATGTGCAACCAAGCACACATCCCAGTAAAAGGTTGCTGCTGGTCCTGGGGAACAAATACCTTAGTTAATGGTTTTAGTGCTTTTCTAAGTATGGACAGATGCAAGAATTAGGGTTCATTAAATTTTCTCCTGAAAATATCTAACTCTCTAAAGGCCTGTTCTGCCAGTTTTCCTAGAGCACAGAGTACC
The DNA here is from genome assembly GCF_028023285.1 of Balaenoptera ricei. NCBI lineage: Eukaryota > Metazoa > Chordata > Mammalia > Artiodactyla > Balaenopteridae > Balaenoptera > Balaenoptera ricei. Next base: position 115,764,596 of record NC_082640.1, on the reverse strand, counting down.
TCATTTCTGATTTCTACCCCACATTCCTTTCAGGGTGTGTTGAAGGTCAGGAACTCCAGTAGCCAGTGACTTAATTACTGTAGATCTGGGTGGCAAGTGACATCCTTTTATTGGCAGTGCCTCCTAATGGTCATAAATTCAACCAAGGTTTGGGAGGCATTTCATGACCATTTGGTCCCAAAGTGCTAGGAATGCTTATTCCTAGGCTAGAATTTCATTGATTGATAGGCTACTCAATGTGCTATTACTGGACTAGGTCCTATTAACGGTAGACTAAACTCTCTGGATTATCTGTTTTACTAGTCTGTTATAGTCCAAGAAAAGATTTCCTCTTGTTGCTTCTTCCCCCACCTAGAGTTACACTATTGCAATCATTGATCTCATAGAACTATATATTTGATGGATCATTTCACATCACTTAGTCATCAGTATTTTTATTGGAGACTCAGTCAGTTGCACATTTGGTAATGCAAGAAACAACAATCTTGTAAAATAGGCAGAGTACAAGTAATATAGCTAGTAGAATTAGTAAAGTCATAAAGAAGAATTTAAGCCAAGGACTTTCATTAGGCATGGCCCAGTATATCCTCAGGTCATTTGACCAAGTTCGTTCTGTACCCAGTGCTATCTTAAAAGGTAATGATATACTAGCCTTGTTCATAAGGCAACTAGCCCAATTTCCTAGTGTTATTAGGCTGATATCCTTAGTATGTCTTCATTGTTCCCAACATAAGTGCTTTTAAACTTAACTTAAATAATCATAGCATGATGTTAGCCATATAAATCCATCCCAGAGCTGAGGGAAGTTATATATTTTGACTGAAATTTAGCTCAATGATCTGATTAAGCTTGAATAACTTTAAATAAAATTCTTATTTATGGCCATGGTCAGAGCAAGTGTGATTGATTTGCCAAGTGAGGGGAATCTCATCTAATAATATCAACTGTGGCCTGAGCACAAATACAATTTCTTTCTTCTAGAATAAACTTCCTAAGGGCCATCCAATTAGGGCCTTGGAGTAGAGAAGTCTACCTAGGTAACCCAGAAGTACTGGACTTAGGTAATTAACTATAAATCCAACAATTGTGTTGATGTCTAAACTCTGCATAGGATCATACTCATGACAGAAAAATATTTGATTTATGCAAAAGTCCAAGAAATCAAAAAAATGCTATTAATAATCATTGGGTCAGGTGAGGCATCTTGGGATAGCTGTCTACTGCTGGTGTTGTCATCTTCTCATCCTGATGTGGGTGTAGTTTCTCCTCTTTTAAAGAATTGTTTTAAGGTGATTTTGAGGTCAGCTCTATAGACTGGTCTGGTGCAGGGGCCCTTTTTAAGTGGGAAATATAAATCCAAGAGTCAATTACTCTTAGTTATGATGCACATGAGCTAGTCAAGTGTACCTAGTAAGGACCTTTCCATCTAGGCTGGAGTGAGTTATTTAAATGTTGTCTTTTCCAGCATACATAATCTCCTGAGTGTAGGTCATGAGACATCTGATCTTCATTTAAAGATAGATTATTGTGATAAGCTTCAGAAACAAGCTTAGAATGTCCTTTTAATAACTCAATTAAATTTTACAATAATGTTACAATAATGTAACATAGCAACAAGCAACTATCTGGGCAGTGGATCTTTGGCAGTAAACACAGCACTAGAATCCAACATATACTGAAACATCTTAAAATGACTCTCAATTCTACCAAATATAGCCAAATTAAGACTAATTTGTTTGTAAAATAAGTCTGGTTTCAATAAACTTAGCCAGATTATTTATACAAGTAAGTATAACTGATCATATGGGCTTTTTAAAATTGGCTTTGCTGGAACTTTTCATAAGAAATCTCAGATTAAATTTTTAAAAGGCCTCTCAAGGCCAGGAAAGCCACATCAAGGGTTTGCCATCAGATTTCACCTGCAATATCTATAGATATGGGTGAATTCCTCTCTTTTTGAGGTCCCCAAAGTATCTTCAGATTCCTGCACCTGTGAGGAGGTAACCTTCCTTATTTGCCTGATAAGGCTGCTGGGAATCTATCTATCTAAGAGTTTCCAGTTTCTGGAGTGATCAGGTAGAGAGAAAAGATAAATGTTCCAGTTTTGCTTACAAAAGTATAACTTACTAAATTGCTGCAAGTCATAATTAGCTTAAGAGGAAACATTTCCTTATACCTGGAAAACACAGATTAAAAGCCAGTAATATTTCAGAAAAAGCATAAAAAATTATAACCATATTCATCAGTTCACTCAGTCCTATGTAACTAATCCTTGATCTTCTGCTAACAGTTTTATGAAGCCATCAGGGTTCCCATTAGAATGCTTTAATTTCTTACCCAGTTCAGGGGTATGATATGGAATTTATTAGAAACCTTTACTTTTCAAAGTATCCTTCTTATGAATTTTCTTGAAGATTAAACTTTTTTGCAAAGGCATCAGAGCATAACAATAACTGTCTATGAATGACAAAAGATTTTAAAAGGCATGGTTAAAGACCTGATTACAATGCAATTGACTTGGTTACTGCTGTGACATACAATATTTTAAGATAATAAGCAGAATTAAGACATAACATTTTACTGGGACATACTAGATTTTTAGAAACTCCATATAATTTCTAGAATAGGAAAACCTCAGCTTGCTACAGGTCAAACTTCAATTAGAATTTTATCTTTGGGAAGTTTGTCAAAAATATCAAAAAGTTTTTAAAACACTTGGCCAAATAGGATCATAGGTCACTGTGAAACAATACTTATTCACGTAACCAAAGTGACAAAGATTTCATAAGGCAAATACAGAAAGTTACAACAGATTACCTAAAAGATAAAAAAATTTACAATCTTTTCTCAAAAGCAGATCAATATTTTAAGAAAACTTTGTCCTCTTAACAGAGAGAGAACCAAATTCAGGTTTTGCACCACTTTACCTTTAATATTAAAATTAGTTTACAATTCAGCTTATTCTACTCTTAGGTCTAACCACACACAGAATTGCTTTCTAAAGTTTCCTTTCTATTCCCTCACAAATTCCCTTTTATTCCCTCACAAATCTCCTACAACTTTCTATATCCATATTAATTTGTCCCTTATTTTCTTTCCCATTTACAAATAACCAGCTTTAGGGCCAAATTACTTTCTTTCCCTTAATAAAATGCATTTCTATTTCTTATAACTTTTTTCTTGCATACAAAGATGTTTTCCTTATTAATTTTTAGTAGTTTTAATTACAATATTTTAGTTAGAATTCTCAACTCTTAAAAACCTTAGTTTCTAGTGAAGACTAAGAAGTAAGCAATTATGAACTGTCTTTTACACTAGCATTCTGTAGATTGGCAAACTTATAAATATTTATAATTTCTAAAAACAAGTGCTTTCTTATAGAAAATGCCTCAGTGTGGCACAAAATATATTAATAGTCCTACATACCTGTAGTCTCTCTGTAAAAGGAAGTCAATGTTCAGCAATTAATGTTTCAGTATTTTATTTTATTTGGGAATTATCTAGATATTCAATAAACTTACATTGTTTAACTTAACAAAACTCTAAAGTTTTAAGTTGCCAAAAATCTGGAGAAACTATTTTTAAGTAGACATTCCTAAAACATAATTGTTCCTAAAGAGTTTACCTAAAAGCTCTCATCTCATTTACATTTAATTTACTTATAAAATATTCATCATACCAAGGTATTTTTCTTGCTGACAAATTTTGCAACAGATATAATAATTTATTTGACTTCTAGTAATCCTAGGTACAATAAAATTATTATGCTTAATGTTGATGACTATAAAGACATATTAATACTGCATATTTCCCAGATCACATGAGCCTTAAATTCCTTTGGGTTAGTTTCTTTTACATTTCTGAGAATTTATATAAGTGCTTAATTTCCTTTAAGCCAATTAAATATAGCTCATTAACAAATTAATTTTGATAAAACTGTCCATATTAAAGTCATATCATATCTACAATGTACACACAGACATACATACATCCATATGGATACAGACATCTCAGTTTTATTTTAAAACTTTTAGTCATGAATCAGGTATTACAATATAAAACTCACTAGTTTATAAATAATAGTTGGAATAAGTCAAGTTTACTCACTTGAGTTTAAAAAGTTCTCTTTTCTTATTCCCCCTGCCACCTTAGTCTCAGGAATTGGAGATAGTCTAAATAAGATAAGAGTTCTTGATAGTCCTGGTAGAATATTTACATTGCAAGGCAAAGGGAGAGAAATGCAAGTTCCTCCTAGAAGGACTTATTCCCTTAGGATCAGAATTCTGAAAAGAGAGCTTTGTTCTGGATCTCTCTAGCTTTCTTTCCTTCCCTGAAACCCTAGGCTTGGTCTTCCTCTCCCTGCCAACCTGGTTTCTTTGGGAGGTCACCAAAACCCTGAAGGGTGCTGGATCCTGCTAGGGGTGCCCTCTAGCCTGTAGTGCTTGCATCCTTCATTTGGGTTTCACCACTCTCCTGGGTGACAGTGGCTGTCTAGACTAAAATGTGCCAAAAAGGACCAAGCACTTGATATAAAGCCTATTATTAAGCCCAACTCGTAAGGTCTGAGACCTGGGGGAGGAGGAGCTAGGCTCTGAAAAGTGCAGTCATGAATTCTGGAGTTCATGTGAAATACAGAAATGACTCCTTGGCTGAGCTGAGTGAGTGATGTTAAAAAATTCAGTGTTAGAAGCTTGCCCAAGATGGCAGAGTAGAAAGATTCTGAGCTCATCTCCTTTCATGGACACACCAAAATTACAGCCATTTATAGAACAACTATTAATAAGAATGTCTGGAATCTACCAGAAAATATTTTCTACAACTAAAGATATAAAGAAGGAACCACACAAGATGGATAGGAGGGGTGGAGTTGTATAGTTAAGACCCATAGCCCTGGGTGGGTGACCCACAGATGGAAGAATAATTACAACTGCAGAGGTTCTCCCCAAGGAGAAAGGGGTCTGAGCCCCACAGCAGTCTCCCCACTCTAGGGGTCCCACACAGGAAAATGAGCACCCAGAATGTTAGGCTTTGAAGGCCAGCAGGGCTTACTTTTGGGAGAGCCAAGGGGTTGTGGGAAATAGAGACTCCACTCTTAAGGTATGCACACCAAATCTCACATGCTCCAGGACCCAGGGCAGAAGCAGTAACTTGAAAGGAGCCTGGGTCAGACCCACTTGCTGATGTTGAAGAGCCTCCTGAAGAGGCAGGAGGCAATTGGCACTCACCCTGGGGACACAGACACTGGTGGCAGCCATTTTGGGGAGTTCATTCTATCACCAGGATACTGGTGCTGGCAAGTGCCATTTTCAAATCCTCCCTCTAGCTTATTAGCCTCAGGATCCAGCCTCACCTCTGCCCACAAGCCTATAGGCACCAGTACTAGGAAGCCTCAGGCCAAGCAACTAGCTGGGGAGGGAAACAGCCCCACCAACCAGCAGGTTGACACTAAATCTGGGAATACTGGCCATACAACCACCTATCCCAGAACCCAGCTCTGCCCACCAGTGAGCCAGAACTAGCCCTGGGAGCACCCAGGGTTCTGCAGCCAACCACTTCATGACTTGGCCCAGCCAACCAGCAGCTGGCATCCTCTGCACAAGGTAGGGCCTAGCAACAAACCAAACTGGGGGCCAGCCATGCCTACCAGATTGCCCACACTAGTCAGCCCGCCACAACAGAAGGACCCACGCAGCACATATAGGGTGCAGCCCTAGAGCATATAGCTCTGGTGACCAGAGGGGAATGTGCTGCTGGTATGCATAGGCTGTCTCCTACAAAAGGCCACTTCTCCAAGGTTGGGAAATATAATCAACCTACCAGATACATAGAAATAAAATCAGCAAATTAGGCAAACTGAGGTGACAGAGAAACGTGCTCCAACCAAAGGAAAAAGATAAAACCCTAGAAGAAGGCAATATACCTGAGAAAGCATTCAAAGTAATGATTGTAAAGATGATCAAAGAACTCAGGAGAAGAATGGATGAACAGAGAGAGAATTTACAAGTCTTTAATAAAGAGATAATATAAAGAACCAAACAGTGATGAAGAATGCAATAACTAAATTGAAGAAAAAAAAAAAAAAAAAACCCAAAATCTATAACAGATATACGCACAAAAGAGATAAAGAAATCTAAACATAACAATGAAGATAGTCATTAAGTCACAAGGGAAGAGAACAAAAGAAAAAGAACAACAACAACAAAAAACCCAAACAATTAACAAAACCCAAAAAATTAACTCATTGCAATGAGTACTTACCTATCAATAATTACTTTAAATGTAAATGGGTTAAATGCACAAATCAAAAAATATAGAGTGGCTGAATTGATACAAAAACAAAACTCATATATATGCTCCTACAAAGACTCACTTCAGATCTAAAAACAAACTGACTGAAAGTGAGGGGATGGAAAAAGGTATTCCATGCAAATAGAAATGAAAAAAAAAAGCCAAAGTAGCAAAACTTATATAAGACAAAATAGACTTTAAAACAAAAAGTAACAAAAGACAAAGGACATTACATAATGATCAAGGGATCAATCTAAGAAAATATAACCATTGTAAATATGTATGCATCCAACACAGGAACACCTAAATACATAAAGTAAATATTAACAGACATAAAGAGAGAAATCGATAGTAACACAATAATAGTAGGGGACTTTTAACACCCCACTTACATCAATGGTCAGATCATCCAGACAGAAAATCAATAAGGAAACAGTGGCCTTAAATGAAACATTAGACAAAAAGGACTTAATAAATATATATAGAACATTCCATCCAAAAGCAACAAAATACTCATTCTTTTCATGTGCACATGGAATATTCTCTGGGACGGATCACATGCCAGGCCACAAAACAAGCCTTGATAAATTCAAGAAAATTGAAATCATTAAAAATTAAGAAAATTGAAATCATATCTCACATCTTTTCTGACTCAATGTTTTACAACATTGAGACTAGAGATCAACTACAAGAAAAAAAACTGCAAAAAACACAAAGATATGGAGGCCAAACAATATGGTACTAAACAACCAATGGATCACTGAAGAAATCAAAGAAGAAATTAAAAAACACCTGGAGACAAATGAAAACAAACACAACGATCCAAAAATCTGTGGGATGCAGCAAAAGCAGTTCTAAGAGGGAAGTTTATAGTGATACAAGCCTAATTAGTGAGCGGTTTTCCCTATGGAATTGTTGCAGGGTATGAGGACTCTGCCTCCACAACTTGCAAATTTCTTGGTTGCCTGAGAAAGTGGTAACTGACCAGGAGAATCCTTGTCCTTCTTTGGAGTCAAACTCTCATGTAATATCTTCACTTTTATCCTTACAAATTCTGTCAAGGTAGACAAATTGAGGAAAGACATCAGGTCAGCTTCCTGCCTAGTCACCCAGGCAAAGCCTCCTTTGTACTCTAAGGCTGACCAAAATAATCCCAGTTGTTTCTCTCTATGGGGGTAACTCCAGGGTCTCTCAACTGAGCAAAATTATACTAATATTTTTCAACTGGGGGTAACCTCAGTGTCTTTCACCTGAGTAACATATAGGTACCTCTTCTTGAACCTAAGTTCAAGGATAACCTACTCCTCATAGTGAAGAGTTTATCAACCTCTGAATAAACTCTGAATCTTCAACCAAAAATGGGAGATCCAGTATCAGGAGAGACTCACAAAGGAAGCTGATGGGCACAAGGGGCCCTGCTGGTACCAAGGCTCCAGATCCTTATAGGGTTCAGGTGAAGAAGAGAAGTCTGCTCTGGGTCCCTTCATAGTCACCAAAACTGTTGACAAAAAACAAAACAACAACAAAAAAGCAAACACACAACATTAAAGCTGTGAGTCGAGTTTATTCAGTGTCTTACTGAAAACTGTATATAGCCTGGGAGACAGCCTCTCAGATAGCTCTGAGAAACTATTTCAAGGAAGTAAGGGGAGGTCAGTAACTATGTGATTTTGGCAAAGGGAGAATGTGCAACCAAGCACACATCTTGGTAGAAGGTTGTTAGTTGCTGCTAGTCACAAGGAACAGATATCTTAGTTAATGGTTTCAGTGCTTTTCTAAGTATGGGAAGATGCAAGAATTGGGGTTCATTAAATTTTCTTTTGAAAATGTAACTATCTAAAGGTCTGTTCTGCCAGTTTTCCCAGAGCACAGAGTGCCTCATTCCTGATCTCCAACCTGAATTCCTTTCAGGGTGTGTTGAAAGTCAGCAACTCCAGCGGCTAGTAACTTAATCCTTGTAGAACTGGTTGGCAAGTGACATTCTTTAGTTGGCAGTACAAATTATAAACATGGATTTCGAGGAAGACAAATTACTGAAGGAGTCCCTTTCTCTGGATCAATTAAAAGTGGCTCCTCTTGGTATTTTCTAGGAATTCCAGACATGAAGAAATCTAATATGGGGAATTAGGTACTTCCAAAATAACTAGAAGGCCTGACAGATCAAAGGTCAAAGAAAATAATGGCAAGTTTTTAGGAAATCAGGACATTGTAAAAATGACTGAAATCATGGTTTCATTTTCCTGCATCCCTGAGGCAGCTGATTCACAGAAGACCCAGATACCTCTTGTGATATTGTAATTTTTAATAATACGTATATATTTGTTCTTTGTCCCAGTTCCTGGCACAGAGCTCCAAAAACCTTTGGAATTTCCTAAGAGATAAGAATGTTAAAGATGTCTTTTGTTATTCATAACAAACTCCTTTCAACCAGACCTGAGTTTATGTTAATGAAGTGACTTTTGGAAAGCCTCTAAGCCAGAGGAACCAATCTCCTGGTTAGAGGGTTGGAACTTTAGCACCCCCAACCTCCCAGGAGGGGAAAGAGGCTGAAGATTGAGTTCAATCACCAATGGCCAATGATTTTGTCAATCAGGTCTAAGTAATGAAGACTCCATACGAGGCTACTGTTTCCCCATACCTTGCCCTGCGCATTTCTTCTCTCTGGCTCTTCCTAACTTACATTCTTTTATAATGAACCAGTAATCTGGTAAGTAAATAGAGGAATTTTCCAAGACAGTAGTGTTTTTCCTCTTTTACCTCTGGTATCTGCCAAAGCCCACACACCACCTTCTCCAGAGCAGTCAAGGCTTCTGCTTCAAGTATCTTCAAAATGTCACAGGATGTTTCTCATGGTAGAATCAAAGCTAGAAATCTTAGGGCAAGGGAGTCAAGAAAACACATCTGCTGCACTTCCTGTCCCTGAAAACCAGGAGAAAAAATAAGAGTTGGGACAAATGCTGGTTACAAAATAAGCATGCAAAACATACATACACACACATACACACACACACACACACACACACACACACACACACAAGGAAACAAAACCCCACACTATGTAGCACAGTAGACCAACTAAAAGACAGGTAGCCTCTCCTACAAGCTGATTCAGAGCCACAAGAGTACGTAGGGCTCAGAGAGCTGGGTTTAGTTTCCACTGAAACCTTGTCATCAACATTGTACAGGATGCAATACCAGCAGGTGTCAATGCCCTTAGGTCAAGCTTATTAATCTTGTGGTTTAAATAATCTTCACTTTTACTGATTTGGGGCTGCTGTATTCATCAATTAATGAGAGAAATGTTGTAATCATTTACTATGATGGTGTATTTATTGTTGTCTTGTAATTTTGTAAAATTTTTATATTTTTAAGTATATACAATTATAGAGTCACTACATCTTCCTGGTGAATGAATATTTCTTCAATATGTAGTGATTCTATTTACCTTTTTTTTGCCCTGGAATCTACTTTATCTGAGACGAATATAGGCATACCAGTTTTCTTTGAATAGTATTTGTCTGGCATATATTTATTTCATCTCATCTATTTCAATCTTTCTATGTTATTCTTTTTTAGGTTGATGCCTTATGCAATAAATAGCATTAGCTAGATTTTGTAGGATTTTTATTCAGTCTGAAAATTATTGTCTTTTACCTAGAAAGTTTGTACATTTGCCAGGAAGACCTATTTATTTGGATTTATTTCTGCCATATTATTTGTCTTATTTTTTTCTATATTCCTTTTTCTCTCATTTCTTGAATTCTTTTGAATAAATTAAATATCTTTTGTTTTCATCTTAAAATATTCCTATACTAGTTTGGAAGTTAAATATACTGCTTCTATTCTTTAGGTATTTACCTTTACATTTTAACATGCCAACTTAGTTTCTAGATTTAAACATTATATTACCCCCTCCCAAATATTGCAATTAGATTGTACAGTTGTAACAATGACTGCCTTCATAAATTACATGCTATGTTGTTAGTACTTTAATTCTATCTCCTCTAATTAGCAAAAATTAGATATTACTATTGTTGTTGTTTACAGTTCACATTGGTTTAGAATTGTTCGCATGTTTTCTTTCTCTAATAAATGATCCGATAAATAGCACATCTACTTGTTCAGACTATGAACTAATTAAAAGATAAGCAAGAAGGATTCATGCATATGGGGAAAAAAATGACTGATATTCAAGAACATGGCTTAAATCTGTGGCAAGAGAACTTCATAATACTGAGCAAGAGAAATTTACCCACAGGCAGTGTGAAAATGTGGGTCCCTCTCTATGCGGGAGTACTCCCCGAGAAACATGGATGGAGGAGCAAAGTGGAACTTGTGCGTCCTGCAAATAGGCATCTGATCACAGTCTACAGCACTCGTGCTTTTGTTATATGTTAAGTACCTCATAATAACAAGTTTTGTAATCAGTATAAAATACTCTGTTCTGTCCATTTCTTAAGAATTTGAAGCATTTAAATGAAGATGAAAGTTTAACTCTACTTTCTAATCTTCAAAATATATACTATTTCAATTCTATATTTAGCTCAGGGAAATTTTCTTCTATATTGTTTAATTATTGCCTTTCTTCCACCTGTTCCCCCCTTTTTTTCTGGGACACATATTATTGGTATATTAATTTTCCTGTATCTCTTTTGTAGGCATCTTATTTTCCCCATGAGATTTATAATTCTTTGATCTTTCCTTTTGTATTTTATGAGTTAATTTTTCAGACCACTAATTCAAGTTTCAACAATGATTTTCTTCAACTAAAATTCTCTGACAATGTTTTTTTAATTGTTTTTTAAAAATTTCTAGGAAGAACAGGGTATCTTATCAAAGGGTTAGTACAGGAGCACATAACACTGTGGTATTTAAAATATATAGCAACATATACACACAACTGTATATAAAATAAATAACTAGTAAGGACCTACTATGTAGCACAGGGAACTCTACTCAATACTCTGTAATGGCCTGTATGGAAAAAGAATCTAAAAAAAAAGAGTGGATATATGTATACGTATATAACTGATTCACTTTGCTGTATACGTGAAACTAACACAACATTATAAATCAACTATACTCCAATAAAATATTTTTTTAAAAACCAATAAAATATATAGCAAACAGCATTGAGAAGTGTTTTCAGCTAATTCTAAGGGTTCAAGATCAGAGTTCCATTCCTTGAGGAACTGAAATACTAGGCCAATTAATGAGCTTGTGCAAGGGATATATGATAAGACACCAGTAATCAAAGCTGGAGTAAAAGCAAGGAGAGCATAGTGAAAATTTGGCAGACATCCTGTCATTAATATAGGGGCCAAAGTTCAAAATTAGGTATTCAGAAAGCTAAACTTGTTGCTTTATCTAAAGGATGCTCCATAAATGACTGCCCTGTACGGAGAATGAGATGATGACGAGCACCTAGAGATCCAGGTGTGGCAGGAGTCTGAGAATTAAACTGCCCCTGTCTGCTTCTAGAATAAAATTGTTTTCTAAGACCCACAAACTAACGGATTTAGGGTTCGGAGAGCAGGTCAGCAAAGGTGGCTCCTTATTTATGTGGATCAGGCCCACTGATTGTTTGCAAGTCAGGGGATGGAATATCATCCATATTAATAGTGGAGATAATCCTCACGCAACAATTCCAGAGTCTGCACATGCTATTTACACGAAGTACTGAAATAGAGTATACCGTTTCTAGGGATGTCTGGGATAACATATTGGGTCAAGGTTGGACAAAGGGAGCAAAATGAGCATGGGAAACAAAGTATAGTTCACAGAATTTACAATGCTGCAACTGCTATTCAATGTGATGGGAGGAAATAAACCACCCCGTGGTAGGAACAGAGGATGAATCTGTCCAGAGCAAGAGAGAAATGGCCTGTGTGGGAAAAGGTTTGTTAGAGAAGCATTTGACAAATGTCATCAGTATTAACAGAAAGGTCAAGGAGAATGAGAGTAGAGAGGAAAAACTGAGAACAATTGGAAAAATAATCAATATCTAGATTTTTAGAAGAATTCTGAAGTCATGAATACCAAGGCTAGCCATCATGTTTTTGCTGAATCAGCAAGAGAAAACAGAAGGTCAGGGTACTGATGGAGTGAAGATGATGTTTTCTCATCCATCTGACAACAAATATATGCTTCATGTGCTGTGATCTGTGGCTGTCTCTGGAGCTTTGATCACTTATGAATGTTATTTCATCATATGCATGATCTGTGGGGGGGAAATCCTATATAAATGATTGGGATTACTGCAACATGCACCTCACAGCTGTATGCAGTTTGTAAATAATTGAACAAGATTTTCTTGCCACTGCCAACCTCCCAGGTGAGTTAGATATAGGACACATTAAAATAAAGTTAGATCAATGTAGTTCCATCTGGGCTTGTTATCATGTGAAGGCCATCTTGTAATGAAGAATACTCAAGGATGACATCTGAAACAATAGTTCCTCAGGTTGATGAGTTCAGTAATGAATCACTCCGTGATTTCCTTCCAAGATTGATTAAAACAGCACTTGAGTTCCAGAAAACACTGAAGTGCTTGTAAATGAAGCAAACAGATGTCTGGTGAAAAACAAGGCAGGGCATGCTCATACAGGGGTCAGTGTCTTTATGGTGAAACAAAATCCCCTCAGCAAACTCATATGAAAGTATTTCTTTCATATTGAATAATTCTGATTTTGTGAGAGAGGCTTCTCTCCAAGCGGGTTGATTGTAACCTCTATCTAATGTAACTGGACCAATATTAAGAATCTGTTTATTGTTTATATTATTTATATCTTCACGAATAGAGTCTGCAAGGGTATATATCTCACTTAATCACGCATTCACTCAAGAATTACTGAAAAAGCACCTAATGTGTGAAAATGTTAGTTTCAGATGGTAAAATAAAACTGAATTAGATCTAGCCTTGACCAAGAGGAGCACACTAACAGAAAGATAATTAATATCCATTACTCACCAGAATATGCTATATTGTAATATAGTCCATAAGAGAAGTATAAAGTATTATAAAAGTTCTGTTTTGTTTTTAAGCTGAAGAGAGATTGGAATAGGCTACTTTGAGGATGGGCTATATGAACAAGACAAAAAAAAAGCTAAGATCTACTTATGTAAGAATATACAGTATAAGGAGAAAACCCAGTGATCAAAGGAATGGAGAAATGAATAATAGTAGAATTGTAAACTTGAAGGGACCACAAGGGGACATTTGATTCAGGAGATATGTAAAATATCTTGATTCAAAATAATTTCTATTAACTTTTGTAATATTTGATTACTAATTATGGTATATTGCCTTATTTGTATATAAGTGTATGTCTTTGTGGGCCCTTAAGGACAGGAATCATGTATATATTTACATTCCCACAGAAAGTGCTTAGTATGTAGTTGGCCAGCAAAAATACTTGTCAGGTCAAAACAAATATATGGAAGAGTATGGTCTTAGAAATGGTGGGTGGACCACCTCCTCTGGTTACTTTTTGTTCCCTTTTCACTTCGTAATAATAAGATATGATTTCTGCATCTCTTCATTCTCCTTAGCTTCTTTTATCATTTTATTACAGTCCTTAAAATGCACATCTCATTACTTTCTTCAATTTTCATGTGACATGACATCATTTCCTTCATGTCCCTCATTAGATTATTTAACATGCTCATCTCATTACACCTTTCCCATCTTGCATCCCATTACACACCTTAAACATGCATATCTCATTACACAGTTCTTACATATCTCATTACACGATTCCATTTTTGTATTTCATTGTCATTTCATTTCTGCATCTTATTACATTAAAACCTAGTTCCCATTATATCTTACATATTTGGAAAATGTATATAGTCTCCCTTCCTTCTTTTATGCATCTAATTATATGGCCTCTCCTTTATGTGACCAGCTCATTACACTTTTCCTTTCACCCATCTCATTTCAGATCTGAAGGATGCCCATCTTACAGGACACTTCCGGAGACAGCTCATTACACCATCTCACGTGTTCACTTCATAACAGCTTTTTAACATATATGTCTTATTACACAGAACTCTTCATGAATCTCATTAAAATCTTGGAAGGTATGCATCTCACTATCCTCTTCTGTCTTATGCATCCTGTCACCACATCACAACTACATATCTCATTAAAATATTTATTTTTATTATTTTAATATGTCCCTTTTTTAATAAACTTTCTATTTACTAATATTTCAGTACTTCATTACATTTTTTATTTCAATGTATAATGAGAATGACCACATATCTTTCAAAAAAGGGGTTTTCTTAAATACTATTTCATATGTCTTTAAATTATTATATTATTACATGGATGCTTCTCAAACTGGTGCCCTGGGGATGTTAACACATATGCAGTAAAAATAAGTTCAAATACCTTTGGGTTAATAATAATTTTATAAGTTTACATAGGTTAACAAAAATTAATTAAGTAAAAAACTTTCTTGGGACTTCCCTGGTGGTGCAGTGGTTAAGAATCCGCCTGCCAATGCAGGGGACACGGGTTCGAGCCCTGGCCTGGGAAGATCCCACATGCCGCGGAGCAACTAAGCCCGTGAGCCACAATTACTGAGCCTGTGCGTCTGGAGCCTGTGCTCCACAACAAGAGAGGCCACGATAGTGAGAGGCCCGCGCACTGCGATGAAGAGTGGCCCCCACTTGCCACAACTGGAGAAAGCCCTCGCACAGAAACGAAGACCCAACACAGCCATAAATAAATAAATAAATAAAATTTAAAAGAGATAAGCAAAACATTCTCTCTATAAATTTGATCTTTAAAAATAATAAATAAAAAATTAAAAAATAAAAAACTTTCTTATTTCAGGATTTCTTGGAGCTTTTTATATGCTCTTGAGAGCTACACATATTCAGAAAAAGGTCTGGCTTGTAGCATTTCTCAAAGGGATCAGCCATGCATTTTAGTCATAGAACATATATTATCTGCTCCCAAAACTTGTGTCCCATAGAGCACAATTTAAGAAAGTCTGCAGTGTAGTATTTTATATATTCACATCTATATGCAGTTCTTTATTTACCACTACTTATTTTACTTGCAATCCTGCATAGCTTTCTGGAATTAATGAGTGATTCATTGAGTAATACTTCATCACAGTGGTTCCTAAACTCTGGCAAGTAGCAGCGTCACCTGAAGAACTTGGTGAAAATACAAAGACCTTAGCTCCATCCTATTTCAGCAAGCCTGGCCTTTGTGTGTTTTATTAGCTTTCCAGGTGACTCTGATACACACTGAAGTTGGGGAACTACTGCTTTATTGAATGCTTACTGTATCATGTTCTATGTGAGAATACATAATGACATACAAAGACATGGGCCCTAATCATGAAATTATAACAATGCAATGATCATGGCTGCTTTCTTTCTCCTTAGCTACCAGAAAAAGACATGCAGGTACTTTTTCCCAGTGAGTTGGCCTGCTTATCTAACTGCTACCAGGACACTGAAGCTATTTGCTTAGCAGTTGGAGCACAAGCTTTGACATCAGACAGACCTCAGTTTGAATCTCCTTTCTACCAACATCTGATGATTTTGGCAACGGACACTACATCTTCAGGCATCAATTTCCTCAACTGTAAAATTGGGTAATGATATTTTCTCATATCATTATTGTTAGGAATAAATGAGCTTAGTACAAAGAAAATTCTTATCACAATCACTTGCACAGAGTGGCTCCTCAAGATATAATAACTATTATTGGTAACTTTATTTTGACCCCCATATGCCACATTAAGTTGACTGCCTTTTGAAATTACTACTACTGTGTATCAACTGATCATCAGTTAACAGAAGGATTAAATGAAGACACATAATTTCCCCATGTGATCCTCAAGAAAGATTGTACCTAAAAACTACAAGTTTTCCTGTGTACTAGGGACTTTACAAACCTTAGCATATATGGTAGATTACCATCCTATTATAGGACAAAAATCCAGAAGTTACATGCTCATACATGCATAATAAATGGTGCGGTAGTGATCTAGACAATAGAAAACCTCAGTGCCTGTCTCTAAAGTTGAGTGATCTTTAGATAAGTTGTTTCACTTCTGACACTCTTAATTTCTTATCACCTGTGCAAATGACACTAATAATCCTTGTGACTAAAACATGTCATCATCACATAATATCATCCATGTGAAAATATATTATACAAAATATTTAATACAACCCTAAGAGGGGAATTTGTCATTATTTCTCAACATTTTTCATAAAAGTTGCTCCCATGAGAACCTCAGTTAATTACAAGTGTATTTGCAGATAGCAAATTTGCTCTCTTAATTATTCACACTGATTCTTTGAGAGGCTCAGGCACAGACCTAGAGATTCTGATTCACGAGATCTTGGATGAGGACAAGACAAAGATACTTTTTGTAAAAGCAACCCCTTTCTATCCCCAAGATGATGCAGGAAAGCTGATGAATCCTGGAGGAGTGGTTCTCAAAGTTGCCTGCATACTGCAATCAACTGAGGAGCTTTAAAAAATAGGATGCCTGGGTCCCACCAACAGAGATTCTAAATTAATTGATTCAAGGTGAGATCTGGAAGTCAGGATCTTACAAGGCCCATGGCTGATTCTAATGTGCAATAAAGCTGAAGAACCTCTGCCCTTTCAATTCAAAGGGCCTCTGGCTCTACGATCTGTTTTTCGCTTGAAATAGGGAGTCAGTTTGATTTTTATACGCTGTCTTTCTATGGATCCCCAGCATGGTGGTCTCCTTTGGAACCATTCTTTCTTCCTAATTACTCTAGAGCTCTTTTAAAAATACTGTCACCAACCCCTGTCCTTTCTCAAAAGTACCTGGTCCTGTAATTAGGGAATTTCATGGTTGGAGTGAGGAACAACTTGCTTTCACTGGCCTCTCGGTTTCACTGGCCTCCCCAGCACATAGCATCCTGCTGACATCTAAAGCTCACTGAATAGATGGTTACTGACTAAACCCCGGCCGTGGATATTGCCCAGATCAGATTTTTAATTACATATACTAATCAGAATTAGTATACGTACTAATTCTACAAGAATCAGAAGAAAAGTAAAACTATAGCTTATTTTCTTTACAAACCAATTCCAAACTTAAACTGAGAAAATGTTGTCTGCTAAGAGATGTATACACTTTTGGAAGGCATCTCCACACTCAGTTCCAAACATCACTTTAGGTTAATTCTAAAGGTGAAAAAATGTCCTCTCTTAATGTTATGATTATATTACATTCAATGAGGAAAGACATTGGCAGGCTCTAGAGTCTACCTGTTTGTAGAGAACTACCTTTATGCTTCTTTGTCTCTATATTTCTCTATATGATAGAACTACATTAATTCACTGGCCTTACATAATATATTGCTCCTCACAAATTATGAAGGATTGTTCCCCAATACTACAATCTTACCAAAATATCAAAAAATAAAACATAAGTAAATAGCCCAGATTAAATATGAGCAAGTAAAATTCTGATTAAAAATATTCAACAGTCTAAAACTCAATGAAAGCAAAAATAAGATTTAGTAAGAAATAAAAGGAAAACAAAAAATATTTGATAAAGAATAAAAAAAATCGAGAGGGCAGACAGCAGAAGCAAGAAGAATGACAATCCTGCAGCCTGTGGAACAAAAACCACATTCACAGAAAGATAGACAAGATGAAAAGGCAGAGGGCTATGTACCAGATGAAGGAACAAGATAAAACCCCAGAAAAACAACTAAATGAAGTGGAGATAGGCAACCTTCTAGAAAAAGAACTTAAAATGCTGAAAGTGAAGATGATCCAGGACCTCGGAAAAAGAATGGAGGCAAAGATCGAGAAGATGCAAGAAGGTTTAACAAAGACCTAGAAGAATTAAAGAACAAACAAACAGAGATGAACAATACAATAACTGAAATGAAAACTACACTAGAAGGAATCAATAGCAGAATAAGTGAGGCAAAAGAACGGATAAGTGACCTGGAAGACAAAATGGTGGAATTCACTGCTGCGGAAAAGAATGAAAAGGAATCAAGACAGCCTAAGAGACATCTGGGACAACATTAAACGCAACAACATTCGCATTATAGGGGTCCCAGAAGGAGAAGAGAGAGAGAAAGGACTAGAGAAAATATTTGAAGAGATTATAGTCGAAAATTCCCTAACATGGGAAAGGAAATAGCCACCCAAGTCCAGGAAGCGCAGCAAGTCCCATACAGGATAAACCCAAGGAGAAACACGCCGAGACACATAGTAATCAAATTGGCAAATATTAAAAACAAAGAAAAATTATTGAAAGCAGCAAGGAAAAAACGACAAATAACATACAAGGGAACTCCCATAAGGTTAACAGCTAATTTCTCAGCAGAAACTCTACAAGCCAGAAGGGAGTGCCATGATATAATTAAAGTGATGAAAGGAAAGAACATACAACCAAGATTACTCTACCCGGCAGGATCTAATTCAGAATTCATGGAGAAATCAAAAGCTTTACAGACAAGCAAAAGCTAAGAGAATTCAGCACCACCAATCCAGCTCTACAACAAATGCTAAAGAAACTTCTCTAAGTGGGAAACACAGGAGAAGAAAAGGACCTACAAAAACAAACCCAAAACAATTAAGAAAATGGTCATAGGAACATACATATCAATAATTACCTTAAAGGTGAATGGATTAAATGCTCCAATCAAAAGACACAGGCTTGCTGAATGGATACAAAAACAAGACAATATATATGCGGTCTACAAGAGACGCACTTTAGACCTAGGGATACATACAGACTGAAAGTGAGGGGATGGAAAAAGATATTCCATGCAAATGAAAATCAAAAGAAAGCTGGAGTAGCTATACTCATATCAGATAAAATAGACTTTAAAATAAAGAATGTTACAAGAGACAAGGAAGGACAATATGTAATGATCAAGGGATCAATCCAAGAAGAAGATATAACAAATATAAATATATATGCACCCAACATAGGACCACCTCAATACATAAGGCAACTGCTAACAGCTATAAAAGAGGAAATCGACAGTAACACAATAATAGTGGGGGACTTTAACACCTCACTCACACCAATGGACAGATCATCCAAAATGAAAATAAATAAGGAAACAGAAGCTTTAAATGACACAATACACCAGATAGATTTAACTGATATTTATAGGACATTCCATCCAAAAGCAGATTACACGTTCTTCTCAAGTGCACATGGAACATTCTCCAGGTTGGATCACATCTTCGGTCACAAATCAAGCCTCAGTAAATTTAAGAAAACTGAAATCATATCAAGCATCTTTTCTGACCAAAACGCTATGAAATTAGAAATGAATTATGGGGAAAAAACCCCGTAAAAAACACAAACACGTGGAGGCTAAACAATATGTTACTAAATAACCAAGAGATCACTGAAGAAATCAAAGAGGAAATCAAAAAATACCTAGAGACAAATGACAATGAAAACACGATGAACCAAAACCTATGGGATCCAGCAAAAGCAGTTCTAAGAGGGAAATTTATGGCTATACAAGTCTACCTCAAGAAACAAGAAAAATCTCAAATAAACAATCTAACCTTACACCTAAAGGAACTAGAGAAAGAAGAACAAAAAAAACCCAAAGTTAGCAGAAGGAAAGAAATCATAAAGATCAGAGCAGAAATAAATGAAATAGAAACAAAGAAAACAATAGCAAAGATCAATAAAACTAAAAGCTGGTTCCTTGAGAAGATAAACAAAATTGATAAACCATTAGCCAGACTCATCAAGAAAAAGAGGGAGAGGACTCAAACCAATAAAATTAGAAATGAAAAAGGAGAAGTTACAACAGACACTGCAGAAATACAAAGCATCCTAAGAGACTACTACAAGCAACTCTATGCCAATAAAATGAACAACCTGGAAGAAATGGACAAATTCTTAGAAAGGTATAACCTTCCGAGACTGAACCAGGAAGAAACAGAAAATATGAACAGACCAATCACAAGTAATGAAATTGAAACTGTGATTAAAAATCTTCCAACAAACAAAAGTCCAGGACCAGATGGCTTCACAGGTGAATTCTATCAAACATTTAGAGAAGAGCTAACACCTATCCTTCTCAAACTCTTCCAAAAAATTGCAGAGGAAAGAACACTCCCAAACTCATTCTATGAGGCCACCATAACCCTGATACCAAAACCAGACAAAGATATTACAAAAAAAGATAATTACAGACCAATATCATTGATGAATATAGAGGCAAAAATCCTCAACAAAATACTAGCAAACTGAATCCAACAACACATTAAAAGGATCATACACCATGATCAACTGGGATTTATCCCAGGGATGCAAGGAGTCTTCAATATACACAAATCAATCAATGTGGTACACCATGTTAACAAATTGAAGAATAAAAACCATATGATCATCTCAGTAGATGCAGAAAAAGCTTTTGACAAAATTCAACACCCATTTATGATAAAAACTCTCCAGAAAGTGGGCATAGAGGGAACCTACCTCAACATAATAAAGGTGATATACAACAAACCCACAGCAAACATCATTCTCAATGGTGAAAAATTGAAAGCATTTCCTCTAAGATCAGGAACAAGACAAGGATGTCCACTCTCACCACTATTATTCAACATAGTTTTGGAAGTCCTAGCCATGGTAATCAGAGAGGAAAAAGAAATAAAAGGAATACCAATTGGAAAAGAAGAAGTAAAACTGTCACTGTTTGCAGATGACATGATACTATACATAGAGAATCCTAAAAATGCCACCAGAAAACTACTAGAGCTGATCAATGAATTTGGTAAAGTTGCTGGATACAAAATTAATGCACAGAAATCTCTTGCATTCCTATACACTAATGATGAAAAATCTGAAAGAGAAATTAAGGAAACACTCCCATTTACCATTGCAACAAAAAGAATAAAATACTTAGGAATAAACCTACCTAGGGAGACAAAAGACCTGTATGCAGAAAACTATAAGACACTGATGAAATATATTAAAGATGATACCAACAGATGGAGAGATATACCATGTTTTTGGATTGGAAGAATCAATATTGTGAAAATGACTATACTACCCAAAGCAATCTACAGATTCAATGCAATCCCTATCAAATTACCAATGGCATTTTTTACGGAACTAGAACAAGTCATCTTAAAATTTTTATGGAGACACAAAAGACCCCGAATAGCCAAAGCAGTCTTGAGGGAAAAAACGGAGCGGGAGGAATCAGACTCTCTGACTTCAGACTATACTACAAAGCTACAGTAATCAAGACAATATGGTACTGGCAAAAAAACCCAGAAACATAGATTAATGGAACAAGATAGAAAGCCCAGATGTACAATGGAGAAAAGACAGTCTCTTCCATAAGTGGTGCTGGGAAAACTGGACAGTTACATGTAAAAGAATGAAATTAGAACACTCTCTAACACCATACACAAAAATAAACTCAAAATGGATTCGAGACCTAAATGTAAGACCAGACACTATAAAACTCCTAGAGGAAAACATAGGAAGAACACTCTTTGACATAAATCACAGCAAGATCTTTTTTGATCCACCTCCTAGAGAAATGGAAATAAAAACAAAAATAAACAAATGGGACCTAATGAAACTTCAAAGCTCTTGCACAGCAAAGGAAACCATAAATAAGATGAAAAGACAACCGTCAGAATTGGAGAAAATATTTGCAAACGAATCAACAGACCAAGGATTAATCTCCAAAATATATAAACAGCTCATTCAGGTCAATATTAAAGAAACAAACAACCCAATCCAAAAATGGGCATAAGACCTAAATAGACATTTCTCCAAAGAAGACATACAGATGGCCAAGAAGCACATGAAAAGCTGCTCAACATCACTAATTATTAGAGAAATGCAAATCAAAACTACAATGAGGTATCACCTCACACCAGTTAGAATGGCCATCATCAGAAAATCTACAAACAACAAATGCTGGAGAGGTTGTGGAGAAAAGGGAATCCTCTTGTACTGTTGGTAGGAATGT
Source organism: Balaenoptera ricei (assembly GCF_028023285.1). Lineage (NCBI taxonomy): Eukaryota > Metazoa > Chordata > Mammalia > Artiodactyla > Balaenopteridae > Balaenoptera > Balaenoptera ricei. Next base: position 115,742,309 of record NC_082640.1, on the reverse strand, counting down.
AAATTGATACAGCCACTATGGAGAACAGTATGGAGGTTCCTTAAAAGACTAAAAATAGAATTACCATATGATCCAGCAATCCCCCTACTGGGCATATACCCAGAGAAAACCATAATTCAAAGACACATGCACCCCAATGTTCATTGCAGCACTATTTACAATAGCCAGGTCATGGAAGCAACCTAAATGCCCATCGACAGACGAATGGATAAAGAAGATGTGGTACATTTATACAGTGGAATATTACTCAGCCATAAAAAGGAACGAAATTGGGTCATTTATTGAGACATGGATGGATCTAGAGACTGTCATACAGAGTGAAGTAAGTCAGAAAGAGAAAAACAAATATCGTATATTAACGCCTGTTTGTGGAACCTAGAAAAATGGTACAGATGAGCCAGTTTGCAGGGCAGAAGTTGAGACACAGATGTAGAGAACAAACATATGGACACCCAGGGGGGAAAGCCGTGGGGGGGTGGGGATGGTGGTGTGATGATTTGGGTGATTGGGACTGACATGTATACACTGATGTGTATAAAATTGATGACTAATAAGAACCTGCTGTATAAAAAAATAAATAAAACAAAATTCAAAAATTTAAAAAAATAAAAAATAAAAAAATCAACAGTATACATCAAATTCAAGGTCAAAATAAGACAAATCAAATGCCATACAAAAACACTTGATAAAATTTAGTGCAACTAATGATATTTTAAAGAATTCAAAAATGAAGGAAAACAGGAAAAAAACCCTACAACACTCATTTTGGAGAAATACTAGTAGCATTTTTTTTTTAAATCTAATTTTGGTTGCATTGCATCTTCATTGCTGTGCACGGGCTTTCTCTAGTTGCGGTGAGCGGGGGCTATTCTTTATTGCGGTGTGCCAGCTTCTCACTGTGGTGGCTTCTCTTGTTGTGGAGCACGGGTTCTAGGCACACGGGCTTCAGTAGTTGTGGCATGTGGGCTCTAGAGTGCAGGCTCAGTAGTTGTGGCGTGGGCTTATTTGCTCCACAGCATGTGGGATCTTCCTGGACCAGGGCTTGAACCCGTGTCCCCTGCATTGGCAGGCAGATTCCTGACCACTGCACCACCAGGGAAGTCCCGCTAGTAGCATTTTAATTAAAATTGAGAACAAGGTAAATATGTTTAGAAGCTGATGTTTATTTAACATAGTTTTGGAAATTTGGGCCAACGTAATGAGATGAAACAAACATGGTAAGTATAGATATCAGGAAGTAGGTCTGAAAATTATTATTTTCAAGTGATATAATTTTCTGTGTTGAAAACCTAAAAGATAAAGTTTTGTATCTCATGATTGGACTGCCAAAATATAAATATACATAAATATGCTCACTGTCTGCCAGCACTGTCCAATCCAAATAAATAATTTTTTAAAAATCCATTTTCTATGATAGCTTAAAATATAAAGTATTGGAAATAATTTTAACAGGAAATGTGAAGTATCTTTGTATCTGGTGGTTATAAAGCTGCTAGGAGATCAGGTTTCTATCTTATCTATTTATTTCTCTCACACCATATGAATTCGCTGTTCTTCTCATGGGATTGCCAAAAACAAAAGGAATAACCCAAGGAAGTTGCACTTAAACGAGAGGAGTTATATTAATTTGATCCAAAACATAAACTTACAGCATTAAAAAAAACATTATTTGTGTAAGCAAAGACGGGTCCCAGCTTGTGGTGACTTCACAGATGTCAGTGTCTCACTTTGAACCATCCCTAGGTGTTCTCCTCCAGCCACTGCTACATAACAGTATATATGCAGCATCTATAACCCAAACTGCAGCCATGTAAAAGAACGGGTCCTTCTGATGGGGTGGTAACATCTGAACCCATAATCTCCAATTCTGGTGACTCCATGAGTTTGTGCAAGTCCCGTGTAGTGAATGGGGCCGATGCATAAATGCCTCTGTTCTCAGCTCTTCCGAGGCTCATAGCAAGACTGTACTTCCCAACCCATGTGAAGTTAGGTGAGGGCATGTGACTCCCTTTGGCCAATGAAATATGAACAGAAGTCAGCATGTGTTACCCCTGGAAGAAAGATATAAGAGCAAGCGTACTATGTATCACCTCACCACAGAAATAATGGAAGCACATGTTGACAAGGAGCTTCCACTAGCCTGAGCCCCTGAGTAACTATAACTGGCCAAGCCCCCAGCCAACCCACAGTGAGGAGGAAGAAAGAGATACATATTGTGTTATTAAAGAAATAGGTCCTGGGGCTTCCCTGGTGGCCCAGTGGTTGAGAATCTGCCTGCCAGTGCAGGGGACACGGGTTCGAGCCCTGGTCTGGGAAGATCCCACATGCCGTGGAGCAACTGGGCCCGTGAGCCACAATTACTGAGCCTGCGTGTCTGGAGCCTGTGCTCCCAACAAGAGAGGCCGCGATAGTGAGAGGCCCGCGCACCGCGATGAAGAGCGGCCCCCGCTTGCCGCAACTAGAGAAAGCCCTCGCCCAGAAACGAAGACCCAACACAGCCATAAAATAAATAAATAAATTAATTAATTAAAGGGCTAAAAAAAAAAAAAGAAATAGGTCCTGATTGTGTTATGCCATTGAGATTTTGTAATTGCTTGTTACCACAGCCTTATGTTACCATAGTCTGACTAGAGAAAGTTCATTTTAGGGTTTTTACAGAACTAGAAGTAGCCAATGAATCAGTGGCCATTGACTCATTAGCTAGTCCAATGAGATAATATTGCTACCCAATTGCTATCAAGCAAGAAAAAGTTGGTAAAGTCAGCTATGAGTTTGATTCTAAGTAGCATGGAAAAATCTAACTCTGGACATTATATTGTCACACTGTCATCAAAATCAATGGAATGTGAAATATTAAGATTAAAGTATTACTCAATGATCTAAGGGTTGTAGAATAATAATTGAGTTTTTCCTTATTCTTTTGCTGAAATATTGCCTCTATATTTCTTTGGACTGAGAGCCAGCTCACTTTTTAAAAGGTGTGGTCACTCTGTCTCCCTGGAGCCACTGGGTAAGATGCTTGTCCTACATGGAGAGGTAAGTAGGAAGGAGACACTGGGGGAGGGAGGAGAAAAGAGAAAAGGAGAGACAGAGATTCAAGGGAAATGTGTGCATACTATAACCTCTTGAATTTTTCCTGGAAGAAAAAATAATGATTTAAATTTAATAAAGAAAGAGAAGAGGAGAAATAGAGACAAAATAAGAGTCAAAAGACAGAATACATGAGGGGAAGGGGAAAAGACACAAGCATAAAAAGAGCACTAAGAAGGAAAAAAACTAAATAAGAGAGAAACTTAAAGAAACTGTTGAATGCCTGCATGATTTTCTAAGTGCCTCAAAGATTTTTTTTTCTAATTAGATGAACACAACTGATATAATGCTATTCATAAATAACCAGATCACCTCCTGCAGCACAAATTGCATTTTCAGCTGACTAGTTTATAATAAATAAAAATTCACCAAAGTGCATGCTTCTTGAGATTGGGTCATTTAGAAAGTTCCATTCCATTAAAAGTAAGTTTTATTTCCTTGACAAAGGCCACTAACTGAAACGTCAGTTGCCTGTCCTAATGGACGACACCTGTAAGTAAAATAAACATATTTTTAATGGAATAGATTGTCAAAGTGACCTTATTGCAAGATAGCGTGCACTTTGGTGAATATTTATTGCTGAATTAAAGAGATCCTAATATGGAAGGACAGTAGTTCCTCTTCATTACCTTTCCTTGCTATATAAAGGCAGGAATTTTTTAAATTCTCAAATTACTTTCAGAATTTACCAATCATTGCGTAAAAACTTAACATACATAATAAACACTATGACTAATTTGAAATAAACCTGCTGGTTTATTTCAAATTAATAACTTGTATATTATATATTAATTTATAATATAATTATAAATATTAATATGATGTTGCTCAAATTAACCATATATTCTGCCAACCAAAAGTTCTTATTCCATTTATCACCAATACCATTATTTGTTACTCTACAACATTTAGTTGGTTTGCAATATATTTTCAAACAGTAACAACCAAATCCAAGTCTATTGATGAAATGTACAACTGAAATGTCAAGCTATATTTTTTAATTAAAAAATTTGGTGATATATTGTATTTTTAATTCTTAACTGGGGAAAAATATCTATACTTACATTGGATTTAGGTATAAGGTTTCAACTGATGAGAGATAAAAGATGACATAAGATAAGGTAGCTCATTCAAGTTAGTAGAAATTATACCAAATTGGTATAATTGCCTTGGGGGCAAGGGAAAAAAAATGCCAGAGGTGTTCTAAGAGGTGTTTTTGATGTGTTGTAGATTTACAAAATCTAATATTTTCAAGTTATGAAGGATCTTTTGAAATCATGTAATTAATGTCTTTTATTTTCAAGATTAATAAATTAAGTCCCAGAAAGTTCAGAAGGTTTGGTAAGATTCCTAACCCTGGACATTTGTACAATTAGAGCCAGAGCCTTGATTCTTTGGAGAGAAATATACAAGGTGTTCCCTTCAAAGCTCTGTGCTGCTCTGCCTGAATCATAACCACTGTAGTCAATATTCCTGCCTCATGTTCCACATTACATAAAAAGCCTTCATGTCCGGCCTATGTGCAAATTACCTATTGCTACTTAAAAAAAAAATCACACCAAAACTTAATGTCCAAAATAACAGTAATTATTCATCATCTTTAAGAAATTTGGGAGCAGCTCACCTAGGGGGTTTTGGCTCAGGGTATCTTAGGAAGTTCAGTCAGATGTTGGCTTAAGCTGCAATCAACTGAAAGCTTGAGCTGGATAATCTCCTTCCCAGATCTACTTTGCTCCCAGGACTAGCAGATTGCTGCTGGCTATTGCTCAGAGCCCATCTGCACAGTGGCTGGCTTCACCCAAAGTGAGAGATCCAAGATTACCAAGGATAAAACTTCAATTCCATTTATAACCTAGCCTCAGAAAACATACTGTCTCTCCCACCATATTCTATTGGTCATATGGAACCAATTCTAATTAAATGTGAGAGGAGACCACACAAAAGTCATGAAGACCAAGAGGCAAGGATTATTGAGAACAAACTTGGAGGCTGACTACCACAGTCTGCCTCATGGTCTCAAACAATTCATGTCACTCCCACATGCAAAATACTGACCCACTCCCAAGGCCCACAAAAGTCTTATTCCATTATAGCAAAGATTTCCAGGTTCTCATTTAAAAAAAAAAAAAAAAGGTCCAGATACAAACGAGGCTCCTTGGCTATGGTTCCTTCACTCCTTGAATAGAGTCTTCCTCAATTTCAAGACCTGTGAGCTTAAGAGCAAAGATATCTGCACACACACACACCATACAATGGTGGGAAAGACATAAGACGACTGCTGTAGAACCATTCAAAAAAGGAGAAAACAGGTAGTACATAGGTGTTACTGGTTGTTAAAAATTCTGAAATCCAGCCAGGAATGTCTTGGCAGTTTCTGGATTAGGGCTGGGCCTTGTTCTCTGGGAATGATCTTCACAGCTCTGCCCTCTGGGCCTTTTTTCCATTCTCTGATTCTTCCTTCTTTTTCCTTGATAAATGGCAGTATCTGTAAGTGAATATTTTTCTCAGTCGGCTTCCTGTCTATAGCAGTTCAGAGGTTCAAAGGCCTCTTTTCTTTTGTACTCTCTGTCCTTTTTACTTCAAGGTGACAATGTTTACCATGGTATAATTCTCTTAAAAACCTATGGGCTTCCTATAAGACTACTGGCTTCAGTCCACTAGACAAAATCCACACAATAAGTCCTTCTCTACCTTGAGATTCTTGGAAAGTTCCTGTAGGCCAACACGTTTAATATTCATAGGAGCCCTATTGTTTAATGAGAGAATCTATGAAGCACAGCCTTAAGATTCTTAAAGGAATTTTTTTTCTGTTTGAGGCACCACTTAAAATCTTCCTGAGGTTTTAATAGTTTTTCAATCATACATTCAGTTTCATCTTCAGATCAGGAGTTATCAAAGTGTGATCTGAGGACACCTGGGGGGTCCTCAAGACACTTTCAGAGTCCACAAGGTCAAAACTATTTTCAGAATAACATTAAGACATGATTTGTCTTTTTCTGTCTTATTATCCCATGCAGTAGAATTTTCCAGAGGTAGACCTATTTTATCTTCCAGCTGTCTTCTATCAAGTCAGGTATTAAAGAAATTTGCAAACATGTAAAAGAATGACATTCTTCTATTTTTTTTGTTTTGAAAAATATTTTTTATAAAAATATATCATTGTGTTACCACGTATGTGTGTTGTTTTAAGTTCCTCAATTTTCATTCCTAAATCAATAGATATATAACACACATACAAAAAGCATTTTGGGTTTTTGAGTCATTGTAACAGTATAAAGGGCACTAAGATCAAAGTGTTTGAGAAATACCACTTTAGATTTTGTTTTGTTTACAAAAGAGTGTGTTCATTCAACGTATTGGTTACATTAGCTATTATTATAAAGATGCTCTGCAAATAGTACAAATAACAGCAATAAAAAATAATCCAAAACAAAATAAAACAAAACCTGTACTACAAAGAATCACAGGACAGATTGCCTGACTTAGAGATGAGTAAAGTAGTACTAGAAGGTTTTTTAATAAGATAATTGTCTAGCATTCAAAATTGTATTTTTTTTCCCTATGAAAACAACGTGTGGACCACAAAGACTCAATAATGCATCTTTCAAATGGAACCCAACCCAAAATAGGCAGTACCTATCTGATTTTCTGTTCCTTTGACTGAGGAAGCTAGGTACAAGCAAGATCTCATTCTTACAACAAATATGGATAGATCCAACAAATATGGATAGATCCATGTGCACAAGCCTAAACCCAACCGACAAATCAGATTAAAAGGAAAGGGCAGATGCAATACACACACAGTCATTATGTGTGTTTATACTATAGGAAACATTTTTCTAGGATAATTGAACTAGTAGCTGGAGCCACATCTTACTATCTGAATCAGAACAATTCACTGTTTAGTCATCTCCAACCTAGCCAAAAGCCAACAAAAAAATCAACCAGACTGTTATTAACATGGTATCATATGCCATCTTAAAGTTATTTCCAAAGAAAGACTTCTTTTTGTTAGAGTTTAAGTTTAAAATCAGATATTAAATGAAGTTGATTCTTGAGTAAGATTTCAATACTGTTAGGTAAAACACTGAGTATCTTAAGCTTTCGGATCATTTTGTGCATTCAAGAAATGTCTGTCACTTCACTTTAGTTCCATGCTCAATCATTTAGAACAAAACACAACACAACAAAAATCCCAATCCATTCTGCCAGCTCAACAAAAGGCTTTGTGTGGGTGTGTGTTAGAAAGTAATTATGAGGTTTTTATTTCACTAATTATTCTTCAGCCTTTGAAATGTCAGTGTAGGTCAAAGTAGCAGCCAATGTTTTGAAGCAGATCTGAATTCAAATAAGGAGACCACTGAAGGAATAACAGGAAAGAATCAACAGTAAGTAGTTTGACATTATGAGTGACAGAAAATGAGACTCAAGGTCATGGGAATTTAAAGTTTCTATCCAGAGAACTTCAAAAACCCCAAAGTGTCATGCAAAATTTATTTTTTAGATACGACATGATTAACAATCCCTCTATATCCACACTGCATTGATGTTCTAAAGAAGTATAAATTAAGACTTAATTAATGAGATTATTTTAAAATATTTAAAAAATTACAAAATCATATAGGGCTTTTTCTTCCAAGCAGCCATTTTGGGAGATTATAAACTCATACTGAATATTGTATAACTGCTCCAAACATTTTCCTTGACTCTTCTTGAGAAATTATTTTTTTGAGCTGATTTCATAAATTAGAGGATTGATCCCACTATGTTTTAACAAAATTTCATTTTTACAAATATTAAATTGTGATACTTTCTAACTTCAACAGAAAATAAGTACATCCTCTGAGAAGAAAACATGAGTAAAACAGGCAAATTGATTGATTGTCTCTTATAATAACTAATATGCATGAATATGCTGATTTTTTGTTCATAAATTATCTCAGGAAGGTTAGTAGACTTAGGTGTAACACTGATTTCCCTGACCCCAAGCCATCGGGATCAGCTGAGTTTGCACAATAAAAGCAAACCAGATTGGAGTAAAGTGATTCCATTCATTTCAGTCATGCTCATGCCTGATACCTGTTGTCATGGCCACATTGATCAAACAATGGTCTCCATCAATCTCTGCAACAGTAGAATTGAGCAGATTAGTTGTGCTGTGGCCTGTTCATTTCACCTTCTCTAGATACAGCTCAATCTGAGAGGAGAAAGGGGAGTAAGTTAAGAGAGGATAGAGGGATCTCTCTGCCTTTATGACAATCACCTCACCCCTCTTCTTTGTTCCCAAATTTTGAGTCTGGTGGGTCTAATGTGTCCTAGCCTCTTGCTTCTTCATGTGTGGTCCTCAGACCTGAAGGCCTGGCCTCATCTCAGGTCCCTTCCCAGACCCAATAACTGAGACTCTGCATTTAACAAGAACTCCTCCCACCCTCATGATTTCTTTGCACTTTAAATTTAAGAAGCACTGGTCTGGCCATAGCTACATTTGGGGTTGATGGAGCTCTCCATATTAAGCAGGTGCATTATTTATAAGAAGGTCTGACAAAGTTTGTATGGCTGGAGACCAGGAGAGGTGCTCAAGAAGAACACACCAAGAGACCAAATAAGGATTTCAGAAAAATTTCTCTAAAACTGATCCAAAGTATCACTTTCACTAGAATCTAAACTGTTTCTAGAACAGAAACACTCTCTGCAGGTTACTTTGGCTTGCCCAATTCCTGACGCTCTAGCACAGCACTGTCCAACAGAAATAAAATGTGTGCCACAAGAGTGAGCCACACATGTAACTTTAAATTTTATCCCACATTAAAGAGATAAAAATAAACAGGTAAAATTAATACTACATGTAATTTAACACAATGTACCCAAAAGATCATTAATATTTAATCAATATAAAAATATTAATGATATAGTTTACATTGTACTAGGTCTTCAACATCTGGTATTATTTTACACTTACAGCACATCACAATTACAACTAGACATATTACAAGTGCTCCGGAGATATACGTAGCAGTGGTAACCATATTGGATAGCACAGTTCTGGCCCAAAGACCAGGATTGTAGCTAAGCCCATTCTCCCTAAATCCTGTGTGATTTGGGGCCCATACTTAACTACTTGTGTTCTAATGCATAATTTAGAGATTTCTATTATGTTTTAATTCGTTGCTTGTATGTGTGTGTGTCTGTTTCTGTTTGTGTGCAATTTATTTTTCTCCAACTTGAAGCATGTCCGAGTAATGTACCTATAGCTTTACTGAGATAATAACTATTTCCGGTGAGTTCTACTCCTTTCAAACTTACTAAATTAAGTTTTAACCTGGGTTAATAAGTAATTTCTCTTAGCATATTCTTCTTGCCTATTCCCAGACAATTTAGAACAAAGAAAACTCAACTTTCCAGGTACCCCACTGTGGATTTAGTAACATGGAAGCTAGGCTTCTCTATTTTTCAATTTCTTTATCTGAAACAAGGGAAAATAACAGTGTCTCCATTGTAAAGTTGTGAGGATTAATTAAGGTCATGCATGTACTGTAGTCCATAACCTGAACTATGAGTTCAATAAATACTACTTATCATTAATTTTAGTCTCCCTTTAACCTTAATAATAGTTGAGGGACTGAAAATGATAATGTGACCCAGGATGGGGTCCTAGGCATGGAATAGATTATAAGAATGATAAACTTTCATATCAGGGCCACTACCTTCAACACTAAACCGGTCTCTTATGTTTAAGGTTTCTGTTTTAGCCACTTTGGGTTCTCTTTTTTTGGTACTAAGCTCTGTATTAGTAAAGATAAAGTAGGTTATTCTGTGGTAAATAAATAAATAAAACTGGAATCTCAGAGGTTTAATACAGCAAAGTTTTAATTCTTGTTCAAGTCATAGTCTGATGTGTGTCAGGTGGCTCTCTGGGGTGATGGTTCGCCAAATGGAGACACAGGGATCTAGATCTTTCCATATTGTTGGACTGTCATTTTAAACACCTGGCCTCCAAGATTTCCAAAAAAGAGAGAAATAAAGCATGGATAATGAGCCAGGTTTATAAACAGGCCCAGAAATAGCATGCATTATTTCCATTCATATTCCATTGACCAAAATATAATCAGAAAACAACAACCTAATTCCAAGTCTACCTCTATGCCCAGAGAGGGGACTAGGAAACAATTTGGAAAACACATAACACTGTTTTTGGCACAGGCTGATATTTTGTACATTTGGAGTGCAGAATGCAATATTTTAAAAAAGCATTTCTCCCAAGTGTCTGGGTGTGTATGGCGGGTTAGGTTGTGGATGGAAGGGACTAAAAAGCAAATGGAAGGAGAAAATGACATGCCTGCTTTATATGTATGCAACAGTCAAAATTTGAAATCAAGGAAAAAATATAGATTTATCTTCATTTAATAATGTCTCATGCTTATTTAGTCCAGTACAGTTTCTAAAGTCATAAAGTACTTTCAAATTTCTAAAAATTATCATATTGTATCTTCACAGAGCCTTGTGACATAGGTGGTGCTTTTATCCCCCATTTTACAGATGAGTATGAACTGAGTATTGGCAGGTCCAGTGACTGCCATCCAAAGTGTCTAATGCCAAAAGCAGGACTCTGCCCAGGTGCCCCAAGGCCTCAGAACCCAGCCTCCCATCTAGGCTGGCATTGCTCCCAGTGCAATGGCAGACGTGCCCCCGGACCCTGGGTAAACATCAGCCGAACAAACTCACTGTGTTACAAGGCTTCACTTCCATCCTCAAACAGTTCCAACTACTCAATTTAACTGTCATGGATTGTTTCTTATTCTGCTTTAGGGACCATAGAAAAGGCCAATCCTTCTTTTATATTAACTCCTTTAATATTTGGAGATAATTATACCTGTTCCTCAACCCTAATTCTTTTAATATATTTTTTTCCAAACATTCCTCAATGGCATTCCTAGATTTTGTGGTCTCCATATTATGCTTTAGTTTGTTAACATCCCTTTAAAGCTTAATGCTCACAAATAAACGCAACATTGTGTATGTGATCCGAGATTGCCGTCTCTCTCAAGCAAGAGTGATGCACTGCATGTCAAACCCCATTCTTTACCCCTCCTATTCCCGATGACTCTCTTTTACTGCTGCACCTCACTGCTTGGACCCGTCCCCTCTCACTAAGGGCTCCATACATTGGGAAACACCGGAAAATTTAAAATACAACTCTGTAAGTTTGTTTCTCTGTGGTCATCTTCAAGCCTGAAACTATTCTAAAAGACTCAATAGGCACTGAACTGATATTTGTTCAGAACTATTTTACCAAATAATCTTGACTGCATACTGCCCTATGAGTTATAGAAAAGTATGAAATAGTAAGAGAAATCTTTATATATTTTATTTTACATTGTTAGTTTTAATTTAAGTTTATTTTACACTTACTATGTGCCAGGGTCTGTGATGTAGAATGGATTAAAGTGGCAAACAAAACAATCATGGTCTTAGCTTTCATGGTGCTAAGAGTCTAGTGGGAAAGACAGACATTGCTCAATAATTATGCAAGTAAATATAAAGTCACACCAGTGGCAAGTGCTTTGAGAGAGCAAAGGGACCTCTTCTAGAATGGGGAGTAATTTTTGAGGACATAGAGATCTGTGATCTGAGTTATGACTAAGAAGTTGAACTAGGATGGTTGGAACCCCAATCTCATGCTCTATGCATTATACATTCTGCCTTGCTAAAGGAAAGAGAAGAATGCCTGTCCTGGAAAAGTTTCTCATACAATGGAATTTCCAGCATGAACATAATAACAAACAAATATAATAAGGAGCAAAACAGCTCATGTATACCCTTTAGAGACAGACAATCCAACAGTGATTATTTTACAAAAAAACTCACGTGCTGAGAAAGCAGGGAAGTACAGCAGACTAGAAAGGAGAAGTAATATAACCTGAAACATAATTTGAAAAGGCTTCCAACAACCTGGGTCATTATTAGGGTACTGGAGGAAGCAAAGGTGAGGTTTGAGAAATGAGGCTGTAAATGGTGTGATGGCACGTGCAATGCCTTGGAGGCAGGAGAGAGAAAGGGTGACATATCCTGACGTCACTTCTCAGGAGGAATCACACGCACGTTGTTACTTAGAACAAGGTCTGTCTACTCATGAGAAACTGACTCGCTTTCTTCATTATAAGAAACCAGGTGTGATGGACTTGTGAGGGCCAAGTACAATGCAGACTCCCCCTCACCTACATGAGTTCTCCTATGCTCCCCAAATTGGACCTTTTGTGTCACATTAGTTTTGCCTGAGCAAATCAAGGCTCTGAAATGTGGCTTTTGCCAATTAAAAAAATAAGGGAAATGATTCTTCAATGTATTATACTGTTTTCAAAAGAAGTTAGATTTATGCATTGCAAACAGTACATTGGTTTTCTGCTTCTGAAAGGTCTTCCCTTGACTGACCTTCCGGTTCGGTGTATGTTAACATTCTAAAGACTTTAGAAAGATAAACATAAACTGCGCTAATGAAACTTTATGCCCCATCACTTTCTCAGCTGGCAACTTTTACAGAGCAAAATGATACATTTCAAATCTGCCATTGTTTAACTATTCTGGACTTTCCAAGGACAGTGTTAATAGGTACATGCCTTGACTGGAACTGACAACATATAAGTCTTTTAAAGGCTGGTAGAAACCTCAGAAAGGTGTGCAATAGCGTTTGGCTATAAAATTGGGTTGCTAAAAAACAGGCTATTTCCCATACTGAAATTACAGCTAACATTCATATTATTTTTCAAAGTCTGAGGACAATCAACTTAATATGGCATTTTCAATGGGACGTACTTCTTGAGTAAAAACATTTCTGTATTATAAAATCCTTCTTTAGCATTTCCTTTTCAGTCCTTTGGTATCTAGATGCATTTCTTTTCCCCTCAATTCCATGATTAGGCAGAATTTCTATCTTTTCTATCAAGGACGTTTGAACAGAATGTAGATTTCAGGCTTGTTTTGTCTATGGCTCTAAAAATGCAAACAGCTTTGTTTTAATGTATTTGATTTTCTTTAGAGTCAACATTCCTTCTTGCATTTAAATGTAATGATGTAAGTCAGGGCTGACACTCTGAGAGCTGTCTGCAGCTTTTGCTTGGTCCCATATTTATGCACCTCCTCCACAGATTCCAGCAGATTCTACATTGTTTACCCCAATCACTATTACACTAAGCGAATAAACATTGTTCTAGTTTACATGTAAAGCAGTTTCCTCATAGAAAAGATTCATGGTGATTCACTATAACACAGAAAAACCACACAACTCCTATCAAACCTGTCATATTGCGGAGTTGTATTATGATCAATTCTACGCAGAAAATTGAACACCCCTTAAACTGCACATAAAACACAGTTCATGCAACATCATTTTAGAGACCAGCAGTGTCTTTCGAAGTTCAACACAGTCTGTCCTCCAGCTCTGGAAAAGAACAATCTTTTCTTTGATTGAACACCAAATGAAGTTGTTGGCTTGCATTTGGGGTCTGTATTGCATGAAGAATGTATATCTTTGAATCCGAGACTGACACTCAGCACTGTGAGATGCTCACGCTCTGGAAGGCTTCCGGGAAGAGCAGGTGCTCTTCTCGCGGCTCATCTGCGCTCTGAGATGCACGCTGTCTCCATGGCAGATGCTCGTGGAGTGCAAGAGCAATGGACGCCTCTGCCTGCAGTTAATTCACCTTTTCTTTCTCTTTGCCCTACCTTCCACCAACCTCCTAACTCCCTTTTTCCTCCTCTTTGCTCCCCTCTCTATCCTTATACCCCTACCCTTTTTCCTCCCTCTTTTCTGTAGAACATGTAAAATGGAATGGTTATACAAAGATTATGTAATGCATTTCCATGGTGCTACTGGGAGATGTGATTTGTCAGGCCAGTATTACTATGCGGCTCACAGAACCACAGACATTTTTTTCAGCTACAGGAGAATTAGAGATAACCCTGTGAAGTGGTTTCCAAATTATATTTTAGCACTGGAATCTTTGGTTTAAAGAAAATTCTACATGGGATCATAATATGTAAAACTGATGAAAGTGGAGCTGTTCTTTGAAACAAAGAAGTAAGAAGGTCCCAGAGTCCCTCATCCTCATCCTCCTTCTTTCCTTCAAGAAACCCTGGTCTCCTCAAGAGAAAAACCTTGATCTTATGCTATCCCCCTATCTGAGGACCAGAAAGATCAAATATTTTATCCCAGGTAACATACCTTTTAAGTTACAAGGACAGAACCACAACCCAGCTTTCTGTACCTGGGAATTGTAGGTGATTTTGCTCTTATCTTAATAAAATGTGAATTCAGTGCTGATGAAAACACAGCATGACCCTGAGTGAGGGGTGGAATAGTTATGTAATTTCAATAAACATTTATTTAGGATTTATACCGTGCTAGGCAGTGAGCAGGTGTTACAAATATAAAAAGAAAGATTCATTCTTTCAAGATGCTTTAAGTCCAGTAGGTGGAAATGTGCATAAAACGAAAGAAAAACAATAACCCTGGAGTTTGAGGAGAATAGTACATAGAAGGAGCCTTCCGTCTTCCCCATGGGGTCCCAGAAACCTTGATAGGGGAGGTAGCTTTTTAGCTGGTACATGGAAGGACAGGAGCTGGCCAGGAAAAGGATATTCAGGCAGAGGATCCAGCATGGCCAAAGGCATGGAGGAATGAAAGGGTCTGGCATCAGCCACGAACTACCAAGTATCCTGGTGGGGCCACAATATGGGAGAAGAGATGGTGAGCAATGAGGCTGGAGAGGTCAAAAAGACCCAACAGCTATTTATCTTGTGAGAAACTGGAGAGAATTCTAGAATTCTGAGCAGGAAAATGATGTGCAAGTTAGAAAAATTATCTTACAGTGAGAAGGATGCAAATTAGAGCTGTGAAAGTGAGGGTGATGATGAAGTAAAGAGTCAAGAGGACTAGTTCTATACTGGGTGTGATGGATGAGGGTAAGAGATAAGATAGGGCCAGGTTTCTAGTTGGAACAACTGGGTAGATGGTTGTCAGTCCTTGGGCAGGAAATATAGAAGGGAGATCAGATTTTGCGCTCCGAGAAAAGAATGCTTGTTTGGTTTTTTAATATAATGAGTCAGAGGAGAAGATTTGGGGTCCTGATGAAAAAGTCTTGTGCTTTTAGGTAAACTGTTAAGAAGAGAGTCATAGATTTTAAAAAGCGGTAGAGGTGAGGCCAGAGGGCAATGCCAGCTTGTATGTGGTAACCAAAACCTTGAATAAGATTTCTCCGAAAGACCACGAGTGTGAAAAATACAAGAGAGCAGGAGAAAGGACCCCCAAGGACTCCAACATCTAAGTGATAGGTATAGAATGAACATCTCACAAACAAAGCTGAGACGGGGCCACCAGAGGCATAAGATAACCACCCTGGAGAGAGAGAAGCATCATGGAAACCAATCCAAATGAGGAAAGAACCTCATGGAACAGGGAGTAGTCAACTGGGTCAAATTCCACTGAGTAGCCAGGTCAGATGCGAACTGAACATCCATCACTGTGGCTACAAGAAGGCTGTTTGTGGTCTTTGCTGGCAGGTTAGCGGAGTGACAGGGACAGAGGCTGAGCCTAGCGCTAACTGATTGAGGAACAAACGTAAAGTGAGCAGTGGAGATATTCAGTGTAGATTGTTCTTTCAAAGACCTTTCCTATGAAGGGAGGGAGAAATACAGGTTTTTAGCTCAAAGAATATGGAAAGTAAAATTAAGGTTTTTCTTAGTATAATGAGAGAAATTTGAGAGAGACCAAGGAAACTGGCAAGGCTGAAGATCCAGGAGAGACAGAAAATGGCAAAAGGAGCATAGCCCAAAGGAGCTAAGAGAGGATTCCCAAACCCTGGAGGCAGTAATGGTCTTGAACGGGTGGAAGATGGGTGCAAATTTAGATGTTTCTAAACAGTGAGGTTGAATCTGAGAGTGTTCTTTACAGACAGCTAAATGCTAGAAGTGAGAGAGAAGGCAAATGAACAGAGTTTGAAGACAGACGTTTGGAAGAGTCCCTGAATGCAACGGCTGAGGACAGGAAATGCACGGATAAGCACATGTACAAAAATTGCCCATTCATGTTGAAGGATAACTGAGCTTAGAGACATGACTTTCTGGTTCCGATCTAGTTTTAGGCAGATGTCCATTCTTAATCCTAGCCTTAGGGGTTGGATGCAGCAACATTATACCCAAGTATCAAGGGGACATTGGAGCAGAAAAGAAGGAAAGTATGCATTCTGAAAATTTTCAAAGTTATTAAGACACTCAATTTCCCTCCAGAAGATTTAATCATCCTCTCTAAATTCCATCCTGACTTCCTATGCCCTCAGGCAGAGATGAGCCAAATTTCTCTTCTTCCTACCAGCAGCATATTCCTCCTACTTTGCATTTACTTTCAACTCCCCTTTCCACTTTCCAGTGTCATTAGGACGAGTGACAACAATGGGCGCCTCTTCTGTCTACAGGATGGTTGTGTCATCCTGTAGACAGAGCCAACTTGCAGGCCATCAGAGGGCAGGTATGCTCTCTCCATTAAAGGAAGATGATACTGGATACATCATCGCTGACACTCCCTATCTTGATATGGTCGGTTAATAACAATCTGTCTTTGTAAAAGCCACACTGAATTCAGGTGCTATTGCCTCCCAGAGTGTTTTCACCCCTAGAATTGCTCTTACAGATTGTGTGTGGGGGGATCAAATTAAGTCATTTCCCTCCCACCCTTTTGCTACCTACTTGGAAATCATTAGTACAAATGATGGTTCGCCTAACAATAGCAATGCAATCCAAACAACCATATCCACCTCGGTGAACCATGTCACTGGCTTGGGTATTCCACTGGCTGCTAATTAACAGTGACACACATTAATGGCCCCAGCATCAGAGTCAACACAGCATTCGTAGTGCTGTAATGCAGGCAGAAATGATGGATATTGATGTCTTCTCTCCAGCCCCAAGGAAGAAGGGGGGAAATGAAAGTCACATGACAGCAGCTATCCTATGGAAACAACTCTCTAAAGCAGCAGGCTTTCCAAACCTGAGAGAAGGAGAAAGTGCTGTACAAAAGTGAGTTCCTCCTTCTGGATCTCTGAGCAATTTTATGTTGAAATTTAATAGAATGTGAACTTCGTCCTGAACAAAATAAAGGAGATTACCACCAGGTGGAGTTTGGAGGAGGGTTGGCAGGGGCAGGATGGGGCCAAGCTTTTATTCTAAAACCTTTCAACATCTGTACAGAGGTGGGTTTAAAGGTCTTTAAAAAAAAAAAAAACAAAACCTTAGCCTTCCAGAGAATCCCAAATGGATTCCTCAGGAGCCCTGGTAAAGGAGCCATTGGGTTACTTGGCCAAGATGACCCAATAACTAATCTGTCTGGTACCCTCAGGCTTTGTACAGTTCCAAGTAGGCAGCAGGTGCCCATTAAATACTTGTCAGTTAAATGAATAAGCCCACCCCCAACTGTTATCCATTTAGCCCTGACTAGCCTATCAGATTACAATCCATGCCTATCCCAAAGCAATGTCCAGAGAGGCTGCGAGAAGACAAGTTTGAGATGGGGCTGGAGGCGAGGGGACTTGGAGTCAGGGAACAGCTGGGGAGGGAGGAGAGGAGGGTTCTGGGTAATGAAGGGCAGCTCCAGGGCCTCGGGCACCTGCCAGGAGAAGAGACGACCCGACAAGGGGGTGATAGCAAAGACAAAGGTGTCTGTCTGGGAACCTCAGAAGGCACCTGGCGGGGGGGGGGGCCCTCTCCCTTATGGGGAGCAGTGAATCCCAGCCCCCTATTCAGATGCTGCTCTTCTGTTGCCTCTTCCCCCCAGTCTCCAAGGGAAGCAGACTGTGTTTGTTTGTTATGCACAGCGCTGCAATACACAAACAGATTGACATAAATTTATGCCAGCCTTTCTTGTTTAAAAACATGAATTATTCAAGAAATATTACAATATTAATTAGAAATCATTAAAATACGAGTGTTGGGGGAGGGAGGAATGAGATGGTGCATTAGCAAAATCGCATTTAGCCCAAACATAAAATGTGCCAAAGCTGCTTAATCATTGTTTTGATAGTCAAAATACCATAACACCAGAGTTTCACAGAACAGGGGAAAGGAAGGCTCCTGGAAGCCTCTGCTTCCCATTATTATTGGTGAGATTAATTATTTATGGAGCTCCGGCAGTGTACTGGGTGCTCCAGAAGACACAAATAAGACAAGGTTTCTGCCCGAAGGGCATAGGAGCAAAATCAGAGCTGCACGGAGTTCTGACACACACACCCAGCCAGTGATTAATGATTGAGAGGACTAGGGGCTTTGGCTTTGACTTCTCAGTTTGCTCAATGTTTTGAGTTTTCAGCCTTCAGAGGAACCACAAAGTGAATGTTGTTACTAAAGAATGCCATGGAAGAAGTAAGTTATCAGGAGCCCTATAAATGAATAAATTATACAAATCTGGAAGGTGAATATCTCATTTACAAACTTGGGTCTGGAGGATTCACTACTGATGGTGATTATTTCATATTTATTCTGGATCCACAAAACAGTTGTTACACAAAATGCACACATGGCATAACTTCTGTACATTTTAAAGGTTACAACACGGGTAAATGTGGATGTCATGCATACAAACATGACACTGGCGCTGACATGCGGTAATCATTTAAAAAAGGGACTTCAGGGTGATTGACATAATAGCGCACGTGAAAGAAAAAACCAGGAAACACAATGAGTTAGTTTATCTCGGTTTAAGAGGGGCCATTTCGACAGCTGAATTAACTATTTCATGGTTGGGTATCATTCAGAGGCTGCTGCAGTGGAACACCAATAGAATCCTCGTGACCTTAATTATTACAATCGCTTTCACTCAGCACCAGAAGATGTTGAATCGATCAGCAAGTGATTATCACACCCTGCAGGATATGGGCAGGAAAGAATGAAAGCAGAGTTGCAGAGAGCCGGAATTGGAAACTAGTTCATCCTCTTGCTCCATTTAGCTTAGTTTATGCCCAGCAAGGGACTGCGGTCACGCCCAAACACCATCAGCACTGACTTTCACAGGGGCGTGGTGGAAGGAGCCGCTGAATCTTTCAGGAACACTGAAATTGACATAACCTCAGAACAAGCCAAGGATATCCAAGCCCGGCTGTTTCTCCCTCACTTAGAATGTGAGTCTGTTTTGTTGCATGATAAAAAGCACCTAGTCTATAGCTACCTGACAGTGGGGGACTTTGTCTTATTTCCTTCCAATCCCAGGTCAGCTTCCACATATTAAGATGAAGACGTGGAAGGTAGGGTTTGAAGCTAGCACGGCTGGAGCAGAGAGTCAGGAAATCAAATGGGTCTAAAAAGAAACATACAGTAGCTGAAGGAGAAATGAATCCAGAAACAAGAGGTGGGCAAGCAAAGGAAAGACAAACCCGGAAAAGCCAGTCTCAAATACAAGTTGCAAATCTAGGTGCCACAGCAGATCAAAGTCTCGGGAACAGTAACAGTCACAAACGGAGGGATGAGTGAATTCTCCGGGGCCTGCTTCAACAGACTTTTTATTCCTTTTCACAATTCTCGTGGGCGTTTCCTCTCGCAGTGTGCCTCTAGTTGCTGAGGGAGCCCCTGACAGCCTGCATTGGCCCCAGTATGCTCAGTAAATATTTGTGGGGTGAATAACTCAATGATTTTCATTTCGGTTCAAATCCACCTAGAGACCAGCAGATGTTCAGGGAAACTAAATTAATGTACTTCCCACTCCACATATATAAATTGACCAATGTTACTAACAGGAGTGGAGACAGGGGTTAGAACAAATGTGACTATTTATAAAAATCAAAGCTAAGTGAGACAGTTATAGAACCTTAGAAGTTGGGTAGTTTTCCAAACTCATTAGGTAGCCTCCAAATAATAATTGATTTGTAGCATTTGCATTGGTTTCTTGCATACTACCCAGTATTGCCATCTATTCCTTCTGGTACTGATACTTTTTTACCTTGTGCATCTTTCTCTCCACTCTGCTAAGACAAGAGAATCTGTCTTCAATCACTCTGAGTTCAGGTACAAATATATATTAACTAACTCTCTTTTCTCTCTCTCAAAACACACACACACACACACACACACACACACACACACACACACACACACCACATTCACACAGAATGGGAAACTAGTATATTAGCTTTTTCATTAGATCTAATTTTTTTAGGAATGTTTCTTTTAACTTCTGGGAGCGGAAATAGGAGTTATTTTTAAGGCTGCAATAATAGGCTTTAACAACAGGCCAGAAAAACAACCAGTAGACTAAAATAAAGGTACAAATTCATTTGGAAGAAAATACAAGTGTAATGAGCTACTTGACCCTACAAACATGACCTCAATAGCTGATCAAAAGCATTGTGCTTTCCAAATAATCAGGATGCAGTTTAATATAGTAGTAACTGCCCAGGTTACAAGATCAACTGTCACAGTCTGAATTTTCTTGAGTTTATGTTTACAAGCTCTGAATATCTCTGCAGTACAAAAAGCTCAAGGAAACATATCTCACTTGAAGAGAGGAACTTACCAAATGCTTCTAGACTGATTTATTAACTGAACAGGCATCCAGGTTGAGTTTAAGTTATTCTTCTATGGCTCTGTTTCTGCTTCCAAAGCAAAGTACAGGACAGAAGTGGTAACAAAGATGACAAAACTTGATTCAGATGGTCACACTCCAGTTAACATCATGGATTAAAACTCCTATCTCATACCTACATCCTCTGGGGTATAATGTAAGCCAAAAAGAAGCATGGCACCTCTCAAAAGGGAAATTTTAAGATGAGTAGAAATATGCATGCCACACACACACAGATGCACACATGTGCACATACATATTCAGCACCATGTTTTTTATGAATATAAATACTCTTAAAAGTTAGGTATTACTTGAAACTGCCTAGGTGTGCTCCAGACTGATTCATTAAAAACCTCTGGGATCTGATAGGATCTTCTGGAAAAAGGAAATGTCCCGAAGTACCACAGCCATTAGTTGAACTAGGGGCCAGCCTACCCAGACCTGAGAATCCTCCAAGCCACCATTGTGGTGTGCTGCTGGTAATACCCATGGTGCTCTCAGGACCCTGGAGATCCCAGAGCAAAAACAAGAGGGAGGGCTGCTGTCTACTGGCCAGAAGGCCCACCCTGGGCTGCATAACTCTTACTATTCTTATTTAAAACTCAGCAAAACTCAGGGAATCTGCATCTTGCCTGTTGCAAAGGCTCTCACATTAACACTCAGTTTCAGTCAATCCTGACCTCAGTGAAAACTCTCAGTGTCCAGTATACGTTAGGAGAATGATACCATGACGACTGCCAATCACTCTCCCCTAGACTTTCCTCAACTCTCCCACATCATTTTCAATTCATGGATTACTAAATGCTAAGAGTCTAATGCTAATGGTTAATGCTAATTAGAATTAGTGTATACCATAACATACTGACATATTCAAAAGTAGACACGATGCCTGTATTCAAGGGTGTCAAAATTGCAGGAAGAGATGGTTCTTTCCATCCTATCATCATATAAGAATACACTCCATAGCAACCCACCTACAGATGTCTTCAGATGTCTTGTCATCATAAATTCTTCCCTTTGGAAGCCTGGCATGATGGCAACTCCTCCAACCTTCTGGATAGAGATTGGGATACTCTATATGCTACACTGGTACCACAACATAAGGCAGAATTTACTGCAGCAGGAAAAAAATAACCAGGGGTCTCAGAATGAAACCCTCGTTCCAATGCTTCTTACTACTTATTTAAAAAAAAAAAAATGAAAGCCTCAGGGAATCTGGATCTTGCCCATTGCAAAGGCTCACATAGAATATGATTGTACTAATATCGGTGCTGAGTTTGGGTGTCGTCTGTGGGCAGAGGTGCAAAGGCTGTATGGAGTCTTAACCCCTCCATACTGGAAAGCTACACCTCCCTAAAATTAAAGCCAAGAAACCAGGGCAGAGGAGACAAGTAAATATCCCCTTTCCCTGTGGCACCTCCCGCCTAATGGGAATCGTAGTTAATGATCTGAATCGAAAGCGAAGTCTTGTTTTATGGAATGCTCACTCTTTGTTAAGCAAAGCTGTTTGGGCGAAGGACCATTCTATTGATTTAAAAATTGATTTCTTTTTTCCCCCTTCATATAACTAAAACATGGCTCACAAATCACAGCTCTTTTATTCTTCTGACTGCAACCTAGGCTGAATCTCTCCCAACCTACTCACTCAGGGATGTCTGATGGAGGAAGTGGGAACATTTGGACAGAGATTGTTCAAAATTCTATTAAAGGTTTCAAGTGGCTTCCTTTGAACATTTGGTAATTTATATTTCGAGTCCCTTGGTGTAATTATTGTAATTATCATTAATCATCAACTTCCAGACCCAATCGAAATACAGAACACTGGAAAGGTCAAAGCAATGGAGAATTCTACTATCCTTCATAGAAGATAGGAGGCATTAACATTCTGAGGCTCCACTTGTGTGACAAAGATTGTAATGAAAACAGAAAATGGCACAAGATTAATGTTCTCATGATAAGAATCATCATAAGGAAAAGAGAAAGTGGAGCAAACTTAACCCTCTCCTGTCACAGAGGCACAGTGATGAGCTGGGTTTAGACTAAGGGGCCGGCTGTGGCAGTGTGGTCTGACCCTGCTGAAGATGACCGTGTCTTCCTTCTTTTGTGGAGTAACAAAAGGTAGGAAACTAAGGAGCATGGCAGGTCATGGTTGGATAATTCAGTAGACTCCTTCCCTAGATAACTATCTCCAGTTCAAATCACCCACTTGATCTTCAGACCCACATCACAACTGTCTGCTAGAAATCCACCTGCATATCCCAAGCAGGACTCATCACCTCTTCCCTGAATAGAATCCATCTCCTGTGGACAAAATAGGATAATGCTCCAACAGCAAATTCTGGAGGCATCCACACCAGTTTGGCCGACTATTATGTGATCCTGGGAAAGATATTTGCCTTTTCCATGCCATTTTCCTATTTGTAAAATGTGCTTAATAATATCTACTCCAACGTGTTATTCTAAAGATAAAGTGAGGCAATATACATAAGTTGCTTAGCCCATAGAAGTGCTCAATAAATGTCAGCTATTTTTTTTTTTACAATACAATCCCTTTATTATTATTATGAAGTCCATCCAGTTAAGCAGAAGAAGCTAAATCTGGGAATTATTCTATATTTCTCCATCTCTGTCACCCTTACACAAGCAGAATAGGACCAAATTCTTTCAGTTATAACCCCTTAACCCTCCTCAGATCCTTCCTTTTAATTTTCATTGCTTCTGCCTTAATTCAGACCCTCAGAACTCTTCCCCGTATGAACTTGATGATCATCTTCCTGCCTCTAGACTTGCCCCATTCTAAACCATCAGCCACACTGGAGTCAAAATTCTCTTCAAAAACATAAACATCACAATGCCCTCCTCCTGCTTCAATTCCATCAGTGGCTTTCCAGCCCATCTACTATAGCTCGATTTCAGTAGGAAGACATGTAAGGCCTCCCATGACCCAGCCCCAGACTCTCTTCTTCCCATCCTCACTCCTTTTCAGCACTTCCACATTCCCCATGCTCCGGACACGCTCAATTTCCTGAAATCCCAGCAGAGTCCTCAGTTTTTCTTGCCTCCAACCCTCATCAGTGCTGTTCCCTCTCTCTGAAATCAACGTCCTTCTCTATCTGGTCAATCCCTTCTCATCCTTAAATGACTCAGCACAGGCTCCATTGCCTCTCAGAAGCTTTCCCTAAGCCCTCTTCTCCCTCAAGTAGCTTTAAATGTTCTTCATATGCCCTTAAAATACTCCTCTCTCAATATTTATGTTGTATTTTATTGTATGTAGGTCCCTGTCCCCCACTGGGCCATCAACTGGAAAACAGACACTGTTCTCTCAGCTCTGTGAAACTGTTTCTTAGCCTTGTGTCTCATATATAGGAGAAGCACAATAAGTTTCCTTGAATAAATTCACACATCCTTCTTATCTCTCTCGCTATCTAAGAGTATAAATGAGATGGGAAGTGAAATAAAAGTCAAGTACTTCCTTTGTGTTTCTTATTCACCATTAAGATGGGACATGAGTTGAAAAAAAAAATGAAATGCTAAACGGAAAATAGATTGTGGATTCTCTATGCATTTCCAAGATCATTCAGGTTCTTTGCATTGTTGATAGAAGGCAATGTAGGGCCTGCTGAAATACATCAGTGGGCTAAAGATAATTGTGGAAATTTGCTACGTTTTCCCCCTTAAATTGTCCCTGTATAATAGAAAAAGGAATGAGAGACATTCTGAAGAAGAAAATTTTTAAAGCTAACTCTTTACAGGAGCAAGGATGCGGGAGCATTGTACTATACAGCTAGTTTTCTGGAAGTCCATTAAATGAGCCAGCAAGGAAAACCATAAAGAACAGTAATTCCATTTGGCCACACAAAAGTACAGAAGCTGAAGGAGTCCATTCTAATGCCCTGCAAAGGGTGTGCTGTTTATCTTCTTGCCGGAGGCAAGCAGCTGCCATGAGAGTGGTAAACGCCATAGCTGATCCCTCTGAAGAGTCCCTCGCTCCACCCCAACTAATGTGAGAGGACGACAGATTTCTCATCAGGAGAGTGGTGGCTGGGTTCCCCTCGGAGGGTTCAAGAGGGTTCCCTGGACACAGAGACCGTGGGAGCTGTGCCAGTGGACAATCTCTGGGGTTGGGCTGACCAGGATGGCTGTTTACTCCTGGAGGCAGTGACACTGGAGGAAAACTAGAGTCAAGCAAAGAAGCAAAGTTTGTAGCTGGAGGCCCACGGGGAAAAACCAGGTCAGAAATGGAAAATAATAACATCAGGAGATGGGAGTGAGTGTGAAATGGGACAGGACGAGTGATTCAGGATGAAGGATGTGGATGAAGCAAGGGACTCATGGGGCAGACCTTCATGAGCTGCATCCTGGGCAGAGAGGGGGCCATTTGAGTTCTCCAAGGAGCTGGTCAGGATTAAGCAGCAGGAACTCTTTTGAGGCAGAAGAAGATATTAAAGTTTACTTCAATCACCCATGTTCCACAACACCACAGCAAGGAAATGGAGGGAAATCAGTCATGAGCCTGGAGAGTAGAGTGACATGGCCACAGAAAGAAAAGAGGAAAAAACTCAGCGCCCCAGAAGCTACCTGATGAGTGCCCACACTGGGCCAGCAGCTTGAACAGCAATCGTCCTGTCTTCGTCTGAAGAGCTTGTAGGCTCCTGATAAAACCCCTGTGCGGGGTCGCAGACAATTCCTCCCACCGTCTGCTCATCTCAGTGGTGATCTGGCTTTCCCCAGCCTGTCTGTCCCTTTCCTGCTGACAAATTCTTCTGATGGTCTCCTTTGCTTTTTATTTCATCTCTGTAAGATGCTGCCTCTCAGCTCCCTTCCTCTGGGCTACGTGCTCCACAGCCCTCAGGCTTGATGAGAACTCCCGCGTGCTGCATCCAGACCATGCCTGGGGCAGAAAGGAAAGTTTCCCCAAGCATGTGTTCATGTGTTAGGCAAGATGCTCATAACAATAAGAATTCTCAAGGTAACAAGACAAAACTACTCTTAGCTCTAGACAGAAATGACTTATGATAGATAAACAAAATCAAGTTTTGAGGAACAGGATGGTGTGCTAAGTGCCTATCTATGCATCTGGCACGTAAAGAGACTTTTGTGAAATACATCCCACTGTATGTTTGGTGCCAAACCCTACATGGAAATGAACTAACACTTCCAAAGAAGATGTAGGATGAGTTCCTAGGAACTTGAAAGTCCTGGGCACGCAAATGAGAGTCTTCGAGGAATGGGAGTTCCATTCATTCCTAATTGCAAATGATCCCTGGGGTTTTGACTGAAAGAAGAATATACACATTAGAAATAACAGGTTTGGGGCTAAGCAGGTTATATATCATTAGAATGGGAATTCCCTGTTGAGCTCATCAAAACAACTTTAAAATAATTATAGAGGAACGCTCCCAGATTTAACTGTATAGCCGTTACTGTGGAAGGAATTATGTACGACCACCACCCCCCCCGAAAAAAAAGAACAATAGAGTTAAAAAATACCCAATTATTTTAGATGAAAAAATACTGGAAAGGGAGTTGCAACAAATACTGAAGGCCTAATGGATGATATATAAGACAAAATTGAGATAAGAAATACAAAAGAATAAAAAATAGTTGTCATAAAGATTTGATGATCTGATATTCATGGGTAAAGCACTAGTTGAAATGTATACCCTATTGGTTATAAATAAGCCCATTAGAAGGAAGTATTAGTAAGTCTTATTCAACACTGTCTCAAAGGGGGTACCCATTCCACCCCCACTTCTCTGGTGGCTACTAGAGGGGTTGACAGGGCAAGCACTAGAGGCTACTGAGAAGCATTCTGCCATCCCAGCAAACCCAGTGCTCTTAGTGCTGATTCCTGCGTTTTCACCAAACCAGAGAGATTGTGTCATCAGGTACTGAGTGCAGACAAGAAGATCATAACCCTGGAGCCATGTGAAATTCATATCCAATGTCAGCACTGCAGTCCAACAACCACGTGATCTACGTAAATATCCAAAAGATATTGCATGAGTAGAAAGAGTAGCGGAGCAACTTGGGGTGAAGGGGAGAAATAAAGCCATAGTTATTCACATAGTAGTTAACATGGATTCTTTTTTTTTTATAAATTTATTTATTTTATTTACTTATTTTTGGCTGCGTTCGGTCGTCATTGCTGTGTGTGGGCTTTCTCTAGTTGCGGCAAGAGTGAGGGCTACTCTTCATTGCGGTTCGTGGGCTTCTCATTGCAGTGGCTTTTCTTGTTGCGGAGCACAGGCTCTAGGTGCGCAGGCTTCAGTAGTTGTGGCACGCGGGCTCAGTAGTTGTGGCTCGCAGGCTCTAGAGCGCAGGCTCAGTAGTTGAGGCACACGGGCTTAGTTGCTCCGCGGCATGTGGGATCTTCCCAAACCAGGGCTTGAACCCGTGTCCCCTGCATTGGCAGGTGGATTCTTAACCACTGAGCCACCAGGGAAGCCCAAGAACATGGATTCTTACTGGGTTCAAATCCTAACCCCACCAATTACTAGCTAGGTGATATTGGGCAATTTATATAACCTCTCTTTGCCTTGCAAATTCATTTGTAAAATAGGGATATTAATGGTCCATATCTCATAGGCTATTGTGTGGATTAAATAAATTAACTCATGGAAAGCACTAGGAGAATGTGGGGCACATAGCAAGCTATGTGTTTGCTATCATTGCTATCCAGTACAGATCACACAGCTTAGAAATCTAAACATGAAGCAGAGGCTAACATGAAAGTCAGCTCATGGCAACATTAATTGAATTACCAACTATTTTTGAGTGGCTGTTACATGTTGTGCCCTTTGCTAGGTACTTGGGATACTACAGTAAATACAGTGAGACTCTATAAAGCAACCAGAGAAATTATGTATTTGTGTGGATACCTATCATCCTGAGGACAGAAAGAAAGCTAGAGAGCCTTTGAAAATTAAAGCTCTTCTTTCCTTTCCCTCCTTTCCTGGAAAATGTAATCCAAAAGCCATTAGGTGGGATCACCCATGCTGCCAGTCAGGGGGATCCATAATTTCCCAGAGCTGGTGTTGGAGCCCTTGAGAATGAGAAAGGGAAGGTTCGAGAGGGCAGTTGTCATGGGGTGTCGGAGTATGAGTGGGTGAGGAGAGCTTCCAGGTGAGGATGTCACAAACTGAACAGGGTGAGTAGGGCATTACAAACAGAGGGATTGATCAAAGGAGTGAATATATCAAGGCTGATGGGAACTAGATTTCTCAATAATGAAGAAGGAATTTACAAATAAAAAGAGGACACTAGAATAAACCATGTGGTATTGGATTAGAATTGGATGCATCCATGTGAACGCAGATTTTCCACACACATAGATAAATGTTGACATATAGACTGAGTCACTGTCAACATGATGGTCTATCACCCTTGAATACTTTAGTGTATATTTCCTTCAAACAAGGACATTCCCCTACTTAATCCAATCTGGAAGGATGGGTTCTCCTTCAGGTTTTAGGTGCCAGTGTAGCTGCCACCGCCACCACAGCACTGCAGATCTGTGGCTGGAGCTAGCCTTGGAGCAGGCCCAAGAGAGACAAAAAAAAAAAAAAAAAAAAAACAGGAGGGAAAAAACAGATCTCCCCCCACTCTCTCAGGCTGGCAGGACAGGAGCCCCTGTTCCAGTCCTCTAGTTAGAAAGACTGGCTTCTCTCAGAGATCTTACTGCCTGCACCACTGCACAGTTCCTTGATATGGCCTGCTCTTGGGTCA
Organism: Balaenoptera ricei; assembly: GCF_028023285.1. Classification (NCBI taxonomy): domain Eukaryota; kingdom Metazoa; phylum Chordata; class Mammalia; order Artiodactyla; family Balaenopteridae; genus Balaenoptera; species Balaenoptera ricei. The sequence goes on along the minus strand of NC_082640.1, from coordinate 115,713,895 downwards.
AAGCTGGAAATAAAGGAGTTGGTGATGGAGGGCAACTCACAACTACCTTATAGCAGTTGTTCTTCATGTTTGACTTTCCTCCTCAATCCACCTGCTATTGTTTACATTTCTGTCCTTAGGCAGTTGATGTTGGTATTTTAGCCAGTCTTTAGTTGTGGTCACTGGAAAAGGTAAATTTTAGAGGCCCTCCTCCATCTTGGTAGGCACCAGAAATCTGTTTTTTTTCGAAATCTGTCAACAACGCAGGCCAGCTTCCTAACTGTGCAATCAGAGCAGTCACTTGGAGTCCAGTTCTTAGAAGAGCCTGGGGTTAATGTTCTATCGTTGCCATCTTGAAATTCTTGGTGATTTTATCTTTGAACTTTTATGAGCGAAGTTCAGTGGGATAATGGAGCATGTGCATGAACATAGGAGATCCACACCATATGCTTGTGTACTACTCTTCCTTGCTGCCCCCTTTAGCATGTAGCATTCATGATGTTCCATGAGTGCACAGTACATGGGAGTCAGTGGGTCTCAATGCAAGTAGAAGGTAAGTGTATTATATCTGTAACTAAGTAAGCAGGGGTTCTGACATCCCCAAGAAGCCATACTTTCTGTTAGGACCAGAACTTCCTTGAATACAGAAAGAAGGCAAGGGTGTTCTTTAAGAAACACAAATGACCAAGGAAAACTATTATATCCTTATTCATGTTACTTTCCTATTTCAGCCAACAATTTACACTGAAAATGATGACGTAGAAGAAAAGGAAAAGGTAAAAATTCCTTTATAAAATAGTTCCTTTTCCTTTCAGTCCTTCCTTATTTATGAGGAGGAAAACTAGAGAGTATGGGTAGAATGTGAGCAAAGAAAGAAGTGAAACAAGAACAGTTGAGTTAGTTTCTACTGTTCTGGTAAGAACAAAATACACATGCATATACGAATTGTGTAGTTTCAGTGATTCTGCATATAAGTTAAATGCCCTTACATTTGCATTTAAATTGTCATTGCACACTATAAAGATAAATTATTAGTATGAATTTTACCATTTTAATTTTTTTAAACTTAGAACAACCTTAAATACCTAATAAAAAATACTATGACAAGTCAAGAGATTGACCATAGAACAAAGGAACAATCTTTGTATTTTGTTCTTTTAATGATGCTTCTTTCCTGATTTTTTAACAAGGGACCCTGCCTTTTCATTTTGTGCTGAAAAGTATGTAGCTATCCCTGTCTGTAACTTTTGGCCTGAATCCAAATCCAATTTTGGATTCTCCTAAGGAGCTCTCAGTTTATTTGTGATATGTTCCTCCCCAGTTCAACCAGCTCATAACCTAATAACCAACCTTCCCCACCCCAAATCCAGCAATAGTGTTGCCCTGTGGGCTGAAATCCAGAACACCCTAGAGATGAGACAAAGCACTGGACCTTCTAAATTTCCTTCAGGGGCAGGCAATTTGACTTGTTGGTCACATTTTTTGTTTGTTTTATATCCTTGCAGGAATATGGCCAGTCCTGTTTGCTTATGTATCAGAAGCAGTAAAATGCCTCAATAATTATATCAGCACTAAATTAAATTGACTCTCAATCTATGCCATAATTTGCCATCATGGATTCCTCACAATGATCAGCAGAGTTGGAATCAGAAAACCTAGGTGTGGCATGCTGTTTAAGATTACATGTTTTCATGTGTAAAACTGCAGTAGCAATACCAACTTCCAAGAATTTTTCTTGGAGGTATATGAAATTGCAAGTAGCAGCGTATAGGAGTTGCTCAATAATGCATATATATTTGCACTTGGCTATTGGTCAGTTTTGAATCACTGTCCAAGTAGCTTGGCCAGAATTTATTTTGAAATTCTGTCACCTTCCTCAACCAAGACATGATTTAAAAAGTAATGCAGCCATTGTAAAATGCCTTGTGAAATAATGCATACTAGGATCTGAAACTGTGTATGTGGCTTATTAGAATGATCATATTCAAAAGAGTTGAAGATGTATCTTGAATTAATGTTTCCTTGCCCTTCTCTTCTTGCCTTTATCATTTTTTCTCAAAACTTCAAATCTGAGCATTTTCCTTTGTTCTTAGAAAACCATGGAAACTGATCAAATTCTGCCACACTCTTTTCAAAACTCTTCTGTCAGTTCACTGTCATGCTTTTTTCCCACCTGATCAAATCAATGTACAGAATGTCTTAACTTATAAAATTCATAAAAAGAAATGGATTCACCTGCTGCTAAAATGATGACAACACTAGAGATGGCTATGATCAGAGCACAGTGATATCTCAGTGGCATAAAATTAAATGCTAAAATTATACTGGACCCTAGTTTATTGTCACATAAACTTAAAAAAAGATATTTTCCAAGAACCTTAGGCTTATCCTTTATCTACATATTTTTTAATTTGGTTCTATTAGATGCAATTAGGATACAAAACTAAACACATACAGACGTTCATAAATTTGAACCCCTTTCATTCATAACCTTGATAGGTGTACCTGTTTCAGTTTATGATTCCTATAATTTTCTCTAGGACAGAAGAAAGACACACGAAGTGATGTGAGCTTAAAATAGGAAGGACAAGTGTTACCCAAGCAGGTGGACAATTTACATTTGCCATGTAAATGCAATTTTTTGCAGTTATGTCTCAATTATTTATGGTATTAAAGGACAGGGATAGCACAGATGAAAGAATCATAGCATCTCAGGGTTGGAAGTGCTTAAAGGTCCTATAGTTCAATCATTCATATGATGGTTAAGTTAATTCCATAGCCTTCTTCCTACACCAAGTAGACTTCCAGCATGTGCTTGAATATCTTTAGTGATGGCAAAAGGCTACCTCATTTCATACTTGAATAATTCCATTAGATTTTGGCTGAATCTAAAGGACAAATCTTTCTATCTCTCCATAACTTCTACACCTATTCTTTGATAATGGAAAACAAGGACCACGCTTTTCAATCTTTGTATCTCTAGTGCTTGTGACAGTGCCCAACTGACACATAGTAGGATTTCATTCAGGTTTATTAAATAGAAATGAAATGCAGATCTAAAAATAGTGTCTGCCAGGCGATATTCTCTCCAGGCCTTGAAGAATTCCTCTTTAGTGATGACTTTGAACTTCCTTATCATCCCAATGCCTTCTCATTGAGCGACTTTTATTTGTCATCTCTTTCTAGTTATGTTGTCCCCAAAATAAAACAGAATATTGCACCTCTGTTCTTACAGGTACAGAGTATAGTGTACTGGCAACCCCATCAACCTAAAAACTACTTTTCAAATAACACAGCCCAGAATTAAAGTATCCTGTTCCAGCAGCTACCTCCTACAGAAAGACACTGATATTAAACCAAGTCCTTTATCACAGGCTGCTGCTACAGGCCTATATTTTCCTGAATTATATTCATAGATTTAAAAAAAATTATTTTGTTGACACGAGCACAAAACTTCAATGTAATCTTATTAAAGACTGGAAACATCTGGAGACAGTGAGCATCAGACCAGCTCGTGTTTGACCCTGACACTATTTTTTTTTTAGTAAATTTATTTATTTTATTTATTTTTGGCTTCGTTGGGTCTTCATTGCTGTGCGCGGGCTTTTCTCTAGTTGTGGCGAGCGGGGGCTACTCTTCGTTGTGGCACGAGGGCTTCTCATTGCGGTGGCTTCTCTTGTTCCGGAGCACGGGCTCTAGGTGCACGGGCTTCAGTAGTTGTGGCACACAGGCTCAGTAGTTGTGGCTCGTGGGCTCTCGAGCACAGGCTCAGTAGTTGTGGCGCACGGGCTTAGTTGCTCGGCGGCATGTGGGATGTTCCCGGACCAGGGCTCGAACCCATGTCCCCTGCATTGGCAGGCGGATTCTTAACCACTGTGCCACCAGGGAAGTCCGACCCTGACACTACTTATTAATGGCTGTGTAATCTTTACAAAGACCTTTCACTTCTGTGAGTCTCACTTTCCTTTGTTAATAGGGGATGAAATGTCTATTATTTAGGAATTATCTTTTGAAGGACAGTTACAAGAACAGAGGTACCATTTAGTGGATTAGGAAGACTGCAGGAGGAGAAATTTGATAATGAGCAGAAGCTTGGCATCCAGGTTCTGTTTTAGATGTGCTAAGTTGGAATGCCTATTAGACAATGAATGGTGAGGTCAAGTAGGCAGTAACAAAAAAAAAACACATGCCAAGAGTTCAGGAGAAAGTTCTAGACTGGAAATTTAACTTTGGAAGCTCAAAGCTATAGATGTATATAAGTCATGGAACTTGTAAAATTTCCTAGAGAATGAGAATAAAGGAGAGTGTCCTTGGGCCTGCCTATATTGGGAAGAAACAGCAATGGAGACCAAAAAAGACAGATCAGTGGGGTAGGAGGGGAACCATGAGAGAATGATATCCTGGGAGGGAAGAGAGTTTCAAGAAAGAGAAATTGATTGCTACTGTACTCTGTTAAATCCTGCTAAGAGGTTGGGTAATTTGAGGAGTCACACATTAGCTCCAATCTCCAGCTCCTAGAACACTGCCTGGTGTGTTATATGTTAAATGTTATAATGATAGATCTTGGTATTAAGTGGTAAATGTTATTATTTTAGATCTTGACTCAGTCATCCAAAATATTTGTTTATAACTTCCAACTTCAAAAATTTTACCTAATCACAGATTTAAAATAGAAGTCATGACAGATGCATAAGAAACAGCTTTCCGGGTATGAAATCTATTGACTGCTTAGGACACTTTGGTATGGTTGCCAAACCAGTTATGATACATTTAATAATGGTAATACTCTTGCCAAATTTCTCCCTTTTGCTCAAAAGAATAGCATGGAAAATCTGACCTACTGCCCTGCTGCTGAAGAATATGTTACTTGTAATAAATTCCCCAACTTACAGTCTAATACGTCTATCTAAAAAAGAAATTGGATTTATCTGATGTGATTTTTTCCACAGTGAACTCATGCCGCTCCTGATGATCCTTTTAACTCTGTACCTAATATCTTCATAATAGCATGTTTTTTAAACTCACATGAGACTGAAGACAAATTCTTTGGTTTGTTTGTGTACTTTTTTCCTACTGCTCTTTATCTTTTAAAAATTAAAAACTATACTTTCTCATCTTCAGTATGTCTTTCATCTGTGCCAGTTTTTTAAATTTAATATCAGAAATGCACTATCAATATTCCTCCCTGATTAGAAAATCTACAGTATCTGTAAAGGTAATATTTCCTAATTAATCTTATGAGAGTAAATTACTGACACAAACCTGCAGACTCAAGATATTCAATGAACCCCAAACAGGATAAACACAGGATAAACCCCAAACAGGATAAACAAAAAGAAAATCATGCTCAGACACATCATAATCAAACCGAGGAAAACCAAATGTAAAGAAAAAAGTCCTGAAAGTAGCCAGAGAAAACAGCACATTACATATAGGGAAATGATAGAAATAACTGCAGATTTCTCATCAGAAATCATGGGGGCTAGGAAAGAGTGGAAATAATATATTTTAAGTGCTGAAAACAGAAAACAAACAACCAGACAAAAAAATCTATCAATCCAGAATTCCAGATCCAGTGATAATATCCTTCAGGAATGAAGGGGAAATTAAAACGTTCTCAGATGAAGGAAAACTAAGAGAGTTTGTCACCGTCAGACCTGCTACAATAGAAATGCTAGAGGAACTTTATCAGATTGAAGAGAAGTGGTATCAGAGGGAAAACTCAGAGCTTTAGGAGTGAAGGAAGAGCAACAGAAATGTTAATATTTGGGTAAATGTAGTAGACTATTTTTCTCCTATTATGTTCTTTATAATATGTGTGACTCTTGAAAGAAAATATATCTGGAGGGGAAAGGTTTAATGTATGTAGATGTAATGTAAATGAAAACTACAACATAAAGACAGGCTAGATGGGACATATATTGTTGTAAGGCTTCTTCTATATTTTACTTTAAGTGGTAAAATATGAGTTATAAATAGACTAGAAAATGAGGTATGTGTATTATAATCCCTAGAGCAACAAATAAAACTTAATACAAAAAGATATAGTCAAAATGTTAATGGATGAATTAAATGAGATACTAAAAATATTCAAGTAAACTAAAAGAGGATTTACAAAAAAAGAGAGAAGAGAAAAAAAAATTCAGAGGGAACAAACAGAAAAAAGATAAAAGAATAGACAAATACTGATATATCAGCAACTACTTTGAATAAAAATGGTCTAAAGGCAACAATTAAAAGACAGAGATTGTCAGATTGGATTTAAAAGATAGATCAAACTATGTATAAGCTGTCTACAAAAATCCACTTTAATTATAATGATACAGTGAAACTAAAAATATAGAAAAAGATACCATGCAAACACTATTAAAAATAAAAGCTGCATTGGCTATATTAATGTGAGAAAATATAGATTTCAAAATTAGGAAAATCGCCAGGAATAAAGCAGTACATTACATAATGATAAAAGGGAAAATTCACTAAGGAAGCGTAACAAGCCTAAATGCATGTCCACCTACCAACAGAGAGCTCAGAATACATAAATCAGAAACTGAAAGAACTAAAAATAGACAAGTCCACAATTATACTCAGAGACCTAAAGACTCCTCTTATGGTCACTGATACTACAAATAGGTCAATAACCAGCAAGGATATAGGAGACTTGAGAAACATTACTGAACTTAACCTAATGACCTTTATGGAACACTCTACCCACAAACAGCAGAATATGCCCTCTATTCATGTGTACTCGGCGTATCTGTAAGATTGACCATATTCTGGGCCATATTTGGAGGTTGAACAACACGGCTTTGTTTCCCTGTCTCCTTGGTATGCTTCAGGCACAGGATGAGGGGCAGGGGGGTGAGCCGTGGGTGCTTAAAGAGGACGCTCAGGCTTGAGTTACTAATTTGAAACCTGAAACACTCATCCTCGCATTTGTCTCTGAACTATCTAAAATATGTAACATTTCTAGTGTATCAATTTTACACGCACAAATTAATATTAAAATAGATAGGCTAAAGCCAGAGTATCAAGCAAAACTTTGGACTTAAAGTATGTATCTCTTTCAAGCAAGTAATACTGATAAAGATGAGTATTGCTCATTCATTAACGATGCCCCTTCCACTTGGAGATACTAGTGTGGGTTGTAATGAAAGTCACTTTGAACTCAATTGCAATCCTGGTATTGAGAAATTATGCCTTAATCTATGCGGCTTCAAATGAGAGAATTTTAATATAGTCATCCAGACCATGCTACTCTTTCTGACCACCTTGATCCTCTATTATATACCCTCTTGCACTGATTCTTTCCCATTCAATACTTCAGGTTGCCATTAACACAGGACCCCCCCCCCCTCTTGATTAATAAGAAAAGGAGCTTAGAATGTGTTTTAACATCTTCAGCTTCCTGGTGTTTGTCAAATACTCTTGTTTTACAAGAAGCAGTTTTCTTGTAGGGCTGTGAGTGTGTCTGCATAATTTTTCATCAAGGCAATAATGTAAGATCCTAAATCACAAGCATTCTTTGCAAGTCCCTTAAGTGTAGTGTAATTTGGAACCGGCAATCCATTTCAAGTTCGGTAAATTAAAGGAGAAATAGCCAAGCACGAGTCGGAAGAACAGGCCTGACTCCTACGCCTGCAATTTCAACCCAATGGCATAAAATGCCGAGCCATTATTCTTCCAATTTAGCTTCCTCAGCTTTCATGTTCAAAACCAAATTCATTCTAAAAGTAATCAGATCAGATAAGGACTGTGCTGGGGAGGAGGGCGGCGGGATGCTAATGACACCGCGGAGGAAACGGTTGGAAGGTTCTGGTGTTTTAACATTCAGGTTATTTGACGGAGCATATTTTAAAATGATTTTTCCAGGTTAGTTTAATTGGAGTATCAGAAATCCTTTCATCTGTTTTGACAATTGAAATGATGATGTGCAGCCTGCCCCGTGTTTAGACTGTGAGAGACAGGCACTTCCGCATTGATGTTCCAGCTACTGAGAATTTAAAAGGACAGGAGCAGCTAAAGGCCGATTAGCCATGGAGAACATTAGCTTCGCTACCTCTCATATGGAGACAGACATTACGTCAAGCATGACAAGCCACTCTAGCATTAAAGTCTTAGCGGCCTCCAAGTCTCAGGCTTACCCTTAAGTTATTTCATTAAAATACAAAATCATGTTGACCTAATTTTTTGACAGGTTTCGAAGACAGTAAAGATCTCCTCCCTTGCCGTACCTACCCTGTCTTCCTCTTCATCCTGCCATAACTCTGGGGACTTTGCCAGTTTCGTTCAAGTCCTTGCAGAACGCCAATCCCTTTTATTTTAATCAAGGTAGAAGCTCCGGCTTTAAATGCTTTCTTCGCTCATCTCCAAACATGTATGCCCAGACACTTCATCGGCATGGGAACTTCTATCAATAGCAGTAACTCTTCATGTCCTTGGGGGGAAGAGAGCTACTCAGCATTCAGCGGAGAAGCCGGAACCGCCTGGATCAGTCTCATTATGTAGGCCATATGCAATAAGCCATGGTACCTAACAGCTGCTGGTGGTAGGATTAAGGGGAAAATATTTAATTTGATGCAGGAGCGCGTGTGCATGATTTCAGCCGGAGCTCTTACCTGCTCCCTGGGGTGTGTGTCAGATATATGGTAGAACGCAGAAATCGTTTAATTGTGTCAACACCATGTCCAGATGTTTGTTTAAAGTAAAATTAGTTTTTGCCGCATACGTTGATTAGTTGACGGGCTATTCGACTGTCACAGAGGCTACTGGATACAAAGACAAAATTGGCTTGGTTAATCTGAGCAAAGGGGAACAAGTCCTCTGAGATCAGGGGAAACACAAGCAATGTAAATTCGGATTGGTCTTTGTATTCTGTAAATCAATAAAACAACAGGGAAGTGTGAAGAATAGGCTAGATCATCTATCAAACTGGTTTTTATTGTGTTTCTATTTCTATCCCCTGGTAAACATGTGCCTTCAGTTTCCCATGAATAAAAGCATTTGACAAAGGAATAAAAATGGACTGGAGTTCACTGTAGATGCAGTGCCAATGACAAAGCAAGGGTTGCGGTGGGTGGAGAAGGTAGCGAGCAAAGATGAGAATCAAAAAGGCTGCTTCCTGCAATCTCAAAGCTAGATCATTCTAAAATTCTCAGGTGACAGGTGGTGAAAGTGAAGATAGATTTTATGTATCTACTGCAATGAAGACTGTACTTCATGCAGAATACTAATCAGGATTTTTTTTTTTTAAAGGCAACTGCATTGTCTTAACAGGCTTTAAAAAAAGAGAGGTGCACACAGGCACACACACACACAAAAGAAATCAGCTAAGGAGGCTTGTGTTGCAACCAAGATTTCTCCCCACCAATCACTTTCAATCACAGAAGAAATAACAAACATGCTAAAATAAGCGAACGCTAATTTTGTGGCCCAGTGAAGGGCCTGGCTCTTTTAAAACCAAACAGTCTTCTTGTTCTTTAAGCCCCTTTTTAAAAGCAAGCATTTCACCTGATTGCTTTCACGGAGGGACTCCTTTTATCTGTGTCGACAGTTCGCACTGTCATTGTGTGTTACCTTTCGGTGCTCACAGAATCACAGAATCGCATTCTAAGACCACCCTCCCCGAGCCACGCCGTGCCCTGAGATACTGCGGAGAAAGAGGAAGGGACAGAAAATGCAGATTTCGGAACTGAGGAGCAGCACGTTATATTTGCAGTAGTCAAGGCGAGCTGGGCAGAGTGGTACAAATCTTCCCTTCCGAGTGTCTGAAAGATGGGGGCGTCTTTGTGGCATTATCTTCCCAGGTGCCCCAGATGGCACAGTGTATTTCTAATGGAAAACCATTCATCTGGCCCTGGGACTGTACGTGTTGTACATCACGATGGTTCATGGAGGAAACGAGCTCAGACAGCTGAAGCAGAAGGCGAAGGGCATGCGGTGGTGAAGGCATAATGGAAGAGAGGAACAAAAGGGCAGGCGAGTGAGTCAGAAGCTGGGGAAGGGGAGGAGAAGGCTGTTATTTCTCCGTAATTCCCCAGGATCCACTCCTGCTTGGGTTGGCGGTGAGAAAAAACCAATTCAATTTGAAGGTGGTTCGGGGTAAATGAACCAGGGAATTGAGCTGCTGGAATCTAATTAGGGACCCCTCAAATTACTACTACCTGCCCAACAGAAAAGTCAAATGGCTGCACCAGCCGAAAGAGTTAGGGAAGTTGGCAGAATAAGCAGTCCAGAAGGAGAAGGTTTGCAAACCTTCCAGATTCTCTCTCTAAAACTCTTAGAAGTGAATTGTTTTAAAATGTTAATGCCATAGGCATAGAAGATTACAAAGCAGAAAATATGGCCACAGAAAGGGCAGATGTAGGACCCCCAGATTTGAAAGGCCTGTAGCGTCTCCACTCCCTCTGGGGAAAGGCGAGACCCTTGGTATTCCCGTCTTCATCCTCAGGGATGCTTCATGAGAACAGGGACCAATTCCCTACTACATAGAGAAAGCACATAACCCAGCCCCATAGAGAGATGGTAAATGCTGGTGGATACAGTGACGGGGGTGAAGGAAAGATAGGGTGTGCAGGATTGGTCCTCTGAGCTCACCCCTTGTTTCCTGGCATCACATGGTTCATTTCAACCTTCTGATATCTGCTTATTCAAAGGTGACCCACTTTGGGCCTTTGTGTATTTCTCCTTGAGGGGAAATATAGCAGGATATCTAAACATGGTCTTGGGGAAATAGAACTAGAACCATACTCGGTGTCAAGATATCCAGTGGAGCGCTGACATTCTCACTAATCTGCGTAACTTTGGGAAACTATTTTGAGTGTCATTTTAAGTTCATTTGTAGTTGGATCAGAAAGTCTTTAAGAGCTATTACAGCTTCTAAGTCTGAGGATTCCCCTCACCCTCAAAAGGCACATTTTTGTAGTATTTTCTCAATTAATTTTAGACACATTTTGGTACAAAAGACATGGAATGAACACCCAGAACAATAAAAGACCCAGCAGCTGCTGTCACCTCTGAAATTGATTTCCATCCTGGCTCGTACTTCAAACCTTTATTCATACACAGCAAATCAAAAATCTACATGAAAGGCAAAATGTACTTTTATTTACTGCATGATTATCGCCATTGCCACTGCTGATCTCTCCCCAAAGCCTTGTAACAACTACAGTTGCCTAGATTTCAGGCAGATCCCTGAGGACAGAAAAGGGAGCCAATAAATCCAAAGGAAATAAGTGAAATGGAATAACGTTGTCCTTTTCTGCTTTCGCCAGGAAAGAAAAAATTATGTTTCAAGAGGTCAATTAAATGAGCAGCTACAGTTTTCCTCCACGGAATAAAGAAGGCTCTCATACCAAACCTTGTACAGAAACACACAGTAATAAAACACATTAGCAGGAAAAAAGATTAGTAGCTAACCATAGCACACATGAATAGGAAATGCACACACACACACACACACACACACACACACACACACACGAGTCAACTGCCTATCCCTTAATACAGGATTGCTGTATTATGTTAAGCCAGGCTGGTTCCCCTGCCACCTAGCACATGATATTCAGATTGTCTTCTACCATCATCAGTGGTGGGGAGCTCAGGGAATTCGAGTTTGTTACCAGTCTAAGCCAAACTTAATAGGAAAACTTGCATCAGGAAAATGTGTGATTCATCCCCAAAACAAAAATGCTTGAAATATATCCATTCTTTGGATGAATCATTGAGAGTTTGTCATGTAAAATATCATGTGCTGACACTTTGGGAGGTGACAGTGTGACTTCACATTTATAAAGGTGGGTTTTTTCCCCTTAAAGTAGCCAATGGGGGTGGGGGGTGGAAAGGAGTCACTAATGGTTCAATTAAGCTTGAAGGATCTAGAAGGTGGTAACTATCTGACACCTCTTATTGTTCCCATCCTATTAACTAATAAGTTAGTCTCTGCCTCCGCGTAACTCTTGCTGTTAATACCGTGACTCATTTAGTTGTCACCAGAACAATATGAGTTTAAAAGACTAGATTTAGAGAACAGGGCAGCTGCAGGTGCAGGGCTCAGGAGCACAACCCACGTCATCCCCACCCAGTTTAAAAGCAGAAAGCAGATCAAAGCTGTCCCTTGGGCATTCCTTCTGATTTACAGGTTTACCTTGTTATCAAAACAGAGAGATTTCTTTTTTTTTTTTTTTTTTTTTCCAAAACCTCGCTTGTACTCATTCCAGCACCAGGTTAGCAGATATTCAGGACCAGGACACAGCTTCCAGTTTTTCTGCCAATATACCCTTCTTTTTCATCCCTACTCCAACCCCCTTAAAAAATAGAAAATAACAAAGAAATCTAGAACTGTATCTACACAAACCCCAAAATATAGTTTCATTTTGAAGTCACGTGATGCTGCAATTATTTGTATGTGTACACAACTGATTGCATCAGCTATTTAAAGATTGCTGGAGAGAAAGGGATTGCTCACTTGAGAAGTGGTCACTCAATCCAATTAGCTTAATCATTTGACTTTAACCAGCATGATTCAGTTATCTGAATCATGAAGCAGGCAGACTGGGTTGAGCATTTGCAAACTGATCTTTTTCTCTGTGATTAACTTTAATGGTGACATAAATAACAAATGTGATGCAAAACTGGATAAACCTGTGACTTTCTGAAGAATTCTTGTTTTCCAGGATGTGCAAAGTTTACTCTGAGTAATAAATCCAATTGAAATATTTACTGAACATTTCTAAGTTCAAGATGTTCTATTAGACACTGAAGCAGCACACAATGACTCAGTTTCTGGCCTCAAGTTTTCAATCTTAAGCAGAAGATGGATATGTAAACAGGTATTCATAAGGCAAAGAAAAACACAATGTGCGAAATAAAGTAACAATAATATGTAATGAGAGCAATTAATTGTGAGGGGAAGGAAGTCAGAAAAGGCTTGGGCTGGCCCTTGGAGGGTAAGGAAAACAATTAGAGGTAGCAGAAAGAAATGCCTTGAGGGCCAGCCAGGTAACAAAAATCTGAGGAACACTAGAGGGCTAGAGCTGGCAGCAAACTGTACCATCAATGACGCACGGAAAAGATTTCAAAGTCAATTTTAAAACTGTCTTGACAAACCAAAATATAGCCGTGGGTCCGATTTGACCTTCCTTGGTCACACGCACTTTAGTTAGTTAGAAACAGAATGATCAGGAAAGCACTGCTGACAAAGAAGCAGAGCAAGGCAAGGGCCAGGGACGTGTCTGCCCTCTGATTGCCAACCTTCCTCTCTCGGCACACTTTTCATCTTAATCCAATAACCTCTGGGATTTAGGTCAAAGGTGTTTAGAAGAATTGAGCTTCCCATACTGGAACCCATCATTCAAATTTCTTTCCTATGAGTTCCGACCTTACTCCCTCATGGATGAAAACAGAACTTCACCTTGAACCTATTCCCCTCAAAGTAACCCAGACTTTAGAACAGAATTCCTAATGCATTCCTAATGCTTAGGTTTGTCATCAGCCAGTCATCCAGCCAGACCACAGTTACAGAGACCCTTCAGAATTCGTGTTCTGCCTTCTCTTTTTCTCCCCTCCACCTACAGCCTGAGGAGTTGCCCAAGCCCCAGCCTAATGAAGTGAATGCTGCCCCCTGCCGACAGATTTCCCTGATGCCAACTGCCTGTACGTCTCTTCCACCTCTGAATACCGCTGCTATGCTTCCGCAGACATCAGGACTTACCAGGACTCCCCCCAGTTGTTTCTTGGCAGATGCTTGGGCGAAGAATGCTATCCATCAGTCTCAACCTCTTCAGCATCTAGAGCAAGTCCATTCCAGCAGAACTAGACCAGTCCCAGGGGGGGCTTCCATTTCTAAGACTCAGCCCTCTCCTCTTTCAACCCATTCTGCTTTCATTCACAGAGCTGTGCTGAGGTATTCTCTGAGGTACGATGAACCTTGATCTATTCAAAATAGCAAGTACATAAGTCATTCAATAAGTAGGCATTGTGCCCTGCCATGTGCCAGGCCCTCTTCTGGGGAGACAACTATGAACAAGACAGGCGCAAACCCTTCCCTTATGGAGCTGACATTTTTATAGGAGAGACAGACAACAAGTATAATTAATAAGGAAAACTCATTGTATATTAGATAGTGGTAAGTGCTATGGAAAAAAAAAAATGAGCAGAGAAGGAGGACATAAAATGTCATGGGGATGCGGAGGCCAGGGGAACCTCTCTGAGATGGTGAATTTAAGTAAAGACCCTAAGGACAGGAGGAAGTTACCAGAGGGCTTTCTCGAGAAAATCAATATGGGCAATGAGACAGCAAGTGAAAAGGCCCCAAGGTAGGACTGTCTCTAGTACTTTCATGACCTCTCAGGAGGCCAGGGAGCAGAGCGTCTAAGGGATCATGTGGGAGAAGGAGCTTACAGGTCATGAAAAGGACTGGGGCTTTACTTTGAGTGAGATGACAAACCATTGGCAGGTTTCAAGCAGGGGAGTAACAGGCTCTGAATTAATGTCTTCACACAGCAAGAGGCCCGTTAGGAGGCAGTTGTGATCCAGGTCCAAGGTGAGGGTGGCTTGGACCAGATGAGCACTAGATCCATGTAGTTACACTAAAGCGGGCCTGGAGAGAGGTCATGGAAACATCCAGATGAAGGAGGCTTTGAATGATATGCTAACAAGTTTAGACTTTATTTTCTGAAGAGTGGAAAGAAACGATAGAATTTAAATATTTTAGGAGAATTTTTTTCTACAGAGTTTAAATATTTTTAGAAAGGGACCTCTGGCAGAAATATTGAAGGTAATTGGAATAGAAGAAAAAGAGAGTTGTTAGCAGGTCCTTGTATTGGACAAGGCAATAGGTAATGCAGAGCTCAACCAGGAGAGAAGCAATGTACAGAGAAAGACTTTGAAGATACGAGATAGTGAGATATTTGAAGACAAGCAAGTAGGTTTTAATAATCTTCCTATTTCCAGTGTTCACCACAGTGCCTGGAACACAAGAGACATTCAATAAATGCATTCATTCATTCAAAACTATTCATTGAATGGCTTTAAAAAGCAAAATAGATTGGTCTCTTGGTTTCCTGGGGTTACCATAACAAATTACTACAAACTTAGTGGCTTAAAGCAACAGAAATTTATTCTTTCAGAATTACGGAGGCCAGATGTCCGAAATCAAGGTGTTGGCAGGGCCATGCTCCCTCCAAAGACTCCAGGGGAATATCTTTCCTTGCTTTTTCCAGCTTCTGATAACTCCTGGCATTCCGTGCCTTATGTCAGCATAACTCCAATCTCTGCCTCTCTCCTCACATGGTCTCCCTTCTATCTCTCAATGTCTTCATTTTTGTCTAAGGACATCCACCATTAGGTTTGTGGCCCACAATAATCCAGGATGGTAACGATAATTCACGATGGTATAAGATCTTTATATTAATTATATCTGCAAAGACTCTATTTCCAAATAAGGTCACATTCACAGCTACGAAGGGTTAGGGCTTGGACAATATCTTTTTAGGGACAGTATTCAGCCCACTACATTTAGATTTATAAAGGCATGATTCTACAGTTAAACTGTCCAATTTAATCCCCATTTCTGCCATTTAATATCAGTATTTCCTTGAGTAAGTTATTTATCCCCTCTGGGCCTCAGTTTCCCCATCTGTGAAATGGGGTTAATAATAATTTTTTTTTTTTTTTCTTAGAGCTATTGTGAGGCTTATGAACCAACCTGTGTCAAGTACCTGGCCCACAGTAAATACTCAGCAAATGTTTTATTATTATTATTATAAAATATTGATATATGCAGCCAAGCTTCCAGAGGTATATAGACACAGCACATATGTTATGTGAGGCACATCTTGAGGAATGTGTCAAAGTTAATCAGACACAGAAAGAGTCTGGGGTGTGAGGGAGAAAAGAGTGATAAGGTACAGATGTGAGTTCTAGGCTGAGGTGGCAACATTTGCAAAACTGTGGAGACTAGAGATATGACAGCATATTGTCCATTTAGGGACCTACAAATAGCTTAGTGTATCTGCAAGGAAGGGGACAGGGAGAACATGGCCGGAGACAACAGTGGAGAAAATAAGCAAAAGTCAGACCACGAAAAGTCCCAGTGTGCCCTGCTAAAGAGTTGGAATCCATCCTGGAAGGAGTGGAGAACCACAAAGAATGAGAAATCAAGAGTGACATGGGGTGAACATGCTTACATTTCAGAGCAGTCTCTGCAGCTAATGAAGACCACGGCTCTCCAAATGTTGCCTTATTACCTACCACATTAATGAACGTGGGGGACATACCCCATGCTTGCAATATACATTTATTTGTTGTATATTTATTTTTTACATGGATGTACTAATAATACACCAATGTAAAAGCATTAAAAAGCTTTAAAAATAATAATATACAGTTATTTTAATCTTAAATGTTATTTCATTGTCAGTTCAAAAAACTCTTTGCAGCCACTTAAAAATTACCATTAATAATAATATTTTAGTGAAAATATGTGATTCAATATTTTATTAATTTGAAAATATTAGTTTAACATTTTAGGAGACAGTGATTTGAAGCTCTGATTCGAAATTCACTCTAATTGGATATTTAACCTCATGAAAACACATAGAGCCAAGACAGGGCCACCTTTGGCTGTGCTTACTGAATCATGACAATCACTTTTCAATCCCCTCCGCCAATTTTGTATTTGTGAAATTCAGCTTGTAAATTTTTGTCTTCCCTGATGTCAATCAGTTGTACTGGAAAACTAATAAGATACAGCATTTTTAACAAAGGTGTTCAGACACACACAAAAGTCTATTTCTTTGGAAGATTTTCAGAACCAGTTAGAAAATTCCATTTCTAAAATATTTAAGTGAACAGATATGAAAATTATTATATATGGCATGCATCTTGCTTTTGACAAAATATTGTATAACCTGAATATAAAGTAAGAATGAAAGCATAAATGAAAAAAACTCATATTCAGAGTGTTCTTTCCACAGCAGCAATTTCTTTCAAAACCGTTAATTTCTTAATAATTGTTAATATGTCACTTTAACATGACACAATGAGTTTGTTTTTTCAAAAATATCTGCTGGGTAATAAATTACTGACAGATAGATGCTTTTCACAGCCAATATAGTCTATACATCTCTTTGTACTAGTGGGAAACTGCCTAACATATTTAAGTCAGACAACACTTAGGTATTTGTTTTAAGGTCAAAAGTGAACTTTGGTGCAAAATATCTTCGTGGTTACGCCCCATCTCATTAACAGAGAACCATAAAGAGTTAGCTATTAAGATAGTATCCATTTATTTAAGAGGAAAAATGCAAACTGTGTGTTCTTTTGTCCCAAGATCAAGAATAATAAAGCATATCCCCCCAAACTAAATCCTAATTGAGGTACTAGCTCACCTATAAAATACATGCTAAAAGACTTGAAATTAATTCTAACCATCAGTTCATTACCTACAATTGGGCTATATAATAGAAGATAAAATGTTTTCAAGGGAAGCTAAAAGGCTGGTAGAAGAGATGTCTGTGGGAAGAATTGTGAGTGTTTCATGAAGCCCTGTCCCCTACCGTGTGGCAAGGTAAAGGGGGAGCTCTTAAGGCAAGTGAAGGATATTTCGAAAGAACTACTCAGAGCTCTTTAGTGGGTCCTCTGGGCTTTGAGGAACACAGGAACTAGTATTGACACATTCAAGATGCTCTGATGTCAGATCAAAGAAAAGCAGCTGCTTTGGGATGACCTGCTCATTCTGAGTGGTCAACGCAAAGGATGGTGAATTTCCCGCGAGTCAGACTGGGTCATCCTAGAGAATAGTGGACCTCCCAAGGCCCCAACTCAGAGGGACCATAGGAAGTGGAAGAGAAGATAGGGTAAGAGAAGGAGTAGAGAGCTGAGGGAAGGGAGACATCTTATTTTGGATGATGGCTTAGAGTTTGAGTAATAGACCAAATTGGACATTTTATTACAATAGAGTAACTAGAAAAGCTCAAGATTTCCCCCTGAAGTAAGGAAAGACAAGCTACAGCAAGTTTGCAGGGACGGTCATCACAAAGAAGTCCATTCACCCCAACATGCTAAGGAATGTAAGAGTCATCTCACTATGACAACCAGGCTGGTAAAATGTGTTTCCTGAAATTAAAAGTCCTAGGCACAAAGTAGCTACTCAATAAATGCTTATTATTTGATTTAGGATTGTAAACATTTTAATGATCTTTATTCATTTAGTGCGTTGCTGGCAGAGCTATATCTGCAACCTCTATTGAATACATTGGATCACATAGCTTCTGTCCTTTATGGCTTACTTTCCATTGGAGAAAACTTGTTTTCCTCAGCACAGACCAAATAATGAGGACCATAAAGCTTGCTCTTTTTAAAGCATTTAGAGTAAAAATAATTTACTTCTCTGAGTTTGTACATTTCCCCCTACAGAACCAAGTTTTCTTTGGTAGGTTGTTCAACTAAATAATGTTGTAATGAATAATGAATAACAGCAATCTACTGCATACAAGCAGATTTTCTCAGACAGTTGCATATGGTAGGAAAGTGTTTGCAGAAAGAGCAGGCCTGGGGAATATTCAGAGTGTTCAATAATGCAAGAGCACAAAGATTGAAACTTTCTTTTGATTCAATATAGTTTGGAGGCTGGTGTGGCTGGACAGAGAATGAAAATGAACATTTAAAGCACTGAGAATTGTACTGAGATGAAAGACTCTACAAGTATAAATCATAAATTAATCTGCTGCCTAAATGAAACGAAAATAATTCTCATTTAAATCCCATTCTTCCTTCGGAAACCAGGGTGAGCCCCTCTTTCTCTGAGCAGCTCTCCCTGGCCTTTTCACCCCCTAGTCACAGCGCCCTGGCCCTCCTCTGAGCAGATCCCACCCACACCTTATCTACACCACAGCCGGCACTTTGTAGCTTTATCCTGAATTACTGGTTCCTGTTCATCTGCAAAGCGTACTGTTTCTCCAACTACTTTTGTTTGTTTAGGTATATTTTAGTAGAAAAAGACTACAAATATTTTCTCTGTAATATCTGTAGTACCTAATACCCCACTATCTGAGCAAACCTAGAGTTGGTCTGTTGATTAGATTTTCCTCAAATCTTTTTGTTAGTTATCTCTGGATGGGTACTCAGGATTGGCATGGAGACAAGAAAGGTACTGAAAAGGAGAAGGGAGAGGACTCTATGTGTCTATGTATAAACAATGTGGTTGAAAGTCAGAGGTGTGAATAGATAGATGGCTCTACTAGTCAACAGCCAATTGGAATCCTCCAGTAATTTTCTAAATGTGCTACATACTTAAATTAGAAAAGCTTATCAATACCTATCTAAACATCACGACAGGGTTGCTGATAAAAAGGGATAATTTACAGAAAATATTCTGAGATGAAAATGAAATATATAAAACATTCAGTATTTAACTTCACCCTCAGTTTACCTTAAATACTGCTTATTAAATATACCCTCGCTTACACTCTATCAGCCACAAAGATAACAACAATATTGCAACTGTTACACTAATGTAGTTTAAAAAATTAAACATGATGATGCAAGTGTTATATTTTTCCCAGAATTGATTTGCCCTGTATCCATAGGCTATAGAATGCCCTTGACAATTTAATAATATATAACAACATACATACATACAGATATACATACATATGTATACCTGTTGAGCTCAAATCAGCCAATTTAATTTCATGTCAAGATGGTTGTTTCTGTTTAGAACTTATAGAAGATATTCTGAATTTTTTACATTTCAATTAGTTGAGTATAACTTTCTACAGCTTTAGATTGTAAACCTTCTAGGACAGAGTCCATATTTCTTGGGTAGATCTACAAAGGCCAACTTGAATGCTCATCACACAAAAGGCTCTTTCTAATTGTTGCAGGCTGAATAGAGAACAGGACAATAGTGGAGGGGGAGAAAACGTGTCGAATTTTGAACTACTTTATGAAGCCTCTCTGGGTCTACTCCTTCAGTGCCTTACCTTGTGAAATCAACAGGGAAAAAAAAAAACGAGAGGCTTCTATTCTTAAAGCAAACAAAGAAACAGATGTGTTCAGCTTTCATACTTTTTTTTTTTTTAATCTCTGCCATCCTGCGCTGGGTGACAATTCTTTCTTCAGTGTGAAAAGAAACAGGTTGTTTTAGTAATTAACTATCTTCAGGTTCTTTTCTTCCTTAGATATTCTCCAAGTCACACATGTTGTTATTGTGGACAAATCACTATAAACTAAACCAACAAAGGATAAAAGACTGAAGTAAAAATAAACTAATATTCCTTGACCTCACCTCCTGGAAGCATATTGTTTTTTGAAATGATTGCTGTGGAAACAGAAAATCATTAATGGTTGAAAGCCTGAGACGATGCTTTAGAGGAAAAGGTTATGGACATATGAGGATGATAAAAATATTTGTATATAATGTATCGTGCCATAAGTGGCTGTGTCTCTACTATTTGTACACGTAACTCTTTTTGAAAGGTGAAGATGCTCTTAAATGAAAGCAGTTCCTAAACAACTCCAGGTGAAATCATGGTCTTACTCTTCCCCTGAGAATTACTTCATGTTCTATAAAAATATACACATTTCTAGGTTGTGATTTTCTAAGTGTTCATAATTCTCTTTTGAGACATGGAGAGTGGTTCTGTTCCAATCGAGGCTGTGAATCAGATCTCTTGATCAGTAACAGTCCACGATGGGTGGATGAAGGCCGCTGGGTTCAGGGGCTTATTCATGTTCACCCGCCCTCACAGTGCAAGGCTCACGTGTGCTCCAGAGCCCTACCGTCTGGGTTGTTTTCCGAGCTCTGCCACTTACTACCATGTGTCCTTGGGCAAGGTACTTGCTCCCTCTGCCCTCAGATTTCTCATCTGATGAGGCCATAATAACACAGCCCATCCCTTACAAGTATTGTCAGGGTGAAGTTAGTAAATGCATGAACGCTTAGAAAACTACCAGGCATATAGTTAAGCCCTTACAACCTATTAATTATTATTATTACTGAGGCTGGGTCCACTGCCAACCCATTTTTCCTGACTACACACCAAGTGACATTTGCCTCAGCTACTGTTAACCCAAACGGAGCTTTCTTGAGATTTCTAGAATCCTATTTGCCCTCCTATCCACTTGCTTAATATAAAGTGCAATTTCGACACTATTTATGCAGTCCGAGGTTCCCTTAAGTGTCAAAATGATACCGAAGGATAAAACATTTGTTGACCACAGACCTCAAGAGTCAGACTGCCAAAGATGAAATCCCAGTTTTGCTATGTAAGCCATATATCTTTGGAAAGGTGCATGAATTTCTGCATGCCACTTTCCTTATCTATAAAATGGATATAATCATAGCCAACTCTCAGAGGACGGCTGTGAAGAGAACATTAGTTAGTGACGTAAAGCATTCACCCTCGTAGCCCAGTGCCTGGCTCAATGTAAATGGTCAAAAATCTTACAGGGAGACAAAAGACAAATGAGAAATGCAAATACTGCTGTGAAACCCATTGAATTCCCAGAGGAGTCAATGCCCTGGAAGTCCCTCCTTCCCAAAACTGGAGTAAATCACAGAGATAGAAAATTTCTTGTCACTTCCAGGTCATGAGTTCTTGCTCTGCGGTGGTCCTGGAGCTCTGTGAAGCCACATGGGGAGAGGGCTTCCCGCAGCATGAAGGGCAGAGAGGACGCCTTGCAAAGCGTTGGGGAGCCCAGACCCCCAGTAGCCCCTCAGAAGCCTGTGCTGCAGAAGATCTGAACCTGGAGGAGGTCATGCTCTCAGTCAGAACTTTTCATGGAAATTCTTTCACTCGATCACGCATTCCTCTTACACTATGTTGGATGCTGTGGTAAATGCCCCAAATCAAAACTCCAATCCAGGTTCTTGAAAGAAGTACCTGGGGGCGTCATGGGGTGGGGGGAGAATCAACCAACACACACCAGTTCCAGTAGGAAGACAGTGGAAGCTTAGTCTGGAATCTCCCACTACTTCTTGGAAATCATCCAGAGAAACAAAGATAATGGAGAAACCCACAAATTTTCAGTGAACCTGGGGTTCAGATAATACCCACAAACTCCAGGTTGTGAGTTGGTATTGCTCAAGTTTTATCTGACCATCAAGCCTATGCCAGAAGTTACGCGTGTGCTCTAGGGGAAAAATAAGGTGTTTGGAGGGAGTCTAGTGATGGTAGAGGTCAGAATGTTCCAGCCAATGACGTGTCTCAGAGGAGAGGGTCTCTCTCCTGAGAGAAGCTGCTGTGAGCAGAACTGAGGTGGCACAGGGCACTCTCAGTGAGGGAAAGAGAGAGAGACGATCCAGGATATGTCCAGGGAAACCCACTGAGGGCAGATCCCTGAGAGAACCTTCCAAAATACCTTCTAAAAGTGGATGCTCCCTTTGGTGGGCAAGGGCCGTATCCTATGACAGTGTGAAGAAGCAAGGAAGCCCTGGGCTCTCCTGAAGCAGGCAGAGGTGCTGTGGTCAGTGAGAGCAAACGCAGGGCAGAAGGAAACCACTGGACGCATTTGCATTTTCTCACCATTGCAGAGCAAGTGCAAACACTATGTGCTGGGCACATGGTCTAAGCACTTACATGTATTAGCTCATTTAATGTCAGTAATCTTAAGATTCAGGTTCTCTTTCTATTCCCGTTTTACTGATGAGAAAACTGAGGCACAAGTTTGCCCAAGATCATCAGCTAACAAACGACAGGACCAGTACTCAACCCAGGAAGTCTGGCTCCAGATTCTATGCTCTGATCCCCTATCCTGTACAGCCTCTGAAAGGCGGGGAGGGAGATGGAGGAGATTTTGCAAGGTGTCCTCTCTCCATATATTAAGGAGAGCCCTTTTCTTATCTCTGGAGCAATAGAAGTAGAGTCCCTGAGGTGTAAACCCTCAAAGTACCTGGACACTCCCACACCACAGAACCTTTCTCTTGGTAATCCAGGAAAACAATGACTATTAAGAAAGGCATGTAACGAAGTGAGAGAGTGACATGGACTTATATATACTACCAAATGTGAAATGGCTAGCTAGTGGGAAACAGCTGCATAGAAGAGGGAGATCAGCTCGGTGCTTTGTGACCACGTAGAGGGGTGGGATAGGGAGGGCGGGAGGGAGACGCAACAGGGAGGAGATATGGGGATGTGTGGATATGTGTAGCTGATTCACTTTGTTCTAGAGCAGAGACTAACACACCATTGTAGGGCAATTATAGTCCAATAAAGATGTTAAAATTAAATAAATAAATAAATAAATAATTTATGCCCCCCCCCCAAGAAAAAAAAAAAAAAGAAAGGCATGTATTCCATATAAATAAAAGTATGGAAAAGAGCAATACAATATTCCTAAGGATGAAAACTCACTAGAAAAATTTTGTCAAAGAGAAGATGAAAGTTATTAATATGAATTAAGAAAAATCTTAAGGAAGTTATTGGAATTGTAAAAGATACAAGATATCAGGAATTAAACCTCCGCCAACAGGAAGATATGAAATAAACAAACAGACCTCAAGATAGAAATAGGAAAAAAAAAATACCAGCTAAGAAATTAAGTCTAAATTATAAGGAACACAAGGAAAATTAGTTAAATTTCAACACAGAAATTAAAAACTTCTGCTTGGCAAAACAAACAAAAAGCACTACAAGCAAAAACAAATGTCAAATGATAAATGCGGAAAAATGCGAACAACTCACATGATATTAAAAGGGATAATATTCCCAATATTTAAAGACACCCTAGAAGTCAGTACGAAATGGAACAACCTAGTAGAAATATGGGCAGGGATTATGAACAGACAATTAACAAAAACAAAAAAAGACAATATAAATGAACCTTACACGTATAAAAATATGCCCAACCTCATTCATACTAAGAGGATACAAATTAAAAATACCCTGGTATATCAGTTTTACCTGTCAATTTTGCAAAACCAACATTTTGACAAGATGCTTCATTGGCAAGGCTATAGGGAAAAGGGCATTCTCCTGCATTACTGGTGGGAATGCCCTATGGAGGGTATTTTGGGGGCATATTTAACAAAACGATAAATACATTTAGCGTTTGACTCAGCAATTCTAATCCTGGGAATTCATCCTACAGATACAGTAGCACACATGACAGATAATGTATACACAAAACTACTTCCTGCAATATTGGTTGTAATCAAACATTTGGAAATTGCCCAGTGTTTTTCAGTCCGGAGCTAGTTAAATTAACTAGGGTACATATACATGAACAAATATGAACTATTAGTTATCTCTCAGGTGTGTGGGGCTGGAAAATGAGATAGAATGGGTAGAGATGAGAGTCATGCTTCTCAGTATTTCTCCTGTTACATCGTTTTGATACTTTTTAGTATTATATACTTGGATTTTTGTGTTTGTTTTTGTTTGAGTTTTGAGGCTTTTACAAAATTTTTATAACACTGACTTTTTGAAGAGTTCAGGCCAGTTTTTTTTTAAGCTATGCAAATGTTTTACTATTTCCAAACTAAAAAATTAAATTAAAAACTAAAGTGCATAACATGAAATATCTAAAGACCCACTAAAAGGCATAAACAAGGATCAATCTAGTAGTATTTCAGATTCTATTTTAAAACTATAAGATTCAGTCAATGAAATGCCATTGTAGAAAAGAAAGAGAAAGAGAGAAAGAAGATAGTTTTTAAAACATTTGCCTCTTTGGAAACTGGAGAAATAGTTACTGGCTAAAATGGCAGCAAGTTGACAGAAACTCAGATTTATTAGCAGAGACAGAGCCTGTGTACTAAATCTGCACTTTTTCCCCCCTGTCTATGGTCAACAACTTCTCACGCTGAGGCCTCTCTAGCCATCTCTAACCAGCTGCAAGGAACTGAGGTAGCAAATCCTACCCAGGTCTTCACATCACTCCCATGCCTCCGAGAACAATTATCCTCCTTTTCTCTGATAACCACATGTGAAGACCCAGCCCTCACAGCTGAGGCTTTCAAATCCAGAGAATCTTCCTTTCCTTTTGAAAGGAGTCCTGAGTATCCCCAGGCTGGGCCTCCACAGGCCATCACTTTTCGGGCCAAAGAATGTAACCTTTCCTCAGGAAACAATATCCTAAGGATGCCATGGGAAAGACAATTAATATGACAATAAATGCATCATGCACTTAGAAAAGAGAGATTTGGGGATATAAGCCTCATTAAATTCTCATTATTTACAGATGAAGCGGTTTGAATTACCTTGTAGGTGTTTGGGGTTTTTTCTTCAGAATTTTTTGTTTCTTCCATTATTCTACACGCAATGGTTTTGTCATTTTAAGTGCCCAAATTTACAACAAGCATTTAATTATTTTGACAGTATGTAGCGAAATGTGCATCTCACATAAGGAAGAAGCTTTGGTTTTACAAAACCCTTCCTCTGTCGTCCAAGAGAGAAATCTTAAAATCTGAAAGTCTAGTTGGTAAATAATGCCAAGGCCATTAGAAAATAAAAAGGATATGTAGAATTCAGTCATTCTTTTATCGTTCCCATTAACAGTCAATGTGGTAACAAAATATAATGCTGTAAATCCTTCTGAGTTAAGCAAATAAAAAGGCCATAATAAAGGTCAATTTTACTGCCATCAATTTGCAATGATGGGACATTTGGTTGCCAAAGGAAGCAACAAATGCAACCCAGAATTATGGCATCTCTGGAAAAAAATATTGCTGTTATGGCAAGAAGTGCTTTGAGGAGATTTACACTGAACCCAACACTTAGCTCTGTTCCAAAATAATAATATGAATTCTTTACAAATTGCACCAACCCTGTGCAGGGCAGTGCAAAAGATAAATGCATCGTCATGCCGCCGTGTGATGGAGTCACTGTACAGCAGATGGAGAAGTTATAATGCGTATTTGAAATATATGCAAAAATAGAGAGAAAAAAATGGTAGTTTCGTGAACAATTAATGCTATCCATAATTACAATGTGCAAACAAAGTAACCACTAGGGGACAATTGCACAATAACGAGATTTGCAGGTATTAATCCTTCTCTGAAAAGGTGAGAATGCAATTTTTATAAAAACAACAACAGTCAAAACAAGAGCACAAAATAGAAGGGTGGAGACTGTTGCTTTTAATTTTAGGATTTTTTCCATTGGAAAGTAGAAAACTAAAA
Organism: Balaenoptera ricei; assembly: GCF_028023285.1. Classification (NCBI taxonomy): domain Eukaryota; kingdom Metazoa; phylum Chordata; class Mammalia; order Artiodactyla; family Balaenopteridae; genus Balaenoptera; species Balaenoptera ricei. The sequence continues at coordinate 115,687,791 of NC_082640.1, read as the reverse complement.
TATCAAAGAAGCATTAAAATACCTGAGTGATGCCATGACCCCCTCATCTCCCTCTCTTCTGTGCCTTCACTTGTTTTATTTCAACTGAAACTGGGCTCGTCAGCAGGATACCCATACGTTCCATCCTAATTTATGTTTATGTTCAGAACCATTTGTAAACTAGAGAGAATTCAGAGTGGATATTTATTTGTACAACTGGCTTCTAGGCCAGTAATCGCAGTCCCCATACCTAAATACTAGCCCATCAAGAAAAGAAAAATGCTACATGGGATTAAAAATGACAACTGAGTAAGAGCATGGAAGGAACTTCTGTCAAGAGAGTCAGAGGAAGCTTTTAAATGGCTCGAGTTTCTTTTCATAATTAACTTTTTCCTAGGTTACAAAATGCACACTCAGTGTAGAAATTACAAAATAAAGAAATTATCTGTAACACCACCACCAAGAAATGAATACTGCAATATTTTAGTGTAGTTATATCTTTCTAGGATCTTTTTCTGTCCATATATATGTATACATGAACATATTCTGGATCATGTTACAAATACTGTTTTATAACCTGCAGTCATCGCTTGATATTATATTAGAAATATATCCCCCATGATTCCCAATACCTGTGAAGTTTTCTATTAACGTCCACATCATAATTTATTTAGTGAATTCCTTTTGTATTTATTCAATAAATATATATTGAGTAACTACCATGGGACCCACTGTTATAGGTGCTGATGCAGCAAAGATGATTAAAGAACATTCACTGACTTCAAGGAGTAAAATGATCACCACGGTGCCTAAATAATTTGTATCACACTGTATGTAAGCGGTTGCTGATCCCAGAAGAGAGGGACAACCACTTTCTAGAGAGTTTAGGTAAAGCTTCACAGAGGAAGTAACAATTGATACAGGTTTGTAGAATGAACAGACGTCAACAGGGGGATCAAACGGGGATGAGAATTTTAGACAGAGGCAAGAGCATGGATAAACTTATGGAGACAGGAAGTGATGATGGTGTTGCCACACAGGAAATATTAAGTCCTCTTCCACTTTTAAAAATCGTTAATTGTAATACTTACAGACACCTATAAAAGTGGTGTGACCAGGCTTTCTCTGATCAGTGTACCTCTCCCTTTCTTCATCACATCTGACTTTATAAACACAGGTTTTATTTTTGCTTCACATTACTTTTGAGTGTGCCCATGCCACTGGTTAGGGAGGAGAGACTATGATGTCTAAAACAAGAAAAAGGACTTCCCTGGTGGCACAGTGGTTAAGAATCCGCCTACCAATGCAGGGGACATGGGTTCGATCCCTGGTCCGGGAAGACCCCACATGCTGCGGAGCAACTAAGCCCGTGTGCCACAACTACTGAGCCTGCACTCTAGAGCCCATGAGCCACAACTACTGAGCCCACATGCAGCAACTACTGAAGCCCGTGTGCTGCAACTACTGAAGCCTGCACGCCACAACTACTGAAGCCCACGCACCGCAACAAGAGAAGCCACCTCAGTGAGAAGCCCGTGCACCGCAACGAAGAGTAGCCCCTGCTGGCTGCAACTAGAGAAAGCCCGCGTGCAGCAACGAAGACCCAAAGCAGCCAAAAATTTAAAAACAAAAAGAAAAAGGTCACCAGAAACAGGTGGATTCTGAACATTTTAAACAAATATTTTGTACCAATTGAGAAGGGAGATATAATTTATGAAACTGGCTTTTATTCTAAAATATAGTGGTTCTAATAATTTAAAAGAGGGAAAGACAAATTCTAGAAACATAACTCTAGCTGGAAGTATAACAGATCCCAAATACGTAGTGCATTCAAGGTTATCCAAAGCACATTATCAACTCTTGAAATCCACAGACTATAGCATAACACACAGTAATGGATCCAGAAGGGCTGTTTGGGATTAGGTGTGAAGAACTCTTCTGAGACACTTGAACCTTCAGATCAAAGGCATATACAGTCGTCCATCAGCATCCCTGGGGGATTGGTTCCAGGGCCTGCCAAGGACTGCAAAATCTGAGGATGCTCAAGTCCCATAGTTGGCCCTCTGTATCCGCAGTTCTGCATCCTCGTATTCAACCAACCTCAGGTTGTGGAGTACTGTAGAATTTATAGAAAAAAATCCACTTATAAGTGGATAGTTGTAGTTCAAACTTGTGTTGTTCAAGAGTCAACTGTCTAGGGTTTCCCTGGTGGCGCAGTGGTTGAGAATCCGCCTGCCAATGCAGGGGACACGGGTTCAAGCCCTGGTCTGGGAAGATCCCACATGCCGTGGAGCAACTAGGCCCGTGAGCCACAACTACTGAGCCTGCGCGTCTGGAGCCTATGCTCCGCAACAAGAGAGGCCGCGATAGCGAGAGGTCCGCGCACCGCGATGAAGAGTGGCCCCCGCTCGCCACAACTAGAGAAAGCCTTTGCACAGGAACGAAGACCCAACACAGCCAAAAATAAATTAATTAATTAATTGGAAAAAAAAAGAAAGTCAACTGTCTAACTGTGTCTCTGTTCTCCATTTCTCCTTGGAGCTATTTGGATTTATCCTTTGATTACCTACTTAGAGATAGTTCACCTGACTTTGGAGTTATTACCCACAGACAGTAACTTCAGTTTGTTTCGAGATGTGACGCCCTGACTTCCAAGGTTTCCTCTAGACCACAACAACGTTGGGTTCCCTGTAGAGCTGGTAACCTGCCTGCTGTTCCAGAGACCCTCAATCTTTTCACTGGATCCCTCTGAAAAGTTTGGGTGATATATTTAGTATAAATCAGACCCACAGACCAAACCAGAGCATGCCCAACAATGACACAACAAAATATTTACTAAGCAAGGAGTAAATGTAAGGTCCCCACAAATGACACATGATGATGCAAAATTAGTCTGAATTCTCACACCACTGTTCTGAGAACTACGTCAATCAATTTGTCAGTCGTAAAGGAAGCTGTACTGGCAGCATTCCACCAGGTAAGGAGCCATGGCCCATACTCCAGGCCATGAAGAGTGACAAAGAGCTCTATCCCCGGATTCCAGGGAATGCACTCATAAAGCAAAGCAGAGAGATTCCAACAATGAAACGGCAACAGGACGATGCTCTCCTCTGATAAGAGACACCCACTACTGCATTTGTCAATTTAATAGGAATCATTTTAAGCTTTTAGTGCCTGATAAGAGAATTAAATTTTACTTGGTTATTTCCATAGAAACTAAAGAGTTTGCAGAGATATTCAGCATTTGATTTCTTAATCACATCCTCCTAAATGTTTCTTTCAAAAACCAGCATTGGTTTTCAAAGACTGGGAGCTGGAATCAGGAAGAGCCTGACGGAAAGAAAGGAGTTACTGTTAACCGCTATAGTCTATTAATCAGCTGATATTTTAAAAATGAATGTGTTTATTATCAACCTGTTTCAAAACAGAAATGTGCCAATATGTATGTATACATAAACTGCTTCCAGATTCCCACTTGTGGTAAACATGCCTAAATATTTTTCAAGCTATAAAAGGAAACCCAAATAAATACCAGCTGTGCAGGTTTATCTAGGAACAGAAAAAAATATGGAAAGAAGAAAAAGAATGCACTGCTACATCATTAGCGTAAAATGAATCCAAAAGATTGGAAAGTAGGAGTGATGGATTGTGGGGTTAAAAGGACAGAGAAATAAACAACTCCTTGGTTCCGTAGTGGAATCTTATCCTGGTCGTCATCCAGATAGCTGACAATAGAGTCATATGGTCTGTATCAGTGAAAAGGGCACTTCTATTTCTTAGTCTCTCAATCTCTCTCTCTCTCTCTCCTTTTTCTTTCTCTGTGTCTTTTTCTTTGTCTCTCTCTCTCTGTCTCAATCTTTCTGTTCCTCAGTGCAATGCGAGTCTACATGTATCTCTGTCTTTTCTACGTTTTCCTGTGTGTCTATGTGTGTTTGTGCGTCTGTCTCTGTCTTGCTCTTTCTTGCCTTCCCTCTTCCTTTCTGTCTTAACAAGGCTCTAACTCTCCCCTTCTTCTCTGTCCCTACCTCAGACTGACTTTTCTGCTTCCAAATGCGCAAAAGCAAACAAGAAAGTCCTAGGCCTTATTTACATTACTTCCCAGAGAACAAAGGATAATTAAATTGAGTCCAGATTTTAGGCTCCCAAGAGAGCATCTAATGGCTCCAGGTATAACATTTAGTTCAAACAACTAAGGTCATGGAAGGCACATGGAATCTCCTACCACAAACATGGTCCCACACACTGGGATTGGGGAGGGGTGCAGGCAGTTCTCAGACAAGGCGGCAAGGGAAGGAGACATCCTTCCATGCCAGTGGCACCTCATACATGAAGATTTTCCCAATTAAGCTAGTTCAAAAAGATGCTCCACTTAACACTTAGGTATATGCCACTTTGACACTTGTTAGTTGTCTTAACTTGAGAAGTTATTTTTCTCTCTGGTCGTTAGTAATACCAGCTATCTCACTGGATTGAAGATTTAATATGTGAATGTAGGTGACAATATTTATGACCAAGCATGGCACAGGGTCAATACTCAATAAGGGTATTACTGCCCTTACTTACAACATGAGTGAGTGTTACCCTTTCTGTGGTTCTCATCTTGTCCTCTGTGCCAGACACAGAACAGGTACTCAGAAATCCCTGTTGATTGATCAATTATGTTAATATTTCTAGGGACCTGAGAACTCAAACTCAAATGAATGTGTTCTATTTCTGATTCTAGTCTGCAGAAGGGATTCCAGATGAAAGAAAGGAACCTATGATCAGACATCAAATGTGTAAGTAAGTAAAGGTAGATGGGCTCAAGAGACTAGAAAGGGTTTAGAATTTTTCTTTTGCTAGGATGACAGATTTCTACAATGACCATAGAGGAATAAATGCTGTAGCAGACAATATTATTTACATACAAAATAATGCCACAAATTTTTGACCCCATGTTGACTCTGGTAGTCTCAAGACTTCTGAAAGATGATTTGAAACTGTTTAGAGAAAGACCAGAACCCCATTGCCAAATCTTCCCAATATCTACAGTCGCATACACAAAACACAAATTTCCTAAGAACAGCACTTGTCTGTTTTGTTCCCTGCCATACCCCTAGCACTGATCACAAAACCACAACATAGTAGATGCTAAGTACATGCTAGCAAAATGAGTGAATTAATGAAATGAAAGAACAAATCCTAACTCCATCCCCAGTAGGGCTGGCTTCATGGGCGTGTGACCAGTGCAGTTTCACAGATTTCCATACTTAGAATGACCCCATGCCTGGTTTAATGCTCTGTGGTCATCATCTTCAAGTTCTTAACCGTTTTTGAGCAAGGGGCCCCCATTTTCATTTTGCACTGGGTCCATCAATTATTTAACCAGTCTTGCTTTTCATGGTAGGTGAATAATTCTGCCTCTATACAGCAGTAAACCCAACTGGCTTAGTCCATTGGGGCTACTATAAAAGTACACCACAGAATGGGCAGCTTATAAACAACAGAAATTTATTTCTCACAGTTCTGGAGGCTGGAAGTCCGAGATCAGAATGCCAACAGGGTCCAAGGAGGACCCTCTTCCAGACTGTAGACTTCTCATTGTATCCTCACATGGTGGAAGGGGTGAGGGAACTCTGTGAGGTCTCTTTTATAAGGTCACTAATCCTATTCAGGAGAGTCCTACCCTCATGACCTAAGCACCTCTTAAAGCCCTACCTCCTCATACCATCACATTGGGCATTGGGATTTCAACATATGAACTTGGGAGAGGGACACAAACCTTCAGACCACAGCACCAAGGGAAGAGCATCAGGAATGGGAATGCTTGCACTGAAACAGCTGTGAAGCCCCCATGGAGATGCAGACCTACCGCATCACAGATGTTCCAGTCCTCACCCAGAGCTTCCTGGAGTTTCCTGGAAGCTTCTGCTTCACTATCCCACCTGGCTTTGGGTCTGTCTCTCAAAGAGGGTACAAACATTATGGACAAATGCCTCCTAGGTTCCAGCTATACTGCTTCTTATAAGTTTACTAAATTCCAGAGGCTAGTGGTGTCTCTTATCCACTCGCCTCTCATACTATATATATAGCTTAATATTGTAGTTATTACCTGTGTATTTTAATGAGGGTTTGTAGTTTGGGGTATTTATTGGTCTATAAGAAATCTATGGCTTACTATCAAAGACTTCAAATCAAAGCAAGCCAAATTACTTGTAATTCCAAGACAGATCGCCTAACAAGATATAATACATTTTTTAGGGGTAAATGTTGACATATTAAATCCATAGTTGCATGAAGAGTTAATAGAAAAATTTTTTGACAATCTATACTTTATAGCATGCTTCCACCTGACATATTTTTCTTTTCTAGTATAATTTTCATTATTTTTTATTTTAATGGAGTGGTGATCTTCAATTCAAGCCCGCTGTCTCTGATCATAATATATGTTCTCACTTTCAATGAAAATTTGTTTCTGTCACATAAGAATCCACTGTTATTAGATTCTATTGCAATAATTTATTAATATCAAGTCCATTAAATGATGACACACTAGGCATAGAAAAGTATTCTATACTGAAGAAATAATTGTGCTTCAGTTTTTTAGTTCTTTTAAAATTATTTGGAAGTATTAATAATTATTTTTAAAGATTTGTCACAGAAAAGAATAAGGCAAACATTTGAGACTAAGGAAGCCCATCAGTATGTCTATGTTAACAATTCTGAATTTACTTATTAGTTTCAATCTTCCTCTAGCCCATCACATTTTAAATGCCCCTATTAAAATTATATGAAGACCTTAAGGTATTAAAAACTCAAGTTAATGAGTGAGAATGGGATTTATCCCTATCCATTGAATTAAGTAGAACAGTTCCCCTTGAAATCCCCCACTCCTCACTCTTTACTCTTTTAAGTCTTTTTTAGTCTTTCTTGGTCCAGCATAATATCTCTGCTCAATTCTGAACACTTTTCAATGTTTCAGTCTTTCTTGGTCCAGCAGCATAACATTTCCAGAGAAGACAAACAAAGGTGTTCATCCTTTTGGGCACTTACTGACCACACAGCTCTGATATGCCCAGCTCTCCTGCCCGTGACTTTCTCACCTCCCCTTTCCTTTGTTCTTATAATTCATCTGCCTGGTCTAGAGAATTCACAGCCTAACCTGAGCACCCTGCACAGAGAATTTAGCACCCTGCACAGAGAATGCTCAGCTCAATTTTCTAAAACAGATAAGCTAAAAATAGCTTCAATTTACACAGAGAAGAACAAAGGCTGAATTGGAAAAAGCTGTATACACACACACACACACACACACACACACACACACATACACTCCACTGAGTCAGCAGTAGATCTCCCTTAGTAAAAACAAATTTAATACAATAGTCACTAATAGTCACTAATAGCTCCAAAACATATGAGTAAGCCATTGTTACGCCAAGCATTGGCACCACTTATTAGTGGTAACTGTTTAAGAACATACAGAACATTCGTTACCATTACCAAACCATTCTGAAGACAACACGAAGCAACACTAAGCAAGCTTTTGCCAGGACTGAGAATACACTGCGCTATAAAACCAGGAATGATGCTGTACACTAATTCTTCCATCCACTGTTGGGTGGTTTACATTGCCTACAGAACAAAGAACAGACCCCTTCACTTGGTATGAAACTACATATCCTGCCTAATTTTCAAATACATACCTTATATGCTAGATATACTGAAAGTGCCAGTTACTACACTTTTGTCTCTCAGCTCCAGACCCGCCCTTCTCTATACTTGGCTTTGTGATGTTGAGGCTGGGGCTCTGCAAATAGCATTTCTGCATTGCTAACATCTCCCTATTTTTGAGAGATGGAGGCTGCAAGGCTAGAGAAGGAAAAAAGGAATAATTCCTTCCTGTTTCCTGTGTGCTTCCTGTTTACTTCCTGTTACCGTGAACATTATCCTAGTACCGCTCCTTTGGCCCAGAAGTAGCCGTTTCTTCCCATATAAGCAACTGAATTCTGTTTGCAATTTTTCTATCATTTGCAGAACCAGCCTCATAGTGGGCCCCTCAGAGACACCAGTACCAGGCACCTAGCTCCCCTTCCTCAGATGTCTGAGCCCCAGCCCCACACACCTTCTTCTCCAGACTTCTAGGTTTTAGTAATTCCAATTTCTTCCCATTGTTCCCCTAGCCTTGGTTGCTCTGATTACTACCTCTGTAATAAGTTATTGTTCTTTTTATTTTCTTGCCTTTCATTACCTAGTTAACAATGTTATGCCTAGTTAAAATTATTTACATTAAATTAAGGCATGCAGTGAACTAGTAGCCATGTTTAATCTGCTTTAACACCTTGGTGGTTTTGTACCCTCTCCTGGAATAGTCTCATTTTTTCTCTGGAGACATATGCTTAAATATTCTTCAACACCCATCTTACATATTACTTCTTCTGTGATGTTTTTCTGGACCTCCTTAAATAGAATCACTCACTTATAATTAGTACAGTTTTAGATTATACATCCTGCTATATGTCCGTTAGAACTATAATAATTTATTTACATATCTTTATACTCTACTAGACTGTGAGCTCCATGGAAGCGTGGACTAATGCTTTATTCATCTCCACATACACAGCATTCAGCCCATTATCTGGCACACAGTAGAATATCACAAATGCTCATTTAATTGATTTGTTTTGTGTTAATGAGTTACAAGGTTCTGTGGGCAGATTTAGAAATAGTCTTTAGTACCAGCATATAAGACTTTTGCTCATGTTCTGATATAAGGGGTCCTTAGAAGGATGCCTTAACTCAAGGAAAATCCTCCCACTAGCCAGTCAACTTTGTCTCAGATTCCATCTTTAGGGAGTACATATCACAGTACCTAGTATATAATTAGCATGAAATAAATGTTAGCTTTTTGTTTGTGTTTGTTTTATTCTGCTTACTCAATAACTAACAAGGGTTCTCTATTTACTCCTGACTTAGCCACAAATTCCTCACCAGGAGATTTAAGCAATATGGCTTAGCAATATGGGTCATATTACTTTATCTCCCACTGCCACATAGTTTAAGCCTCTAAAATAGGCAGAGACCAACTACATACAGCCCACTCCACAGGCCAAATCCAGACCATCACTTTTGTAAATCAAGTTTTATTGAAATACAGCCAAACTCATTCACTTATGTATTGTTAGCGCCAAACTTAGCCTTCTATACTACTGTCTATGTCTACTACTAACACGTACACTCTTCTCTCTATGTATTGTCTATGGCTGCTTTCATGTCACACAGGCAGAGTTGAGTAGTGATGACAGAGATCATATGCCCCACAAATCCCAAAACATTTACTCTCTGGCCCTTTATGGACAATGTTTGCCGACCCCTGCTCTAGATGGTTGCCAAAGTGGAAGTACAATCTGCTCCCCACATTCGATCCACGCCACTTTTGCCATTGCTAATGTTATTCCCCCACTTCTGCCTATCATATCCTATTAGTACCTGAAATTTTTCTGACCCATCCAACTTAAAGGCATTATTCCTTCCTTAGAATTCTTGTTTCCTATTTTACCACTCTTATAGCATTTATATTTTTACCTTGAATTATCATTTTATATATATATATACATACATATATATATATATATATATATAAATACACACATATACTGATAATATCCCTTCAAATTGATTACAGATTCTTAGAGGATAGGTTCTAGAATTTATATATCTTTCTGTCTCTTACAGCCCTGAAAATACTTATAATAAATATTTGCCAAATTGAGTCAGATAGAACCAAATTGCTTACCAGCAGGTTGCCTGTGCTCTTCTCTCAACAGCTTTAGATGCTGGATGATATCACACATCATGGATTAGTTAGTGGGTCAATATGATGAGTTATGACTAGTTTTTTCCTTTGATCTTAATAACATTGCTCAATCCAAAAGAGATAATTCTTGATTTGACTATGGTTAACAAGTTATCCAAAAGAAATGAACTGAATCACATTTAAGACCGTATTTGGGGACTTATGGGAAACTATGACTTTTAAGATTAGTGTGTAAAGTACTGAAAGCCTTAGGATCTGAACATGGGGTAGCTTTAACCAGTGATTTGAGCTAATGAGGCTATTAGGTGATTCACCTTACACTTTCCCCAAAGTCATTAGCCACAGAATGATTTTACAGAATTGTTCTGTTGGTGATTATAAAGCAAATAGGAGATTTGAAATCAGGGTAAATTCAATTTTCTTTTACAATTAAACACTACTTTGGTCTCTCTCTAATTAATACATTCCAATTGTTTTTATCTTGAGATAAATTGTGAAACTATAAAGGTATACAATTCAATAAATGTGTTTGATAACAAAAATACAATGGAATTAGATGCTCAGAGACAGGAGTGCAGAATGATGCATTATTTCGCCTTAATAAAAGGAGAATTAATTGATTCTATTTACCCTGCTTAAGTTATCTTTATTACTTAAGAATGGGTTTTTTTAATTTTAATAAAGGAGATCTTTCTAGAAATGCTTCTCATTTAACAAAATACCTCCATTCAAAAAAAACAAGACTTCTATTCATATTATTTCCACTGACTCAAGTAATATTTCCGCCAAAGTTTCTTAATGAGTCATGGTCAAGTCATCTGGTAAAAGATTCCCCTCTAATAAAAAAAAAAAAGCCCAAGGTTCAAAGTGTATCCTAAAAGGAATACATATGAAAAGTTTGACTTAACTCAGCATGGTTCTTTCTCTTTACTTTATGATGATACTTTGGGTGATATTAATCATATCATAGCCCCATCAATATTACCTGCCCTGTTATTTCAACTTGGCAGATTATCTCAGCCAAGAGCAATGATCAAGCATCTGCGTGAAAAATGAGAGGGTCTCAAAAATCCTGGGCTTGATTCTCTTCCTCAAACATGGAGTGCCACTTATCTACGATAAAGCGTTATTACTGCTCAGGAGGAGACACACCTAGCTATCAAATTCACAAGATACAGAACACAGCAACCTGACCACCAAAACCTGGGATATGACCCTCGGAGGAAAACAATGCCCTATACAGATAGTTCATTTACATGGGAGATGGAAAGTGAAAACTTGGGTAGCAAAAATACTTTGGTCTGACTCCAGCAGTAGGATTGAATGAGTAAATGCATAGATTTATATTTTGAAAACTAATAGAATTCAAGGAAGGTCATGCAAACAACAATTTAGGTTACCAGAATGTTGGTGTTTTTGACTTACTATAATTTTGGTGTTTTGATGATGTTTTAATAGCATGATAACACTGGAAAGACTTAAGGTATCAAGTAGACTAGGGTTCTCCATTTGATAGATGAGGAAAATCAAACCCAAATAGTTGCAGTGCCTTGTCCAAAAATTCCATAGGTGATTAGCAGGAGTAGTAGAATGTGGATTAGAACCCACATCTCTTCAGAATCTACTGTGTATGTGCTTTGTTCACGATAAAGGAAAACTATCACTCTCAAAAAAACAGAAAAATATAATAGATTTTTTTTTAAAGACAAAATTGGCCAGAGGTGTGGAATAAGCAAAGGTAACCCTACTATTAATACCCTCTAGATGTCACCATCCATGAGTAAAGGCTAGAATCTTCTTTCCAGTTGACTGACACTTGAAGCTATTACAGATTTGCGTATTTGAAACGAGCCAGCTTTTGGTCCTTTCCCCAAGGATAAATAAATAGTTATACATGTATATACTCTTGTACAATGTACCTAGTATGAGATGAAGTATAAATTCTCAGGATTTCATCATAAAATGTTTAAGGATTTTAATCAAAACTCCCACAGCTCTCATTGTTGGCAGACAAGAGAAATATAGACGGAAGGAGAAATACAAGAAAATATTTGACCTAAATAAGAGGTATTGAGGGCCATTTGGGCAAAGTTATCGGTATAAATTTCAAAATACATTTCATGTTTTTACTTTGTTTTTATCTTACTGAATATGAATCTTAATAATACTATCATTTACCTAGCTATTTCCTTTATTTTTGCCTCTTCCTAATATGCTTCTCATTACCGCACGTATTTTTCAAAATATCCATATGAGAGATAATGTCATTGGGCTGGAACACTGTCATAAAATAATAGTTCTCTGTTGCTAGATAAATGCCAAGGTAAAGCTAGACACTTATTGAAAGTAAATGTCGAGGCAAATTGAGAAACACTGATTGTAAGAAAACGTTCTAATACAGTAGCTTCATTTCTGTTGTTCCAAATGATGCATGTTGATGTAATCATTTCCTTTAATAGATCTTAGTGTAGCCAAGTTAAAGTAGCTTACAGTACAATATAGCAACTACATTCTGACTGTTGAAGAAAACCAAACTTGGCATGATATGCAGTCAATCCAACAGCTGTTCATAGATAACAACCTTAGCTCCTGCTCCACCAGGCTATGTGTACCAACGATTTCTCACTAGCAGAGCCTAGTTGTATTCCAACTGTAAATAAATTCCAACTGTAAATATCCAATAGATTGGCTATTGCACAATTTGGTTTGATATTTTTCCTTCTAAAACGTTTATGTTCTATATTCTAGACATACCTTGGCATACATACATATATGTGTATATATATGTACACATATACATATATATATATATATATATATATATATATATATATATATACGCAATTTAATGAGAGATGCTAACCTCTTTGCCTACCCTTACAGATAACTAAATGTGCCAGAACAAGTGTGTGGAAACAAAAATCTAGTCCAGATTTTGAAAATGCAATGTTTTGACCTTTCAAAAATTGGCTCCCAAAATACACATTTGCTGTTTTGAAAACACATCCAAAATTTCAGAAAGATGACAGCTTATTGAGCGAATTCTGTTCCAGAAAGTTCAGCTTAGCATGGTGGGCCATCCAACCTGGCCTAAGTGAAACCACAGGGGATCCAGAAACAAGAGCCTTTCTCAGAATTGAGAAAAAGTATAATTCACTAAAAGGAATTCCTCACTGTATTGGAACTATGGGGGAAACGGAGAAAGAGCATCTCACGGGAGACCAGTTTAGCTTAAAGACAAAAAGAAGATACCAAACCAAATTAACTACCCAAAATTCTTCAATGTTTATAAGTCTGGAAATAGACTTTGAAGTTTTACAGCACATATTTAAAGCAACTTTTCTCAATCCTCTAAGTTCTGGAAGGCAAAGACAGCAGACGGAACAGAACTCACCTGACGAAAAATACAGTTTGTTGTTGGAGAGAACAAAGATAATGGAGAGGTGACAGTGTATAAAAATGCAATTTCACTTAAATTTTCTGGTCATAGGGAAGGAAGTAGTGGCATAATTGTGTGTGTGTGTGTGTGTGTGTGTGTGTGTGTGTGTGTATCTATAAGGATAAGGAACTGTGGCATAATTGTGTGTGTGTGTGTGTGTATGAGTGTATCTATAACACATTCACTGCCATAATACATGTTAGAGAAGTCACAACACCAGCCCAAGTTTTCTTGGATTTTAGACAGAATCGACTTTCTATTTGCATACCTGATACACTATATAATGATTTTAAATAATACAGATTCAGTTACCCAACATACTCACCAGATAGATGAGTTGTTAAATAACCTTGGGAGAGTTATTTGAACTTAATTGTTCATTTCAGTATCTCCAAAAGGTGGATAATAACAGTACCTATTTTATAGGACTGCTGTAAGAATTAAATGAGATACTTTATGAAAAAGTACCTAGTACAGGCTTAGTCCAGGGCACACAATAATTGTTCCATTAACTACCATTTCCATTGATATGCATCGTATATTGAACAAGTCAGAAATGACCAGTGGTTAAGGAGCAGCAATCCTCGGATAGTCCCTGTTTATGAGACTTAAGTGTCTGGCAAATAAATCTGCTAGACAAGGAGGCTGCAAGAATACACTGTCTGGTTCATTCAATACCATACCTGCACAGTGGATTTTAGTCTATCCCCAGCTACTTGGAAGGGAAAAGACCGTGCATCTTTCCAGCTCAGAGAGCTCTCATGTGGTTAAGCATAGTTTTCTCTCTCATAACTTTGTACAATGACAATGAAACCTCTACTAACTCATTTTTCCTTCTTTCATTCCATGTAGATTGAGACAGAAAGGAGACTGAAAGTAAACTTTTAATAATAAAACAAAGAAAATGAGGGTAAGCTTTTCCTCCAGCTTTCTGGTCTTTTTTCATCTTTGGTCTTAGGCTGCTAAGAAAGAAGATTTTGATGTTGGGTGTGTTTTTCTCATCTTTCCTCAGGGTTGTTGAGTAGTAATAAGGAGAACTTGCACTACCTTCAGGCCTAACAGACTAGGTCTATGTAGTCAAAACCATAACTTGGGATTTTACTTATGCTTGAAAGGAGGTTGTCAGCAAATCTTCCTAATTCTTCCCAATAAGAACTCATAAGTTGCCAGAGACACTAGATATACTTAGACATCTCTCTCCAAAGACCTAAGGATCTAGATAAAAATAATCAATTGTATATACATAAAGACAATTGATTTAGTTTTTAACTTTTAATACAGATGTTCAAGCAACATTGTGCATTTACAGACTTAAATAAAGGACAAGAATAAAGCAACGGGTACACGAGTAGACTTGAATCTTGAATCAAATTAACACCGCATCCTTTGATCATTCACTTAAAGTGTGGTTCTCAACCTTAGCTAAACATTAGAATCACCCGGGAAATTGTTAAAAATACTGATGCCTGGGGCCTCCTCACCAGAGATTCAGATTGAGTTTACCTTGTGTGAGGAAAAGATAGTATTTTAAAAGATTCTCCAATGATTCTAATGTGCTACCAATTTTGAAAACCAATGACCAAAGGGATCATCCCAGCGTTTGTCTGCATTTTAGACATCCCACAATTACAGCAAAAAAGTAGAAGCTCACACATGTACCCACCAGCCTCCAGCAGCTTGTATATGAAGAACTGTGATCTAATAACAAGAACAAAGATTTGCTGGAGACATCAATGACTGTCTGTTTTGTTTTTTGCTCCTGTGTTGCAATTTGAATGGTTTTATGTTCAGAACAGAAGGGAAATGAATACAATAATGAACTCTATCCACTGGTAAACACGACTAACACCTGCCACACAGGCTAACGAGGGTTATGATGTGAATCTCTGTGTTACATAAAGCTTGATGCAAGAGGATTCTAAAAATTTCTTCAGGAAGGATCTCATTGCAAATATTCTAGCTTAATGGTTTTCTGTTTGTATTTTGTCCAAGTCACAAAGAAATAGCCATTATTATGACTATACAGGTTTAATTAATCATGTATTATAGATTCTTATATTCAATGGACAACACTTTGATTGGTTTCACTGGAGTTCTGAGCTAGCCTGTGGATGGTATGAAATACAATGTATTGGGATGGCCAAAAAGTTCATTCAGGCTTTTCCATAAGATGGACAAATGTTGCTCTAGTTCAATAATTGAGGTAATCAATGTCATAAACAAGTGAAGTTTTACGATTGTTTTCCTTCAGATTACTCATCTTTATTTCTTATGTACCCCACATGCTCTGATAGCAGTGGGCAGGGTTTAAATCTCAAACTAAGTTAGACTTCTCACAAGCTTGCTACTAATATATTTTTAGAGTTCAGTTCTATTACCTTTGTGAAAACACGCATATTATGGTAGATTCGTCACAAAATGAATGATTCTCCTGATTGAATGGCCCTGATTCTCCTTCCATCAAGAGGTGAAGTCTATTTCCCATCCCTTGAATCTGGGCTGCCTTGTGACTTGTTCTGGTGAACAGAATGTGGCAGAAGTGACAATATGCAAGCTCTGAGCATATGTCTCCAGGGGCCTAGGATACTTCTGCTCTCCCCCTCTCTAGGAACCCAGCTCCTGCCAGGAGGACAAGCCTGGACCAGCCTACTGGAGGTTGTGAGACCACATGGAGGATATCTCAGCTGTCCCATCCTAAACAGCCTGCACCCAACTGACTTGCATCTAACTACAGTCCCAGGAAGGAGCCCAGCTGAGATTAGTTAAACCTATCTGAAACCAGAGGACCCACTCAGCATACCTGCATATTCATGAGATAAAGAAATGCTTACTGTTTAGGCCACCAGGTTTTGTTGTTATTTGTTACACAGCCTTAACATGACAATAGACAACTGATACATAGACCATCTGATTTGTAAATAACCTAAATATAAGATAAAATCTTTTCTAAATGCCTACTGAAGTACAATTTCCACACTTTTCCTGAATCACCAGAAGAAAGCAAAGAGAGTATTTACTCTAGTCATCCCCAATCATACATTCCCACGATTCTAAACAAAATTAAATTACATGTGAATTATAGTGCCCCGCAGGGATGTAGTGTCATAGCTAAGGCCAGTCATGAAAGAAAAGACAATGGGCTTTGAACATACAGTAGTCCCCAGCACAATTCAGTCTGGCTCAAAAAACAATGTTGTTTTTATCACACTGCACTTTTTCATGTGTGCTATGTTACAGAATTCACTGTTCTTGTTTCCTCCATCTAACTGGTAAAACCCAAACATCTTCAAAGAATAAAGCCAACTGTTTAGTTCCTGATAGCATATGTTGGTACTGGAACACTCTGACCTTGACCTTCTGAACTGTTTCACAGCGGACCAAATACAACTGTCAGCCAAAAGGGTTTGGGGATGGGACAAGGAGACTGATTAAATGAGGTGCCTGAAATAGATACTGTTGAACTCATTTTGCCTTTTGTCCAGAGCATGTGATTCTTAACCTAGCCACTGAGCTGTGGCATGAACCTAATTAAAACCTAATAATATGATAATTATGGAAGGAAAAAGAAATGGTTATTTCAGGTTTATGGATGAGACAGGGCTTTCTCAAATGGCTTTTTCTCCTTTAGTGCTGTTTGTTCAACTCGTCACTTTAGAGTGTGTACAAAGGATCTATCTTGCAAAATGATGAATGCTGGAAGACATATTTTTAAAGGAAACTTATCAGTAGTCCATTTCAGAGAGAATTCTAACTGCAATCAGGCTCACTGCATTTTCACCTAACAATTGCAAAGCTCTTCTGTGTGATTTTGGCAGGTTTAGAGCACCACTATGTGGTCTGTTGGTGAGTATGTGAATATCTGTATATATTTTTCAAATATATATACACAGATGTATTACATATACACACATATGGCAAAACAACAACAAAATGATTGCAATGTTTCTCTTATAAAAACAAGATCATTTGTTCACAAGAGTATGGAATGCAACTAACCTTTAAAAAGAGTAAATGAAATCTTCGCATTTAATTGTGCAAAACAAAAATAATTGGGTAGCTAATTTTAACAAATGGAAAAACACCCAGACCATTTTTTTCCAAGAGATTCTATCTTAATGCATTGTGCTATTGTGTTTCATCTGCATGTGTTACATTACATTTAATGGAAATCACACAGTCCAATTATCTCTCCTGGAGGAAGAGGAGAGAGGAGAGAGGAGGTAGGGGAATCTATTGTAAGCACAGGGAGATGCCTTTGGCAGCTTAACAGGAGAAGAAAAAAGACAGATCCTGCTTTGCAGCCATCCACATATACCCCTCCCACTTGGTGACTCTCTAGATAGGAACCCCCGGAAGGGGCATAGCTTGGCCTCACCAGAAGTGGAACCAAGAACCTATTTGCTCTGTGGAATGGGTTCTGGAGAGAGTGCAATTTTGCTGTTAGTAAAACTGCTAAACATGCCTCCTTTTCTAGCAGCTGCATAAACTGGGGGACACAATTTCTCTCTTGACACTCAATCCAGAAGGATAACTTTAGAGCCATTTCTCCTGAGAGATGCTTGCCTAAAAGTATAATTCAGCTTCTAGAAATTTTCATTTTAAAATGAATAGCTAATGATATTACAGTGGCTTCAGTTAGGATTCAGAGGATATTCTGGACTCTTTGTGTAAAAATCAAGGGCCCAGGTTTCCCTCGTGGCACAGTGGTTGGGAGTCCGCCTGCCAGTGCAGGGGACACGGGTTCGGGCCCTGGTCCGGGAGGATCCCGCATGACGCGGAGTGTCTGGGCCCGTGCGCCATAACTACTGAGACTGTGCGCCACGACTACTGAGGCCTGCGTGCCTGGGGCCCGTGCTCCGCAACGGGAGAGGCCGCCGCGGTGAGGGGCCCGTGTACCGCGGCAGGTGGTGGCCCCCACTCACCGCAACTAGGGAGGACCTGTGCGCAGCGGCGAAGACCCAACACAGCCAAGAATAAAATAAATAAATAAATGTAAAGGGAAAAAAAAAAAAAAATCAAGGGCCCAGGCTACTGGTCAAATCCAGTAGTCATTAGTCACATGTGGCTATTTAAATTAAGGTGTAGTTTCTTTGTCACTCTAGTCATATTTCAAGTTCTCAATTGCTAGTGAATGGTGGCTACTATATTGCACAGCACAGATAGAAACATTTCCATCATGGTAGAGAGTTCCGTCAGGCAGTACTGGTCTACAGCAATACCTAAGCTCCTGTCTGCATTTTACATGTATTAGACCAACATACTGGGTGACACCCTGGGTTACAGCATTGTCTTTTAATGCCTTTTCCCTTTCTCCTGCTAGTCATGTGGGATCTATGTAATTCTGGTTACATGTACCTACTGACCCTAAATCTGAGAGCAGTCCCATGTTCTAGGACAGATGATAAAGATGAGTATCTTCCGTGCTTATGACAGTTGGCAGGAAGCCACAGGAAGAAGATGGAGATCTTCCAGGACTAAGGGCAAAGATTGCAGTAGTGAGCTAATACACCCCATCTGTACCCATCATGCACATTTCTCCCTTTTAGACATAAAAATGGGTGGTTCTGCTATGTTTAGAGAAGGACGAAATTGTGAGAAAACTGTAAATTCTATGCTGAGGATAGAGGTTTCCTGATGTCTACGTAAGTCTTGGTTTAAAATGCATCTCTGAGACAAACACATGTTATCTTTTCAAAGGGCCCTCTCTGATTTTAAATTGCAAATTTCCCCAACCTCATTCCCTGACACTTCCAAGTCTGCACATGTTGTCCGCCTCTCCTGTTAGAATGGAAGGACAAGGAGACATAGATTTTTGTCTTTCTGGTCCTCTAATCTTTCCAAGCACCTAGAAAAGCATCCACAGGTGGTAAGCTCTTAGTAAACATTTGTTGAGTGAATAAATGCATTGCTCATCTCCATTGTGGCTCTCTGTCTAACCAAGGATGATAAAGCCTCCCTAGTTACTTACAGCCAGGCTAGGATTTGCCGGCTTCTAAGTTACCCCCAAGTTCCCAAAGGAACACAGCTATTAACATCAACTCTCTGATTCCTGTATCACACTCTGTACTTTGAGATTCTTATTCAACATCTTCTGCTCTTCTCTGATTTATCTCAGTTCTTCTTCATCTTATTTGTACTTTGAGAGCCCATTTCTTTCTCCCTGAACTTCTGCAGTAGCTCCCAAGAGGTCTCCTAGTTCCCAATATATGACCTCATCAATCCAGTCTTCGTAATGCTTCAAGAGTTATCAAATCTCCATGAAAGGTCCTGAAGGTGGTAGGCATGCAGAGACCTCCATGATCTGTGCCACCAACTATCTCTCAAGTCTTGTAAGCTTCTTGACCATAGGTGCAATATTAATTGAGTCTCTTGGTTGTAAAGGACAGGCTATTTTTTCTAGCAGTCCAAAGAAACTCACTGGCACATGTATCAAAGGATGGGCTGAACAATCCAGATACATGGGGCTCAGAAGTGCAGATCAGCCTCAGAAACAACAGAAGCCAGGTATTGAAAGACTTCCAAGACTCTGTCTCTCATCTTTGCTTCTCTCTGAGTATCAGGGTATCCATCACTGCAGCTTGCTTCTCACCACATGGTGGAAGCCTTACCACCGCCAACTCCCAAAGATTCTATCTCTCACCTTCATCCCCAGAAGAGGGAGAACACACTCTCTCTGGTATCCTAAGGTTTAAATTCCCAGGTGGCAGAATCACTGCCCTGGCCTGGGACAGACAAAGATGGGGGAAAGACAAACTCTCACAGGAGAACCAGCCTTTCTCAGTTTTTTAAAGATATTTGTAGGACAGTGTCTCTATCTTTAGATGCACAATTAGTGTTTGTTTAATTGTGATGAAAAGACATTATTTTGACAGCTGAAATAGACAGGAAACTGGAGGAACTCTAATATATCCATATCATTATTTTACCAGTATTTTAGTTGAATCTCATGGTAACAAGAGGCAGGGCATGAAAAGTATTTTCTTTCTAGAAATCAACTAACTGCATCACCAATATCCCAGATGACAAAAAGAAACTACCTTGGAAATAATAATAAATAATTATTGTAATTTTCTCTGCTAAAAGCTTCACACACATTATAATGTAGTGGGTAATGTCAGAGTGAAAAATGTGAATCCTGGCGTTAGCATGTTTGGCTGTGTGACTCTGGCAATTACCTAACGTTTCACTGCATCTATAAAATGGGGGTGAAAATAGTACCTATTCAATGCGTAACACAAATAAGGCACCGGGTCTAGTGCCAGGGATAAATTAAGGCAGTGTTTCCCAAATGAGCATGACTTTGCTCCTCTAGAGACATCTGGCAGTTTGGAGACTTCTTTGGTTGTTACAACTGGACGGGGTAGAGGGACCACCGACATCCAAGGGGTAGAAGCCAGGGGTGCTGCTAAACATGTTGCCATGCACCTGACAGCCCTCACAATAAACAATTATCCATCCCAAAACGTCAGGAGTGCCGTGGCTAAGAAACCCTGTATTAAGGGACTGTAAAATGTTACTTACCATTATTACTAGATATAATGATCGTAATAGCAAACTCTTATACAAGACTTACAATACACCAGGTACTATTCTAAACAATTTACATATAGTCACCAAATTTAATCTGTACCAAAAAGAAAAATCAAATTTATGTGGTAGATACTATTTGTTTCTCTATCTCATGAACACGAGCGTGTAATGACAAGGATTTAGTTTCTATTTCTCCCGGATGGTAATCAGAACTCACCAGTTAAATTACAGTAAATCCTGGTGAAAAATTATTCTCACTGGGGGGATATGTTTTTATGATAAGAAGACTATAAAGATTTTGAACACTTTTCCCTTCTCCCTCTTCATACTCGCACACTCCAATTCACATTTTAAGAATGTTGGAATTGTCATTTTTGTTCGTTTTCAATCAGATATTCAAACCCAGTAGTTTCCCTTCCTCCTCTTTTCCCAGCCCCTCCCCTCATTATTAGAGGTTGCTTTGCAAGGATTAGAGCAAATAACTAATATGAAAAGATAAGAGATTGGAGTATTTATTCTAAAGCTTAAGTTGGCTTTCCTGCACTTTGATATATAAGCCTCTTCCTGAATTTTCTCCAAATATGTTGAGTAATACTGTGGAAGTACCTTCCAAGGCAAAGGTCTGCAAGATGGTGACAGAATGTTGAACATTGCAAGTCCTTTGGGGACATTAGGGATAAAAAGGCTTCTTTCCTGGATTAATGCAGTTGTTTGAAAACTGATTAGTTATTGAGCCTTTAGCTTATTTTTTAAAGATCTCATTTTACTTTGGAACAATGCTCTGCAGGCTTTGTATTTTTAGGTGTTTGTGTGTGTATGTATGACTGTGTTTTATGCCAAGCCTACAGTAACTGAGTTAAATATAATGAAATGACTGTTCTTAGGACCCAGGACAGTGAAAAAGCAAAGCATTCAGCCAAATCCTTAATCTTCCATACAAAAATAACTCCTACTTCTCAGGCAACACAGGAAACCTTAAGAAAATGAAAAGATGTCCATTTATCACCAAGATTCCAAAGGCCATATTTTTTCTATACCTACTGACATTTATTCCCTCTCAATGACCTAACATTTCCATGGTGAAATGCAACACTATACAGAAGCATCTGAACATGGCTCATTCAAGATGGCATGGGACTCAAATTTTAATCCAATCAAATTAATTCTATCAATAGGTGTGGGTTGCCTAGATTTAGAAAAAGGGACTGGTCCAGGCCTTCCTGAGACAATATCCTGCAAGCACCCATAGTTAGCAGATTTTACAAAACACATACGAATGATTTGACTGGTTTCATAGTATCTCCTGATACAATACACTGTAACTGGAAAATCAGAAATCACAAAATTTAAAAAAATCAAGTTTCCTTAACTCCAAGGAAAATAAAAATCAGGACTTCACCATAACTAGTTGGGACAAATAGCACTCAGTAAGAAGACCTCCTCCTACCCCACCAGGGACCCAGCATCCTCAAAACTGCAATTTCCTTCACCATAGCACTTCTTCCTCCAGACCCCTCAGGTGTAATCTCTATCAGGTCTACTATGAAACTCTCACTCATATGGAGTTTCTGTAAGAAAATTAAATATCTGATGTGATATTAAGAAAATGATCTTATAACATTGCTATGACAAACATGCATTGTTTCATATATAAATGACCAATGTCATTTATAAATGAGGGTCACATATAAATAACCCTCAAGGGGTTCATTTGCTAGATTAGCCTTTGGGTTGAGTTTGGTGGGTGGCTGAAGATAATTAGGATGTCTGACATGTCGGGATGAGCAGAATTGCAGAAGAAATAAACATATCTTTACTTTGGACCAACTACTCCTTAATATAGCTTTGTTTTACAGAATGTTTTCTGGTAAGATTTTTCATGAACAGTTTAGTTAATGTAGCATGATTTTGAAACATTTAAATCAGTGATAAAGCTGTCAGGTGAATGCCAGCATGTGTCTGAGCACAGACTTAATGAAAGAGAAATACTGTACCTTTAGAGATGTCCCTAAAATTTCCATTCCTGCTCCGTGAACTGTGGAACAAAATGGGCCCTTTTGAAGGAATACTTAGAAGTTCTCTCTCTAAACAGTAACAGATTGTTTTTTCTGTTTTATTCTTGAGTCAAGATTAGGATTGGCCTGTTTAATCACCAACCTGCAGGAAGAATATCTGATTAGGGAAACACCAATTTATTTGAAGGTGGGAAGACTTGTCCTACTCACACTAGGTCATAGAATGATAAAACTAGGAAGTTTCTCCAGAGATCCTCTAACCCATTTGTACTTTCAGAGTAGTTCAAGGTCACTGAGACAGAAACTCAAGGCCAGAGCTCAGGTCTTTACTCCTAGAACAGTGTTTCTGCTACGGTGTTGCATCATCACTTTTATTTTATCCTCTTGGAGCACATCCGCTCAGAAGAGCCAAGCAAATATGCGCACGACCATTACCCCAGAGTCTAAAACAAGATGAGAAATTGAGTGACAATCAGGCAGCTGACATGAAGGTAACCTGGGCACTACTTTAGCTTCTTTTCCTTGGTTTTCTCTAATATCTGTCTCTGTATGGCTATTAGGTAAATTTGTTGCTATAGAATCTTGTGTTTCTCACCTCACAAGTTGAGGAAGATTAAAGTGAGTGGATGCCATAGGAAAGTTGGATGAAATAAGGCAGATTTGAGAGGCTATAAAGAAGATTTTAGGCCTAATGGGCTTTGGGAAGTATTTGCAAAACTGAACTAGACACTGGCCTGGTTGTCATGGAAACCAGCAGTGCTGAGAGGTAGGGATGAGTGCTCCAGTGAGGAAGGTTCTCCCTAAAGTTCTGGGGGATCATATAAACTCCCAACCCACCTTTGGGCTTGAAATCAGCCTGTCCTGCTACATAGCAAATCTGCAACATGGTGCTAAAAACATTTCTGGAGTTAAAAGTGTTCTGTAGCTTCCTCTGCTGTGTTAGTTTGAAAAAAAAAATCCATATATTGTGTCTGGGCTCCTCCTATCTCTTATCTACCACAGAACAGTAGCAAAGGAGAGAAAGATGGGGCATCGGCAAAGAACGCATCTGGCAACATCCTATCGATTTCCACTTCCTGCTTCATCAAATTACAGCAAAAAAATGTTTTTAACAAATGGTGTTCATGGGGTGTCAATTGTCAAAATGTGTCTGCTGAAAAACTCCTTTCACAAAAGACCTTATTTTGCCAAGGAAGTAATTTTTAGCTTGTGAGTACTGCTTGCTACTTTTTACCTTTTAAGTGCAAAGAGTTCACGTTATATGAGGTTTGGGGGGTTTTTTTGGTTGTTCTTCTTTGTCTTAGTTTAAGATGATTTCTGTGTATATGTGTAAGTATGTGTGTGCAGACATGTACTTATATATGTGTACCTCTATGTGTATATATGTATTCTTTTTCTTATTATCTCCTGTTTTCATTGTAATGCTTACTATTATTTTGCAGTTGGTATAAATTATTTCCACTGCTTTGGAAATGTTTACATAATTATGCTTCTTAAAGGGGCTTAGTATTTTGTTTTCATTGATAAGTAAGTAGTTAATATTAATAAGGAGGGATTTCCCTGGTGGCACAGTAGTTGGAAATCTGCCTGCCAATGCAGGGGACACGGGTTCGATCCCTGGTCCGGGGGATCCCACATGCCTCGGAGCAACTAAGCCCGTGTGCCACAGCTGCTGATTCTGCACTCTAGAGCCTGTGAGCCACAACTACTGAGCCTGCGTGCCACAACTACTGAAGCTCGTGCGCCTAGAGCCCGTGCTCCTCAACAAGAGAAGCCACCGCAGTGGGAGGCCCGCGTGCCACAATGAAGAGTGGCCCCCGCTCACCACAACTGGAGAGGGCCCACGCGCAGCAATGAAGACCCAACACAACCAAAAATAAATAAATAAATAAAATTGATTCCTTAAAATAAATATATTAATAAGGGAGTTTTATCACAGAGTCAGGCTCACATATAATCCTGTTTTTAGCACCTTCTCCCAGTATACTCAAAACATAGTTACACTGCTTTTATATAATTATGCAGACCTCAGTATAGGATATTTAAGAGTTTGAAACCTGAAGAAAGCGCTGCAGAAAGTAGGAGAGATGGAGATGTCTGTAGGTACCAACTTAGTCTGGCCAGTGTTGGGGGGAAGCGTGGGCAGGGAGGGGCAGAGAGGTTCTGAGGGTCAAGTGGGATCTGGTACTTGGTGTCCAGGTTGCTTTACTCTCTGCCTTTCCACCTTCCCTGTTCCAGCCAAATGAGCCTATGTCCCTCTGCAGCCTTAGGCCTGCCTACTTTAGGTAAGTTGAGGCTCTGGACGAGGCAAGCACTAGAAGCCCACAACTCCAAAAGTGGCTGTGTTCAATTTCCATTTCTGTTGCTGGGTCTACCCGTCTTTGACGGTCCTCCTTGTTTGAATTGTGACAGCTTTTCACTGTACCCTTTACTTAAGCTCATAACTTTCTGCCACTCAGTTTCCCAAAGCTGTTTTTTCATCTCTGTTGACTGCTTCTCTCACCTCTGTACTCCTGGTAACCACTCTACTCTACATCTTTAGCTGATGAACAACCAGATCTCAATCCCTGGTCCACGTGAATCTTCTGTCTTCCTATCCGGGTACTAGCTAATTACCTTCTGGATTTCCTTCAGTGTGTCTTTTTATACTGTAAAGGCAAAAAGCTAAAAACTACATTTTCCAGTCTCCAGTGCAACCAGGGGCCTGGATGGGAATTAAATTTCAAATATTAGATGCATTTGGAAGAGATCTGAAAGATAGAAGCAAGTCCTTTGGGGCAAGAAGGCCATGGAAATGTCAAGTTCTTCTGCCACACCGTTCCGGTGTCCGTTCTCCAGCTTCCTGGGGGTGAGGAGGCACTTGTAGGGGAAGCAGTAGCCAGACTCCATCACCAGCTCATTGAGGGCCATGCACCAACGGCAAAGGTGGCAAAATGGAAGTTGCTCCATCCCTGGATTGCAGTCTCACCAATGTCTTCTGGAATCAGTTGTTCAGTGGAGGTCTCAGAGGCAATACAAGCGCTCTGGGAGTCATCCCTGGAGACCAAAGTTAGAACCCCTTCCCCCAGGCCTCCCAGTGGTTTGGAAAGCATCTGATTCCTTGCAATAAAGAACTGTGGCTTAAAATACCGCGAGTCATTTCTGCTTTCCAAACTGAACTCTGGCTGATACAGCAACCAGAAGGTTGGGCCCTGTAGAAAGAGGGGGAGGCCAAGAGATGACAAAGCCAAAGAACTTAGCAGATGAGAAGTTGACCCCACAAAGGACTGACAAATCAGAAGGAACAAAAAGCTTCAGTGGTCTAGGCAGGCAGGGCCCAGAGTCTGAGCCTCAGAGCCACAAACACAGGGGATGAGCTCTGACCTTAGAGAAGCAGCTCTTTTCTGTTTGCCTTGTTCTATAGATGGGTTTAAACCATGCTGATCCGATAAGTATCGTTAACATTGCAAATGAAAACATTATTCCCAGGCAGAGCCAGCTAGAGCTGCCTGAGTTTATTTATTCCTCTTGTATTAGCCAGCCTTCTCCAGAGAAACAGAACCCATAAGATATATAGAGATATATAGAAAGAGATTTATTATGAGGGGTTTGCTCATGTTATTATGGAGGATGAGAGGTCCCACGATCTGCCATCTGCAAGCTGGAGGCCAAGGAAAGCTGGGGATGTAGTTCCAGTCCAAACCTAAAGGCCTGAGAACCAGGAGAGCCAATGGCGTAAGACCCAGTCTGAATCTGAAGGGGGGTCAGGGTGGGTCAGTGATGTGTCCCGGTCCAAGTCTAAAGCCCCAAGAACCAAGAACACCAAGGTCTGAGGGTGGGAGAAGATGCCTGTCCCAGCTCAAGCAGAGAGAATTTACCTTTGCCTTTTTGTTCTATTCAGATCCTCAATGGATAAAATCCTGTCATGCACTGGTGTCCTGCATTGGTGAGGGTGATCTTCTTTACTCAGTCTACCAATCCAAATGCTAATCTCTTCCAGAGAAGCACCCAGAAATAACATTTTACCAGCTATCTGGACATCCCTTAGCCCAGTCAAGTTGACACAAAATTAACCATCATACCACCTGTGATAGATGTGTCCCTAAAATATATTTTTGGGATGAAGTTACTTAAAGGCTATTATGCCACAGAGAGGGGACGAGTTGGAAAGGGAAAGAGTCACATGCCCTTGTCACCAGCATTGGGATGGATTTAAAGAACAGTATCTGTCACCAGCTAGGGCTATTACTTTCAAGTTAAAATTGTTCCCTGATCCCCTCAGCATCTGCCTGAGCTTTTAAAGGCCCCTGCTCCCTGCAAGGAGCTCTTCTGGGTCCCAGAGAGTGAAGAGGAATTACTAATATTAATGAGCAGTAAAAGATGCCAAGTGCTTTATATACATTATTTCATTTAATCTATATCAACCTATAAGGTAGATACCATTAGGTACTACCTAATCATATTTTCTATAAGGTAGATACTGTTATGCTAAAGGTAGATATCTATAAGGTAGATGTCCTTTTAAAGACTATAACTTAGCAAGGTTACGGAAAGTGCCCAAGAACTCATGGCTACTAAGAGACACAGCCTGGATCTGAAACCATGGCAAGCCTGTCTCTGTCTTAACCTTTATGGAATCTGCCTCCCCATAGGCTCACCAGTTCTATAGGCCTTGACTGTATGGAACAACTCTCAACGAGTCACGGATGTATTTTTTTCAATTTCTTATTTCAATTGTGCTCCCTGAGATAAGCACACACACAAAAAAATTTCCAAGCAAAATCTGTTCTGTGATACGTACTCCCAACCTTTCCTGGAATGGGGCAGTGGCACGAGGCTTTCTGAAGATCTTCACGGGATCTGCTCTACCAGGGGGAGGTACCTTCCCTCTTCTTTAGGGCCCCTGAGCATCAGAGCCGCTCCATCAGGACTGCTCAGTAGCACCCCCTCAACCTCCTCCATCAGCAGGCCATGGAGTTTCCCCTTGCTCTTAGGCACCGATGCCTGTCTCTGGGTTTTGTATTCCTGCTTGAGGATGAAGAGCTATTCTGCCAGGGAAGATGCTGCCCAGACGGAATTTAAGGAAAAGAATGGAACACAAGTCTTAATTGTGTGTGGGAGGACACATTTGAAGGTAATAGGGAAGATCACAGAATAGTGAGAAAAAGTTTTAGATATAATGGAACGTCCCTGTTGCTGCTATTTACGTGTATCTCTTGCATATGCATTAGGCTTGTTTTGCTATATTCCACTGTTTCCCTGCTGAGGACACCCTTTCCTCTCCCACATCAGCAGGGGCCTTTCCTCAGAGGGCAAGTCAGCTCTAGTTTCTATTGTCTGGCAAGAGGCAGCTTCTCAGTCAGGAAAATGAAACTGAGAAGGAGGGTCTTAAGCAGAAGGGAGAAGAAAATCCTGTCGGGCACTGGTTCCACACCCTTGGGTCTAGGCTCAGGCTGCGAGATGCCATGTCCCAAGATGGGGGCCCACCCACTGAGGCATAACAGTAGTTACAGCAGGTCGAACCCTGGAAGCCCAGGAAGGCAGCCATCCCTTGGAAACCCAATTATGTGGATTTCTGTTCCTTTTTGTGTTCTCTTTTGCCATCTCCTGATCTATAGTAGCATTTTGTTATAAAAATACTATCTAACATTTACTGAACATTTACTATGTGCCAGAGAGCATGCTACATTTTCCTGGAATTATCTCATTCAGTGCTCACAGCAGTCCCAGGAAATGGGTATTATATACATCCCTATTCCACAGATGAAGAAAGTGGGACTCAGACGGGTAGTGACCTGCTCAGAGTCAGACTGTTAAAAATTGGCAGACAGTGACTTGAACCTACTTCTGTCTGATGCCAGAAACACTCTTAACCACTTGCCTTATTGAAAAAGAAATAACAACCCTTTCTCTGTTGGCCTTGTCTCAGCTCTGTTATGGAATAATACAGAATCAGGTATCCACACCTGGCCAAAATGTTACAGAGGTGGAAGTTCAGGTTCTTCTGTCACATCTTACGGAAAATCCCAAACGAACTTTTTGGCCAACCCAATATATGGAAGGTCTACATGGAGGTGGCAGGCATAAATGACTTGAGATTCCCAAGAGTCAGGTGAAATTCAGGAGAAAAGAAATAGAGCCTCAAAGATCTTTCCCATGTCCCTCTATTACCAAATATTGAGAGTCTAGGTTTCATTTAACAATAAAATGTTATTTTCATCATACGAGGCACTGTGGCCATGTTTCACGGCTTGGGGTAGAGAAGAGACTTCCATAAAATATCGATATTTTACATGGGGTCAGCAGCACACCTAGACTTTGTAATGTGGTTCAGTACTTATTATTTGCTGGTGTGAAGTAAATGACTCAGAACATATGCAAATCTTCTTCTCAGCTCATAATGGAGAAAAATAGCGTGTATATGTCAGAGAGCTTCAAGGCAATAAGGAACTTGAATGAACTAGAGGTACTATTCACAATACCCAGTTATCGTGTTACACAGGAAGAAACCTGGATCCTGAATGTGTTATATTTCCTAAAAGCCACCCATAAAAAGAGAGGGTCAAGCAGGCAGAGGGTCATGTTCAGGTAGCCTTTAACATTAGCCATCCAAGGGTTTTCCAAGGGACCCAAGGTGATTTATTAATTGATTTATTCACTCTACTACCAATGTCTACTATCAATAATCGCTGGGCCAGGGATTATGTTAGATACTGGGGTAGAGCCGTGAAGGTACCTGGCCTCACATTATACAGATCCTTGGAGCTCTCCAACTCAAACATGCTATTTCCTTCCATTATCAGCTGGGAAAATACCGATGCATGGTGCAAATAAAATCAAACTAGCAAATCAAAAAGTCCAAGTACAATTACAAAAGCCAGACCAACTGCTCACCCAAATGGAGTCCCAACTTTCCATGGGAGTAGAGTTTAGAGATGCATCACTCATCTACTTCTAAACTTGAAATGAACTTCTATTTACCCAGTTGTGGCTACAAGTAGCAAGACGGTAAGAAAATGCCAATGGGTTGGTCTTGCAATTGAGAATCAGTAGCACAGGCAAGTTTTTCAAAGTTTTAACACCCTGACTGATAAATAGCAAGAGAGAGCAAAGGCACACATCCCCGGGGAATACTGCCACCTGACCTCCAGCCAGACTTTGCTCCAAACCTTCAATTTAGTCTCATAAATATGTTTTTGATTGACTTGCTTTATTGCCATCATCTTTCTAGGTTCGTGTTTAGAGGTCTTTTTTTTTTTTAATGTTAACTTTGTACTCTTCTGTAGTTTCCTTTCAGTTAGCTTATTTGAAGAGTTCTTTGAAGATGAAAAGTCCCGTGTTAAATGTGAAGCATCAGATCTACGCATTCTGCAAACAGATAATGTGAAGGTCATGAAAAGCTAGCGTACTAAAACAGAAGCAAACAGGAAAAGGCAATTTCCGAAAGAAGATAAAATTTAATAACAACAATACTGATAATACCTGAGAGTTTAGGATCTCCTTTTCATTTGCAGTCTTGGAAATCCTGACTCATTTATCATTAGAAAGTCCCACAAAGCTAAGTTTCTAAGAAGAAATAGCTACTGTCTAGTACAGGAAAGCAAGAGAATTAGAATGCTTGGCCCAAACTCTCAGAACAGAGGGACCAAGAGAGAACCAACACTTATGAATTGATTTGCATATTTCCTAGATTGCCTACCTGAAGATTCAGCCTTAGAATAAGGCAGATGAGTGAAAAAATATCAATCGCCTAGCAAGCAGAGGAGCAGAAGTTGAGCTTAGTTTGAAAAGCCTTGAGTACCTCTCTCTGCTCTTTTCTCTGCTTATTCTAATCAGTGGAGGTTTAGACATATCATGGAGGCAATTCTCAGATCTTATCTACATTCAGAAAGCAGCCTCTGTGCAGCACACACCTGTCTTACCATGTGATTTCAAGAACAGAAGAAGTACTGGGCAACAAGTCATATGGCCTTTTCTGGACATCTGCTAAATATTCTCTTGTAAGGAGGAACTCAGAGACACCCCTGGGGTGACGGCTCATTCCAGGAGCTGAAGGAGGTGATCATGCAGATGGTGAGCCTGAGAAGGGCTACATAGTCCACCTAGGTACTGCTAAGGAGAGACCAACAACTCACAGAGCCTGGGACCATGGAGCTGCCTCCATTTGTGTGGTTCTGGGACTAGGGCTGTATCCACTTAAATATTAAGATATGTAGAAGATGTGGTATACATATACAATTGAGTATTACTCAGCCATAAAAAAGAATGAAGTAACGCCATTTGCAGCAACATGGATGGACATAGAGATTATCATACTAAGTGAAGTAAGTCAGAAAAAGAGACACAAATACCATGTGATATCACTTATATGTGGAATCTAAAATATGACACAAATGAACTTAACTACAAAACAGAAACAGACTCACAGACATAGAGAATAGACTTGTGGTTGCCAACGGGGAGAGGGAGTAGGATAGGGATGAGGTGGGAGTTTGGAATTAGCAGATGCAAACTGGTATATACAGAATGGATAAACAGCAAGGTCCTACTGTATAGCACAGGGAACTATATTCAATATCCTGTGATAAACCATGATGGAAAAGAATATAAAAAAGAATGCATGTACAACTGAATCACTTTGCTGTACAACAGAAATTAACACAACACTGTAAATCAACTATACTTCAATAAAATTTTTTAGAAAAGATATGTAGAGAAGGATAAGAAAACTATCCTTCAACCAATGAAATTAGACTTGAGATCAAAAATAGGTCTGAAAAGCTTTCAAAGAGATGGGTACATGTCGTAAACAATAGGTTGAATCGTCTTGGAGAAATCTCTTAGACCATCATTTTTCTGCCTTGGGGTATTTCCTCTGTTGGCCCAACCAGTGTTTGGGGGCATGCAGTGGCACAGGGAAAGGGGTTCTAAACCCTTCCAGTCACCCATCCTCTAAAAATCTCCACTCACAAAAAATTCCTATTAAACTAAATGTACTAACCATTTTGTGCAGGTTAGAAATGTTAAATATTTTGAAGTTCTCAAATGTGCTCCATGTCAGTAAAACTGCTATATTTTCATCATGGTTGATTAAAACAAAACAAAACAAAACAAAAAACACTGTTTGGTTTGCCCTCAGTACCTTCATCTATGAAAAGATGATGTGCTAGGATTGTTTTTCTCTAACCTGAACTTGAATCACAGTCACCTGGAGTGTTTGTTAAAACGCAGATTTCCGCACCCCAACCCTAGAGTTTCTGATTCAATAGGTCTGGGGTGGAGCCCTGAAATTTGCATTTCTAACAAGGTACCAAGTAATGCTGTTGCTGCTGCCCAGGGACCACACTTTAAGAACCACTGGACTAGAAGACCTTAAATTATATTTCAACTTTAGGTATTGGTTTTTTATGGTTACCATTTGGTGGAGGAAGCGGAAGGTCAGTTTAATGTTGAAAACTTTTATGAACCCACACATTTACAGTCACCTGATTAACGACAAAGGCAACACTGTGCTGTAGTGGGGGAAGAGTGGACTTTTCAAAAACTGGTGTTAGGTCAATTGAATATTCACAGAGGGAAAAATATGTATCTGGATCCATACCTCACACCACACACATACCCCAATTCTGAATGTGGCGTACATCTAAATGTGACAAATAAATCAAAAAATCTTCTACAGAAAAATATATGAGAAAAAATTCTGTGACCTTGAGATAAACAAGGTCAATAAAAACTTAACCATAAGAGAAAAACAAAACTTGACTATATTAATATCAATCACTTCTGTTTATCACAAAACACCATTAAAAGAGAATGAAAAGGCAAGATATAGAGTGAAAAAAGGATATTCACAACCCACACATCTGAGAAGACACTGATAGAATATATAAAGTACTCCTATAATCCAGTAAGAAAAAGACAGAAAGTGCAATAGAATAATGATCCAAAGGCTTGAAATTACACTTCACAAGAGAATACTCAAGTGAGCAATAAAATACGAAAATATGTTCAAATTCGTTAGTCATTAGGGAAATGCAGGTTAAAACTAAAATGAGATACCACTTACACACCAATCAAAATTGTTAAAATGAAAAAGACCAATAATACCAAGTGTTGTCAAGGCTTTGGAACAACCTTAACTCTTATATACTGCTAATGCAAGTGTAAATTGCTAATAGCCACTTTGGAAAATGTTTGGCAGTATCTACTAACGCTGAACATCAGCATACACCATGATTGAGCAACCCCATTACTAGTTACATACCCAGTAGAATGGTGTAAATATGTTCAGCAAAGAAATATACTAGAAGGTCATGATAGCATTATTCATATTAGCCCAAAACTAGAAACTACTCAAATGCCCATCAAGAGTAGAATGGGTAAACAAATTCTGGTATCTTCCTACAATGGGATACTGTTCATCACAGGGTGAATCTGCAACAATATAAATAAATCTCACAAACCTGATGTGGAGTAAAAATAGACAGATACAAAATAGTAAAAACTGTATGATCCCATTCATACAAAGTTTTAAAGGAGGCAAAATTAACCTATGCTATTAGAAGTCATTTTTCTAATAGTGATAGCATGAGTGGGTTTCTGTGGTATTAGTAACGTTGTTCCTTGATCTAGGTGCTGGTTACATAGATATTTTTATTTTGTGAAAATGCATTGAGATATACACATATGATATGTATGTTTAGCTACACATTTACATGTAGTTATAAAAAAAGCATGAGGAAGTGCACTCCAGATTCTCTTCAGGTGTTCAGTTTGGTTTACGTGTCTGTTTAGCCCTAGTAAATCCCTTCTACTTCAGGTGGAGCCCATTTCTTCTTTTCTTGCTCTTCTGTACCATAGACACATTAAGCCACTTCTCAGTCTCTTTTTTAAGCTAAGAAATTATTTCTTTACCCCTGTCTTTTGGATTTGTCTTTATAACACTTGAATTAAAGAACTACTTGCATCTTGTCCAGTGGATTTAGATACCACGTTTAAACTGACAATTCCCAAATCTTACCTTTCCTCTGTACCCCAGATACAAGTATCCATTTCTTCCAAATTTGCTTTCCCTCTAGCCTTACCCATCTCAGTAAATGACACCACCTTATTCAGATGTTCAGGATGAAAACTGAGACCATCCTTGACCTTGCTCTTTCTCTTTCATTCTCCATATAAATCCATCAAGTCCTAGCCATTCTTTGGCCAACCCTGTCTAGTAGGGATACTACACTCTCACACATTTCACCATCATCTCTTACCTGAAAAATGGATCTAGGCTTTTAGTTGGCATCTGTGCTTCCAGTCTTAGCCCTAACATAAAATCAGACTGTACCATTCTCTTGCTTTAAACCTCTACAACAGCTTTACCACAACTATTAAGGACACAATCTAAACTTCTCAGCCCGGCCTTTAAACATCTTCTTGCACCTCATTTCACTTCACCTCTGCCCATGTGCCCTTGTTGGGATCCTTCCCTCTTTAGGACCTTTACACATTTCATCTGCCTGAATGTTTTTTCTCCCAAATCATTTCCTGGTTAGTCTTTGTCATTTGGGTCTCTATTCCCTTAGAGATGACTTTGCTGGCCACCGAATCTATAACGTTTTTCAAGCCCTGGTCCTTAATCACTCTCCATCACATTATTTTGCTTAAATTTTCTTCATAGCACTTTTTAAAATATATATATTTATTTATTTGGTTGCACTGGGTCTTAGTTGCAGCAAGCAGGCTCCTTCAGTTGCGGCACGTGGGCGCCTTAGTTGTGGCATGCAAACTCTTAGTTGCGGCATGCATGTGGGATCTAGTTCCCTGACCAGGGATCGAACCCGGGCCCCCTGCATTGGGAGCGCTGAGCCTTAACCACTGCGCCACCAGTAAAGCCCCGTTCACAGAACTTTTTATGATGTCAAATTTTCTTGCTGTGTTCCAGCACCTTGCACATATTAAGCACTAAGTAAATAAGTGTTGAATGAATTAATGAACTCAACAGAAGACAGAGCACAGAAGAGAGATCTCAACAGAAGACAAAGCACAATCCTACTCAATTCCCTGCTTCTAGGGAGAAATACATTGACTCTGTTCTTCATTACTTTAGTGGGAAGGTATTCCTGAATATCGTCATGCTAAACAAATATCATCTGACAGCTAAACAATGCCCAGTGGCTATATCTCTGGGTGTCACACTGAGACATAAGAGGCGATAGCTTATGAACTCAAGAAAAGGAGGACAAAGGCAGGAGCACTGGGCAGGCTTCAGCTGACAATGAAGGATCAAGATCTGAAACTAAGCAGGGAGTCTGGATCCATGATCACATGAAAGGTCCTCAAGAGAAGGGCCTTGATATTGGGCCAACATTTGCTAATGCCAGAGAGTTTTGGTATCTTTTCTTTTTAAGACAGGAAACCTTCTCCAAGCATAGGTAACCTGAAGGCTAGCTATGATATTACGTGAGAACAAAAGGACAGATTAGGAAGCAAAAGGGTAAATAGGAGAGAGCTTGCTTACAAAGTCTGATCCCTAGATGATAGCCACATATATTAGGACATACATTTGGTGAACATATATTTCATTGAGAAAAATGGACCTTCAAAATGGTTAATTGGATCTACAATGTATTTTATAGCTAGAGTTTTCTGCCCAGTTCATTTACTCTTTTTTTTTTTTAAACTTGAACAGTAGGAGGGCTTCTAAAGTAGGTCAAAAAGGGAAATTCAACTCACCATGTCCAGTTTTCACTGTCTCATTAGGCCAAATCCCGCGGTCTTGGTTGCCATCCCCTTAAAAGATGCAGCACAGCTCAGCACTGCAGCTGCTGTTACACAACTTCACTCCTTCCCCAGTCCACTGTTGTGGTCCCTGCCAGGCTGCACCGAGCAAGGCTAGCAATCGGAAAGCTATCCACACCCCAGAGCAGTTGATGCAAATAAACCCTAGGCCATTGTGATGTTATTGGGACATAAATGAACAAATAGATGCTGCCTTCATACCCTTCTGGAACCGTAAACGTGCCCTAATTAAAGCAGGCACAGCAGCTCTGCAAACGCAGCCAGATAGCAGAAGCAGGGGCTGCCTGCCTGACTCTTCAGCTTCCAGGTTATGGCAATAGCTACTGAATCACATAAATTCATTTGTAACTCAGTGTTCTCCACTTTAAATGACGGGGCTTCTGCCTATTTAGCCTATCTAGCCTCTAAAAGGTCTGGATCAAAGGAATGCAGAATTTTAAAGGACATTCCACCCAGGGAAGGAATCCTATATAACATCCTTTGTATCATGTAGCCTGCTTAGCAGGGCTGCTGACCAAAGGCTGAACCAAGCCTGGGGTCAGAGAGGGTCAATCCCAGAAATCCATGAAGGGGCAGCAGATTCAGCCTGTCATGCCAGAGAGTTATGGGTCAGCAATCAAGGTCAATCTTAGAACCCTGGCATAGAAATTTTAAATGGAACCCAGGGACAACGTAACACATTCACACCATCTCTCCCTAGCTAAGTTAGAGTTCCTCTGGCAATAAATGAATCACTTTCTAATTTCACTATGTGTTAAGTGTTTGATGTTCAACAAATCCAAAGATAGTAACTCTGTACAACATTGAAATAACAACATCTCCAAATGGTTTGCTTGACGTGTCTTATAAACAGGCAGAGATCCAATGTCTCCCTATGGCAAACTGCCACCCTCAACTATATCTCTGCATTGGGACAAAGCCGAGTGGAGCCATGAAACAAACCATGGGTGAAGAGGAGGCAGGGTAATAGAAACATGTATCAATAGATGTGCAGTTTCAAAAAATGGTCTCAAATTTGTTTACACTCCTTCCAATGAGAAGTGGAGTACATACCCCTCACCTTGAAACTGGTTGGGCTTGTGACTGCTCTAACCAGCAGAGTACAACAGAAGTGACACTATGTGACTTCCAAAACTAGATCAGGAAAGACTACAGTATTCATGGTCCACCTGGTTCTCTTGGGATACCTGCTCTGGGGAAACTCCTCCAGGTGCCATGTAAGTCTGACTACCCTGAGGCCACCATGCTTGAGAAACCACATGTAGGAGCTCAGGTCACCAGTCCTCACTGAGCTCTCAGCCAACACCCAGCATCCTCTGCCAGCCATGTGACTGAACCATCCGGGACATCCAGCCCAGCAGAGCCTTAGGTTAATGCACCCCAGCCAGCAACTAACCACAACCTCATGAGAGATCCCAAGCCCAAACTACCCCAATTCCTCACTCACAAAATTGTGAGCAAAATAAAATGGTTGTTTTAAGAGCCTAGTTTGGGGATAATAAATAATAACTAGAACAGTGAGGTTTAAATTGTTTGACTGAAAAATATTGTTCTCATGATGATGGGGTACCTGCGCATTAACTCTCATCATAAAGCATCCTAAGAAAGGTGCTCTCTGGGTGAAGCCTTAGGCTGGAAGGTCAGAACAATGACTTCCAGGCAGCACTGTCTTCCCTACTCTGAGCTGAGCTCTGTCTCTGTGTAACTTTCACCCATCTGTCCTAGTTCTGTCTTCTGTTGCCATAACAAGTCTTCTCTCTTCTTCTATGTGACATCAGAAAAGATTATGCAAATATAATAGGTCAATAGAAAAAGAAAAACCTTCTTTGTTCCCAGGTCCTTTGAAGCATTAAGACATTAAAGAAGTGTTCTCTCTTGAAAGCTCCCTGGGGGTCATAACATTTACACATTCTCTGCACATGTACTTTTTCTATGCAGAAATGGGAGAAATGACTATATGTGAAAAAGTCTGTTTTCATTACAGATTTTTTTTTCTTTCAATGTGCTTAAAATGTCCAGATTGCAAAAATCAAGAAGAAAACACCAAAAAAATTCAGGCTGGGTTAAAGAGTTAAATGCAGACAGCTCAATTTGCTCATTAAAAAATGAAGAAAAAATACAGATGAGTATTTATAATTTGCAAATGAAGGAGGGTCTTTCTCAGCATAACTTCAAAGACTATGAGGAAAAACTGACAGAATTAATTACATACAAACTCAGAACTTTTGCATAATAAAAACATTCACAAATAAAATTTAAAATGTAATGATAAACTAAAAAAATTATTTATGCAATAAAACAAAAGATTAAGAATCTTAATAATATTTTTAAAATTTCAGTTAGTAAGAAAAATGAACATTCCAATGGGGGAATAATACATACAAGCAAAAAGAAAAATGAACACATCACTATAGAAAAAGTATGAATGGCCTATAAATACATGAAAAAGTTTCTGCCTCTCTTTTGTTGAAATAAAAATGAAATAACTTTTTGTCATAGTATTACTTCTCTTTGGGACACTTTTTCATTGCCAATAACCATTGGTTGACAAAGGTGTGGGAAAGGTATCCTCCCATACCTTGCTTATTAGCTATTTACTGGCCTAATCTTTCTGCAGAATATTTCAGTAATATATATAAATCAATAACCTTTAAAATGAGCTTCCTCTACAACTCAGTAATTGGCATCTACCCTTTAAATGTGGAAAGGATCAGTAAAGTGTGCAAAGTTTTATCTATAATAATGTTCATCAGAGCATCAATTACTATCGGGGGAAAAAAAGAGACTTGAATTTTAATAGGAAAGTGATTGATTAAAACATAGTGTATCCATGTAATAGAGTCCTATCCAGCCATTAAGTATCCTGTAGTAGAAAATATTAATAAAAGAAAAATACATAAGAATATTGTTAATTTATACAAGCAGGTTATAAAATATATAGATAGGTTTATATATATATATATTTGAAATATTTAAAATATAATAGATGTTATGAATATATAAATATATAACATATTTTATATAATTATATAATTATACATTAAAGTGTATGAAAAACAAATACATCAAAATAAATTTAATATAAAATTATAAAATACATAATGTGTATTTTATATAGTTAATAGATACAAATATATATAGATTATAATCATGTATATAATTATATATAATTAATAAATAATATATAATTTTGTACCTCAGTTTTTTTTAAACAGAAAAATAAGGGTCCCACCAAAATGCTTGTGGTAGCTATCCACAAACATAGAAAATTACAGGCAATTTTTATCTTCTTCTTAGAACTGTTTTAGGCTTTCTGAATTTTCTACAATAACTATTTTAATCTCAAAAATAGAAATATGGATATGTGGACCCAGACAGACAGGTTTAAAATTTTGAGAAGTCTACTAACTACTCAGATTGTGCATCAACAAAAATAAAAAAGTCATTTCATGATGAGGACCTATTTGATAAGAAAGGGGATAGAAAAACTCAAAAGAACAGTGCTGAATCATAGGTGCCAGAAATGTATCTTTTTTTGGAAGGAGACTGAGTAATGGGGTAGAAAGAGATCTGAACTGGGAGTCCGAGAGCTCGAGGTTGAGATGTGGTCCTGAGACTACTGGCTCCATGACCCAGAACAGGACACTTCCTATTCTCATCCAAAAATAAACATGTTAGACTAAGGCATCTCAAATTCAAATCTAACCTTAAAAGACTAGGTTTTCTGATGAATTAAGACATGATTTGTCTTTAAGCAGATTTTCTTTAAGCAGATATCATAACTAGAGCTGCCAGACAAAATTAAGGACAAGCAGTTATACTGAATTTCAAGTAAACTGTGAATAGTTTTCTTTCTATATATCTCATGCAATATTTGGGGCATACTCAATGCTAAAATACATATTTTTTCTTTCACCCTCTAACAGGCAAACTACTCTGGCACTCCCATTTGAGAAATGCTTATCTTAAGGAATATACACATACTAAAAGATTTGTTGTCTATATCTGAAATGCAAATGCAACTGGGTATCCTAAATTTTCATTTGCTAAATCTGGCAACCCTAGCTATCACCTCCTGAGCTTATGCAACTGACTCTCATACAATGTTCAAGTAAAATTGTGTTTCCCTATCTCAAAATTATCTTATCTGGATATCTTCTTTCCTTTCTTGCTCACTTCCTATGTCCAGGCCAATGCTAAATTGTAAGTAAAGCTGTTTATCCCCACATAACCCATTTGACACCTGTCATGTTCAGACATTGGCTGAGGCTGCTGTAGGGGAGGAAAAAAACCTTTTTCCTCTACTCATCTTAAATACTCCAGCTGGGGCCCTATAAATCAGATGGCGAAAAGAGAGATTAACAGCAGACAAACAAACAGAAGTTTATTAACAGGTGTATCACACAGGTACACACGGGAGCACCCAGTGATGAGTAACCCAAAGAGGTGGTTAGAACTTGAACTTATATATCACGTTAGGCTAAACAAAGGAAAAGGGCATTTGGGCTTCTGGGTGTGGAGGCAAGTTACAGGAAGGCATCCAGGAAAAGTATGGTGAACAGGGTTTTTAATAAGGTTTGTTATCAAAACGAAAAGACAACCCATAAAATGGGAGAAAATAGTCGCAAAGGATGAGACCAACAAGGGATTAGTCTCAAAAATTTACAAACAGCTCATGTGGCTAAATATCCAAAAAACAAACAATCCAATCAAAAAATGGGCAGAAGACCTAAGTAGACATTTCTCCAAAGAAGATATACAGATGGCCAAGAGGCACATGAAAAGATGCTCAACATCACTAATTATTAGAGAAATGTAAATCGAAACTACAATGAGGTATAACCTCACACCAGTCAGAATGGCCATCATCAAAAAAATCTACAAACAATAAATGCTGGAGAGGGTGTGGAGAAAAGGGAACTCTTCTACACTGTTGGTGGGAATGTAAATTGGTCCAGCCACTATGGAGAAAAGTATGGAGGTTCCTTAAAAAAACTAAAAATAGAGCTACCATATGATACAGCAATCCCACTACTGGGCATATATCCAGAGAAAAACATGGTTCAAAATGATACATGCACCCCAATGTTCATTGCAGCACTGTTTACAATAGCCAAGACATGGAAGCAACCTAAATGTCCATCAACAGATGAATGGATAAAGAAGATGTGGTACATAATACAATGGAATATTACTCAGCCATTAAAAAGAATGAAATAATGCCATTTGCAGCAACATGGATGGATCTGGAGATTATCATACTAAGTGAAGTAAGTCAGACAGAGAAAGACAAATATCATATGATATCACTTATATGTGGAATCTAAAAAAAAGATACAAATGAACTTATTTATAAAACAGAAACAGACTCATAAAATGAATTTATGGTTATCAGGGGGAAGGGTGGGGGGAGGGATAGATTGGGAGTTTGGGATTGACATGTATACACTACTATATTTAAAGTAGATAACCGACAAGAACCTACTGTAAAAAAATAATAATAAAATTAAAAATATATAAACATTAAAAAATAAGAAAATTATATATATAAACATTTAAAAAATTAAAATAAAAAAATAAGGTTTGTTATGCAGATTTAAGCTCCTGCCTTCTCCACTGATAACAGTTAAGAGTCCTCCTCTATCTGGTACAGAACTTTAGAGCTTTCTCTGCACCTGCTGGTTCTCAATAGCCTTTAGCTCAAAATAATCCAGATGCCAAAGAAGCATGTTTTGAGGTGGCGTATTCAGGAACCCATCATTGCCAGGAAGAACCTGGCCTCAGCACAAAAGCTGAGGCAGCTCCTGGAGGAGTCATAGATGGAGACTGCCTTCCTGGAGGAAGAAAGTGTTCTTTGTTTTTTTGTTTTTTTTCCTAATCCATTAGACTTTTATTCAAAAATCCATTGTCTATACTTTTTCACTAACCAATCTTCAATCTTCAGTGCTCTTGCCAGTCCTCTTTTCTCTTATTGATAATAAATCTAATACTCTCTTTTTAGTCCTTTTCATCTTCCTTCTAAAACATTTGATCATATTAACAATTCTTTTGGGGGCTTCCCTGGTGGTGCAGTGGTTGAGAATCTGCCTGCCAATGCAGGGGACACGGGTTCGAGCCCTGGTCTGGGAAGATCCCACATGCCGCGGAGCAACTGGGTCCGTGAGCCACAACTACTGAGCCTGCGTGTCTGGAGCCTGTGCTCCGCAACGGGAGAGGCCGCGATAGTGACAGGCTCGCACACCACGATGAAGAGTGGCCCCCGCTCGCCGCAACTAGAGAAAGCCCTCGCACAGAAACGAAGACCCAACACAGCCAAAAATTAATTAATTAATTAATTTAAAAAAAAAAACAATTCTTTTTATAACCTCTCCCCCAGTAAACTCTGTAGTGTTTTCTCTTGCCTCTCTCCCTTCATACCAAAACCAAATGGCCAAACACAAGAGGGAGGGGATATGGAGATATATGTATATGTATAGCTGATTCACTTGGTTATACAGCAGAAACGAACACACCATGGTAAAGCAATTATACTCCAATAAAGATGTTTAAAAAAAAAAAAAAACTAAATGGCCTGCTTTTTCTTCTGTGTACCTGAAGCACTTGCATCTCTGAATATCCAAAGGCTACATGTCACTCAGAACCTATTCTAATGTCATTGTCTTCGTGAGGTTTTTTTAAAAATTTTTTTTTATTATAATTTTTTTTATTGGGGTACAGTTGTTTTACAATATTGTGTTAGTCTCTACTGTACAGCGAAATGGAGTTTCCTGTGCTATACAGGAGGTTCTTATTATCTATTTTATACATATCAGTGTATGTATGTCAACCTCAATCTCCCAATTCATCCCATCCCCCACTTTTCCCCCTTGGTGTCCATACATTTGTTCTCTACATCTGTGTCTCTATTTCTGCCTGGCAAACCAGTTCATCTGTACCATTTTTCTCTATTCCACATATATGTGTTAATATATGATATTTGTTTTTCCCTTTGTGACTTACTTCACTCTGTATGACAGTCTCTAGATCCATCCACGTCTCTACAAATGACTCAATTTCATTCCTTTTTATGACTGAGTAATATTCCATTGTATATATGTGCCACAACTTCTTTATCCATTCGTCTGTCGATGGGCATTTAGGTTGCTTCCATGACCTGGCTATTGTAAATAGTGCTGCAAAGAACATTGGGGTGCATGTGTCTTTTTGAATTATGGTTTTCTCAGGGTATATGCCCAGGAGTGGGATTGCTGGATCATATAGTAATTCTATTTTTAGTTTTGTAAGGAACCTCCATACTGTTCTCCATAGTGGCTGTATCAATTTACATTCCCACCAACAGTGCAAGAGGGTTCCCTGTTCTCCACACCCTCTCCAGCATTTGCTGTTTGTAGATATTCTGATGATGTTGATTCTAACTGGTGTGAGGTGATACCTCATTGTAGTTTTGATTTGCATTTGTCTAACAATTAGTGATGTTGAGCAGCTTTTCATGTGCCTCTTGGCAACCTGTATGTCTTTTTTTTGAGAAATGTCTATTTAGGTCTTCTGCCCATTTTTTGATTGGGGTGTTTTTTTAATATTGAGCTGCATGAACTGTTTATATATATTAGAGATTAATCCTTTGTCCATTGATTTGTTTTAAAACATTTTCTCCCATTCTGAGGGTTGTCTTTTCATCTTGTTTATGGTTTCCTTTGCTCTGCAAAAGCTTTGAAGTTTCATTAGGTCCCATTCGTTTATTTTTGTTTTTATTTCCATTACTCTAGGAGGTGGGTCAAAAAAGATCTTGCTGTGATTTATGTCAGAGTGTTCTTCCTATGTTTTCCTCTAAGTGTTTTATAGTGTCCAGTCTTATATTTAGGTCTTTAATCCATTTTGAGTTTATTTTTGTATATGATGTTAGGAAGTGTTCTAACTTCATTCTTTTACATGTAGCTGTCCAGTTTTCCCAGCACCACTTATGGAACACACTGTCTTTTCTCTATTGCATATCCTT
Source organism: Balaenoptera ricei (assembly GCF_028023285.1). Lineage (NCBI taxonomy): Eukaryota > Metazoa > Chordata > Mammalia > Artiodactyla > Balaenopteridae > Balaenoptera > Balaenoptera ricei. The sequence continues at coordinate 115,644,268 of NC_082640.1, read as the reverse complement.
GCCTCCTTTGTCATAGATTAGTTGACCATAGTTGTGTGGGTTTATCTCTGGGCTTTCTATCATGTTCCATTGATCTATATTTCTGTTGTTGTGTCAGTATCATATTGTCTTGATTACTGTAGCTTCATAGTATAGTCTGAAGTCAAGGAGTCTGATTCTTCCAGCTCCGTTTTTTCCCCTCAAGATTGCTTTGGCTATTCAGGGCCTTTTGTGTCTCCATACAAATTTTACGATTTTTTTGTTCTACTTCTGTAAAAAATGCCATTGGTAATTTGATAGGGATTGCATTTAATCTGTAGATTGCTTTGAGTAGTATAGTCTTTTTCATGATATTGATTCTTCCAGTCCAAGAACATGGTATATCTCTCCATCTGTTTTTGTCATCTTTGATTTCTTTCATCAGTGTCTTATACTTTTCTGCATACAGGTCTTTTACCTCCTTAGGTAGGTTTATTCCTAGGTATTTAATTCTTTTTGTTGCAATGGTAAATGGAAGTGTTTCCATAATTTCTCTTTCAGATTTTTCATCATTAGTGTATAGGAATGCAAGAGATTTCTGTGCATTAATTTTATATCCTGCTACTTTACCAAATTCATTGAGTAGCTCTAGTAGTTTTCTGGTGGCAGTTTTAGGATTCTCTATGTATATTATCATGTCATCTGCAAACAGTGACAGCTTTACTTCTTCTTTTCCGATTTGGATTCCTTTTATTTCTTTTTCTTCTCTGATTGCTGTGGCTAAAACTTCCAAAACTATGTTGAATAATAGTGGCGAGAGTGGACATCCTTGTCTCGTTCCTGATCTTAGAGGAAATGCTTTCAGCTTTTCACCATTGGGAATATGTTTGTTGTGGGTTTGTCATATATGGCCTTTATTGTGTTGAGGTAGGTTCTGTCAGTGCCCACTTTCTGCAGAGTTTTTATCATAAATGGGTGTTGAATTTTGTCAAAAGCTTTTTCTGCATCTATTGAGATGATCATATGGTTTTTATCCTTCAATTTGTTAATATGGTGTATCACATTGATTGAGTTGCATATATTGAAGAAACTTGCATCCTTGGGATGAATCCCACCTGGTCATGGTGTATGATCCTTTTAACATGTTGTTGGATTCTGTTTGCTAGTATTCTGTTGAGGATTTTTGCATCTATATTCATCAGTGATACTGGTCTGTAATTTTCTTTTCTTGTAGTACCTTTGTCTGGTTTTGTTATCAGGGTGATGGTGGCCTCATAGAATGAGTTTGGGAGTGTTCATTCCTCTGCAATGTTTTGGAAGAGTTTGAAGAGGATGGGTGTTAGCTCTTCTCTCAATGTTTGATAGAATTCACCTGTGAAGTCATCTGGTCCTGGACTTCTGTTTGTTGGAAGATTTTTAATCACAGTTTCAATTTAATTACTTGTGATTTGTCTGTTCACATTTTCTATTTCTTTGTGGTTCAGTCTTGGAAGGTTATACCTTTCTAAGAATTTTTGTCCATTTCTTCCACGTTGCCCATTTTATTGGCATATAATTGCTTATAGTAGTATCTTATGATGCTTTGTATGTCTGCGGTGTCCATTGCAACTTCTGTTTCATTTCTAATTTTATTGATTTGAGTCCTCTCCCTCTTTTTCTTGATGAGTCTGGCTAATGGTTTATCAATTTCGTTTATGTTCTCAAAGAACCAGCTTTTTGTTTTATTGATCTTTGCTACGGTTTTCTTTGTTTCTATTTCATTTATTTCTGCTCTGATCTTTATGATTTCTTTCCTTCTACTAACTTTGGGGGTTTTGTTGTTGTTCTTCTTCTTCTTTCTCTAGTTCCTTTAAGTGTAAGGTTAGATTGTTTATTTGAAAGTTTTCCTGTTTCTTGAGGTTGGATTGTATCGCTAAAAACTTCCCTCTTAGAACTGCTTTTGCTGCATCCCATAGGTTTTGGGTCATTGTGTTTTCATTGTAATTTGTCCCTAGATATTTTTTGATTTCCTCTTTGATTTCTTTAGTGATCTCTTGGTTATTTAGTAGCGTATAATTTAGCCTCCATGTGTTTGTGTTTTTTATGGTTTTTTCCTGTAATTTATTTCTAATCTCATAGCTTTGTAGTCGGAAAAGATGCTTGATACAATTTCAATTTTCTTAAATTTACTGAGGTTTGATCTGTAACCCAAGATGTGATCTATCCTGGAGAATGTTCCATGTGCACTTGAGAAGAAAGTGTAATCTGCTGTTTTTGGATGGAATGTCCTATAAATATCAATTAAAGAAACTAACACACCACTGTAAAGCAATTATACTCCAATAAAGATGTTTTAAAAAATCCATTAAATCTATCTGATTTACTGTGTCATTTAAAGGTTGTGTTTCCTTATTAATTTTCTTGGAAGGTCTGGATGATCTGTCCTTTGGTGTAAGTGAGGTGTTAAAGTCTCCCACTATTATTGTGTTACTGTTGATTTCCCCTTTTATATAGCTGTTACCATTTGCCTTATGTATTGAGGTGCTCCTATGCTGGGTGCATATATATTTATAATTGTTATATCTTCTTCTTGGATTGATCCCTTGATCATTATGTAGTGTCCTTTGTCTCTTATAACAGTCTTTATTTTAAAGTCTATTTTGTTTAATATGAGAATTGCTACTCCAGCTTTCTGTTGATTTCCATTTTCATGGAGTATCTTTTTCCATCCCCTCACTTTCAGTCTGTATGTGTCCCTAGGTCTGAAGTGGGTCTCTTGTAGACAGCCTATATACAGGTCTTGTTTTTGTGTCCATTCAGCCAGTCTGTGTCTTTTGGCTGGAGCATTTAATCCACTCACATTTAAGTTAATTATCGATATGTATGTTCCTATTACCATTTTCTTAAACGTTTTGGGTTTGTTTTTGTAGGTCCTTTTCTTCTCTTGTGTTTCCCGCTTAAAGAAGTCCCTTTAGCATTTGTTGTAGAGCTGGTTTTGTGGTGCTGAATTCTCTTAGCTTTTGCTTGTCTATAAAGCTTTTGATTTCTCCATCGAATCTGAATGAGATCCTTGCTGGGTAGAGTATTCTTGGTTGTAGGTTCTTCCCTTTCATCACTTTAAATATATCATACCACTGCCTTCTGGCTTGCAGAGTTTCTGCTGAGAAATCAGCTGTTACCTGATGGGTTTCCCTTGTATGTTATTTATCGTTTTTCCCTTGTTGCTTTTAATAATTTTTCTTTCTCTTTAATTTTTGTCAATTTGATTACTATGTGTCTCAGCATATTTCTCCTTGGGTTTATCCTTCTGGGGCTCTGTGCTTCCTGGACTTGGGTGGCTATTTCCTTTCCCATGTTAGGGAAGTTTTCGACTATAATCTCTTCAAATATTTTCTCAGGTCCTTTCTCTCTCTCTTCTCCTTCTGGGACCCCTATAATGTGAATGTTTGTGCGTTTAATGTTGCCCCAGAGGTGTCTCTGGCTGTCTTCATTTCTTTTCATTCTTTTTTCTTTATTCAGTTCAGTGACAGTGATTTCCACCATTCTGTCTTCCAGGTCACTTATCCGTTCTTCTGCCTCAGTTATTCTGCTACTGATTCCTTCTAGTGTATTTTTATTTCAGTTATTGTATTGTTCATCTCTCTGTGTTCTTTAATTCTTCTAGGTCTTTGTTAAACATTTCTTGCATCTTCTCAATCCTTGCCTCCATTCTTTTTCCAAGGTCCTGTATCATCTTCACTATCATTATTCTGAATTCTTTTTCTGGAAGGTTGCCTATCTCCACTTCATTTAGTTGTTTTTCTGGGGTTTTATCTTGTTCCTTCATCTGGTACATAGTCCTCTGCCTTTTCATTTTGTCTGTCTTTCTGTGATTGTGGTTTTCATTCCAAGGGCTGCAAGATTGTAGTTCTTCTTGCTTCTGCTGTCTGCCCTCTGGTGGATGAGGTTATCTAAGAGGCTTGTGCAAGCTTCCTGATGGGAGGGACTGGTGGTGGGTAGAGCTGGGTGTTGCTCTAGTGGGCAGAGCTCAGTAAAACTTTAATCCACTTGTCTGCTGATGGGTGGGGCTGTGTTCCCTCCCGTTGGTTATTTGGCCTGAGGTCACTCAGCACTGGAGCCTGCAGGCTCCTTGGTGGGGCTAATGGCAGACTCTAGGAGGTTTCACACCAATGAATACTTCCCAGAACTTCTGCTGCCAATGTCCTTGTCCCCCTGGTGAGCCACAGCCACACCCCACCTCTGCAGGAGACCCTCCAACACTAGCAGGTAGGTGTGGCTCAGTCTCCTATGGGGTCACTGCTCCTACCGCCTGGGTCCTGGTACACACACTACTTTGTGTGTCCCCTCTAAGAGTGGAGTCTCTGTTTCCCCCAGTCCTGTCAAAGTCCTGCAATCAAATCCCGCTGGCCTTCGAAGTCCAATTCTGTGGGGATTCCTCCTCCCATTGGCAGATCCCCAGGTTGGGAAGCCTAACGTGGGGCTCAGAACCTTCACTCCAGTAGGTGGACTTCTGTGGTATAAGTGTTCTCCAGTTTGTGAGTCACCCACCCAGTGGTTATGGGATTTGATTTTATTGTGATTGTGCCCCTCCTACCATCTCTTTGTGGCTTCTCCTTTGTCTTTGGATGTGGGGTACCTTTTTTGGTGAGTTCCAGTGTCTTCCTGTCGATGACTGTTCAGCAGTTAGTTGTGATTCCAGCGCTCTCGCAAGAGGAGTGAGCGCACATCCTTCTACTCCACCATCTTGAGCCAATTGAGAAAGTGTTCTTTTGAGGAGAGAACTGAGTGGTGCATTTCCCTGCTCCCACAGACCCGCAGGGCCAGGGCCCATAAGGCCTTTCTCTCTTCTCCTTGAGAACCTGCCCTTCCCTGAGGAAATAAACCAGTCATTATAATTTAAAGCAGGGGCCAGCAAACTTCTTCTCAAAGGGCCAGTTAGCTAGACTTTTGTGTGTCACTTAATGGTCTCTGTTACACATTCTTTTCTTTTTAAACAATATTTTTAAAATATAAAAACCAACCTTAGCTCTTGCAAGCTATACAAAAATGGGTCACAGTCCAGATTTTACCCATGGTTCATTGTTTGCCAATTCCTGATTTAAAAGGTTTCTGTTCTCACGATGCATTTATGATCCGAGTCCAAATTTCTCAGGTAAAGGAATGAAGCTCTCACAGTGGAACTTTGGGAATGAGTAATTATCAGGAGAATGAGAAAACATCACTATCAAAGAATATTGGAAATGCAAGAAATACACAAATGAAAGCCCCTGCCTAACCTGGTCTTTGTTAATTTTATTGTCTGAGTCGAATATAGAACAGATATCACTAATGCAGCTAATACTTGATTAGCTTGGTTTATCAAATGTATAGCTTTCATGAGAAAAGGCATTTTATTTTTTACTTTAGAGATTTGAGATTTGGATGATAAAAACGTTAGGGTTACCTATACCTGTTTGTATCTTGGAATAATCCAAGTGAGGATAGGGCTTCTTTGATAAACATTTAGCTGGTTTTCCAAAATCAAGATGTAATCCAACTGCATCTGTTAAAGAGAACATATCCCACCCTCCAGCACTAGACAGGTACATGGCTCAATTTAGTCTTCAATGCAGTCCTTTAGTGGCTTTTCTGGTCCTCTCTGGAAGCTGTTTTCCTCTGTTTCCTTACAACATCCACAAGTCAAACAGACCAAACTTTGTGTCCTCGCTGAAACTTCTTAGCTGTGTGATCCTGGCCAAATTACCTAATATTTCTGAGGCTCAAGTGCCCCTTCTGAAAATGGGTATAAAATTACCTACATGCTTATGTCATCATGAAGCTTAAAAGTGATAACTTAAGAAAAGCTTTAGCACCATGCCTAACATGTAGCATATGTTCACTAAAGGAGATCTGTTATAGTTATATTCTCATTGCTTTGAACACATTTTTAAAATAGGCCTCCTCTTACAAGACTGTTAACACCATCAGGTCTACGATATACATTTCCCATCCCCGTATCCCCAAGGTCTGTCCCATAGCAAGCTTCAGTCAAGATTTGTTGAACTAAACAAAACCATCACACAGGACTACATCCATTAATAAAGTTCCTAATAGCTTTAATGATAAATTCTCTGAACCCATATTTAAAGCAGCAAGATGACAGACCAGTTGATATCGGAATTATCCTCAAAGATTCTGAGCTGCTATACTTATACCAAGAATAAGAAGAAAAGTTGCAGATAACCATAGGGCACCTGAAATTGGGTCACTGCTTGGAGAATGCTTTATTATTGGTGGATTAAAGATGAAGCAGGCCCCTAATTGCAGCTTTAACTTCCGTATGTCGGTATCAGCACTACTCAGGGATAAACTTCTAAAATGATAATACTTTGATTTAGTATTAGACTTTCACCATTCAGTGCACTTTGCCACCTATTATTTTCTTTTATCCTCACAACGAGCCCAAGAGGGAGAGCAATTTTACAGATGAGCGAAAAGCAGCACAGCAGGTTAAGTGACCGACAGAGGGTCACAGAGTGATTTGAATAGCAGAGCTGGCCTCCCAGACAGGCCTCAGACTCGCAGTTCTGCACACACCTCTAAAAACCAGGGTGTATTCTTTCCACACCTACAGGACAGAGCTGCTCTAGTCCTCCAGGAACCAGCACAGGGCTGTTCAAGGTCCCCAGGGCATTCAATAAATGTCTGGGGAAGGAAAGAAGAAAGGATGGAGGGAAGGAGGGAAGGAGGGAGGGAGGGAGGGAGGGAAAGAAGGAAGGAAGCAAGCAAGTGGTGGGGAGCGGGGAAGGAACTAAACTGGAAGGAAATTAACAATGTAGTAACCTTTTATGTCTGGAGAATTACAGTAAGAGAGCTCTTCAGATATTTTAGTGGCAGGTATCTCAATGGTCTTCAGAACCTCACAGTTAGGTCTAGATTAGAGCAGTATCAGGCTTGTTGAACTCTATAGGCTGGACAATTTTCTGTGAAGTCATGTTTACCAACCTTGCTAACCAGCTACGGACACACAAACCTTATTGATTCATTGTTGGTTTTTAAAGTCCAAAGTCACAATTTCTTAATAAAGAGTCCTGCCCCCATATACAACAAGGTCATCAGGATGATTTAAGGAGTCCAGTAGATGGTAGTTTCATGTGAATAGTATTTTATAATTTACAAAGCACCTCTACCAGAAAATCTTGATCTCTCTGGTCATCTTGAGAAGGTGAGGAAAACTATGGAATCTATTTCTAGAAAAAAGATCAAGTGCATTATGCACATACACAGACCCAATTTTACATATAATTCTGGGGACATAGGAATTCCCCTACATCTTTTAGCAGAATTTCATGAGAACCAGTTAAAAAACCTATCATTTATAAATTATATCATTTCACATGGGCAACAGCTTTGTGAGGTATGGAAGCAGGTATTATTTATCCTGTTTTTACACATGAGGAGATTAAGTAACTCAGAAACATAAGTGACTTATCTAAGGGAAAAAAGTTAATTAGGTAGAACTAATATCAGCTCTCCTAACTCCTGGCCTGGAGCTCTTTCCCTATATTAAGGTATCCAAGTTCTAGGTGAATATATAAAAATTGTCCTAAGCAATGATTTTTGACTTCTCAGGATATGAGTCAGTTCAAGAAAGGAACAGTTTCCCCTTCTCTGTCATAAATGTTATTTAAAATATTGCTCTGTAAGCCTCCAGGGTATTTCAACATTCGCCAAAAAATTACTGTCCCAAAGGCCTAACTGAGATGTATATCCATCACCAGCATTGAATCCATAACCACTGAATTCTGTATGAGTGATGGAAGCACTTTTCAAAGGTTAAATGAAAGTGTCAAAGCAGGGAAGTGCTACAGTAGGAGCAGGCAGGAGGTAGGCTGTGGAAGTACGGAGGAGCCAGGTGGGCAAGAATCCAGGCAAAGGTGGTGACGTGGGCTGGGTAGCGATAGCACGGTGCGGAGTCACCCTCAGATTCCATCTACACTTTAAATGTAGAGCCAATTATTATTATTATTTTTTTTAAAGTTATACAATTTTTATTTATTTATTTATTTATTTATTTTTTTTTTTATGGCTGTGTTGGGTCTTCGTTTCTGTGTGAGGGCTTTCTCTAGTTGCAGCAAGCGGGGGCCACTCTTCATCGCGGTGCGCGGGCCTCTCATTATCGCGGCCTCTCTTGTTGCGGAGCACAGGCTCCAGACGCGCAGGCTCAGTAATTGTGGCCCACGGGCCTAGTTGCTCCGCGGCATGTGGGATCTTCCCAGACCAGGGCTCGAACCCGTGTCCCCTGCATTGGCAGGCAGATTCTCAACCACTGCGCCACCAGGGAAGCCCCGCCAATTATTTTTTGATGAATAATTGTACGTGAGAGCAAAAGGGAAAATTCAGGGATACCTCCAAAGTTTTGGACTGAGCAGTTGGAAGGTTGGAGTTGGCGTCAACTGAGATGAGAAAGAAGGGGATCTGGAGTTCCCTTTTGGACATGCTAAGTTGTATATGTCTACTAGACACCTAAGTGGAAATGTTTAAGAGGTAGCTGATACACAAATTAAATCTAGAGCTTTGAGAAGAGGTCTGGGTGAGACAAATATTTGGGGGTTTTGGTGCCTAAATGGTATTTAAAGCCATGAGACCAAATGAGATCACCAGGTAAGCGAATACAGATGGAGAAGAGGCCCAAAGATTGAGCTCTGAGCACTTCGATGTGAAGCAGTTAGTGGCCTCCCATGGAAGCATCTTGGGTCCTGTGCTCATGCGTGAACCTAGCGCTGTGACCTGGGAAAGGCTGTGTTTTATGGGGGGAGGCCTGATGTATCTAAAGCAATCATTATGACAAGAATGGTGGGATTAATCAGGTTTGGACCAATTCAGGGCCCCCCCACCCCTGTAGCTGGGAAAGAGGCCCAAGGCCAGACCCATCCAAACCACATGGCTGTACACAGAGAAGAGGGGCAAAGTCAGGGAGGGTACCACATTGCACACCACACTAACCATACACCATTAAGCTTTTTGTTGTTGCCCTAAGAGCTTAGACATTAAACAAAGTTTAAATTTTGGCACTGTCACCAGGAGTATGACATTGGACAAGTTACTGAACTTTTAAAACCTGTTTCTTTACTTGTAAAATGAGGATAATAATAGTTCTTCCTACCTTAAGAGATATCTAGAAACAATCAGCTCAGCTACGACATATAGAGTGCTCAGTGGAATGCTCGATACACGGTAAATGTGCAAAAATATTAAATATTATTATTTTTCTTAGCCTGGGTTCCCCTGAAAATATAGCCTGAAGCAAAGGCCCATGTGCACATAAATGGTTTGGGAAGTAAGCCCAGGAAGCAGGAATACAGGAAGGATAGAAAGCCAATAGCAGGAGTGGTTACCATCGCAAGTGATGGGATGGATTGCACAGAACCCCAAGGAGAACCTTCTGAAGCATGCCTCAGAATTGTGTCCTGGATGACAACAGGGGGAAGCATTTCCCCATCAGCTGTTCCTGACGGGTCAAAGATGCCCTTCACCCCCACCCTCACCTTAACTCCCCATTTCCAGGCCATGAAAGTATGAGACAGTGGTCTTGCAGGTGTCCTATGCCGCTGCTTCAGATAAGACCCAGGAAAAGAAGCAGGAGGCACAGACTAAGATGAGGTGCTGTCAGACTGCTGTGCTGCAAAGCAGATTAAAGCCAGTACAGAACTGGTCTCTGCAAAAGTGGCTGGGAAGAGGTGAAGCTGAGAAGATATAAGATGAGCTCAAAAGGACTTTACTGTCCTAATTATTATTAAGCATCCTTGCTAAATCCTTGTATTGAAGATTCTTATCTATGGCTCCTGCTCCATCAAATCTGCTCCAGAAATGCAGGGCTAATTTTTTTTCTTCTTTCCACACTTATTACTCAGTGTTTTGCAAACAGAACATGGTCAATATCTGTTAAATTAACGTGCATTAATATGACATGAAAAAAACCAAGGTGCATAGGTATGAAGATTTATAATTTGAAACATGTGTGTTTTGGGTATGTGTGTGGAGGGCTCTTTCATGTATACTTTATTTCCTCCTCTAGCAATTTGTAAGCAGAAATTTGATGTTAAGGTCTTGGACTGCTTTATTTCCTTTGTCTCTGTGCTGGAAAAAAAAAAAAAAAAAACAACAGAAGCAACAAAACCCTGATCTTGTACAAAAGGCAGTAAGACTCTGAAAAAAAACCTTCTCTTCTCTAATTGCTTCCCCAGCTACCTTTTCTAGATTCCTGGGTATTCGTGGTGGGAGAGGCACAGCTTGACTGGTGGTGCAGAGCTGAGCTCCTTTGAGCTTCATTACGGGCTAAGAAGAGGGCTGGGGGCAGAAGCCTGAGTAAGAAGAGGGCTGGGGGCAGAAGCTAGTCTATCCTCCCGGCTGCTCCGGAAGCCTCTCACATGTAACAAAGGTCAGCCTCCTCCCATCCCCCTAGTGGTGACTGAGCCGGTGGCATGTTCCCACTTTTCACCCTAGTTAAGTAGAATTTCATTAGCTGGATAAATAAATCTGGATTACATTCTATCTGAACTCGATCTGTTCAGTATTTTCCCCACGTGTGAGCGTTGGATTTCATTCTTTTCAGTACCCATATGAACTATGCACAGAGATAATGTAAAGATTATGGGCAAGGTCGGCCTTACGCATAGACAAACTAAGCCACTAGCCACGCTGCATAATTAGAGGGCAAATCCTTCCGTCAATTAAGGCCTGGAAGTCCATTATGTAGTACTTCATTCCTCTCAGCTAATAGTTTCCTTCCCAATTCAGCTTCTTTGAGAAAGATTGCATGGTTTGAGGGGAAATAGGCTTAGCACACTCAGTCTCTAACAGCTTGATGGATTGGCTTACTCAGGTGCATCCTAACCTGGGAGGCAGAGAGAGACCAAGGGAGGCTGAAGGTCAAAGGCGAGGAGGGTGCGCTGGAAAGCCCGGAGGGGATTGAAGACACTGCAGGTGGGTGACCCAAGGATCTGACTAGGCAGCCCTGAAAGTGAGAGATGGCCAGGCCTTTTCAAATACCTAAACCTACAGTGCAGGCCCTTTGCTTTTTGTGGTCCCAAATGGCAAGTAGATATTGTCTTTGACCACGAAAGGCAGTATGGGCCAGGCACGAACAACTGACCAAGACATAGGAGTATCGCAGAGGGGGACACAAGTGTCCTCCCATAACCCTCCCTGGGTTGATGAAGAATGACTTTAGAGTTATCTGTTCTTATCACCTTTCTCTGAAATGGCATTAACTCTTTGCCAGGTCTATCACCTTTTACAAAAACAAAGCACTTAGCAATTTTAAGCACAATTTACAAATGAAATGTTCTCCAGCTAATGCTAAAGGCCTCTATCATGTTGTCCTTCAGAGAAGGAACTTTAATATAAAGAAAGAGGCCCTTCTCTTCCTTTGCTTGTCCTTAACCTCCCTCGTCTGTGGATCTCCCCCACTCTGCTGTTTCCCTTTCTCACAGATCCCTTGTCCCGTCTGCCTTTCTGCCTCACGTTCTTCGGAGAAGAAGGCATTTGGCTTTCAAATTAATCCACCCACCACAACTACCTCAATTATTCTCTCATGGAGGTTTACATTTGTAGACTCATTTCTAATTCTGGGATGACAAGTTTCCATGACTGCTAAAGGCATTTCAGAGATTCTCGCCAGTTAATCGTTCAAGCAACAGATGTTTCTTGATCACAAAGAAAGTGCTTTTTTCTAGGGCTACAGAGATGAGCACACAAGATTCTGTCCAGAAGGAGCCTGTAATCCAGGGAAACTGTTAAATTAATTAAACACAGAGGCCATCAGACTGAGGTGGCTGTAAAGTGGGGCAGCCTACACAAGCAACCCAGAAATCTACGCATGTAAATATCTCAGAGGCACAAGATTGAAACCTAAGGACAACAGATCACAAATAGCCAACTAGGCTTTAAGCTATAGCCAACCAATAATTTCCTTACTTAGCTTCTGCCTTTTCCCTATAAAAGTCTCTCCCCGAGCTCTTACAGGTGAAGAACTAACCACTTCTGCTTTGGCGCAGCCTGATTGGAATCAGTTTTTGCTCAGATAAACTCAAGAAGTTTAGTATGCCTCAATTTATCTTTTAACAAAACTGTAATGAATGCACCATGTTAATAAACATTTCCAGAAAGTTGTGAGTAGAGTCTCCTTGTCAAGAGTACTGAGAGAAGCGGAGGGACCCTGCCTGAGAGACCTGGAGATACTTTTCCAGGGAAGAAACATTTGGCCAGTATTTTATGAGATGAGCAAGACCTTCATAGTGCTGCGGAGGACAAAATTTTCCTCTACCCTTCTAAGTTTCTCTGGCTGAGAATTAAACTGACATGAGACAGATGAACTGGAGAAAATTAAACAAAAGTTTAATAACACATATACATGGGAGAAACTCAGGAAACCTGAGGAAAATTCACCAAGATGGCTGAATCCCTCACCTTAAACACCATCTTCAGCTAAAGACAAAAGAGGATATTGGGAAATTAATGAATATAACAAAAAAGAAGCAGACTCACAGATACAGAAAACAAAAGTAGTTACCAGTGGGGAAAGGGAAGTGGGGAGGGGCAATATAGGGCTGTAGGGGAGTAAGAGGTACAAACTATTAGGTATAAAATAAGCTACAAGGATATATTGTACAACACGGGGAATATAGCCAGTATTTTTTAATAACTATAAATGGAGTATAACTTTTAAAACTTGTGAATCACTATATTGTACACCTGTAACCTATATTTTATAGCAATATTATACGTCAATTAAAAAAAGAGAAGTTGAGGGTAGTAGTTTGGGACCTCAAAAGGGAAGAAGGCAATTCACATAGAGATGGAAAAGTAAATGTTTGGTAAACAGGTGTTTGTCGGGGCGCTACAGAGACAATGGGACACAGAGTGGCCTCTGATCTCAAGGCCCTGCCCAGTTTTCCCCACCATACCTAGCCTATATTCTTTGCAGATATTTCTGGTGATAGCTCTATTCTGGGAACAGGCCCTTTCTCTGAATTCCTCTAGGCAGTTAAGGGAGTGATAACAAGAAAAACTTCCTGAATTTTCTGATTCTTAAAAATAATCAGCCTAAATGAATCCTCACGCCAGAGACATCTTTTGGAGTGGCAAATTTTGCTTCCCTACAAGATATAGAGAAGTTCATGGAGAAGCACATTTCTCCAGACTGGAGAAAGAGAATGTGCAGAGCACAGAGGAATTTAAAGGTGCTCAGTGTGTGGAAAAGAGTGAAAATGTGGTGATCAAGGATGACGTTGGAGAAGTGTGTTGGTCAGAGAATGAAGAGTCTTACAGGCCAGGCTGGGGCAACAGACCCAGCAAAGCCCAGGCAGCTTGGGAATGGCATGACCATATCTATTTGTAAGAGAATTATTGTTACCAAGGCTGTTGCCCCAGAATCATACCCCTGCCCCTCCCTCGAATGGAAACCAATTACTCTTATCTAAGTTTCAGGAGGAAGCTGCAAAGAGAAGAAAAACAAGAACTGGTTGGAACCAACTAGGGCCAAGATGGCAGAAGATATGACTTCCAGTAGAACTGGAGCCTCATTATATGCTCATTGTAATACATGAGCATGTGCCAAACGACACACCCACCACCACCACAACAGTTGATGATTGCCATGACAACCACTGGAAAAGCCCATACAAGGACTGAAAAAGGAATTGCATCAGTTCCAGGTCCAAACCATACCCCTGTTCTCAGATAACTCGTGAATATTCTTCCCAGTCTTTCCAAATCCCTCCCTTTTACCTCGACCCTCTGATATATTTGGAGTCTTTGCTGGAATTGTGTTGAAAAATTGATTTGCAAACTAGGTTCCCACTTCTGTATTCTTTGACGATTGAATAAAGCTTGGGCTGTTCCAGTCTCATCATCGTTTTCATTACTGGCTGCATGAATCTGATCAGAAAAAGAACCTCTCTGGCCCAGACAAGGGGTCTCTGCCCAGGCTAGGACCCCAGCGCAGGTCCGATGCACCAATTCAGTAACAATACCATGGAAGAAATACAGAGGGGTGAGCACAGCTGGAAAAGCTTTGCTTCTGATATACCAGTTTGGAGGCAGCAAGCAGCGAACATCAGGGAGGGATGGTGAAAACCTGAACTACACTTTTGAACAAAAGTGACAGGATGAAAAGCTGTCCTCCCATGGTTTAGCCAGGGTTCAAGGCAGCACCCAAAGCTGCCTCAAAATGCCCTTCTAACAAAAGACAATGTGGGGTGTGTGTGTGATTTTCCATCTCCATGTGAATTGGCTTCCTTCCCTTTAAAGTCCCAAACTTTCCCAATTGTATTCAAATCTACACCAGTATCTGAGACTGGAACTTTGTCTTCATTTGCCTAACACTTGAGTTTTTAAAGTTTTCTTCCACTTTATCTACTCAGCAAGAACTTGCTCCCAGCATCTCAAAAACCAGCTGGCCGTATTTTAACCAGAAAATATTTTTTTTACCTAACAGCAACTGATTTTTTAGGGCTGCCATCACTGATAACAGATGTTGAAACATTTCAACTTTTTATTTCTTTTTTCCTCAAGATTTTAAAATGGGTTTTACAAAGATTTTATATAGGTTTTATAGCCTCAATATGTTTTTTCCTAACATTATTACTCCTTTTCTCCCAATGTATAATAAAAAAAAATTAACAGCTCCTGCTACTGTTTATTTCCCACCTGTTGAAGATGATATAAAATTTCAGATGTGCTTATAAAATACCTACCGAACATGCCAAATATAATCTATACTCTACTAAACATTATGTTCATTGTATATATTTTATGTACCACTTCTGGCTAAACTGCATTATCATAGCATGAGTCATCCTGGTTAACCTACTGTAATTTTACCAGACTCAACAGTGGCACTGAAACTGAATTGGAATGTCATGCATACATATAGTACAAAGTACTTGAACTTTTTCTGTGCTTATATAGCAACCACATTTTATCTGTCTTAAGAACATCAAAACTGTGGTTGATAAGCATGTTACATTCACATGTAAAGTATGAAGCTGAAGAAATTCAGAACATGAAATAGCAAAGAGGCCGTGGTAAATTTATTTAAAATTTTTCCGTGACATTAAGTGCAATTCTCGGTTGTTTGAAGCAGTCGGTAAAATAATAAACAACTGCTGCCTTAAATCTGTCTGTAGACTGTCTGGATATAAAGCAAATGTTGGCAAATGTTCCCTTCACTCCATCACGTCATCCTCACTTCACACAACCTTACTGATGAAAAATAAGCTTCCAGAAGTTTAAGGGGAACTGCCTAGTCATTTTCTTGCACAAAGATTGGCACCAAAAAAGTATTTGTTGGAATGGATCTATGTTACTATTAGTAAACTTCAGGTATTCTTTAAACTCAATTTCAAATACACACTTTTTAATAAGAGACAGAAATACTAAACTTCTGCATATCTCCTCACACAAGTAGATGTGGTAGCACTGTATTTTTCAGGCATTCTGAAACATTTATGAGCAACGAGTACAAACACACACACACACACACACACACACACACACACTCTCCTATTTTTTGTCATGGAAATTCACCTATCCTCTTTCTCACTATCTTATTTCTGCTTCATTTCCATTGATACTGCAATGGTTTTATTCAGCTGTCAAAGTTAATAATGATAAGCTAGTCAAAATAAAGTGTGTTCATAGTTTACAGTTGTGCTGCATTATTGTGTGTCTTGCTCTTTGAGGTTCCTGACATAGTTTCATGTAAATTAATTCACTTTGGTTTATTCTTAGCTGATAAACTAGTGCCCAAAAGTTGTTACTATGAGGAAGAAGAAAGATATATATTACTAATATTCTGGATTAACTCTGCACTTTCACCCAACTATCAACTAGACCAGAGGGTTCCCACAGTATGATCCAATAACCCCTGACTGTCCCAAGGCCCTTTCAGGGGACCTGTGAAGTCAAAACTATTTTTATAATAATATTAAGAAATGATAATAATATTAAGAAAATTATTGTTTTTATAACAATAATGTATTATCTATAATACTAAGAAATTATTTACTAAGAATTATTTTATAAAAATACTGAGAAATTATTTAACTTATAAATGCACAGGGGAGTTTTTCCAGAGGCCACCTGACATGTGATATTGTAACAGATTGACTGCAGAAGCAGATATGAGAATCTAGTTGTCTTCCATTAAGCCAGACATTAAAGAGATTGGTAATAAATTAGAAAAAGACGACTCTTCTCATTAATGTATTTTTCCTTTGCAAATATGGTTATTTTTCGCTAAAATATGTTACTTATGTTAATAGGTAACAGTGACTGTTGCTTTTAAGTAAATGAAATAAACATTTTAAGAATTTCTATTTTAATTTCTAATATAGTAAACACTGATTGATAAAACCCATATAAACAAAAGTTCCTTAAGGTTTTCAATAATTTGTAATAGTGTGTAGGGGACCTGGGGCCAAAAAGTGTGAAAACCACTGACCTAGCTTCCAATTAATTCTTCCATGTTCAACTTCTAAAGCACAGAGAAGGGAGAGAGAAAAGGTCAAGGTCTTAGGATTCTTTATACTGGCTTCCTCAAATGCTCAGGAATAACTCATATTGTAAGCATTAATTTGAATCTCCATTGATTTGGTTTTCAACTTACATTAAATTACAGTTACATTTTTCCTATTAATAAAACCAGATTGAACTAGCAATTAATGAATCCTTCATAGTTAATTACAACGGCATCCAGGAGGATGAAGTAGGAAAGGAATTAACATTTATTAGGTCCCTAGTATGTATCAGGTCCCTTCAAAATGGCAGGTGGTTAAGAGCAAAGGCTCTGGATTCTGACTGGCTCAAATCTGTCTCCAGCATTTACCAGTTATGTGAGCTTGGACAAGTTATTTAGCCTCTCTCTACCTCCATTTCCTCATTTGTAAAATGCCGTGTCTCGTCAGGTTGTCGGTCGTGAGAAGTAAATGAGTCACTATATTCAAAGCCCTTTGAATAGCGCTTGATACATACTAAGTACTAAATAAATGTAAACCTTATCCAGTTATATAATCATCCCCACAATCCTAGAAAGAAAGAGTTATTATCACCTCTTATTGAATAGAAAATTAAGGCTCCAGGAAATGCCTATAATATAATCTCCACAGAGTCTGGAGACCACAAGTGATCGAGGTATTATTTCAGTCCAGTTCTACATGAGATAAAAGTTCTTGCACTAGCCCAGTGGTTCTCAAACTTGAGTTCACATCAGAAACAGTCTACCCTCAAGAGCTTCTGACTCAGTAGGTCTGGGGTAGGACCAAGTATTTGCATTTTGAACAATTTCCCCTGAGTTGCCAATGCTGCTGGCCCAAGAACTACACTCAGAACCTCTGCCCCGGAGACCAGACTTGGTCACCAGGGACATTTATACCCATAACACTATCTTTAAATAGTCTAGGATATCTTCACTTTGCTGTATCATTGTTAATTTTGTAGAACTCCTTTCCTGGAACTTTTCATATTCCCATTGTGATATTTATGATTACTTTAAGTTTTGAACTAAAAGAATGATCTTACCAAATAATTATTCAAACTCATGCCTTCCAGAATTGAGGAAACAAAATGACCCAGTTAATTGACATTAAGCAAGAGATTTCTTTCCCCAAAGCTTAATTTGTTTACATCATTCTTTTTACGTGATTCCCACCTACTTACCCAAATATAAAACCTTAGAATAATCAAAGAAGTGTCTCACCCAGACTCCTTCCTTTCCTTCCTTCCTTCCTTCCTTCAAATGTGTTCTAAGCATAGATAATGAAGTCCAGACAAAAGAAGAAAAAGTTGGCTTTCTCATGGGAACCCAGATTTGGAGTGAGGAAACACTATTTCTCATTTGCCTGAAATTCTGAGATCACCATGGCAAAAATGTGGAAGGAAGGAAGTGAAAAATTAGTTTTCTGAATCAAATTGAAGAAGGTTCACCTTTGCCTACTGAGCTTAATTCTCTAATGAAAAATCAGTAATGTGATTGGAAATTGGCAAGGTAATACGTGGAGATAAGTCAGTGGGTCAAGATATATATGTTACAGTGATGCATAAGTATACTCCTTGCGTACTCTGTCCTATTTTAAATTATTTAGGTAAGATATGCAGAGAGACCGCATATCAGTATTGGTCAAGATAAAAGGAAAGACAATGATGGGTTTTGAAGAAGGCACTGATATTCTGTTGCCTCTGAAACAGAGACTGGCCACCTAGGATAGTCAGCATTTTTAACAAGAAGCATGAAGCCAGAATAAGAAATCAGAGACAAAAGCATCACATGCTGATTATGTTAGAAGAAGCTCCTTTTCATGTCCTTCTAAGGGAGAATAAGTCCTCTGGAAGTCATGATTTCTCCTCTTCCTCTTTTCTATACTCCAATTATCCCCTGTTTGACTTCTTGATTGTTGTTATTTTCCAAGAAGTTGAGAAGTGAGAAGTCTTTTAGACAGTAGTTTATTTTCTAATAAAGGAATTTTATAGGTGTTATACTTGAAGGAAAAGATTTTTCACTGAGGGAAGAAGAAAAAAAAGAATAACTTTGATGTGTATTGGCAGATTTGGGTTAGGTATTTGGAATAACTGTCAAACTATTGGAAATCTTTACTGCTTGAAATATTTACAACTTGATCTCTGTTCATGTAGGAATACTCATCCAAACAGACAGGGTCACGAAATCTTCTAACTCTACGATGCTGTGAAACTAGAAATTGAACATTGAACCAAGGTGCCTGGTTTCAGTGTGACTTTCCCAAGCCTTGCTCAATTCAGTAATTTCTCATTGAGAAACTTCCATATGCCAATCACCATGCTAGGTGTCAGTGATACAAAAATACATAGGGCAAGACCCCTGCTCTCAAGTTGCTTTTGGTCAGTCTAGTGATTAAGCCTAGATGTTCTATTTCCCCTTAGATGTTTACTGCCTAGCAAAGCAGATTTATCACATATGAAACCTCTTAAGTTCTATGCCTTCCTCAGACATAAGTACAACTAGAATACATCCTAGTAAAAACATGTTTCCCTTTTCCTCCCTAACCCTTCCCAGCTGTACCCAGGATGTTCTGAAAAGGGCACTGTATATCATAAATTCATAAACCCATCTTTAAGAGCAGAGTTAGGCAGGAGAGCTGCCATTCGACTGATATAATAAACCTCAGAACAAGCCTGAGTGCCCGACTGTTAAGAGTCGTCAGCAAAATCCACAGATTTAATTATACCCAAGTAATTGCAGAAAAGATCATCCATTATTCTAACTACTCTGAAAGCAAAGAGCCCATACTCTGAAACGACTTTGTAATAGCATAAATGGAGATCTATTCATTAGGACCATGAAATAAAATGGAAATCTGTTTTCCTTTCAGAGCAATGTGATTACCATCACCAGTAACGATATTATGGGAGGAAAAACATACTGTCTCTTAGGACACACCATTTCCTTTTTGCCTTGGCCTTCTTTCTTCCTTTGGAGAGATCATGGTAAGTAAGACCTGGATAACATGGGCTTATCCCAAACATTTCACCCTGGTGTCCAGATTTGGTACTTGTTTTTTTTTTGTTTGTTTGTTTGTTTATTTTATTTATTTATTTTTGGCTGCATTGGGTCTTCGTTGCTGCGCATTGGCTTTCTCTAGTTACAGTGAGCGGGGGCTACTCTGTTGTGGTGCATGGGCTTCTCATTGTGGTGGCTTCTCTTGTTGCGGAGCACAGGCTCTAGGCATGTGGGTATCAATAGTTGTGGCATGCAGGCTCAGTAGTTGCGGCTCGCGGGCTCTAGAGCGCAAGCTCAGTAGTTGTGGCGCATGGGTTTGTTGCCCCACGGCATGTGGGATCTTCCTGGACCAGGGCTCGAACCCATGTCCCCTGCATTGGCAGGTGGATTCTTTACCACTGTGCCACCAGAGAAGCCCCCAGATTTGGTACTTCTTAAACAAAAAGATTCGGAATCCTCAATGTACAGTCACTTCTCTCCAATTCTAAAAGCTCTTTGGTTTTTATTTATTTTTTTTAGACCCCTTTGGTTATATTCACAGCATGCAGATTAAAAGACTAGTGCAGCAGTATTCTTACAGAAAGACTGATTTAAATTGGAACTGCAACTAGGTATTGAGCAGTTACAGAGACTAAAAAACTAGAAATAAGGTTTTAGCAGGAGAAGGCGTAGGTATTTGATTTTTTTTGTAATATAAAAGCAGGATTTGGAGCAAGGATTACAGAGCAGGAGTAAGCGGTTTGAGGAGGAGAAGAAAGAATAAGGTGATATGTGGCCAACCCCAAAGAAGCTTGTATTTAACTTCACTTTAATTAGGGATTAAATATATTTGTGAACACTGAAATTATGATGAAGCAGGATGGACTGAACAGAATAGGAGCTATGATTTGAAATTTTAAAAGTTTTTTTTCCAAATAGAAATGTGGCAGCTGATTGGGGATGAAGAGGAGGACCAACACAATTAAAAGAAGAGCTTTAGATCTCCTGGCTGAGATTCTAGGAAAAAACAAATAAAGGAGACTTGGAGACAAAAAGAATGACAAAGGAGATGTAGCTAGGACAGAGTGAGCCTAGAGGAAGCAACTCCACTGTATCAGGCATTGGGAAGGCATCCCCAGACAGAGAACGCAGATCATTGGCCAGGGGCACAGGTACTGCTCCTTTTGCTTTTTCTCTGAAGTCTTAAGTGTGTATATTTACAAAAAACATAACTTTTAAAGAGATATTTATCATTCATTCTCTTATCACAGCCCAATAACAGTCTTCTGAAGCAATTAGGAGAGAGACCCTGAGTTTCATTTTACAGGTGGTAAAGCTGAGGCATATAGATGAGAAACTCCAAATCACACTTAATGGAAGAACTGAGAGTAAATTGCAAGTCCATTGATCTTAAGTCCAACCTACAATGCTTTCTCTATGGAAGTTGCATGCCCTCCCCCACCCTTTTTCTGGACCCAGGAAGAGGGTTCATACTGAAATACCCAACTTAAAAAAAAAAATTAGATCGTAACCTTTAAGATCTAAAGAGCTGTCAGGTAAAGGAAACATTAAACTTACTCAATCTTCACACAAAAGAGTAGAGGGTAAAAGCTACAGGGAGGCAAATTTCCACTCATAAAAAAGAGCTTTTTAATGCTTAGAATTTTCTATAAATAGCGTAGTTCCTTTACTAATAATGAGTTCCCTATTACATGAGATATTCAGGTAAAGAATGGACGGCCATCTGTCAGGGATATCATAGAGAGTTATGACCTTGTTTGAAATTTGGACTTTGAGACATCTAAGGAATCTTCCAAAGATTATATGGCTCTTTGGTTTTTGTTCTTCATAGTCTCAGACTCATTCTATCTTCCATCTCATGTCCACTAGAACAAAGCAATCATCTGCTGAGCCAGGGGAAATGAGCAGAGAAAAAATAAATAAAGCTGGTAATCCCCTCTACTCCCTTTGAAATGTAAAGACTAATAAGAAGCTTTCTTGGGCTAACTGAAAACATTTCCTCTTATTCTTTCCTAAAAATTCTTTGACAAATTTCCCATGGGTCAGATAGATTTCATAGATTTTATCTGCCTGTTTTCTCAGTACATAGAAGTTCTAATCAAGATGTTTATATCTCTGGCTGTTTGAGATATAGCTTTTCAATATCCAGAAAATTTGGAACACTTCACTGGAATTGTTTAAAAAGAGTTGTTATATCAGCTTCCTATGTGCTTAATTTTCTCCTCAATCAAAGCATGTAAGATAAAAGATTTCAGTAGCTGGTTGAATAATCCTTAAAAACCCAAGACTTCAGATAATATTTGAGCCATAATTAATGAATGTTATTCAGTCTTCACTACACGTCACTCTCCATAAAGTTTCACTAGAGTTAGAGCTACTGGACTCAGTTTAGATTCATTATCAACAAGTTACAGTCACTGGATCTAATTTCTTCATTTAAAAGGATTATTAGATTAGATAGCCTTAGCATGCAGGAAGCATAACAAGCATGGACATGGTATGCTTGGAAGTTAGCAAGGGGTTTAATGAGGCCAGTCACCATGATCTGAACAAAAACCTGGTGTATTGAACTGGAAACGGGAACAATTTAGATGAAAATTACAATTTTCAAATATCCAGACCCAAATGGTACTAAGTAGTGGATACAGATAAGGAAGAAGGTCTTCTTCCCTTTAGTTCTGGCATTAGTTATTAAAATTGTTTTCTAAGTCTTGGATGGTAACTCATCACATTTTTGGGTAACATAAAACTCACGATGGATATTAAACATGCTAAATATTAGAATGAAGCTCCAAAAGTTTTGTTAGACTGGACCAAGAAATTGGGCTTCATAAGATGAAGTTCAACGGAGATAAATGCATGTGCATTTCAGACTAGAAAAGCAACCAAGCCTGAAAAGATGGGGTAATGATATGACACAGCAGCATGGCATCTGATAAGGTCTTAAGGATATTAGTTGACAATAAGCTGAGTTTGAGTAAAAAGAGTAATGTGACCCCTCAAAAAAAAAAGAAAAAAGAGAGAAAGAAAGAGAAAGGAAAGAGAATGAGAAAGAGAGACTATGTGTGACATTGAGATTGTGTGTGATATTGTGATTTATAATAAGAAATATATATTTGGTCTCTGCCCCCCTGTTTCTGGCACAGAGCTCCTGAAACCATTGTAAATTCCTAAGTGGTAAGAGCATTAGGAGCAACTTTTGTTCTGATGAGGCAACTCTGGTGGGCTCCGGCATGTGTCCTGGACGGGGACTGGTCACCAGGAAGACCAAGCCATGATAAGAAGCTTGGGATTTTTAGTCCCAACCCTATCCTCCAGAGAGAGGAGAGAGGAGCTGGAAATGGAGTTAATGATTGATCAAGCCTACATACAAAGTCGGTATAAAAATCTCAAAAGTACAGGGTTTAGGGAGCTTCCAGGTTGATGAATACAGCCATGTAGCAGGAGGATACTGTACCCCAATTCCACAGGAACAGAAATTACTGCCCTCGGGACCCTCCCAGACCTCACCCTATGTATCTCTTCATCTGGCTGTTCATCTGTATCCTTTATCATTTCCTTTAATAAAGTGGTAAACATAAGTGTTTCCCTGAATTCTGTGAGCTGTTCTAGCAAACTAATCAAGTCTAAGGATGGAGGAGGTCATGAGAACCTCTGATTTGTAGCCAAGTCGGGCAGAAGCTGAAGGTAACCTGGGGACCCACTACTTGTGATTGGCATCTGAAGTCTGGGGGACTTCAGTACTTAACCTGTGGGATCTGATGCTATCTCTAGGTAAATAGTGACAGAATTGAGTGAAATTGTAAGGACACCTAGCCACAGAATTGTTTGGTGTGGGGAAAAAAAACACATCTGGTGTCAGAAGTGGTATGAGTGTGGTAGTAGTGTGAGAGCAAAGGAGAAACACAGGAGGATGACTGAGGTTTTCAATTCAAGGTGATATTCACAGAAGCACACACTCTGGAACAGAGAAATTTATAAACCTACACTTCCATGTTCAGACAATTCCTAAAGAGTTGCCTGTTTTTTGTTTTGGATTTTGCGTTTTTTAAAACAGATTTTAGTTAAAAAGGAAATCACTGAGGAAGATAAAACAGTAAGGATAAGCCTTAAGCCCAAACTGATTGTGAAAACACTGAAGGACATAGGACATTTTAACCCAAAGAGAATATGATTACCATCTTCAAATATTCTCAAGGCTTGGATGTGACATAGATATTGAATTTGTTCCATATGGCTCCAAGTAGTAGAACTACTAGAACTATTGGAAGGAAGATAAAACAGAGAGTTTAGTTAATCTAAAGGTGAATTTCTAACAATCAAAAGTATGCAAAGATTGAATGGGTTGCCCCACCATAGGTTTTCAATCAAGGACCGAATGCCCAAGTGAGAATGTTGTAAAATCCCTGCATTCAATGACATCTGGACTGCGTAAACAAAAACAACCACAAAGCAACAACAAAACAAACTTTCCCATGCTAAAAGTGTACTATCCTAGGATTAGATAAATGAATGCCAGCAGATTAAAGCTCAATTTCCTCCCTTTCCAATTAGCTGAAATCATTTATTCTCTCTCTACCTCTATTTTCTTGCCTGTGAAATGAAGGTAATTCTTTTTGCCATCTTAGGACCGGTGGGAAAGTCTGTAATGAGTCTGAAGCCTAGAGTATTCTTCACTATAAATTCTCCATGTGTTTCTGTTGCTGTTTTGCAGAAGGAGATTCAAAGTTTTCTGCTTGAATAAGAATTGAGTCCAAAGTTTGGGAGTGCGCTCTCAAATTATTTCCTTTTCTCTCTCGAAAACAAAAGTGGGATGTGATTTGGGCCCATCAGTTTCCTTGATGGTACAAATAGCAATACAGCTGCTGGATGTTCCCAAGGCTTTACACGAATTGTGTTCTGCTAACCCAGGACCTCCCAGGTTTTACTTAAACACATTGGCCTGGTACCAGCTCATCCATCATGCCAGCCTATAAACAAACAAAGGCCAACCTGCTGAGGTAGAGCTGAACGGGAGGCAACTAGGGGATTAAGACCAATTCCAAACTGTACTTTCAGTACACTTCAAATAGTAAGTCTGTTTTTAACAATATTTTTTCTTGGATTTAATATTTCTCTTCTCAGACCCTTCCATTTCTCAGACCCATTTGCCCAGAAAAAAAGAGCAAATCACTTATGGGGGAGTGGGGGAGAAGCCATGGAAGGAAATGCATGATAGCACAGGGAATTCTTCCTTGATTCAAACACAAGGATGAAGGAGAAGGGAAAATATCAAGGCAGGTGTGATCTCCACAAAATGCTGAGATTTTTCCATTTCAAAATACCTGACTCCTAAATTAAACACCCCTGTGCTGCCATAATGGGTATGAATATCAAAAAGCTTTTATTTTTGACATCCTACTTGCTTCTGCTGACAAATTGGGTTTTTTTTTCCCATTTTCTTTTTCTTTGTTGTTTGTTTAAATCAAAAGAAAAAAATAAAACAATTCTGCCAACATAGAAAAAAATGCAAAGAATATAGGCTATTTGTTTTGTTTAGGTCCACTGACTGAAAATGTTCAATTTTTAGTAAATGGAGGAAAAACTGCATTAATTTTGTACAGTGTGATAAGGGCTCTGAAAAGAAGAATAATCGTAATGCATAATCATATGGGTAGGTTGTCAGAATACAATGAAAAATAAATACCATACTTTCTCAAAGATATATAAATTATGCATCTGAGTGAAAGTTCTTAAATAGCTCCTAATGTTTCTGCCAAGAGAGATAACTCATAGCAGACATTTGTTGTTTGACTGGATTTATAATTTTAGTTGACTGATATCATTGACTGGAAATATAAGTAGCACCTATTTTCCCAGCATTAAATTTTTCTTATTGTTTCCTCTATATTATTCATACTCATTTTAATTTGGGGAAGAGGCATGACTGATATTCTCAGTACCTAATCTTTAATACAACGTAGGAAAGGATCTCCCAGTTTTGTTGGTTTAGCTATGGCATAGTCCGTGCCTAAAGCTAGAGTAACTGAGATCTCAACAGAGGTCAGGAAGGTTGTAAGGTTATGCCTCTCTTGCTTGAGAGGAGAGACAAGAAGACCTTTAAGTTCACTTTTAATGGTAAGGAACATTATTACTGGATCTTCAAATTTTACAAAAAGAAAACATCAAGTTATGGCATCTCAGAGCCACCTGCACACCAGCGTCCAGATAGAAATAAAAAGTCCAACTGTCAAAATTTTTGAGCTCTTCAGTATTATGTAAACATTTGCTTTTTTAAGTAATTTTATCTTGCTTTAGTTTCAGTTGTGGACTAGAGGGAAAAGGTATTAAAAACCCAAGTGGATATTTGGCAACTGTCTTAGTCTATTTGGGCTATTATAACAAAATACCATAGGGACTTCCCTGGCGGTCCAGTGGTTAAGACTTCGCCTTCCTATGCAGGGGGTACAGGTTCGATCCCTGGTCGGGGAACTAAGATCCCACATGCCTCGGTGCCAAAAAACCAAAACATAAAACAGAAGCAATGTTTAACAAATTCAATAAAGACTTTAAAAAATGGTCCACATCAAAAAATCTTTAAAAAAAACCACACACTGGGTGACTTACAAACAACAGAAATGTATTTCTCACACTTCTGGAGGCTGGGAAGTCCAAGATCAAGGCGCTGGCTGATTCTGATGAGGCAGTTGTCTGATGAGAGCTTGCTTCCTGGTTCATTGACAACTGTCCTTTTGCTGTGTCTTCACAGGGCAGAAGGGGCAGGGAGGTTCTGAGGTCTTTTATAAGGGCCCTAATACTTTTATAAGGGCAGAGCCCTCATGATCTAATCATTTTCTAAAGGTCCTACCTCTAAATACCATCACATTGGGGCTTAGATTTTAACATACGATTTGGGGGATGGCGGGGGAGACAACACAGACATTCAGTCTATAGCAGCAACTATTTGATCTATGTATTTGATCAATATAGATCAATAAAAATGGGATGTGATCAGAAGTTGGCCAACGTTTTTTCTGTAAATGGTCAGAGACCCACACAGTCTGAGTCTCTGTGGCAACTGCTCAACTCTGCCATTGAAAGGAGCCATAGGCAGTATGTAAAGGAGTGTCTCTGTTACAATAAAACTGAATTTTCAAAAACAGGTGGTGGTCCAAATTTAGCCTACTGGCTGCACTTTGCTGATCCCTAATGTAGATAATCAAGGTAGTTGAATCAAATATTTAGAACTAAATGGAACCTAAGTGAGTCATATGTTTCAGACAGTTATAGAGGTATAATCTCCAGTTTTGAATATAATACAACAGAGTTTCAAAGT
This sequence comes from Balaenoptera ricei, assembly GCF_028023285.1. Classification (NCBI taxonomy): domain Eukaryota; kingdom Metazoa; phylum Chordata; class Mammalia; order Artiodactyla; family Balaenopteridae; genus Balaenoptera; species Balaenoptera ricei. Next base: position 115,617,500 of record NC_082640.1, on the reverse strand, counting down.
GATTAAAGGATTTTGCTGCAGCCATACAAAATAAACAGCTCTCTTATTTGTTTAAACAATGGCAATTACTTTTCTAAGTGCACCAAATTGAATATCCTGATCACCTACAAATCCTTACATAATCACCTAAAAATAGATCAAGACAAAGTGGATTTCATCTTAATGATAGGTTTGAATTGGTCCAACTAAGGCCAAAGACTGCCATTAACAAGCTGCAGATTTGGAACTGACCCATCACAGGTAAATTTCTTGTGAACTATTCAAGTAAATTTTGCATTATGAAAACTCAAATTAGCGATTTATCTCTATAGATGTGGTTTGCAATTTTGGGTAGAAAACAAAGAGAGAAGGAGAGAAATTGTGAAATCAATCAAAAAGCATTTTCTGAATAATGAAGCTTTAGTCAGTACAGCACGTATGAAGCTTTTAGAGTCATAGAAGCTGTGATCTCTGAAAAGTTTACATTCTACTTGGGATAGATTATTGTTCAACATGCATTTATTAAGAGTTATTATACACCAGGCAAAAGTACACAAGGTAGGGTCCACTTTGAGAAGCTCACAGACCAGCAGATCGATGAAGCAAAGCATGTAATAATCTGCACCTCCCTCCCCTGCATGTTTCCTCTCTAGTTTGCAGCACAAAACATGCTCGTTGTCTGATTTTTCACTCATGCTTTTCTCTTTTTCTGTAGAGCAGTTTCTCCCACTAATGTAAGTGCACAGAGAAGGAGCACTTGCAAATTTTAGATAGGATTCTTAGAGAACTTGAAGAATGAATCGAGATTATTCAGGCAAAGATGGTGTTGGGCTGCACCCCCCAGGCCTCCGAGGCCTGTACTCACCCAGCTTCAAGACTGAAGAAACAGCCTGGAGTCAGTGACAGAGACATCCATGGTTTAATGGATAGGTGGGGCTCTTACATCTGGAGCAAGGTCCTGGAGCGACACCCCCTTGTGTGCACTGGACAGCGGGGCAGGACGTGGCAGCAGTCTTGGCTCCTAGGGGTAGGAGGAGGTTACAGAGGGAACTGATGTCAGGTTGGCTCCTCGGTTACCAGGGAAACCAGCAGAGGGGCACGCCCTTCACCGCCCCTTTGATAAGCTACCATAGTGGATATATTCTGATCTAAATCTAGAACAACACTTAGCTGGGACCTGGGGCAAGTATGTAGGAAGGTCAGTCATGTAAGTAGGGTGTAGGTGAAGCAGGCACTGTTGATCAGGGGATACACAGAGAGTAAAAGAACAGCCATCTTCTGTGGCCTAACCATACAGAAGGGAAACACTGCACTACTGAAAAAGGAAAGCATATGAGTAAGGAAACAGGGTCATGAAACATCCGGTTATGCACTATGAACTATAAGCTTACTAGCCAAGGGAGGGAACTATAAAATATGGGGCTGGAAAGATGGGCGGCCAAGTCACAGGGGGCCTTGCACACTTGAACATAACTATCAAGAGGCCATGTATAAACAGTTTAAGCTTTTCAATTCTATGCGCATTTTATATACAACTTACATGCACCAGCCACCCACACCAACACCATTCTATACACACATGAAGATTCTGATATGTCCCCTCTGCTTAGAGGATGCAGAAGAGAAGTTTGACAGAAAGAAATAAGAAGAAAAAAGCTAAAGATTTTTAATCGAGTAGTTAGTGATTTGGTGTTTGACATAAAGCCTTAGTTCTCTCTCTTCCCCAAAATCTTTAATAAAACTTATATTACTGCTAATGCTTTTTGAAGATAGACTTGTTTTCTGAAGATTTCATGTATGAAGAGTTTGTCCTTGAGGCTGATGCCAGCCCAAGAACAGAGGTTCTCCATGGAGGCCCACTCATATACTTGTTATATTAAGTATTTTATATTTGTCAGGAACCATGCTCAGTGCTGTAGATGGAAAGATGAATTCTACCTTGGTAGAGAAACACAAACAAACAATAGAGTACTATGATTAAGTGTTTAAAAAAATAGAGGCATATACCAATGATATGGAAGCACTGAGGAGGGAATAATTAATTTTCCCTAGGGAGGTTCCAAGAAGGCTTTCCAGAGGAGATAATGTTTGAGTTGACCTTTGAAAAATAATTGAGATTCAACAAAAAGAGAAGAGAGTTAGGAAAGTCATTTAAGAGAAAGACAGGTTGTGTGAAGGTTGTGTGAAGTTGATGAGTCTCCCCACATCATGAAGTCAGGGAGAGGAGGTATGTGAGCAAAAATTGTTGACTTTCCGGAAGAAGAAATAGGATCAACGGGGTCAATACAAAGGACCTGAACTAAGCCCTGAAGAATGGGTAACATTGATAGGCATAACCAGATCAACCAAGAGAGTCCCAATCATGTCTTTTATCATTCCATAGCTCATTCAACACTTAATAAGTGCTGAGATCAGAATAACATGCAGCTTGGTTTACTGATTGACTAATTGTCACAAGTACCACTAGAAACCTATCCTGGATCTTCCAATGTCCCTCCAGCTATTTAACCATAAGACCCGCAGAAGAAAATATTTTCCAAATAGTCATCAATATGAAAGAATGCTGACAGGTGCTTCAAAGATTTGTCAAAGATTTATAACATTGATAGCCATAACCAGATCAACCAACAGAGTCCCAATCATGTCTTTTATCATTCCATATCTCCTTCAATACTTAATAAGTGCTGAGATCAGAATAACATGCAGCTTGGTTTACTGATTGGCTAGTTGTCACAAATACCACTAGAAACCTATCCTAGATCTTCCAATGTCCCTCCAGCTATTTAACCATAAGATCTGCAGAAGAAAATATTTTCCAAATAGTCATCAATATGAAAGAATGCTGACAGGTGCTTCAAAGATTTGGAAGGATTTTATGATATATATCAGCTTTTAGAAACCTGCATTCTAGATATTGGAGATCACGTATTTCATCCCCCTCCTTGCTTTTATTTTAAGGTATAATAATGCCTAAATCATACGGTCCACTGAATATCTATCCTGCCTTTCATAGCCTTTAAAAATTGATTTAAGAAACAGTCATTGAGTATCTACTATGTAACAGACAAAGATGATGTAATACTCTGTTTACTGGTACATGAAGATTCCATAAAATAATGATAAAAATCAGATTATAAAACACCACATAAAATATGATTGTTTTTATTAAATTATTCACATATGTATATTACACTGATATATGTGTATGTGTTCACACACATGTTAAGCCAAACTAGTTCCTTACAGGAGCTCTTTCCTTGTACCTACCCTGTTTTTCATGTTATGCAGCGCAAAATCATTTCTTAAAATCAACAGGAAAATAAAAAATGGTTGAGCATTAATTAGCTTTCTTTATATGCTCTCCAAGTGCCAGAGATAAAATAGTGCATTAAATCTCAAAACCTCAGCAACATAAGGAACAAAATTTTAATGTGAAATATCCCTGCACTCAGAGCACAAAGGACATGCTTTTCTTAAAGGGACAGATATGCCAATAACCTCCTCCAAGCAATGAAATGGCCCCTTTTTCCTTTTTTTTTTTTTAAAGTATTTATTCAATTTGTTACAATATTGCTTCTGTTTTATATTTTTTGTTTTTTTGGCCACGAGGCATATGGGACCTTAGCTCCCCGACCAAGGATGGAACCCGCACCCACTGCATTGGAAGGCGAAGTCTTAACCACTGGACCGCCAGGGAAGTCCCAGCCCCCTTTTTCTAAGAGTTTAGGGCCCGATTTCCAGACTCCATATGGAAATGGTAGAAGTTTGTCCTCGAGTGGAAATAAATCTCTGTCCCGCTGGCTGCTGTTACCCCAGCTTCCAATCCCATTTCAGTTTATCCATTTTAATCGAAACATTTATGTTGTTTATCTTTGCCAAGAAGGTCTGTAATCCCCCTCATTAATATTTTTAATAGATATTGCATGTCTTAGAGCAAGAGCCACTAAGAAGCAATTTAAAATAACAACCATGTCAGCCTTATAGGTTGTGTTGGACTAGAGGAAAGAGATAAGAACATAATATTAATAAACAAGACAATTTCAACTCCTAACTGCTTTGCCATTATTTTAATCCAAATGTTTAACATCCTTTTGTAGAAAAACTGTATTAAAGATCTTCAATGAGGTTTTAGGATATTGAATAATGTTAAAGAAAATATCAGATATGTTTTAAATGTTGATAGTTTTTATGTACATTGTGGTTCAGATTAACACAATATCTAAACCATTTCCCAATAACGTTAACATCAAGCTTGTCATTTTTGTCTACAACAGCCTGAGGAAACTGTGGAATTAGAGGACCAGAGGCAGTAAATATGATGGAGAAGTATACTCTGCAGGAAAAATCACAAGGTATGTCACACGTGGGTAAATTCCTTTTAAAGGAGAAAAAATTAGAAATTTCTTGGAGGATTTTGGAAGACTGTGAAGACTCTATTAAATCAGTACTAAGTCATTTAATTCAGTGAGGTACTCCAACAGTAAATTCCATGACTGTATATTAACTAATCTTTAATTGGCGATACATGGCTAAAATTAATAGTAATATATTCAATTTTGCTGTTTATCTTCTCCTTATATATGCAGTTAGATTTCAACTCCTGTTTGCTGCTATTTGAATACAAGCTATACCGATTAATTGACTAATCCATAGATAGATAGATAGATAGATAGATAGATAGATAGATAGGTGGAGAGATAATACAGCTTTACCTGAGACCTTTATCTCAGCTCAGTTTTTTAGGTAAGAATGCTTGTGTGAGATTGATCATGTACATTACATAGGCCCTGATAGAAATAGTCCTCTTGTCACATTTCCACTTATTCTTACCACCCAGACTAGTCATTTATTCGTGGAGTTTTTTTATCCACACGTAGCTTTTCTCAACTTTATAAAATGAACAAACATAAGTCGGTATCCTTTTAAAAGATCAGAACATGTCTTGTTAGTTTAAAAGATGAAGCTTTGGGAGATTGGCATCCTGCAGAGTCCAGGAGAGGACCGAGCCTTAGAGAACGAGTGTTGGTACCATGTCAGGAAGGAAACACCTGGACGAAAACACTGTTTCCTTGAATGTGATGACATCACCAACAGCCGCTCAGTGACGGAGGATGCTGGTTCATACACACTTCCTTACTCGAGTAGTGGCCCACCTTTGCTAGCCAGTTAGCCTGACCTAAATAAAGGCTTTGTAATGTTTTCCACCACTGCATTCATTTAGGTTGGCAGAGCAAGCCGGTTTTCCAAGAGCTGACATTTTCTCTTGAGTTCTATGCCTGCCCTTCAAGCGTGCTGCCACCAGCGGGGGTGGTGCCTCTCCTGTGATACGAACAATAACAACAATGGCAAAAATGATAATAGAAATACAGTTGCGGACTTTTGAAGGGAAATTATAAATGACTTAATCCAATGGTTTCCAAACATTATGTTCCTGTTTAGCTGCAGAATCCTTTCAATAAAGAAAAATTTATTCAGAAGATAAATTAAATCAGATAAAGGTGGAGCTACTCTGGTGAACTGAGGGACCAGTGTCTCCCCCAGGACGACCCCGGGGCAGGGGCTGCAGTAGAGGACAGTGCAGGCTTCCCAGCTCACACCGCCCCTGCCTCAGAGCCAGAGCTCACTGAAGGGCTGGCGTGCCCTCTGCTGTTACAGACTAGGTGAAGGAGCTAAGGTCCTTGGCAGTGAAGCAACTTCTCCAAGATCACAGAGATAGTGACAGATCTGTGAATCTATTTGAAAAAATGCATTTTTTCAAAATATAAATATTGCACTTTTACAGTAATTTCTAAGCTCCTGAGCACTTCTGAATTGCTCTGACTTTATTTCATCTGACTAACACAATGAATTTATGACCCAGGCAAGATACATTTTTTCTTAGCCCAGGTTTACACATGAGAAATCGAGACTCAGAGAGGTAAAGGATTTGTCCCAGGTGAACCTTCTTGTAGGCGGTGGAGGCGGGGTCACAATGGCGGGTCCCCTGGCACACTGCTCAAAGTTTTATCCACTGTGCAATGACCTCATGATTCACATGGAAATTTCTGCCATAGATATCAAATAACTCAAGTCAAAGAGGCTACCACTTGACTGTCTACTAACTTATGCCTTTAAAATAAAAACAGGAGTAATTAATATTAACACTTAAACATTAATAGTAAGGAGTACTAGGATTAAACAATATACGACAATGCAAAGAGGTAAACTGGATGTCTTGCAAATCTCAATTAAATCAAAATAAACAGCTGTCTAATTTATCTTGAATCTTTTTTGGGCTTGTTTGGAACTTACTCAAACATCCAAGGTCCTAGACAACTTTTTCAAATGTCAAACTCTCAGTTTTTCATGGCTACTGGTTTCCATATGCCTTAACTGAAGAAGAAAAACAAAACTACTGAGTGAGAATTAATCCCAGCTGTCATCAGTACGCATTCTGAGACAGGCCTGGCCCATGGTATTGGATTCAGGAAAACCCCAATTTCCTGACGGCCTGCTCCTTTCTCTATTGCTTCCTTCTGCAATTCTACTCTCACCAAATTTGATATGGAACCTTGAACGTGGCTCCCTGTGCGCTTGGTGTTGAAGTCCAAACAGCTCTCTTCACAATGTTGAACATAATCCACATCAGTCTCTCCATCCTTTGGAATCTGAAAACATTCTCCTGGGGGTGGAGCTCATCTTTCAGAGATTTAAACTTTTTCTTTCATGCAGCTTGACAGAAACCACGAGAGAGAAAAGATTATGGCCACTCCATATGTCTGCTTCTCCATGACTGTGTGTGTGTGTGTGTCTGTGTCTGTGTGTGTGTGTGTGTGTGTGTGTGTGTGTGTTTTCCCAATGAGAGGGGAGTATATTTTCTCTTTTCAAGGAGAAGGAGTCTCCCCTCCCCTTAGGTTTCTAGCTGCTGGTTGCTTGCTGATTAATTTAAATCTACACACAACTGGTTCCCTTATTAATGATTCTGCCAAGCTTCCAGAACATAGCAGGATTAACCTGCTCTGAATATAGACTGTTCTTTTTTAAAGGGGCCATTGCCTTTTAATAAGAACAGAAGAGGACAAATAGCATGGCAATACCATTGTTTATTCATGGGGATAACATGAGTTGTCTCCAAAGTCTTTAAAATACACCTGTGCCCTGAAAGTTTCAGGCAGCAAAATCCCCATACCATGGTAAACAACAGCCATCTAGGGGAACAGACTCAGAAATTTCTTAAACACATTGGTAGTGAGTTGGGAATGTCTCAAACTCCAATAAGGCAACAGGAGAGAATCTCAAGGAGGTGAAGTGAGGCCGAAACGAGATTGCAATTTAGTTCAGCACAAATATAAGCAATTCCATTAAACCATGTTTGAAGAAAGATCATGTGAACAGCAGGAGGTTTATAAGAAATAACAGAAATTAAAAGGAAAGTAACAGCAACAGACATTGGTAGTGCTCACCCAAGAGACTAAGAGTTTGGCCAGACCCACTTCATGCGAGATGAGAGGACCCAAAGCCTCCTTAAAATTGTGACAGCATCCAACTCACTCTGGATCTGATATCAGACTCGCCACACCAGTTTCCCGCAAAGTTTGCTTTAAGGAAGGTGCTAGGTGGGTCGGGCTGAAATGAACGGTCACGGCCGTCGAGTGTGCACGCGCATGTGTGTACCCAAATCTAGTTAACGCGAGTCAGCTCCAGCTCTCCTTTCAGTGGATTCCTTATGCAAAATGCCGAGGCCTGCAGATTGGGGGAGCAGAGCCTGAACCCCAGCGAATTCTCTATGATAAATGGCACCCCTTGGGCATCTGACTGAGAGGCTAGGCATCTTTCTATGTGCAAGACAGATTTGCTTCTTTATAACATATGCCTTCTTGAACCACCACGAAAGCAAAAAAAAAAACTTTCAACACACTCACATCACAGAATCATGGTGAGAATTAAACAGGAAAAGCGATCCAGCTCATAGCAAATGCTCAATAATTCTTAGTTACCATCTCACACGAGGCCTCCTCTGTTACACCTTACAGGGCATGAGAACCTCAAAAAGCATTCTATTTACCTGATATCCTAGTTTCTGAGACCTCAGTAAATGGCACGTGGATGACACACGTTATGACAAGAAATATGTTCTGGTTTTTCCTACAGTTATCTGATAGCCATAAATAAAGTCACAAATCTACAAGACTCCAGAGAGGCACCATCCAATCTACCATCTCTAAACTTTATACAAGGTGAGCAAGTTTTCTCACAAAGATGAAATGAGACCGTTTCCGGTTTCAAGGAGCTTACGATATACATCAGGGAAATAGACACAAAACAACTGATGACTCTTTGCCCCCTATGATCTCTATGAGCTTGACTGTGATTGGATTGTGCTGGGTATTGCAAAGGGGTTGTGGATTAATTTATTTTAAGGGGCAGTAAATAATATCAATTTTATCGCATGAATGTGTATGCAGCCTAATTGCAATAAGTAAACTTTCCAGGTATTGAAAGTGAGGGGAGAGGAAAAGCAAGGGAATGTAATATTATTTTTAAGGCAGGGAAAATATGAGAGATTAAATATTTCCCCTTGGTTGCTAGGTGTTCTCTCTGTTGCTATTCTGGAGCTGAAAACACCAAGCAAAGAAACTGCAGGCTGTAAAATGCTACAAGGATAGCAGGTTTGGGAGCTGTCCAGCTCTCTCTCTCTCTCTCTCTGTTTCCCACCAAATACCATACAGTTCCCAGAGCTGAGATTTCCTCTAAATCCAGGATTTGGCCATGTGTCCCCATGGCGAGCCTGAGGTTCAATTCCAGGAATTAAGTTTGGCCTTCCTCCTAGTGCATTCACAAGACTCTAGAAAGAATTACAGCCTATCAGCAAGACAAACTCAAAGAAAGCCCAACATGATCACGGTATCGTCCAGAAATGCGAAGATGTCCTGGAAATGATATTTTTCACTTTGAAAGAAAGCCAAAAATTTAATGAAAGAAGAGAAGACCAAAGGGAAAAAAACAAAGGTCAGAAATACAAAATGATTTCTGAAACCCTGCATTTTCACTAAGCACATATTTAAATACAACGAAAACAGAAAAACCTGGAAAGCAAGAATGGATGGTTCTAACATGTTTCAATGTCCAGTTTTTCAAAAATCAAGCTTTTGTGCGACCTCTGGTCATTTGAACGGCATAAAAATCTAAGCCAAATGACAAGAGTCTGCTTAATGTTTGTCTCAGCAAAGCAACTGACCCCTTTTCAAAGTATCCTTCCAAATAAGAAACTTGTTTAACTTTCCCAGACTCTGTTCGTCTTAGAAATACCACCTCACCCGTTGCTCCCTTTTATCTTGGGTATCTTAAGAAAATTAAATCTCTAATGTGTTTCCACCAGAGGGCAGTAAATAACAAACAGACAAACAACCTGCTCACCGAACAAAATTTCTTCTAAACATTTGGACGGAAACAAATTTTATTTTCCCATGAACCCGCATGATAGGCTCAGAGATGATCAGTGTTGAAAATGATGATTTGATGGCCCCTGGCCTTCTCTTTAACACCCTCATTCTGTCACGGACAGCATGACCTGTAAGTACATCCCAGGATGAACTAGGGGAGGCTGATTTTATAAAATGAAAAACCCCCCTTCACCTTCAGAAGTGCCCATTCTGTCCATTCACCCAGGGTCTGCTTAGGTCTGCAACCTCACCCCTGCAGGTCGAGGGGCTTGGTGGGCACCAGTGACTGCATGTCACCATTGTCGGGACAGACGCTGGCAAGAGGCGGCAGGAACACTCTAACAGGAGCTCTGAAGGCTAAGCAGCAATCCGGCCGGAAAAGAAAGGACAGGGATGCCATCCAGTGGTCAGCCCGTGGCCTTGCCGCCTGTGTGATGCTCAGCACCACCTCCACCGAAAGCCCTAGAATACAGTCTGCCGGCTCTGAATCTGGAAGGTCACTGGGGCCCAAAGAAATCATTATTCCAATCTGAGCACATCTCAGCTGCACAGGCTACTTGCCTAAATTGCAAAGCGAAGATAAAGGAAGTATCCTCGAGCGGGGCCCTGGATGCTAATTTGAAAAGTCACCTGGCCGAGGGGCCCTCAAGGGCAGCTGCTTCTCAGAACCTCCCTGTGGCTTTTCCAGTACTGACCCCTGGGACCACCAAGGCCTCCTGAGTTACAGCCTCCAGGGATGAGGCTTGAGAAATGGTATATTTCTAAAAAGATTTCTGGATGATTCTGATGCAGTAAGTCTCACCTAGTCCAAAGACTGCCTTGTGGGAACCCAGGGATTTTGTCCATTCTTCCATCTTTAGGCAGGGTTGTGCTTCAACTCCCCCGGCTCTGCAAGTGTTTTTCCTGACTCGAAAAGCTTTAAACATCTATTCTAGTCATCCATTCTAGTATCCAAAATCCCAAACCATCAGGGACTTCTTTCTGGCCTGAGTCCAAGCTCTGCTGCTTACTAGCTGCATAACCCAGCCTTGGAATATCTCGGTTTGACATGAATAAATGGGGTTATGACAGTACTTACCCTGTAGATTTGTTGGGGAGAAGAAAGGGCTTAGAGCAGTAGCTGCCACTTAATAAGCACTAAAATGCTTGTTATTTGTCTCATTTATTATTACTCTCTTCTGGCTGTTCTTTTAGCGTACGCTTTTTCATTTTTGGTCCCAAAAGATAGAGTGATCATGCTGAGTCTAGGGCTTGATATCTAGCTTGCTGTCTTACCTGTCTGCCCTCACCTTCCCCAGGCCTGTACAGCTCTTGTTGTTATTGATAGATTTACCTACAGGCTCTGTCTACCCATTTTCTGAGCTAATGCAGATCACAACAGGAGCTTCAGTGCCCCGTTGCCAGATACTGGAATGTATGAAAACGTTTCCTGAGGACCTACTATGAGCCTAGTGCTAAACAAGACACATTATGTACATTATCTTATTTAATTGTCCCAACAACACTCCAAGCTAGGCATTAAGTTCTCTAATTTACAGAGGAGGAAACTGCGTCTTAAAGAGGTAAAGGTGTAAGTGGCATACTTCCCTGGGTGCCTCCAAAGTCTAGGAAGTGAATTGTTCCCTGGGATGAGCTCTGGGCAAACCTAGCCAGTCTCTGACTCTAACTGCTACTGATGGTCCAGTTTGCATGCCCAGGGGCCCTGCCCAGCCTCCAGGTCCTCGTTAGCACAGCTGACTGGCCTGCTTATCTGGGATGCCTTGTCTAACACCTGCAAGCCCCTCCCTAGGAAGCTGAATCCTGTTTCCTACCTCCTTTGGTCCTGGCATGTGCACTGCTCTGGTGGATGGATCCTCCAGGCCATGACAGGGCGGCTTGCCTGACCTCAAGAATCACTCACTGTTGTACCCCCTCCAGCGATCCACCCCCTCAAATGCACAACCCCTGGTAAAGCAAGCCCACGTTTGTCAAGTCTCATAGACACCATGCACACAACTACTGGCTGCCCTTTCCAAAAAGGCCAGGCCTACAAATTGCCTCAATTTCCCCAGTAATCTGCTCTTTCCTGGTTCCAACTTTCCTTAGTTCCCACCACCGTAAGTTCCTCACACCTGAGCCTGCTCCAGTCACGGTATCACCAGCGCGCTGCATGAAGAAAGGCACCCACCCACCAAAATGCATGCAAGCCCCCAGGCACACAGAATGGAAGAATATGAGTCAGGATAAGGGCAAATACAAAGGGCTATAAAACTGGAAAATAGTAAATCCTGTTACTATGCTCTTACAACATATTCAACCTCACTTGAATTCAGGAAATAATTTATAAACATTTCTATAAAAACAGTAAACAAGCTATTAAGCCATTTGTAGCAACATGGATGGACCTAGAGATTATTATACGAAGTGAAGTAAGCCAGACAAAGACAAATATCATATGCGATCGCTTATATGTGGAATCTAAAAAAAAAAAATTGATACAAAAGAATTTATTTACAAAACAGAAATAGACCCACAGACATAAAAACAAACTTATGGTTTACCAAAGGGGAAGGGGGTGGGGAGGGATTGGCATACGATTATTCAATTATGGCATACAATTATGTTAATTGGAATTAACATATGCACATAAAACAGATAAACAACAAGGAACTACTGTATAGCACAGAGAAAATACTCAGTATTTTTTAATAACCTATAAGAGAAAAGAATCTGCAAAAGAACATATACACACACACACACACACACACACATATATGTATATATATATATATATATATATATATATAACTGAATCACTTTGCTGTATACTTGAAACTGACACAATATTGTAAATCAACTATACTTCAATAAAAAAATAATTAATTAAAAAATTAAAAATAACAATAAAACACAAGCTATTAGGTAAGGTATCCTGGGGGATACAAAGAAGCCCAAGAGATTATCCTTGCTCTTAAGGAAATATATTTTTAAATAAAAGCACACAGTTTTCAGTGTTAATATTGACACATGGCAATGTATGTTAAGGATGACATGAGTCACACGTTCAGTGTGTGCTGGAGGATTTGACAGGAGAAGACTGCCACAGCCTGTGGGAGGTCATAGGCAGCTGCCCTGAAGAAGTAGTTTTCTTGCTGGGCAATGTATGATGAGTAAAAATTATTGAAGTGGAAAAGCCATGGGATGGCCCAGGAGGAGTCCCCGGAGAAAGGACCAGAATGTATCCAGTGGCACTGGAAACCACTGAGAGCACATGAGCACCAGGGTTGCAGGTGGAAGGTTGGGACTGGACTGTGGACAAAGCTGAGAGTGGGGCTGAGGAGTCCACAGTTAATTCTCTGGACAAGAGTCGCCCCACGTGACCTTGGAGAAAGGAATGACATGTCAAAAGGGTGTTGTGGGAAAATTTATGCGGCAACAGTTAATAAGAGGCTTGGAGGATATCCCGAAGGGAAGGTGGTCTAGTTCAGTGTTGCTCAACATATATCTTAGCATGTTCTTTGGAATGTAAGCAGAAGGTGAATTAATCGAAGATATTGTAAAGTGAAATAAAGGAAGCCTATACTAAATTAAACAAAGTAAAATGGAGGTCTTCTCTGCAGATCTCAGAGCCTTGACAGTAAGCCTCTGAAGGAGATGTAAAATGGAGCATTTCCCAAACTTACTTAGCTGACGACTGAACTACTTTCCACAGTGCAGCTTATGGGACCAGCACTCTGAGATACAAGCTTTGGATGACTGAGGGTGGCCTGAAGCAAGGGACAGAGGTTGTCATTTTAGAGAAGACATCTACAGATCTCTGCTCTACATTGTGTCAATTAAGGGAGAGGACAGAAATGGAGAGACAACTCTATCCGTCCATTCCCTCACTTTAGACGTGTTGGTGTCATTCTTGACTCCTGTCTTTCTCTCAAATTACACATCTAATCCATCAGCCATACCTGTTGAATCTATCTTCAAAGTTATATCCAGAATCTGACCACTTCTCACCACCTCCTTGGTAACTTCTCTAGAAGAAAACCGCTACCATCCTTCTAACTGGTCTCTTCCTTCCACCCCAATGGTTTGTTCTTCAACAAAGAAGTCAGAGTGATTGTTTTAAAAATTAACCAGATCACATCACTCCTCTGCTTAAAACTCTGTGATGGCTCCCATATCACTCAGAGTAAAAGTCAAAGTCCTGACAATGGCCTCAAGACTCGGCATGTCCTCCCCACGACCCACGTCACCTCTTCAACCTCACTTACTGCTGTTTCCCCCCAACTCCACTCCAGGCACTCTGGCCCCCTTTCTGCTCCTTGAACAATCCAGGCATACCCCTAACTCCGGGGAATATATTCCTATTGGCGGTGTCTATCCACTGCCAATAGGAATATATTCCCCAGAGGACAGGAATCCCCCACTCCACCCATTTTGTTTTATTCCTGTGGCCTAGCATATAAGAGGCACTGTATAAGTTGAAGTCGCTAATTAATTAAGTTCCAACAGCAATGCTGTGAGTAGGTTTAAGAAGGCATAATCTATATTTCATAGATAAAGGAATTGAGAGTCAGAGATGGTATGTGATTTGTTTAAGAGTACAAGTTAATGGTTAGTTAATTTACTATTTTCTAATTTTCAGATTAGAATCTAGGTCTCTTGACTTTTTAACTACACAGTAATGTGTGGCCATGGAAACAGAAAACTAGCTTTAACAAATCAAAATGGCTAAATTCACAGAATACAGTAGGTGTCCTCTTTCTTGGAAAAAAAAAAAAAAAAGAGAATTATGTGCTAAATATCATCCATTTCCTTTAGCTCCTTAGGACTGTTCAACATAAAAATTTCACTTATATTCTCTATACTATGTCAAGCAAAGAAGTAAAATGGAGATAAACACAAAGAAACATAAACACATCTTAATGAAACTTCACTCTACAGAGCTCCATCACAAGTGTTTACTAGTTTAGAGGACCCCGATTACATTACAGACATCTTAAGGGGCTTTTTCTGACCCAGGGAAGGGGAAACACCTATGCTGGCAAAACCTAAGATGGCAAAAATGAAAAATGTTATGAAAACAAAAAAGCAACAATTCTTATATATCTATAAAAACAGCAACCAAACAGCCCAGCATTCCAGTGCATCCATCAGGGTACAAGGTATGAGCAACAACTGGGAGTAAAGAGGAACTGTAGTCTTTTCCACTAGAGTGCACAAAAATTCTTCTCTAAACTGGACTTGTTCCCTTCCCAAGACCCTTGGGGTATCTCTGCAGGAACTCTGCACACATTAGGCTAGGAATGACTGGAGTTACTTTTTAGTTTATCTGAAGTGCCCTGCTCTACTAGGCTGGTACCTAGAGATACTGCAGAACTGACTTTCCGCAAAAGAAAATGGGTGTGGGGTGGGATGGAAGGAAGAGCTGTGGAAACAGAGACACTCAAACCAGAAGACTAGAGGTGTAAGGAGCCTGTTTGAGAGAAGACAGTTTTTCCAGACCAATGGTTCTCAGGATTTAGCATATATCAGAATCAGCTGGAGGGTTGTAAAAAACACAGATTGTTGGGTTCCACCCCAGAGTTTCTGATTCAGTAGGTCTGAGAATTAGCATTTCTAACAAGCTCCCAAGTGGTGCTGAAGTTGCTGACAGGGAATTACATTAAGGGAATCACTATTGTAGATGTACCAGTTACCTAAATAGGACTCCATCTTGGGAAAAATGTAACAAGAAACCTAAAATCCTCTAGAAAAAAATCCCATAGAGTCTTAAAGTGTTAGAACTTGAAAGGCCCCTAAGAGGCTCTCTTGTTATAGAGAGCCAAAGAGGTTACTTAATGTGCCCAAGGTCATGTTTTTCAAACTACAGATTGAAACCACTCGAGGATTGTAAAACCAGTTTAGGATACAGTGACCAAGAAGAAAAGAGAAAGACTTAAATTACAAAAACGGGAAATGAGAACGCAGACATCACTGCTGATCTTTCAGTAATAAAAATATCAAAAGGAAAAACTATGAATAATCGTATGCCAACAAATTAGATAACTTAGATGAAACAGACACATTACTAGAAAGACACAAACTACCGAATCTGACTCAAGAAGAAATAGTAAATCTGACTAGACTATTACAAGTAATGAGATTGAACTAATAATCAAAAACCTTCCCAAAAAGAAAAACCAGGCTCAATGGTTTTACTGGTGAACTTTACCAAAGGTAAAGTGTAAAGAAGAAATAACAACAATACTACACAAACTCTTCCTCAAAAATGAAAGAGGGAACCCTTCTCAACTGAAGGATAATAAAGCTGATATCATTCTGATACCAAATTCAGACAATGACATCCCACGAAAAGTAAATTACAGACAATATCCCTTATGAATATAAAAAAAATCCTCAATAAAATACTAGCAAAACCAAATCCAGCACCGTATAAAAAAGATTACACTACACCATGATCAAATGGGATTTATTCCAGGAATGCAAGATTGTTTAACATATGAAAATCAATGTATTCAGTACAGCATAGTAATAGAATAAAGGACAAAAAAAAAAAGAGTGATAATCTTAATAGACTCGAAAAAAAAAGCTTGATAAATCTGCTTTTTAAATTTATCGTTTCATGATAAAAACACTCAACAAAGTAGTAATAGAAAGGAAATTCCTCAACCTGATAAAAAGCCTCTATGAAAAACCCACAGCTGACATACTTAATGGTGAAGGACTGGAGGCTTTGCCCTAAAAACAGGAAGAAGACAAGGATGTCCCCTCTTGCCACTTACATTCAACATTATACTGAAGGTTTTAGCCAGAAAATGAGGCAAGAAAAAAATAAAAGACATCCACGTTGCAAAGAAAGGAGTAAAACTATCACTATTTACAGATGACATGATCTTGTATATACAAGATTCTAAGGAATCTACAAAAAAGGAGTAGGAATAACACATGAGTTCAGCAAGGTTGCAGGATACAAGATCAATATACAAAAATCAATTTTTCTACGCATTAGCAATGAACAATCCAAAAAATGAAATTAAGAAAGCAATTTCATTTACAATAGCATCTAAAAAAATAAATACTTAGGTATAAAATTAACAAAAGAAGTGAAAGACCTGTACACTGAGAAGCAAAGCATTGCTGAGAGAAATTTTAAAAGAGCTATATAAATGGAAAGACATTCAATGTTCATGAATTGAAAAACTTAATAATGTTAAGATAATATTTCCCAAGTGAATCTACAGATTCAATTCAATCTCTATCAAAATCCCAGCTGGCTTTTTTTGCAGAAATTGACAAACTGATCCTAAAATTCATGTTCAGAAATGTTGGAATCTAGGGCAAGACAATAACTCTATCACTAGAATTTCTTCCCAGCAAGCCCATGAATTTATTAAGATAGTGCGTACAGACTAAAACTCTTAGTGCATCTTCCTAAAATCTAAGCATACAACAGATTTCAGATATATTTTCTTTGATGTTAGAGGATAACAATGGGGGATTGGAACCATGGTGAGAAAATATAGCATGATAGAAACATGAAGATAAAAACTTTATTCATAAAACTGTAGAGGATGAAGCTAACTCGCTTCCCATTGGAAGGCAAGCAAGTGCCTTTGAGAGTGAAGGCGGCCTCAAAGCATATGTGTGGCCTGAAGATTTGCTGGAAAGAGAAAAGAGACTAACAACTCTTCCCATCTAGAGGGGGCTGTGGCTGGGGAGTGAGTGTGCATGATAGAGTGGCTCAACCACCCAGCTCCATCTCCAGGTTTCCAAACAGCCCCACTCTCTACCAGTGGATTCATGTTTGGGAGTCTATTGGCAAAGCTCAGGCAAGGTGAGGTCTCTACCTGATTTTACCTTCCCCAAGAAGAAGAAAATGAAACTGTTCCAGGTTTGCTCACACCTGTCAACTCAGTCATGAATCAGATGAAAGAAAAGTCCTTAATTTGACTTTTAATTTTGTCACTGAGTAGTTTTTCTCTAAATTGGAGATAATAATATCTGTATATTGTGATAATTAAAATACAATCTTTCTGCTTGCTCCTCAGAGTAATTTGCGACAATGCCCTAACTTTTTAAATGAGAAATGAATCAGATGCATTTATTACTTGAACATTTATACACCTTCTTATTCCTAAGAGTGCTTTGGGATATTGCTGTGAGGATTCAGAGCAAATTCCTCCACCGTTTTGGGTTTCTCCTTCATTTTTTAAGGGAAGGAAGGAATAAAAAGGAAAGCATGTAAACATTAGAGCATTGCATTCCTATATCCTGGGCTGACTGTGCTGTTACTTTCTTCCCTGAAGGCTTTTCCCAGCTCCACCTCTAAACTTGAAATTAATAGGGGTGCCAGTGGCACCAGCAAGTAGTGGTGCCCACTTCTACTGATTGCACACACTTGTTTAACACTCTTTGAACAAAACTGACACCAAGAAATTTATCCCAGAGTTTCCATTATCTGAAATTCTGTATTTCCAAAACATCTAATGTTTTCCTCTTGCTTTTCTTTTCTCCACCACCATTGAATTATGTTGTTATTAATTCTCATTATATTGATCAGCAAGCAAAGAAATGTATTCATTTATGTATTCAATGAATCGGAAATGTCAAGAGTTTTGTTCAGAGCACTGTCAAACCCTGAAAGTTTCTGCCTTCTCCGTGTAGTAGCCAGAGTGACAGAAGATTTTTAACTTATATATGGGCTCTCATTTCATTCTTCCTAACCTTCACGCACAACATGCTTTGAAAAGGAAACTGTTATTTGGTAGGGAAGATTTTCCTTTTCACTGGGGGAAAAAGAAGGAGAAATAAATCAGGCAATTCCACACATCTGCCTAGCTCAAGAGGACTAAAATACATAAAACTTCTTTATTTTCTAATTAACAGCTATAGGGTTGGTCTCAGGAAACAATGCATAAGCAGTCCATAAAAGGGAAAAAGTTCAACATCACTATGCAAAGATGGTAATTAAAACAGGAGGGAGAAAGGCTGGTTATAAATTACACTACACGGGAGGCTATAAAAAAGTCTTTTTAATTAACTGAAAGAATGAGGCAAGCAAACTGAGCTTTTACAACTGTCTACTGAAGTTTGGAGACAAATGACACAATAATTTTTTTATATGTTATTGGTAAGCTGAATACCACTTATCACCATCTCAAGGGGTGTGGATTTTCCTGAACAAATTCTAAAAATAATATCATTGAAGATGTTGGCATTTGCACTGCTTCTCTGTAACTCACCTATTATAGCAGAATCCAGAAACATCCACTGTAAGAGCCAGACCTTTACTAAAGAACAAAGGAGTTTGTCCAAACTTATGTGAAAGCCACAACAGAAAAATCCAATACTACAGGCATTAAACTCAAACATGTGTCTGCCTGTTTGCTCTGGTGCAGGAGAAGCAATTTATTTTAGAGGTAGTTTATTAGTCTGGGGCTCCAGACTCCAAGGTCTGTTGCCAACTTCATTTGTGTTTCTTTGGGGGTGATTTCCACCTTGGTCACTATCTCCGGTCATGGTCATCTTACTCTTCATATTAACACAATAATGGTGAAATCATTGCCCGTAATGATAGAATCTAAGAAAATCCTAACACATGTCTATAGCATTATAATGGTGTCATGCTGTATTGACTTCAAACCTCTTTTTGATCTCTTATCAAAATCTATGATTCACTGTAGGCCTGAAAATTGGAGGATGAACATCAGAGCTAAGTTGGGAAGTATTTTGTTGATACTATTGAAGAGTATGCTTCAAAACGGGGGAAAGAAACTAATCCTTAGGAACATGGCCTATACAGTAATCCAATTAGATGAGTCAAGCAAAGTTAGGAATGGTTTTGGACTTCCTATGGTGCTCTTTATTTTCCACAATTTCTCCCCGTAGGGCTTTTTATTTTTTTAATTTATTTATTTAATTTATTTATTTTTGGTTGCATCGGGTCTTCATGGCTACGCGTGGGCTTTCTCTAGTTGCGGTGAGCGGGAGCTACTCTTCATCGTGGTGCAAGGGCTCCTCATTGCGGTGGCTTCTCTTGCTGCAGCTCTAGGTGCACAGGCTTCAGTAGTTGCGGCATGTGGGCTCAGTAGTTGTGGCTCACGGGCTCTAGCGCACAGGCTTAGTAGTTGTGGTGCACGGGCTTAGTTGCTCCGCAGTGTGTGGGATTTTCCCAGACCAGGGCTCGAACCCGTGTCCCCTGCATTGGCAGGCAGATTCTTAACCACTGCGCCAACAGGGAAGTCCCCCCATAGGGCTCTTTTTAAATGATGTGTCACCTCAATAATTTACTTTTCCTAACACAAAAGAAGAAATATAATTTCTAAGCATTTTAATTCTGCTTAAAAAAGGAACCAAAAAACTTATAAGTCCAAAGCCTAGAAGCAGACCACTGGAGTAAAAAATGCTCTCAACTGACTAGAAGCAACCCTGGAAAGAGATAAAGGGATTTAGGAATTAATAAGGTCTGGCTCCTCACTTTGTGTCAACACAATTTAGTCCTCATAATACCTGACTCCATTACCATATCGCTATGCCTACTGTTCCCTCTCCCTTATTATCAATCATGAGCACCACAATTACCGAGTAACACAGCTCAAGGTCGCATGGAAGGATGATTCTTGAGACCGAAGTGCATTTCCATACAGGGCCTCTAGATGGCACTCTTTCTTATCAGTAGTCAAGGTGAACAATTTTCTTTCCTATCTTCACAACTATCAAAGGACTAAAATTGGCCCTCTTGTCATCTGTTTTGATACAATTGCCCTATGGCATCTTAGTAGAAAGCTGGTTGCTTACATAACTCATCAGTCAAAGTTTACCAACAACGGGGCTTCCCTGGTGGCGCAGTGGTCGAGAATCTGCCTGCTAATGCAGGGGACACGGGTTCGAGCCCTGGTCTGGGAAGATCCCACATGCCACGGAGCAGCTGGGCCCGTGAGCCACAACTACTGAGCCTGCGCGCGTCTGGAGCCTGTGCTCCGCAACAAGAGAGGCCGCGATAGTGAGAGGCCCGCGCACCATGATGAAGAATGGCCCCCGCTTGCCGCAACTAGAGAAAGCCCTCGCACAGAAACAAAGACCCAACACAGCCAAAAATAAATAAATAAATAAATAAATTAAAAAAAAAAAAAAAAAAAAAGTTTACCAACAACAATTTGTGCCCTTGACTTAAAGAAAATAATCACATGTAACTAGAGTGCTTCAGTTCCTGCTACTGCCCTGACTGAACCCTGCACAGCCAGTATTCCACCATGTGGAAGTGTTCGTTTCAGAGCTATATAGTTCCTACATCTGACTTTGGACCCTACCTCCAATGTCACTAAGGTAATGAACGAAGAGGTGCACTGGCATCTCCAGTCCCCACAAAGACTAGTTCCTTACGCTTCTCACCACTCAGCTATAGCTGAGTGGAGGTCATGATATCTGCCGTTAGATGCTGCACACAGGTGAAAGGGAGCTGGGTTTCCCACCAACTCAGGACTGTCTCTGTAACTGATAGGTTAGTGGCCTCAAACAACCCTTGTCTTTCTGTGTCACTAAAGGCATTAGGGATACTTCTGTGAAGTTCACAACTAGCCTTAAGATCACTGCAGCTCCTCTACCACATCCAATATTCCCTGGATGAATAGCCAGCGTCCTCCAAATGCTACTCCTCCCTCTTCCCCCCGACCCACCCCCCAATATAGGCACAGACTTCTCAGAAAACCAAGTACGTTGTTCATGCTTTGCAGGGAAGACATTTCAGCTCTACTGACCTGGGCACAATCAGGACGTGGTTATGGTAAGGAGGAAATGTAGAAATTTTGAGGGTAGGCTATAGAGTAGAAAACTGAAGAAAGTTGCTGGAATTCCTTTCTTTCACGCTTCGAATGATATTTAGTGAACACTTTTTAATGTCTGGGGATTCTCAAGAATTCATAGTTCTGTGTAAAAATAGATATTTCAGAGAATGACAAAGAGTTAAAACCAGTTTTCAAATTTATTTTCTTTCATTTTCTCTTATTTCTTCTCCAACGCCCTTATCCTGACTATAGGCTTGTTATTTTCCAAAGCTGGACCTAACCATGGGTTTACAGATTGACCTCTATACGACTAGGAGGTGCTGACAAACACAACACAGGTTGACTTTTAAGACTCTTAAGAAAACACAGAGCAATCTCTCATTAACCCTTTGTCCTCAACGCAAAGACCCTTGTGCTTCTTTGCAATTAAGAACTCTTATAAACATTCTCTCCTCGCTGAGTTATTTTTCTAATAGCTTATCTTGCTGAGACATAATGCAATGAAGGTTGTAGGTGCCATACATAAAAATCTAGTTATATAAGTTACATTAAATAATTCAAATGGACCATTTAACTAATCCTGGGTTTCTTCCAGAAAGCCAAAGGTCTTACTTTGATTGTTTAGTTCATCTCTCCTTCCATTTGTACTCAGAAGACTCTTCCTTAGGACTCGGGAATGGAAAGACAACCACTACAGCTGTAGGTTTACCCAGAAACACTTTAAGCCTGCCACTTTCCTGAATATCGCTTGAATGTTTAGAGCTCCATAAAACTCAAGCTGCATTGGATGAATTCAGTAAATACCACCAAATGTAGTTTTCTAGGAAAAAAGCTGCCAATTTGTAAGACACAAGATTAAGCCTCCAGATGGCCTTTTTCTGAAGGGTGAGTATTAATTGGGTTTCCATGTCCTTGTTTGCCTCTCTGGTCCACCCTGAGCATCCTTTTCTAGAGCAGAGTCTGGGAAACCAAAGTTTACACAAAGGCCCAGATGAAACAGACCATGTGGTATTGATTTATAGGAACTTGGGGCCTCCTGTTAACCCATTTATTTCCAAACAAGCTTCTTCCTACCTAACAAAATGCCTAAAAATCTACCTCTAGAAGATTTCTTTTTTTGGCTCTGAAAGACCTACTTTTCTAGCTCCCTAACCAAATCCAAATGTTCTTGGCAAAGGTATCATCTCCAGGGCTTATTAGCAACATCTGCATTCCCCTAACTTCCTTGAACAAAGTACCAAGGAAGAAAGCAGCAGTTCAGAGGAGTTATGAGGCTTGCCTAAGGTTACACAGCTTGTAAGTGGCTAAATCCATGTAGCGCTTAACAGTGAGCCTTTGGAAGGGCCAGGAA
The DNA here is from genome assembly GCF_028023285.1 of Balaenoptera ricei. Taxonomy (NCBI): domain Eukaryota; kingdom Metazoa; phylum Chordata; class Mammalia; order Artiodactyla; family Balaenopteridae; genus Balaenoptera; species Balaenoptera ricei. The sequence goes on along the minus strand of NC_082640.1, from coordinate 115,594,989 downwards.
GCCAGCTCTGTGTCAGTTTTCTCTTTTCTTGGCTGTGGGCAGGCAGGCAGGCACACAGTTCAAAGAGCTACTACCATTTTCGTAGAGCAGTGGCTCCAGGAAGAAGGTGGAGAGGAAAGGTGTTTCTCTTCTGTGGTTAGGAAAGCCCTGGTGACCTGGTTTAGAGGGAAAGCCATGGGCTTTGTGTCAGGAATGCCCAATTCCAATCCATGGGGGGCAAAAAAGCCTAGGTCAAATCAGTTTGAAAACTGTTTCTTAATGAATCCCCTTTGGAAGATTTTTGGTAAATAGCATTTTAGAACAGTCCTGAATACCACATGACATTTAAAAAAATCTCATTATTTCCCCAACTATTTGACATATATTACCATCTCTCTGGAACAGTTTGAGAAATTCTGCTGTAATGGAAGTTGTGAGCATTTTCTGTCTCCTCATGATGCCCTGCAGCTGCCATGAAACCCACAACAGAACTCTCTGAAACCCTTATTCCTGGCAGAAGTTACCAATATTTGCATGTCTTTTTTCCTAGAAGGCACAGTCTGAAAAAGCCATAAGGGTCTCAGCCACTTATCACTTAGAACAACACCTTTTCATTAAGACCACTGAGGACTGCAGAGGAAAATCTGTTGAAGGTCAAATGCAAGTAAAACCTAATACCCTCTTCTCTCTTTTCCACCTGCAGCCCTATCCTTGTTTTCAGACACTGCCCACCCCCAGCCGCAGTATCACCAACCCCAGGCAGAGTTAATTCTGCATTCTCTTCTCTCCTGCAGCTAGAATTCCTATTTGTATTACAGTACTTGATACTCTTGCATTGCAGTATCTGGTCACAAGCCTGAGTCTCTCAATACCCTGAGGGCAGTTCAAGGCCAGGGAAGATGAAGTATGTATCTTAGCTCCACCACCCGCAGCCCCTGGGATGTGGTAATTGCTCATAAAGTTCTACAATAGGCATAATGTCATGAGCCAACAAATTCAAGAGGTCAAAAATAAGCATACAGAAATGTAAACTAAATTGATTTAAAATTTTAAAGTATGGAAAATTATACCCCATTAAATAGATAATAATAATTTATTATTATTATATATTTTATTATGGCCATTTAATTTTGCACGTAGAGAAAGAAGAGGATGGAAGGAGGAATGAGGGAGAGAATCAGAAGATTTAACAACAACAACAGCAGCAAACAGAGAGAAAAAAGGCATAGAGGGAAAATAGAAAGGAAAAAAAAATTCATACAAACGTTCAGGTAAAGTTAGAGGCAGGAAGACAGAAGAAAAGCAAAACAAGAGAGTGAAAAAGGAGATGAAGAAAGCATATAAAAGAAGGAAGAAAATTCAAGTTTGAAGTATTGGTGCGAGAGTCTACAGGTCAATGTACTACTTGCTGTCACTTAGCATAGACTAACCATAACTAAATAAACTGTTAGTCACAGCTCTGTAACTGCTTTTTATCCTTTGATCTGCTGATTTTTCACTTTGAAGGCCCATATTGGTGGACCTTAACAGCTGCCATTAACAGCTGCGGAATTCTCTGTGGAAGAGACTTTACAGGTCTGAGTTTTTGTTCCGTTTAATGTAGATTTGGGCTCTTCCATGTGAAAGTGTCATGATTTAGCAATTTTTTTAAAACCTTCCAATAGATATTTACTAATAAGCTATTTGAGTGGAAATAAATACAATTGTAATAAATGTTTGAATTGCAAACAAAGATAGTGTTTTGTTTTAATTACTAAGCATAGGCTTTAAAAAGTATCAGAGCATTTTCATTTCTTGCTAGATTTTCTTTTCTGTACGATTTTCTTTGCCATACGATTTTCTTTGCCATCTAGTCTTATCTTCTTAAAATGCCTTCAGGTTCCATAACAATTACCTACTTGCCTCCTGGGCCTTATCTATTTTTATTACTTAGCAATGGTCAGTTTCCTTCAAGCAGGGTTGTGGTAATTAACCGGAATAATAGGGAATGACTCAGATCCCTGATCCAAATTTCTCTTCCAGCTCCAATTTCCAAAAATAGCCCTCTGTTAGTCAAAAGGCTCATTTCAGTAATATTCATGGTTTAGAGGGTCTGTGGGTACATTCTTTATACTCAGGAGCCTCTGAAAGGCTTTGCGTTTTGGCTTCCTAGCAGGAGGTTTCCCTGGGCTAATGTAAAACATCAAGTCCTACAATCCTTTTTGAGCTTTCAAGCCCAAAATATCATCATGAACCTCTAGCTCCAGGACATGGGAAGGCAGCAAGTTCTTTAGCCTTCAGTTTCATGATCCATAAAATGAACCCCTGCACAAATGAAGCTTCTTATCCTATATCTAAAGGGACTTGCTCTTCAAGCTCCACCCAAACTTTTACAGAATAGTATTTGAGGCAGCAATTCTGCCCAGAAGTTGAAAAGAAATGCTTCTTGCAATATTTTTTAGGTTACTTTCCTAAGTCAGCCAATCAACCAGTATCTATTGAGTAATGATTGTATGCAAACATACACAGCTGTAATTCACAAGAAGAGGCTCCTGTCCCCTGCCCTTCAAAGAACTTGTCAGCTGTCTATTTTCATAAGACATACAATAATAGAATAAGTAACAATAATACAGATACAATGAGAGCCCCAAATGAATGGTAAAACAATAAAAATTCGTTATCAGGTAAACCTCAGATAGGCTAAGGAGGTCTTGAAAAGCTTCAGTGGAAAAGAAGAATTTCAGTTCGGCCTACTGTAAGAATAATGCATGCTTCAAAGGGGGATGAAGGTGGGAGTGAGCATGGGGTAGGGTGGCATTAGTGAAAAAGACATGTTTCATTTGCTACCCATGAGTGTCCTTCAAGTCTCCCTCACCTGGCTTCACTCCTGCTGTCCTTCCAGCTGGAATGTCCTTCATCCATTCACGTCCACAGCTCCCCACCCCCTTCAAATCTAAGCACAGAGACCCTTTCTCCAAGAAGCAGTCTTTGATCCTCTGGATGAAAGTTATCTTTTTCTCTCCTGACCTTCCACAGAACTTTATCTTTCCCTCCTTTTCAGCATTCATCATGTTTTCCCCTCTATTAGTCTTTTACATATTCTCTCATACATCTAGACTTCAAGATCCTTAAGGGAAGAAGCCAGTCAAGTTTACCTTTGTTTACCCATGGTATTTAAATTTAGGCCTTGCATTATTCATTCATTTATTTTTTGGTTTTTCTTTATTTTTTTATCCATTCATTCATTCAACACCAATTGATTGAACAATTTACTATGTACCAGTAACATTCTAAGAGCTATACAGCCACTTCCCTTAGAGCTTGCATTCTGGTGTGGGAGAACAATTGATCAATAAATAAACTAATGAATATAAAATGTTCCCAGTGCTTCTAAGTCCCATGGGAAAAAGTAAAGACTGAGAAGTAGCTGGAGATAGTTCAGATTCAGTGACCAGCATTTACTGTATTCAGTAAGTGCTAGTATTATTCAAAGGTAGAAACCTATAAACAAAGAGAATATTTTGAAGCTCTGGATAAAATAAATTAGGCAGTAATAAGGTCCTTAAATTAGTTCACTGCAAGTAGGAGTAATAAAGATAACTGATATTAAGAATTATAATAATCAGTACTGCTATATGTAATAAAATAGCTAATATTTGTTGCATGTCTACTGTCTGCTAGGCAATGTAGCAGACAATCCTTTCAACCACAAGAGGAGTATTATTATTACTCCCATTTAACAGATGAAGAAACTGAGGCTCAGATGGGTTAAGTAGCATGCTTTAGATCAGTAGGTAGTAAGTAGATGGACGAACTCTGGATGGAATCTGGAACTGTTGGACACAATGCTTATTTTGTTCACGCTGAACACCTGCCCTTTTCTAGGCACCAATGGAGGAATGCTTTTTCCTCTGCCTGCTTCCTGGGGTCTCTCCTCTGAACAACGTCTGGTAGCTCCTTTCAGCTGTGTGCCTGGCTGTACATCTCTTAGGAAAGCAACCACCTGAGCATGGACCAGAGCTTTCCCTGTCCAGAGCTTGGAAGGGAGCTGAGAAGAAAGCATTCATGCTCTCGTTTCCCACAAAAGGAATTTGGCCTTGGCTTCTGTAGAAGGAGGTCTTCTGAGGCTTCTTGGGCCACAGCCAAAGGTGGTGCCAATTCATAGAAGAAAGGTGGGTTCCATAGGCTCCACCCCCTGAGCAGCAAGAAGCCCAGTTCTAATAAAAATCCAAGCTTCAAAAAGCACAAGTTCTGGACTGAGATTTGGTAATGGGGCACTGATTCTCTGAGCCTCCAATTTCCAAGATGCGAAGAGGGTATCACTGCCCCAAAGAAGGAACTGGGTTTATAAGGTCTACACAAATGCCGGGCAAGAAAAGGGAAGTGTAGAGACAGGGTACTGGTGTCTGTTTCCCATGGGGAGTTCCCTCTTCTGGGTAGCAGGCCTCTCACTTCATCTGTTTATCTGCCACATGCCCACCTAAAGCTGGTGTTAAGAGCCCTGACAGCCCTAAAGGAAGAACTGTGCCTCAGCCTTCCAACCAATCAGGGTCATGCTAGAACGGAAATGTGCAATTAAAATGATTTGCATTATGATATTAAGATATACTAAATAGAAAGGCAAGAGGGGGGGGAAATCCCTTAATTACCCCCATAATCAAATCACTGAAATATCGGAAGGAACAACACACAGGAGTGTTTGATCCCAGGATCGAGCTAGGCTGCTGTGGAGATGAGCAGGAAGTTGCTTGGCAGTCTCTCCCTGGGAAGAATCAGTTGACCAGGCTCAACAAAGAGGGAGGAGAGAGTTCCAAAGAGAACCTTGACTCCTCTCCTGGGTGACCGTTTCCATCTTGAGTCAATAAGCCACGCCCACTAAAAATGTCTAAATGCTGAACACAGATACAAGGAAATAGCAGAGAAGGTTCTAAAATGCTCTGAGGATCTGCCATAGCCACAACTGACCCTATAAAATAGGAGTTCTCAACATTGGTTTCTCATTAAAGTCACTCGAGGAGCTTTTTGAAAGTACCAATGCCTGGGCCCCATCCATTGAAATAATTCAGAATCTCAGGACTGGGGCCTGGACATGTACCTAAAAGAAACTACAGACTTAACAAGAAGACATAGTCTCCAAATAGTCCCAGTTTCAGAGATGTTACCCTGAGTTAGCAGAATCCACACAGAGAATTCTAGGCATGATTCTCTTGCTGTAGCCATAGTCTCTTGCCCTAGTTTTTATATGCCCAAGTGAAATGAGCATTATCATGAAAAACACCTGAGAACTTCTTCAAACAACCATAACCAAATCAACTTCACTCATCAATTTAAAATAGGCATAAATCCTCTACTCTTCACACCCTCCTTCTTTGCCTCGTCCCCTGCTCCCCTTTCTCCAGACCTTAGCTCCAGCATCACTTCCCCAGAGAACCTCTCCTGACCCCTCAAACACATCGTATCGCCCTCTCATGTCCCTAACCCCTCAGGTAACTCTCTTTGGGGGCACTTAATGCAGCTGTGATTTTTTTCCACTGAACTTCTGAGATGGGAGTATTCATTGTGAGCAGGAATAGTTAAGGAAGTTTTGTGATCAATGAGATTTCATTTTGGAAATGGGTAGGATTTGAATAGGCAGAAAGGGGTGTGTAGAGGTATGCAAGCCAGAGTCATTCATACTTATAGGTTTAGAGACACATTTGAAAATATGCTGAAAGCTGAAAACTCTCCAGAAAAAATTTGAACATGTGCCCATTCATTGAAATATTGTGTGCGATTCCAGGGAGTTCACAGAACACTAAGCACACCCATGGGTCCTTGATCCCAAGTGGACCACAATCAGGTCTTTACTAGGAGTCAACATAATGACCGTTTTCTCTTCCAGCCAAACAACATGAGCTCAGAAACCCCCCAAAATCAGACATCATGGTCCTAAATAAACAGCAGAAATGCCAGACTGCCAGCTGCCTCTGTGTCCAAATCAGTGGACCTATATATGATTTGCCTTTGTTTTAGTAAAATGGGTAGGCTGGGGTCAGAGGAAGGAAGGAAAAGGTGGGGGGGGGGGGGGTGGGCAGAGGAGGTCTTACATTACAGTGCCCAATAATATAGCCAACAGAGGAGATGTTCTTTTATCTATTTTATGCAGGTAACACTGAGTACCTATCCCAAGACAAGTCAAGAAATTCATGTACCAAAATGTTCATTGCAGCTCTATTTACAGTAGCCAGGACATGGAAGCAACCTAAGTGTCCATCATCGGATGAATGGATAAAGATGTGGCACATATATACAATGGAATATTACTCAGCCATAAAAAGAAACGAAATGGAGGTATTTGTAGTGAGGTGGATGGAGTTAGAGTCTGTCATACAGAGTGAAGTAAGTCAGAAAGAGAAAAACAAATACAGTATGCTAACACATATATATGGAATCTAAGGGGAAAAAAAAGGTCATGAAGAACCTAGTGGCAAGATGGGAATAAAGACACAGACCTACTAGAGAATGGACTTGAAGATATGGGGAGGAGGAGGGGTAAGATGTGACAGGGTGAGAGAGTGGCATGGACATATATACACTACCAAATGTAAAATAGATAACTAGTGGGAAGCAGCCGCATAGCACAGGGAGATCAGCTCGGTGCTTTGTGACCACCTAGAGGGGTGGGATAGGGAGGGTGGGAGGGAGGGAGACACAAGAGGGAAGAGATATGGGAACATATGTGTATGTATAACTGATTCACTTTGTTATAAAGCAGAAACTAACACACCATTGTAAAGCAATTATACTCCAATAAAGATGTTTAAAAAAAAAAAAAAAAGAAATTCAGAGTTGAAGGTAAAATTCTCTCCTTGTATCACCCTGTATCTCTATATTCCCCGTCAAGAGTTTTAACTTTAACGAGCACAGGGCAAGCTGTGTTTGTTCTGTTCCCTATGCTCCCCTCCCAGGGCATTGGTGCCTCAGGGTAGAAACTTTGTCCTTTGGTATAACGCCATCTGTTATACCACTTTGCAGTGCTATTTTTAAAAAAACAGAAAAAAAAAAAAAAAAACCCCACACCTTAGCTGACCTCACTGTGTCCAGACAACTTCATTACCATCCAGGACATGATAGACAGGCAGACCCACGAGCCACAGAGCCAGCCTCAAATAGGAGTGTAATCACCCCCTGAGTGTGCCATCCCAGCTCCCAGAGTCTGTCTTTTTTGGCACCTAAGAAATGTTTAGAATCCCACTAGGGAGTTCCCCAGAACACCATTTATGGGGACAGAACACCTTTTTGTTTAACTTCTAAAGCTCTTTGACAGAAACTTTCTTAAAAGACACCAAATAGCATGTGTGATATTCATCACTTTCCACCAAACTGTTGTATGCTGAAGTTAGCTTTACTACTTCATTTATACAATACATTGTGTATGATTTTACTACCCCGAACTTTAAAGCAAAAAAAAAAAAAAAAACTTCCCGTGAAAGGACAGAGTGTCATTGGAGGTAGTTGTTAGTCATTTAATGCAGCTGTAACTGCTGGTTTATAGCTTACCCTCCAGAAAAAGATCTAACATGCATTTCCAGGCAGGCTCCCAGTGGGGAGGAGCCCCGCTCAGAGGACGGTTCACTCTGGATGGTGTATCAACCTTCACTTCCCGACCCCTCCTCCTTCCTCTCTCCCCTCAGCTCACTAACTCATTACAGCTTTGGAAGACAAAGTTAACGAGGCAGGCTTCTGAGAACAGTATGGGGAGGGTCACAAGTTATACAATCACATTGAGAATATTCACGTTGCATTCATTCCTTCTGTGTTATTGTAGCACCTTACTGATTTTCCCATCTGTAATTGTGTAAAGCAAGAGGACAGAACTTCACCTTCAGGACTTCTTTTTCCTGAAGATAAAAACCCCAGCATGCTGACTGGTTTTGGGATGAAAAGCCCCTAAACCTGAGTTTAAAGTCAGGTAATTGATTTTTGCTCACTTTTATTGCCTAATATATCTGGTTACATTTTCCCCTATCTTTTTCATTAATCCTTAGTCCCTGGGGAAAAAAATCATCATTCAAAAATGTGCAGTATGGAGTTAATTTTGGAAGGAAAAGGCTGATCAAAGGGAAGGCCTATTAAATGGAAAAATTAAAATGCAATGAGGAAGGCATGAGGTCTGCACGGAAGACATAAAAAGGGAAAAGCTATAATAGGGGCATTTGAAAACATTACGAATATTCACAGTCAGACATATCAACCAGGAGATGGAATAATAATAATAACTCTGACTTTGGAGCACTTACTATGTCATCCACACCCTTTATGAGCATAATTTTATTGAATAGTCACAACATACCTGTAAGGATAATATTATTGTTCTCAAGTTTCAGAAGAAATGGAGGCACAGAGAAATTAAGTAATTTTCCCAAAGTCATTCAGCTAGAAAATAGCTCCACTGAGATTCAAACCAAAGTCTCACTGACTCCAAAGCCTGGGCTTTTAATCACTATGCTAGTCTGCTTCCTGAGTCATATAGATGTCAGTATTAATTCAAAAAGTCACAAATACATAGAGGCACTTCTGTCTATGTTATGCTTGAAAATCTATGTGTTCTTACATAATATCTAACCCTCACAACTACCCTGAAGAACTAGGCATTACAGATATCAATCTATGCACTTTGCAAATTTGGAAAACTATTCATTAATTCATTTAACAAACATCTATAGAGCATATGCTTTTTGTCAAGCAATATTCTAGGATCCAATGGGACATAAGTTGGAAAAGATGCCTGCTTTCTTGGAGTTCATATTTTAATAGGAGAAACAGATAATAACAACATGTGAAAAAATGATAAGATCAATGAGTAAATGAAACTGCCTAAAGCGGTTGAGAGTGTGGTGGTTTTCCTAATTGCATCAGCACTTGAATGTGCCCCAAACTGAACTTCTGACCTCACTTCACACCTCGTCCCCATCTCAGCTACTGGCAGCAAAACTTGGAGTCAACCCTGACATCTCTTTTTTTCCCATATTATACAACAAGTCCATTGGCACATCGGTCAATCCTACAATCAAAAAATTTCCAGAATTCAATCCCTTCTCACCACCTCCTCTGCTCCCACCCTAGTCAGAGCCAGGATTGTTTCAATATCCCCTAATTAGTCTCTTTTTCCCAGTCTTGCTTCTTATAATATATTCTCAATAGCAGCCAGATTGATCCAGTTAAAACACAGAGTCTTTGCACTGGCTGTCCCCCTGTCACTCACTCTTTCACACCTCCATAAAGCCTTTACTCAAGGGTCACTTTCTTTTTTTTTTTTTTTTTATTATTTATTTATTTTATTTATGGCTGTGTTAGGTCTTCGTTTCTGTGCGAGGGCTTTCTCTAGTTGCGGCAAGTGGGGACCACTCTTCATCGCGGTGCGTGGGCCTTTCGCTGTCGCGGCCTCTCTTGTTGGGGAGCACAGGCTCCAGACGCGCAGGCTCAGTAATTGTGGCTCACGGGCCTAGTTGCTCCGCGGCATGTGGGATCTTCCCAGACCAGGGCTCGAACCCGTGTGCCCTGCATTGGCAGGCAGATTCTCAACCACTGCGCCACCAGGGAAGCCCAAGGGTCACTTTCTTAATGAGACCTAACCTGCTACAGTTACTCTGCTGTATTTTTTCCCATAGTACTTAACACCTTCTACAATACTACATACTATACTTATTTTATATATATATATTTATATTTTATAAATTTATTTATTTATTTTTGGCTGCATTGGGTCTTTGTTGCTGTGCGGGCTTTCTCTAGTTGCCGTGAGCGGGGGCTACTCTTCGTTGTGGTGCGCGGGCTTCTCATTGCGGTGACTTCTCTTGTTGGGGAGCATGGGCTCTAGGCGCGGGCTCCAGTAGTTGCGGCGCACGGGCTTAGTTGCTCCGTGGCATGTGGGATCTTCCCGGACCAGGGCTCAAACCTGTGTCCCCTGCATGGGCAGGCGGATTCTTAACCACTGCACCACTAAGGAAGTCCTACTTATTATATTTTTGTTTATAGTCTGTCTCCCTCCACAAGAATATAGGTTTCATAAGGGTAGAATTTTTTTCTGTTTTGTTCACTAATGCACCCCCAATGCATAAAATAGTGCTTGCCATGTGGTGGTTCCCCTCTATTTGCTCAACAAACAAATGTGCAGAAAAAGCATCCTTTCCATCAACTTGGATACAGCTGAAGAAAAGGTTAGTGAACTGGATATACAGATTAAAGCACACAGAGAAAACGGATTGCAAATTGTAGAAAAAAAGAGTAAGGTCACTAAGGGGCACAATAAAAAGGTGATGTGCGAATGTAACTGGAGTCCCAGGAGGCATCGATACCAATAAGGGAGCAGAAGCAACATCTGAGGAGACACTAGCCAAGAATTTTTCAAAAATGAGGAAAAACTTCAAGCCACAGATTCAAGAAGTGTGTGTCATAAAACTCAAGCAGGGTAAATGTAACAAAAACCACAACTAGGCACACCATGGTAGATGTGCTGTGGAACAAAATCAGAAAAAGAAATTTAATCATTCTAAGTATTACTGTCTTGAAAGGAAAGTTGCTAAGCATTTTGTTACCTCCCATTCAATTTTGCAATCCTTTGTTTTCCTCTCTTTGTTTGCAGAAACCCTCTTGCATGAGAGACACGGTTATATGGGTAAAATCTTAGAGTTCCTCACTAGATAAAACAAGATTCCAAACATTAGGAACTTCTGAGCATCATTTCTACACTCTTAACAGAAGATGGAGGAAAGCATTTTTTAAGATGAATAAATGTCACATTTATAAAAGAGTCACATATGTAAGATGGTAGTATTTCATAAATCCTATTTACCTTCCTCTATGAAATCCTATGAAGGTGGTGGTGCCATCATAGCCTAGCTTTTCATTATTAGATTACACTGATCCAGACACCAGACAAGTGCAGTGCGCTCAGATGCCCAGGTTCTTTCTCTATAGCATCAATGAAATAATGAATAAAACACTTGAAAAGAAAAATTTCAAATAGCTTGGTCTATTACATGGGTATTGATCTTAAATGTATCTTTTAAATACTCAAGTGAAAATTTAAATGCACATTTCTATCAGCTAAAGTTAAAGGGGAACAGTAGTTTAAAGGCATTTTATCTGATGTTTAAGAAAAAGACAAACCATCACATCTATTAACTATCACATACATTTTTAATATAAAAGTGAGCTACTCTGCCATACCACTGAACCAAATATAGGGTGGTCCAATTTAGTGTCAACAGATGTTGAGCCTTGATTATTTGGAAATGAAAAACTAATATAATCCCTGCCCCCAAATTATGTGTTAAAGAACTCAGGTAGTGCAATCTTAAAAGAAAGAATTCAAAATGGTAATTTGGGGGATTTTAATAACCTTACAAAACGAGCAGTTCTCTAGTCAAACTGGCTACATTCTCTCTTCAATGGCTGTCACCCTTTTCTCACAGATTAGCAACAACATAACATGGTGGCAGGAATGCCATTGTCATTTGATCATTGTCAGAAGTCATTTTGAAGACTTTCATCTGGCTCTGGGAAAGCCATCTTGAAATGGAACTAAAGAGAGCATTCAGGATTTAATGACAAAATTGCTTTGTGCTTTACAAAGAGCATTATCGAAACGTGTAAAATTTTTTCTCCAAATGACAAAGCTGTCATTTTAGTCAAATCAATGTGGCATTGTAGTAGACAGCGGGACAGAATGCAAAAAAGCAGAGTGGAAAAGTTATCCAAGGTCATTTTAGCATCAAGGCTGAGAAGGAAATTACACAGATTAGAGCCAGGGGGGCAGACTCATACAGGAATTTGTGTTCCCGTAGAGATTATGGTCTTGAGATAATAAAGCATTCTTCAGACTCTGCCTGAATCAACTTGTTACCTTCGGCTGAAAACTGGATGGAGCATTTCACTCTGTATAGTCGTGACGGGGCCAAAAGAGAGGGTGAGGAGAGGGTGGCTTTTAGAGGCAGAGAGATACTACCTGAAACAGCTTTAAAGTCACAAAGCCACATGGGCATGATCATATTTTGATGACATTTACTAACTGGCCTATTACCATGCCACATGCCAGACACTGTGCTAAGTTCTTTACATGCGTTATCTCACTTAATCCTCACAACAGCCATAAGACAGGTACTACTGGTATCCCAATTTTAAATAAGAAATATGAGGTTGATTTACTTGCCCAGTGTTACAGCTGGTCAGTGGAAGAGCTAAGATGCAAATCCAGGCTTATCCGGGTTCTTGTTATATTACCACACTGCCACCCATGTTGAAGTCGGTAGCATATGCATCTTTCCCATGGACCAAACGTGGGCCATACGGAGAGTGAGCCTGGCCCAAGAGGACACCTGGAAAGGTGAGGGATTCTACCATCAAGAGCCTGTGTGTGGGGTGGACCACAAAGAAGCAGAGGGTAGGGAGAAGTGGCTGGCCTAATCAATGGTCTCGTCCAAGTTATTATGTTCAATAGATGAATGGATAAAGAAGCTGTGGTATATATATATATGTAAACACACACACACACACACACACACACACACACACACAATGGAATACTACTCAGCCATAAAAAAGAATAAAATTCTGCCATTTACAGCAACATGGATGGACTTGGAGGGTATTATGCTAAGTGAGATAAGTCAGACAGAGAAAGACAAATACTGTATGATATCACTTATATGTGGAATCTAAAAAATAAAACAAACTAGTGAATATAACATAAAAGAAGCAGACTCACAGATACAGAGAACAAATTAGTGGTTACCAGTTGGGGGGGGGGGGGATGGGAGATACAAACTGTTGGGTGTAAGACAGGCTCAAGGATGTGCTGTACAACATGGGGAACATAGCCAATATTTTGTAATAACTGTAAATGAAAAGTAAACTTTAAAAATTGTTTAAAAGTAAAAAAATAAAATTTTAATCTTATACAAAAAAACCCAGCTTCTCAGATTAAATAGTATTTTCTCAATGCTGAACAAATAAAGAAAAACCAGAGAGGACACCAGATGCCAACATAGTAGGAACTTTTCTATGCTTTCCCTTGACCTCTTCTTTCCTCCTCCTCCCCCATCCTGGCAGTGTCTAAAAAGTAACCAGTGAGCATATGCAGAGGTAAGAGGAGACCAACACAGCCACTTCTCCAAAGATGGGCCATCAGCATGAACTGGGAGAGGGCATGGAGAAGCCATTTCTCTGAGTGAAAAATCAAGGGTGGGTTAATGTCTTGAACTCAGCACTGCAAGTCTCTGAATTGGATATGTATTTTTATACTTAAAATATCCATTATTTATGAGTGGGGGGAAAAGTAATCCAGGGGCAGGAAAAAAGCTACCATCTCTGAATAAAATTTTAAGAGGAAATTGACAAAAATAAATTGGCTTTGATTAATCTCCCATGAATTGTATATTTGTCATCTCTTTTGCATGAGCAGCACCTTCCAATGGAGCATGTTGGGCACAGGGAATGCAGGTGTGTATGCAAGAATCTGGGCTCTGAAACTCTTACGGCACTCCAAGGAAGATATACACCCTTTTTAAAAATCAGCCCCTTACATTCTTCAGATCTCATGGGCACAGCCTTAGTCTCCCATATGAGAAGATGGTGACTCACAGGCAAGAGATGACAACCTTCTAAGGGCAATGGAAATAAGTGATTACCCCAAAAGTCATTGTGCCACTCAACTTTCCCCACTCCCCCCCAAAAGCATATCCATTTCAAAAATTTTCAAGACACAAAACAGGATCATAAAACAGCACTTACTGAGTGTTTACTATATGCAAGACACTGTACTAATTGCTTTACATGAATTATCTCTTTTGATTCTCCCAATAACATTATGAGATAGGTATGCTTTCTATTGTTTAAGGTAAGAGATTTACATTTAAAAATATAATATCACTAAACAGTAGATATTCAGAAACAAAAGAATATTAACTTTTGCCTAGAAAAAATAGGGATGGTGTTAGAAAGTAATATTTAAATAACATTTTATTTCTGAATATAAAAGTGATGCATGACTCCTGTACAACACTTGGAAATGTAGAAAACTATAAAAAGGAAATGTACGTTTTATTCATTTTCTTTTTACCAGTGTAAAAATCATACAGTACATATTATTTGGGGTTTTTTTTCCACTAACAACATCATGAACATTGCCTCCATAAATATAAATAAATGGAAATATTCTTAAAACATAATTTTCAATTGGAATTGACATATATGCACTAATATGTATAAAATAGATAACTGTATAAAAACTCAAAATGGATTAAAGACCTAAATATAAGACTGGACACTATAAAACACTTAGAGGAAAACATAGGAAGAACACTCTGACATAAATCACAGCAAGATCTTTTTTGATCCACCTCCTAGAGTAATGGAAATAAAAACAAAAATAAATGGGACCTAATGAAACTTAAAAGCTTTTGCAAAGCAAAGGAAACTACAAACAAGACGAAAATACAACCCTCAGAATGGGAGAAGATATTGCAAATGAATCAATGGACAAAGGATTAATCTCCAAAATATATAAACAGCTCATGCAGCTCAATATTAAAGAAAGAAACAACCCAATCCAAAAATGGGCAGGAGACCTACATAGACATTTCTCCAAAGAAGACATACAGATGGCCAAGAAGCACATGAAAAGCTGCTCAACATCATTAATTATTAGAGAAATGCAAATCAAAACTACAATGAGCTATCACCTCACACCAGTTAGAATGGGCATCATCAGAAAATCTACAAACAGCAAAAGCTGGAGAAGGTATGGAGAAAAGGGAACCCTCTTGCACTGTTGGTGGGAATGTAAAATGATACAGCCACTATGGAGAACAGTATGGAGGTTCCTTAAAAAACTAAAAATAAAACTACCATATGACCCAGCAATCCCACTCCTGGGCATATACCCAGAGAAAACCATAATTCAAAAAGACACATGCACCTGAATGTTCATTGCAGCACTATTTACAATAGCCAGGTCATGGAAGCAACCTAAATGCCCATTGACAGGTGAACTGATAAAGAAGTTGTGGTACATATATACAATGGAATATTACTCAGCCATAAAAGGAACAAAATTGGGTCATTTGTAGAGACGTGGATGAATCTAGAGTCTGTCATAGAGAGTGAAGTAAGTCAGAAAGAGAAAAACAAATATTGTATATTAATGCATATATGTGGAACCTAGAAAAATGGTACAGATGAACGGGTTTGCAGGGCAGAAATTGAGACACAGATGTAGAGAACCAACGTATGGACACCAAGGGGGGAAAGCGGCAGGGGGTGGTGGTGTGAGGAATTGGGTGATTGGGATTGACCTGTATACACTGATGTGTATAAAATGGATGACTAATAAGAACCTGCTGTATAAAAAAGTAAATAAAATAAAATTCAAAAGTAAATAAATAAATAAACCTTGTTAACTTAAATACCATTCACAATATTGTAAAATAATGAAATGTGAAAATTCTTAAAGAAAAATCTTTGTGTAACTCTCACTATGGAGGGGGTAAAACAGCTTAGCCCAAGTTTTGCTGTAAACACTAAAATCAGTGGTTTACAAAAGTTAAGCTTGTGAAACTAGTGAATATAACAGAAAAGAAGCAGACTCACAGGTACAGTGGGGAGAGGGGAGGGGAGGCAATATAGGGGTAGTGGAAAAGGATTATTATGGGATTATATGAAATCACATGTGTAAAACTTTTGAAAATTGTAAAGTACTATAGAATTTAAAGAATCTTTCATTCAATTAAAAAAAGTAACCATGTTAAAAAAAAAAAAGAAGCAAGATACCACATAAGAATGAACATAAAAAACACAAATAGAAACAGAGACATCCGATAAATGGAATTATCAGATTCAGATTATAAAACAACTGTGTTTACTATGATTAAATAATTAAAAGCAAGCTGACATGTTTAGAAGTACAAAGTCAAACAGAACATACATCTAGGCTCCCAGGGCAGCCTCCAGTACCCACTGGGCATTCACCCAGAGCCTCCTTACACAGAGAAAGCCCCTCCAGACCACTACGGGGCCCTCTGATTCATTGATCCAACTGGAGTGCATTCAAAATCATAATCTCCAGCGAGTAACATCACAGAGATTCTTTTGTTCTCTGACACTATCTACAGCCCCCTACAGGGAGGACCTTCACCTCATAGGATTCAACAACCAGCCCCCCTGAGCTGCACTGACTCAGTAAGTACCATACTGATGATGGGCAGCTGCTCAACTTGAGGACTGCTTAGGCCTGACTCAAGGGCGAACATGGAGTGAAAAATAAATAACTTCCAAAATTATTTCAGGTTGACAGGGCTGTTTTAATTTAGAGGTTGTAGCAGGTGCAGACCATTAAGTGTTTGTCTGCATGCAATTTTATTGTCCTTCCAAATAATGGAAATTCTTCCATTCCCTGCCAGCAGACTGACTCTCAATGTCTGTTTAGAGTGGTGATATAAATTTTATCTTTTTTCAATTTGGGCTGGAATTACAGAGCCATCGCACATGTCAGGCATGCAGTAAGTATTTATTGAATGAATAAAAGAATAAAAAATGAAGAGAGGCATTTTTCAAAGAAAGTTGTGAAACTGCACCAACAGTTGGTAGCCAGACTTTATTTTAAACCAGCCTAATGTTACTTTATGTTAATTGTTATCTGAACTTGAATCAACGCCATGAGGAAATATTTTGCCAGTAACTGTACTTTTGAGAATTTCAAGCAATAGCGGGCTCATGCCGGAAACAAAGGTGGGCAGCATTTTGGTCCTGCACATCACCCACATTGGTGTTTGCTTATTCTACATGTATAAAAATCTTCCTGGGAACATTGAACATCTGCCTCTGAGCAGGATCTCAGCAAATAACGTTGCAAAAGTGTTTGCCCTGCCTGAGACATTCCATTTAGGACCCAGTAAAAGGCTGACAAATTGAAACATAGAATTGATTAGAAATGCTGTGGAAAATAAATAAGAGCTGTTTTTCATCTTTTTTCTTTTGACACAGATTACACAAAGTGAAGTCTACACGGACAGCCTATTTTGTCATCTTTTTTTATTACTTCAACCATGCTAGATTATAAGGAAACTTAAAATACCTGGTAACCCTACCCTCCATAAAAGTTACTAGAATAAAATCTGTGAAGGTTTTGAATGAATAGTATTCAGTAGCAGTTTCCTTAGATGGTAAACAGTTCAGGCAAAGAATGGAAAAGAGCCACAGCAGAAAATCCACTCAGAAAAAAACATTTCTAGAATAAGCCCTGGAGATCCTGCCAGTTGGTGACCACACAAACATGGCTACAAAAAATTAGAAAACCTTACTGAGGTCATACTGAAGGGTAGAGGGAAAGCAAACATGCTTCTTTCTCTTCTCAAACATGCTTCTTTCTCTTCTATCTCAGGGAGAAATCCAAAACTAATCAAAGAGAACGTGGTAGTGAGAAAGTATAATGAAATGGCTAAATGGAAGTGAATACCAACAAACACACAGAAAAAAGTAAAATGAGGTGCAACGGCAGATGAAAAGATGCTTGACATCACCAATCATCAGGGACATGCAAATCAAAACCACAACAAGAGATCACCTCACACCTGTCAGAATGGCTGTCATCAAAAAGATAAGAAATAACAAGTGCTGGCAAGGATGCAGCAAAAGGGAACCCTAGAACATCGTTAGCAGGAATGTAAACTGGTGCAGCCACTGTGGAAAACAGTATGGAGATTCCTCAAAAAATTAAAAATAGAACTACCCTATGATCCAGCATTTCCACTTCTGACTATTTATCCGAAGAAAACGAAAACAATAATTCGAAAAGATATATGCACCCCGACATTCATAGCAGCATTATTTACAATTGCCAAGATATGGAAGTAACCTAAGTGTCCATTAAAGGATGAATAGATAAAAAAAATATGTGACATACACACACACACACACACACACAATGGAATATTACTTAGCCATAAGAAAAAGAATGAAATCTTGCCATTTAAAACAACATGTTTGCTAGAGGTTATTATGCCTAATGAAATAAATTAGACAGATTTATTTATTTAAAAGACAAATACTGTGTGTTTTCTCTTATACATGGAATCTTAAAAAAAAAAAAAAACCCAAATATAACAAAACAGAAACAGATTCACAAATACAAGGAAGAAACTAGTAGTTACCAGAAGGCAGAGGGGTTGGGGGAGGGGAAAAATAGGTGAAGGGGATTAAGAGGTACAAACTACCAGCTATAAAATAAATAAATTATAGGGATGTAATGTACAGCACAGAGAGTATAATCAATATTTTATAATAACTTGTATGGTGTGTAATCTATTAAAATATTGAATCACTCTATGTTGTACACCTGAAGCTAACATGATATTGTAAAGCAACTATACTTAAATTTTAAAAACAGAATTGCAGTGATAACGGTAAATTAATGGGGGCACTAGAGGTCAATAAAGAGAAGTTTTAAGTAATGCATTGGTTCAAGGTATAAAGAGATGTGTAAAAAGATATATATCTGGAGGGATAAATGTAGATAAATGCTTGTAGATAAATGCTTAGTGATTTAATAGATAAAATAGTATGTGTTTCTTTACAAGGGTTAATGAACATATAAACCTACAGGTCAGACCTCTATGGAATGTTCCACAATGTGAGAACTACTGAAAATTTTGACAGTCACCTAGATAATTAAAGGGATGGAGAATAACATCTCTGCCAAAAAGATTAAAGAAACCTGATTATTTATGATTTCTTTGCTCACTAAGGGCTATTATTTAACTAGAGAGAGCAATTGAATTCAACAGCCTCTAAGAGGAAAGCAAAATATGGCTTCAGCTGGATTATGACAACCTTAAATTTATCCTAAATATGAACGTCTACTAATGAGAGAGTTACACACTGAATTGTTAACATGGAGAATGTTGTAGAATTTTCTTCTTTGTAAGTATTCCAAATTGTAATAAAAGCCCACATTTAGCAGAATAACCAATGACCCACCCACACAGCAGCAGGAGAAAAAAATCACAGGAGCATAAGCAAGGCCTTACTGGATTAGAATTTCAGTCCATTCAATGTAGACTTTGCTGCTAAAGGTCCCATGGGAAATCCCATAAGAACATGGCCTCCCTCCATGATATCACCTTTTATCCAGCTACTCTTAAAAACCACTATGACCTTCTTGTCATCTCTCCAGAATCTTTTTAAAATGCACTACTTCTTGAAATGATGAATTCTATAGTATGTTATCATTTATGTGTGGAAGTCACCCCCTTAATTTTCTCAAATTTACCTCCATGAGATTTCAACAAGTACCTCCCTCTTCCTAGTTCTGGGTACTTAGGTGGCATTTAGTGTTTCTTATATCTCCTTAGTCACGCTGCTCATTATTATAAGATTCAAGTCAATCCCCCTCTAGGTATTCACTTTCTAAAAAATAATTTTTAAAAATCTCTCATCAAAGACTATTTTTCCACCTCTACTCAATCTCCTTTATCATTTTCTTTTCCTTAGTCTGAAACTTCTAAATTAAGATGAGTTCATTCCTTTATCTTTTATGGGAAAGTTACTGAACTTTCTGGAAGAAATGTAATGGGATCTGCTGAGCTCTTCTGGTTCTTTTCTTAGTATTTTCTAGCTGCTTTCTGCACCTGGAGGAAATCTAAGTTATGTTCTCACCTAGTTTCCTTCCCAGAAAGAAATAAGATGTAAAGGAATATAGAGGAATCCTTAAAAAAAAACCTCAGAGATCTTACCCATCTTTCTGTTCCCAGAGCCTATATATATAATGTCCTAATAATATTACTCACCTTTATTGAAGGATTCTGTGTGTCAGGGATTAGCTGAAACCTTTACATTCATCATCTATTTAGTCTTTCTAACAACCTTGTGGGGTATTTATAAGAGTACCTGAGATTTATTGAGCCACTTATATGTGGCCGGTACTCTTTTAAGATTTTTACACATGCTATCTCATTTAATCATTTAAAAAAATTTGTGAAATAGGCACTTTCATTAGCCCTGTCTTAAAGATGAGGACACTGAAGCTTGGAGAGTAAGGTCACACAGTTAATAATGAAGAAACCAGGATTTTACCCTGAGCACATGCTGTTACCCACTACACTACACAGCCTCATTGATCGAATGATGAATAAATAAATGAACAAATAAATAAACGAGCAATGAGTGAACGAGTAACAAGCAGAACTAATAGAATAATTTTAAGCCGTAGAGAATCTGTGAGCATTGTAATGTGTGAAAACTGGATTATACCATCAAGGCTCTATTACACTATCATTCAAGGTCCTTTCGGTTCTAGAAATTCTGTGGAATTAACGGCCCAAGTCAACTTGAAAGCTTTTGCTACTTTTAAGGCTTAGGAGACCTAATCAAATGCCTGCCTTTTTTCAACCCTAACAGTCATCAAAATGCTCTGTAAATATTAGCGAGTATGCTTTGTCAGTCTTTGTCTTTCTGACTAAAGGAAACACTGGTCCTAATCAAGCAATAAAGTATTGACATTCTCAGCAAAGTACTGCTTATCAGTTAGTTCAGCTTGCCTAATCCTACTATAAAGAACTTTAAAACACAACAGAAATCAGAGGGGAAGTGTGTGTGGACTGAGGTAAACATTTAAAAAACTACTGACGTTATGAGATTAATGCCTAATGAGCACTTATTTTACTCACATTTGTTTATTAGCTCCCTAAGTGTACATTTCAAAAATACACTATAGAGGTAATACTTTATCACCTAGTTCCATTGGAAAAGAAAAAAAAATCAATTTGATCCTGAGATGATCAAAAGAAGCAAACTTCAAGAAGTAAAGGAGGGACTTCCCTGGTGGCACAGTGATTAAGAATCTGCCTGCCAGTGAAGGAGACATGGGTTCGAGCCCTGGTCCGGGAAGATCCCACATGCCGTGGAGCAACTGAGCCCGTGTGCCACAGCTACTGAGCCTGTGCTCTAGAGCCCATGAGCCACAACTACTGAGCCCATGTGCCACAACTACAGAAGCCTGTGCGCCTAGAGCCCGTGCTCTGCAATGAGAAGCCACCACAATGAGAAGCCTGTGCACCACAACCAAGAGTAGCCCCCACTCACTGCAACTAGAGAAAAGCCCGTGTGCAACAACGAAGACCCAATGCAGCCAAAAATAAATAAATTAATTAATTAATTTTTTAAAAAAAGTAAAAAGAGGATGTTAGTTTCAGTTGTTATGCAGGGCCAGCTTTCCTAATCCCAGCTATAGACATGAGCCATTTCATTTTCCAGGAAGGTATAGAGATTTCTGAGCTACCACCTTAGCATAAATTTATTTACACATCTTGTATATTAAACTTCACTGAAAAGCTCTGAGAACCTCTTACCAAAAGCTAAGTTTACTGCATGGTATTTTGAGAAACTATGCTTATAATAATATTCTAAACAACCACATTTGGTTTAAGCAACAAGTTTGTTCTATTGAGATTCACTGGCCCTTCACACAGGTGCAAAGAATCTGAATGTGGAAGGAATATTGATTATCTCATCCAATACTAATGAGAAAACAGTGGACATTACACAGGAGAAAACCGCAGACATTCGTTTGGTCTCTGGCTAGTTAATGGCAGAGACAAACTGGACAGCTACATGTAAAAGAATGAAATTAGAACACTCCCTAATACCATACACAAAAATGCACTCAAAATGGATTAAAGACCTAAATGTAAGGGCAGACACCATCAAACTCTTAGAGGAAAATATAGGCAGAACACTCTATGACATAAATCACAGCAAGATCCTTTTTGACCCACCTCCTAGAGTAATGGAAATAAAATTAAAAATAAACAAATGGGACCTAATGAAACTTAAAAGCTTTTGCAAAGCAAAGGAAACCATAAACAAGACGAAAAGACAACCCTCAGAATGGGAGAAAATATTTGCAAACGAAGCAACTGACAAAGGATTAATCTCCAAACTATACAAGCAGCTCATGCAGCTCGATATCAAAAAAACAAACAACCCAATCCAAAAATGGGCAGAAGACCTAAACAAACATTTCTCCAAAGAAGATATACAGATTGCCAACAAACACATGAAAGGACGCTCAACATCACTAATCATTAGAGAAATGCAAATCAAAACTACAATGAGGTATCACCTCACACCAGTCAGAATGGCCATCATCAAAAAATCTACAAACAATAAATGCTGGAGAGGGTGTGGAGAAAAGGGAAGCCTCTTGCACCGTCGGTGGGAATGTAAATTGATACAGCCACTATGGAGAACAGTATGGAGGTTCCTTAAAAAACTAAAAATAGAACCACCATATGACCCAGCAATCCCACTACTGGGCATATACCCTGACAAAACCATAATTCAAAAAGAGTCATGTACCACAATGTTCATTGCAGCACTGTTTACAATAGCCAGGACATGGAAGCAACCTAAGTGTCCATCGACAGATAAATGGATAAAGAAGATGTGGCACATATATACAATGGAATATTACTCAGCCATAAAAAGAAACGAAATTGAGTTATTTGCAGTGAGGTGGATGGACCCAGAGACTGTCATACAGAGTGAAGTAAGTCAGAAAGAGTAAAACAAATACTGTATGCTAACACATATAAATGGAATCTAAAATTTTTTTTAAAAATTGTTCTGAAGAACCTAGGGGCAGGACAGGAATAAAGACGCAGATGTAGAGAATGGACTTGAAGATATGGGGAGGGGGTGGGGTGAGATGTGACAGGGTAAGAGAGTGTCATGGACATATATACACTACCAAATGTAAAATAGATAGCTAGTGGGAAGCAGCCGCATAGCACAGGGAGATCAGCTCGGTGCTTTGTGTCCACCTAGAGGGGTAGGATAGGGAGGGTGGGAGGGAGACGCAAGAGGGAGGAGAAATGGGAATATATGTATATGTGTAGGTGATTCACTTTGTTATACAGCAGAAACTAACACACCACTGTAAAGCAATTATACTCCAATAAAGATGTTTTAAAAAACAAAATGGCAGAGACAGAAGGAGAACTGGGGTTTTCTATCCTTGGAGTTCACTGCACATTCTACTGCACTACACTGACTGTAGTAGTCAAGGCTGTGTATAGAGAAACAGAAACAATAGGAGATGTACATACATCTTCAGGGGAAAGGCTCAAGGAAGAGGCAGCAATCGCCTCCTGGGATTAATTCTAGACAGCTCACTACTGCCAGGAGGAACATTTGGCCCTGAGGATGTGTAATGGAACAGTGTGTTCAGAATGCTGCAGTCTTGAACCTTGGCAGAAGTCGGATTGGAGCACCAGACGACCATGCCATCCCCTAAACCTGCATCACTGTCCTGGGCCTCAGGCCCCTGGAAGGCGATATACTTGGCACTGTGCACATGCGCAGTTCACTCACTGGCTCAGGCTTGCGTTCGTCCTGCCTCTGTACAGCCTTTGGTCCACAGCCCGGTCCCTCATACATGGCCGTGCCCCTAGGGAGGTACCCGTGCACTGCGATTCTAACTGCGGCATCGGGGGAGGTATCCAGGAGGACTGGTGTTTGCTTGATAGGTGGTGTGAGCCGGCCTCCTCGCAAGCCTGGGATGAGCGGCCTCCAACACCCAGGGCACCCAGGTTTTTCTCATTCCAGGACTCCCACACCTGCCTCATAGAACTCCCGCGAGATCAGCCTTTTTCTGGGAAGTGTGGATGCGTTCTGCTCAGAGCCTCCGGGCTGATTCTGCTGTCCTCTAAGCAGCTTCTGGCTCTCAGCACATCCCAGCCCATCCTCTCCCTGCCCTTCCATCTGGACCTGCACTCACTCTCCCGCCACACACCCAGAGCCACGAAGCACACCCTGTGGGCCCCAGTTGTGCCCTGTTTGCCTTCCTGGGAAGCCCCACACTCCACCTGCCCAGATCAGGTCCCCCATGGTGTTCAGAAAAGGAAAACATTTCCTGATGGAGGGGAGGGGCCTGGGCGAAGGGGCCAGCTCCCTCACCACAGAGTGCTAACAGTCGGTGGAGGGGGGAATATAGTTATATATATTTATCGTGAGAGATCGAGTCATGTGATTACAGAGGCTGAAAATTCCCATGATCTGCTGTCTGCAAGCTGGTCCAATCTGAGTCCAAAGGGCAGAGAACCAGGGGAGCCAGTGATGTAAATCCCAATCTGAGGGCTGGAGAAGCTGAGATATGTCACAGCTCAGCCATTGAGGCTGGAAAAAAAGGTGGGGGAGGGGAGGCTGAATTTCCCCTCCCTCAGCCTTTTGTTCTTTTGCTCTGATCAGGCCCGTCAATTGATTGGATGATGCCCACCCACACTGGGGAGGGCAATTTACTTTATTGAGCTGACCATCTCACATGCCAAGCTGACACACAAAATTAATGATCACACTGACCCTCCTCTTCAGTTCTTCAAGACTTCAGGCCAACGTGCACCTCCAGAGAACAGAAGCACCAGCAACAAGCCAATAACCCAGTACTCAAAGTTGCCAGAAGACAGTGAAAAACGTGGCAGGCCAGCTCATCCATGCACCCACTCAATAAATATTATTTGCGCACCAACCATGTGTGAAGCACCATGCAAGACCTGAAGAGGCAATAGTAGATACACCTCAGCTCTTATCTCCAAGGAACTGACTTTAAAAGAAGGGAGAGTATCAAAACAGTGTGGTTAAATGCATAGGCATGCATCTAGAGAGTGTCCTGTCTGAACCATTCACTGTGTTAGGCACCTAGGGCACACCAGTGAGCAAGGGACACAGTCCCCGGTCTCAGGAAGTTTACAGTCTCGGTGGAAAAGGATACTTATAGTGGTCTGAACCTAGGGTTTATGGACAGAACTATATTTCAGTTCAGTTGGCTTATTTGTAATCCTGTATATTTTATGTATTTAAAAACATTACCCTCACATGTGGTCCCAGAGGCTTCCCTAGACTGCCAAAAATGTTCATAGCACAAACTTTGAATCCATAGCTCTGCAATGTGTAATAGATAAGGCACCCTTAAACAACTCACTTCTTGTCCACAGTAGCAAAGATATTCCCAGAATTAAATTCTGGAATCTATATATGAGAAGGGTCTTCAGGTAACAAGCATTAGCCCAAAGGCATCACTGGAGGTCACTAGAGTCCAAGGTCAGATGCCATCTCTACAAGTGGTCAAGAGCATCTGGGCAATGGGGCTAAGGTACAATAGGAAGGCAAGCAGAGTACAGAGAGCTGTCAGCCTGTGCCCACTGGCAGCTCCCTCAGTTGCATCCTTGCTTCTTACCCCAGTTTCTGTCACTTCCCATGCCAATTAGGTAGAAACAGCAAGGATTAATCTACTGTGTCAGCAGCAGCTCATTACTCCTCCAAATTGGTAAAAATGAGAGCTGACAGTACAGTATAATTTTAGAGATGGAAGGGACTTTCAGAATCATATGGTCCCACTTCATTTCACAGATGAGAAAACTGAAGGTTAATAAAATTATGTGACTTACCCAAGGTCACAGAGCTTATTAGGGATGGAGCTGGACCTAGAATTTAGGATTCCTAACATGCCCGGAAATGTTCTTATCACTTCCCTTAGTTCTTGATCATGGAAAGGTCACAAATATCAGTGTAGATATTGCCAGTATGAATGCATTTTAATTGACTTTGGATATGCCAAGGTGGACAATGTAAGGTTGGAAGAAAAAACAGGGTAAACAGATAATAATTCACTAGAAAACAGAAGCTTAAGTCTACAAACCTGTCTTCGAATGGCATGGGTACACTACATATACACCACCATTTTTGTCTGACTATGTCAAAATCAATTTTTAATTAAATCATTAAATGCTTACTAAAATCATTTTTATCCCTAAGAGCATCCTATTATTGGGCCTGGTACCTGTGCATAACTCTCTCATGATGAACTTTATTCCTGCAGCTGAATTTTGATGGTATCATTTCCATTTTCATCTTCAAAACAAATGTGTTTTTGTCATTCTCCCAGGCTCTCCTGGCTCTTCTCCAAGAATTACCAAACTATGACACCAGCAGAATCTGAATAGATCCCAATATGGTAGACAAAATGATATCCATGGCTTCTATAAATTGCTCCTGCCCCGTCTGTCCTTTAAAAAATGAATAAAGATGAATTGTATTATATATTTCCTCCAGACAACTTTTCAAAGCTGAAGAAATTTTGATTTATGATATTCTTCTGAACACCAGCCTTCAGAGCCTCCTACGCACTCACATTTATAACTTATTGGAGTAACACCAAGTTCTCTGTAAAAAGTTCCATTTATCCCTCTGTTGTCCTGTATAGTACCTCGGGATGGGTGTGTGAGTTGCACCGGAAGTGATGTATGATGTCACTGTTCACCTGCCAAGTATAGTAAAGGTAAGTAATGCTACCCAGAGTGACTTCCTCAACCCAGCACAGTAATCAGGTCCTCCCTCATTAAACAACACGCTCCAGAAAAACACTCGTAGACAGCACCTTCTCCTCAATAGCCATATGTTTTAGTAGTGGAGATAAGAGTGACGAAAACAAACATCTTTATCTTTCGGATATCTTCCCCCAGATATCCTGTTATTTCTGAAGTTATATTTGTCAAGGGTTGTAAACCATATAAGGCCCTTCATAGAGTTTATAGATCTTAGTTGTTATTATTGTTATTATGGTAGCTTAAAAGTCACTTTAAAATGGACACACATGACAACACAGGACATGCATGACCCTCCCCTTACACTTGGTAATAACCTTTGGGAAAATCTCATTTTGAATCTTTCCATTCAGCCACATATCTCTTGTCCAAATGTTTCAGAACACACCATGAACGTAAGTCCATAAACTAATTTCTTATGTAGCATCCTGTCTGGTGCCCAGCATAGTATCTAGTGTCCACATGTTTTATTAAATGGGAGAAGAAATGTTGGGAAAGAATAGAAAATTCAATCATCTCCTTTATGAAAACTTTTTAAAAACCTTTTCTCCCCAAGGAGGTATTGGTCAATAGAATTGACCACTCCTTTCTGTGGAGGCAGCAATCTCCCCTCTATATGTTTCTGATACAGTGGAAATCATATCTCAATTCTCTGTTCATACTTCTGTCTCCCTCTAGTAGACAGATAAAAACTCTGTTGGCTTCATGTCCATATCCCCCACACCCAGAAGAATGTCTAGTATATAGTAGGCACTCAGTAAAGTTTGTTGAGTGAATGCATTTTCAAAAATTGGGGAAAAGGGAGGATAAAGAAGAAAGGAGACATAGATGAGTAATGAAGTAAGGAGAGAAGGTGATTGAGAACATGCACCCCAATGTTCATAGCAGCACTGTTTACAATAGGTAAGATATGCAAGCAACCTAAGTGTTCACCAACAGATGAATAGATAAAGAAGATGTGTGAGGACACACACGCACACACAAAAGAATATTACTCAGCCTTGAAAAAAAGAATGAAATTTTGCCATCCGCAAAAACATGGATGGACTTGGAGGGTATTATGCTTAGTGAAATAAGTCAGACAGAGAAAGACAAACACTGTATGATATCACTTATATGTGGAATCTAAAAAGTAAAACTAACTAGTGAATAGAACATAAAAGAAACAGACTCACAGATACAGAGAACAAATTAGTGGTTACCAGTGAAGAGAGGGAAGGAGGGAGGAGCAAGAGAGGGGCAGGGGATTAAGAGGTACAAATTACTATGTATAAAATAAACAAGCTACAAGGATATATTGTACAAACCAGGGAATATAGTCAATATTTTATAATAACTATAAATGGAATATAACCTTTTAAAATTGTGAATCACTATGTTGCACACCTGAAACATGTAATATTGTATATCAAATACACCTCAAGTAAAATCGTTTTTTAAAGAGAGAAGGTGGTTAATAGAAAAAATATGAGGAAAAAACATGGGAAGAGAAAAAATGATGGTCACTCAGCATTACCTAACTTTATGTCAAGTGGATTTTGTGAAAAGGATTTAATGGATCAGAGCTACAGATGCAGATGAGTAGACTGAGAGAAAATGTTAGGTTCCCCTGAATTTCTAGTGCTGCACAGTTGCTTTAATCAGGGTGGTCTGAAAAGTGATTGCTCCTCCCCTCTCACCACTCCTCACTGGACTAAGGAGCAAACACCCCCAAACTTCATTTCGTCTCATAGTCAATCACTTAACCTAAATTACTTAGTGTACAACTACTGTGCTTCACCACACTTTCCCTTTGAAGCTACAATGAAGAGTATGATCTTCACAATCATAGAACTTACCATCTAGTGGGAGAGACTGGCATTGATACCCACACAAGTAATGTAAATTTGTCACTGTGTTTACATCTGTGAAGAGTAAGACATGGTTCTAGAAGAAAACAAAATGAGAACTGGACTAAGTCAGCAAAGCAAGGCTTCCAAAGAGAAGTGATGCTAAGGCTGGGATAGGAACTAACCACGCGGTTGGGGGAAAAGAACATTCCAAGCAGAGGGTACCAGGATCACAGTGCACAGACCCCCATGATGGAAGGAAGTATGAAAGAAAGTTAAATTGCCTTATAGACAAGATTTTAGGAAGGCCCTCCTCTTCCATTTACAGTATCAACTTCAACAAATTACAAAACAAATGTAGTCTCCCCCTACATTGAGGGGAAACCTCCAAGATGAATAAGAGAGGTGAGTGGGTTTCATAGGCCTTTAGAAGGATGGTCAGCAATATCATCCAGGGCTGGGTCTGGCCTGCTGACTGCTCGTGTATAGTTTTCGTTTTTTTGTTTGGGGGTTTTGTTCTTTTGATTTTGGTTTTGTTTGGGGGTTTTGTTCTTTTGATTTTGGTTTTCACAAAAATGGAAACATACTCTATAGCTGTTTTGAACCTGATTTCTAAAATTTAATGTTATGTACTGAACATCTTTCCATGTCAAACAAAATATGGATTTTCAGCATTACTTTTATGTGTTAAAAATTATTCCATCATAGAATCCTAACACAGAAGCTTCAACCAGATCTCAATTGTTGGACATGTACATTGTTTCCAATTTTAAAAACTAAAAACAACATTGTAAAGACATTGCTATGGATGAAAATTTGCACCTGTCCTTAATCATGTCATGTTAATGGCGCTAGGATCAAGGGCAGTATCTGGAGTCAAGCAGACCTGGTTCCAATTCTAGTTACACAACTTACAGCTGTGTGATGTGGACAACTCAATAAGTGTCAGTTTCCTCATCCATAAAATGGGTATAGTCACAGTATCTATCGTACTAGATTGTCGGGAGGCTTTAGATGAGATAGTTCAAGTCAAGTACACAGCAAGATGTCTGCAATAAAATAAGCACTTAATAAATAATACTTAGGGGCTTCCCTGGTGGCGCAGTGGTTGAGAATCTGCCTGCTAATGCAGGGGACACGGGTTCGAGCCCTGGTCTGGGAGGATCCCACATGCCGCGGAGCAACTGGGCCCGTGAGCCACAACTACTGAGCCTGCACGTCTGGAGACTGTGCCCCGCAACGGGAGGGGCCGCGACAGTGAAAGGCCCGCGCACCGCGATGAAGAGCGGCCCCCGCACCGCGATGAAGAGTGGCCCCCACTTGCCGCAACTAGAGAAAGCCCTCACACGAAAACTAAGAGACCCAACACAGTCATAAATAAATAAATTAAATAAATAAATAAAGTTAAAAAAAAAACAAAAAAAACCCTCTCCCTCCACCTTCCCCCAGCTCATCTTTAAAAAAAATAAATAAATAATACTTATTATTTCTATTAGAAAAGTTCTATGTTTAAGACTTTTGATAGATATTGCCAAATCATCCTCCAAAGAATCGTATGAATTAGTTTTTTATCTGCCATGTGTGAGACGGCCCAAAGAAATACATTCTTTAGCAGAGTTTCATTACCCCATCTCTGCTTCAGAGAATTTCGTTATAGGGGAGATCTAGCTTAAAAGCAGTCAGTGCTCTGCCATATCTCCTTGGATCCTTTTACTAAGTTCATGCACAACCAGCTACTGATGTGCTTTTCAATCCCAGCAGCCATCTGTCAGTCTTCACTGGGATTCCTTCAGGCTGCTGAAATTTGCTTTGCTTTGTGTGTAAGGAAAGCTAAAAGCACTTGGGGATTCACTCCCCTCACCCCAGCTCTAAACCAAAGACTGACATGTAAGTGTAGATAAATGCTGCAACATCCTTGCTCCCACCCGGAGACAACTTTAAGGTGTGACCTACACTGTCTTCCAAAAACCCCTGGGACTGGACCAGTCATTCTCTGTGGACCTTGTTTGAGTGGCTTCCTTTCTTCCCCTGGCAGTTTCCCCATGCCTTTAACCAGTCTTTTTCTTGGAGCCTATCCTAATAAATCACATTCACAGAGATCTCTATGTTACAGTTTTCCTCTGAGAAAGACAGAAGTCAACTTTTTTTCCCCTTGGTTGTGAGAGTTTAAATCTAAACTCATTGACAATGTTTTCTAACAGAAAACAATAGATATTTTTTTTCTTGGGAATTTGCATACTATAGGTTTCAACTTCATCAGCAGAAGGAAAATTGGAGAGCAGAGTAGAAGCAATATGGTTCGTGTTTTCATGGAAAGTGTGCTCATGGGATGAGTGCGGGGACATCCCGGGACCCTAGGCCAGGACTGCTAATAACTAGCTGGGTGATCCTGAGCAAGTCACTCATCTATCTAGGCTTCAGAATATCTACTGATATTCTCTAGGTCTGAAGAATACCTACCAGAAATGTCTAGGGCTTGTGCGTGTCTATGAAAATATCGCTACTGGAAAGGCAGACCTCAGAATGGAGTTCACAAACATCTTTAATAATCCTTAACTTTCACATTTCTCTGAAGATACCCACATTTCTATCACGTGCTTCCTCACTCCAAGCTCAGGTTTCTTGTCTCCGCCTCTTAAGGAGGCCGGCTTTGATGAGCAGCAGATCTAAGCCTGCTGCTATAGAAAATCCATTATTCATGTCCCACCTCCACTCCCCTAAATTCCTGACTCCTTCCTTCAATATATCACCAATCATGCAGCTTCCAGCTGTAATAGCCTCAGCAGAGCAGGCATGCTTGCAGTAGATCAAAAAGGAGAAAAACTGGATCTACATCACTTATCCTCTTATTTGTACAATCTGAGTAGGTAGGGCCCTCTGCGTTCAGAGAACCCAAAGGGGGAGAAAGGAGAGTCCTGAGGCTGAGGCGTCGTGTCCTCACCCTGTGCTCAGAGGAAGTCACAATGTATTCATGAGGCACTTGGGACAGCTTCAAGTTTCCTCTGTAAGGCAGCAGCCTCCATAGTTCTCATGATGAAGCAGCCTCCAATTACTTAACAAATATTCAATAGATTGGGAGGGTTGGCAACTTCTGGCTAGGAGCAAGGACTTCATAAGAAATGAAGCCTACTTCTGTTTAAGGGAAGATTTAAACCTCAAGATGAAGCACCATATACACCCACAAGACTGAAAACAAAAGAAAGGGTTAAAG
Organism: Balaenoptera ricei; assembly: GCF_028023285.1. NCBI lineage: Eukaryota > Metazoa > Chordata > Mammalia > Artiodactyla > Balaenopteridae > Balaenoptera > Balaenoptera ricei. Next base: position 115,563,577 of record NC_082640.1, on the reverse strand, counting down.
TATGATGATATCAAAAGGTGGAAATGATGGTCAACTCTTTTACACCTTCCGTAGGAGTGTAAATTGTTACAATCACTTTAGAAAACACTATGCCATGACCTGCTAAAGTGAATATATGTGTATTACATGACTGTGCTCTTAGAAAATTACAGAGAAGCCCTTGCATACAAGCATAAGTTCATAGCAGCATTATTCACATGCAAGAAAAATGGGGAACAATGCCATGTCCAGATGTTCACTGACAAGGATATGGATAAACAAACGATTAAATAAGAAAATTCACAGAAATGTCTTAAGTGCCTTTGGAAGAGAGAACAGAGGGTTCGGCTCTGCCCTACTTATGTTTCTTCTTGGGAACAGACATTGGTTTTGTGTGTTTTCTTGTGTTGATTTTTTAAAGAAATAGGACGAAGAAAAAAAAAACTTTCTCCTCCCCTTTCCTCGCTCTCACTCCCCCTCTTCAGTCCTTCTGACACCCTGACTCCCACCCTTTTTGTTGTTTTGGTTTGCTATGCACCCACATTCCTATTTGTTATTCTGTGTTCAGTAGTCTCGTTATGCTAAAAAAAAAAAAGAAAATTAATAAACCATATCAAATGAAACATCAGAAATGGATCTTTAAACATAAAGCTTAATGAAAAGGGCAAATCATACAAGACTATAGGCTGTTACCATTTTTGTAAAGGTAAAACTAAACAATGTATTATTGAGGAATACCTACACATGTGATTTTTTAAAACTAAGAAGAAAAAAGAAATAACAAGAAAATCTAAAATAATCATTATCTCTAGATGGGAGGTGGTGGGGTGCAGGGGGGTGCAGAGGCTAGGAGCAGCACATAGGTAGAAAAACTCCATCTGTGTTGTTCTAGGTCTTATACAGGTGCTGAGTTCATGGGTGTTCACTTTATTATGCTTCATAATCATGTATATTTCATACTGCTGTTTCATAAGTATCAAGTATTACCTAAGAAACAAATTTTAAATAAATAATATGAATAAATGGGAATGTAACTCAAAAATGGAAAAAAAAGCAGAGCAAACTGGCAAAATGGACTCCCTTCTTGAGTAAACTGTAGGCATTAGTAGGCATTCATTAATGTGCTACTCTCTCAATTTATCACTACAGGTTGATCCCTATGGAATAGTCAATATCGTACTTCAGTTCCTCCATATTTAAATATAGAACAATAAATTCTTATGCTATGGAATTCACAGATTTCCTGGAATATAAATACAAATTGGTAAACTGAGAAATGTTTCACAGTTATACGTGGCACTGTGATCATCTTCCCAATACTACCTCACAAGAATGTTTGAGGACAAAAGACAAAACCAAAGAGGAAAACTCTCAAGAATGTTAAGAAGAAAAATGACAATAGTCTAAGAAAAAAGTTTTTTAAGAAAATAACTAAATCCAAAACAACAGGCAACTTATCTGGATGAAAAGAACCAAAAAAAGGGCAAAGTACAGTCTATGCACTTTCTATTAAGCATTGAGACAATGAGAGCAAATACTAGTACATTTTCCTAGGGCTTTATAATGTCATGTCTCTGAAAGCACACACCTACCCATCTATATGATCTTTCTAAAAGTAAAATTCTGAGGTCAGATTAAATAAAAGATGCAATTTGGAAATTCATAGTTTTATAATTGCTAAGATCAAGTATGTAAAGCAAATATATAATTTCTCTAGATATTTTATTATTTAGAAAGTGATGAGGTAAAAATTGAAAAATTATAAAAATGCATTTTGAAATATTTTCCAAATAGTTCACTTGATGCAAACAAAATTAGTCAAAAATTGAAAAACTAGTTAAACAATTTTGAGACATATTTATCTATATGATAGTAACTTAGGTGACTGTTTTCCTTTCCCCATTCAATAAACTGAATTATTTTACAAGACTGACCAGTTGCATAACTTGCCACTGTCTCCATCTCACTGCTTCTAATAAGAGCCCTGCATTATGACAACACCTTGACCAGGGCCACCGGAATGGTTTGTTCTGAGCTTACCCCAAGCTCATTTATCATTGGTAAAACAATCAGGCTATAAAACAGTCACGTCTGATACCTCTTTTAGGAAGATAAGAGCAAATGGTCACATAGTTACAATGGAGAAGCAGAAGCATGAAGAAGTTCAATGACTTCCTTAAGGTCACACAAGGACAAAATCAAGAATAGAAAATAGGTTTCCTACCAATCAGTCGAATGAGCTCTATTCCCAAGGTTATGTTGCCATCTTTACTTAGATCACAGAAAAAGAGAAATCCAATTACCATCAGTACAGTATGTCATTGAGCTGAATTTCTGTTACATTACCCGATGACCAGTGTAGGAAACAACTTTCTTTCTCTCTCCTCTGGTTTCTGTGTTGGTCTACTGGGAAGAAAAAGCTTTATCCAAGCCCGTCTCCCTACTCAGCAGTGGTGGAAGATGGATATCTTCTACTATTCCATCTGTGAGAAGTGGTGAGACAGGCCTGCTGTTAGGGGCCTGAAACTGCTTGGCAAATTTATTGGCATCTCTTCTTCAACCTAGTTTTAACTATCTGACATTCTAAGCAATAGGTCCCAGTGTGTGGGCTCTATGATTTAAATTAAATGTGAGAAAAAGAGGCCTCCTGGGGCCTCAAGCCTAAGCCATGTTCTCCAACTCTGTTTACCAGAGGCACTGCATTTCCAGGTGAGCTACATGACCAGCTGTTAACAAACTAAGGGAGATGTCAATCATTCTCCAATGTCAAGGTCGTCTGAGCTGCTTTAATTCAGCACCCCCTCCCCCAGTTACAAGCTCAAGGAGTATACTTATTACCTCACTACCAGTTATCAATTGCCCATTTTTCTTAGACATTAAGTATAGAGGTATCCGCACTGGGCAATGTGATGAGAACTGCACGTACTCTTATGGGACAGACTATTGCCTGTTGGTGGACGAGCAGGGCAAATAGTCTGTCCTATTCTGCTTCCCTCACTTCCTTACAGGCTTCACCTGCGAGCTCTCCCTCATTAACATCATTTGTACCAGAATCCCCTTCTCAGGTTCTGCTTGACACTTTTCAAACAAACTTCTGAAGATCAGCTCCCAGGTCACTAGGACTCCTCTCTTGGAATCAACTTTCTTTTTTAGAAAAGAAAATAAGCTTACTTGCAAAATGGTTTACAGTGAAGTCCAAGCTTTAGAAAAACTAGCTGAGCAGATTCTAGTAAGTAAATGGGAATTTAAAGGGGAAAAATTTATAAGGTTATCAAGTTTACAAGATCACAGATAGTCTCTTCATAATGAGAAAGTTTCCTCACCTGATTATCAGTCATATCAGTAAGGGTTGTCATGTATAGATACTGTAAAAGTCAGGGATAAAGTTGACTTCATTGGGAAGTCAGTAACTTACAGAAAATGCTTTAAGGTTTTACTTGTTTTGGAGACCAGGGCCAAAGAGGCAACCCTGGTTTGTGGGGTTCTTGAGTGCGATGGTGCACCTTCGTTCACAGGGAGACAGTGCAAGCAGGTTAGTTTTGTTTCACATGGGCTGTACTTTGCATTTCATAGAGATGAAATTACAGATTTCTTCAGGAGTTGGGTATTCATTTTTTCTTCCAAAAGCCTTGTTTTTAATAGTTCTTTATTTCGTCTTGTGAAGCCTCCCCAAAAAAGATTTTTTTGTTTTTATTTGTTTTGGTTTTGGTTTTTTAGAGAAAGAGAGATTTATCTTCAGGAACTGTCTCACACAGTTGTAGAGGCGTGGTAATTCCACACTAGGCCAGCAGTCTAGAAACCTAGGGAAGAGTTGCAGCTTGAGTCCAAAGGCCATCTGCTGACAGAACTCCTTCTTGCTCAGGGGAAGTCACTCTTTGTTCTGTCAAGGTCTTTAATTGATTGGATGAAGATTTTTTTTTTTAATAGTATCACCACTTATTGTTTTCTCACTATAGTAAAAAAGTGATTAGCCACATGTGAAGGATAATCTGCTTTAGTCAAAGACCACTGATTTAAGTGTTAATCTCAGCAGGGGGGGAAAAAAACCCCACCTTCATAGAAACATCCAATATAATGTTTGACCAAATATCTGGGCACCGTGGTCAAGTTGACATAAAATTAACCATCACAATTATCTTGGCAAATTCCAAGGGGTTTTGCATTACTTAGGTTTTCAGATATGGAGATACACCCTATTCATTGCTCCAGAATAGTTCAGACTCAGCATGTCTTATTGTATTTCATCATAACCAGGGAATCAGAATCCTAATTTAACAAATTTTAATGGGAGGTATCTCTTCTCACTGGTTGTATGGCTCTATACTCAGTAAAGGGCATTCTCTTCTCCAGTATCGAGGTCTTAATCAGCAAAGTTGGTAGATGATTTAGCTGAGTGGCAAAAGGCTGAGTAAATCAAACCAGTTACTGGACAGGTTTTCAGAGACCCCCAGATCACTACCTCAGAATCTATGTACAAAAATCTTTAAAGGAGAGATGGATACCCATTTAGTGGACACAGACCAGACAAAGACAGATTATCAAGACAACTGACAGGGAAGTATGATTTCAAAGTGAAGACCTAAAGATATTGTTACTAGAGAAAGGAAAGAGCTACTCTTTGCTGAAGTGAAATATAGAAGAGTTTGGAACAAGGTGACAATAGCACATATGTCTAGCTATATGGTATAGAAGGAGAATATATGCAAAGAAATGTCACAAATATTGGGGAAAATCACACTGTCTCCTGCTAGGGTGAGCTGTTTCAAATCCTTCTTCTTGTGAGCTTATATCACTTTGAGAACTTTAGCATCTGTTTAAGGGCAGTAAAAAATCCAATCATACCAGTCATCTTTCAACAAAATATGTGATAGATCAGTACTTCTCAACCTTAGTTACATATTAAAACCAACTGGAGTGATTTAAAATCACTCCTCATGCTAAGGCTATACCTTAGTCTAATTAAACAGAATCTGTGGTGAGATAGATATCAATATTTTAAAAACTCCCCAAATGATGCCAATATGAAGCCAAAGCTGAGGACGACTTACATGCATATGTTAAGGAATGTTTGTATAGTGGAATACTATACATAAAAAATCCTAAAGATGTCACCAGAAAACTACTAGAGATCATTAATGAATTCGGTAAAGTTGCAGGATACAGAATTAATATACAGAAATCTGTTGCATTTCTATACACTGACAACAAAATGTCAGAAAGAGAAATTAGAGAAACAATCCCATTTACCATCACATTAAAAATAAAATAAAATACCTAGGAATACACCTACCTAAGGAGGCAAAAGATCTGTACTCCAAAAACTATAAGACAATCATGAAAGAAATTGAAGACAACACAAACAGAAAGATATGCTGTGTTCTTGGATTGAAAAAATTAATATTGTTAAAATGACCATACTACCCAAGGCAATCTACAGATTCAATGCAATCCCTATCAAAATACTAATGGCATTTTTCACAGAACTAGAAGAAATAATTTTAAAATTTGTATTGAAACACAGAAGACCTCGAATAGCAAAAACAATCTTGAGAAAAAAGAATGGAGCTGGAGGAATCATGCACCCTGACTTCAGATTATACTACAAAGCTACAGCAATCAAAACAGTATGGTACTGGCACAAAAACAGACACATAGATCAATGGAACAGGATAGAAAGCCCAGAGATAAATCCACACACTTACAGTCACCTAATCTATGACAAAGGAGGCAAGAATATACAATGAAGAAAAGACAGTCTCTTCAATAAGTGGTGCTGGGAAAACTGGACAGCTACATGTAAAAGAATGAAGTTAGAACATTCTCTAACACCATATACAAAAACAAATTCAAAATGGATTAAAGACCTAAAGGTAAAACCAGATACTATAAAACTCCTAGAGGAAAACATAGGCAGAACACTCTTTGACATAAATCAAAGCAACATTTTTGGGGATATGTCTTCATATCTAAAGTAAAGGAAATAAAAGCAAAAATAAATGAATGAGACCTAATTTAACTTAAAAGCTTTTGCACAGCAAAGGAAACCATCAATGAAACAAAAAGACAACCTACTGAATGGGAGAAAATATTTGCAAATGATATGACCAATAAAGGATTAATATCTAACATATATAAACAGCTCATACAACTTAACATCAAAAAATAAAAAACCTGATTTTAAAAATGGGCAGAAGAACAGAATAGACATTTTTCCAAAGAGGAAGTGCAGATGGCCAACAAGTACATGAAAAGATGCTCAACATCACTAGGCATCCGGGAAATGCAAATCAAAACCACAATGAGATATCACCTCACAGCTGTTAGAATGGCTATCATCAAAAAGTCTACAAATAACACATGTTGGTGAGGATGTAGAGAAAAGAGAACCCTCCTACACAGTTGGTGAGAATGTAAATTGGTACAGCCAGTATGGAAAACAGTATGGAGTTTTCTCAAAAAACTCAAAATAGAACTACCATAGCAATTCCACTCCTGGGTATATATCTGAAAAAAACAAAACACTAATTCAAAAAGATGCATGCACCCCAATATTCATAGCAGCATTCATAGCAGTATTATTTGCAATAGGCAAGACATGGAAGCAACTTAAGTGTTCATCAACAGATGAATGGATAAAGAAGATGTGGTGCATATACATGCAAGGGAATACTACTCAGTCATAAAAAAGGAAAGTTTGCCATTTGCAACAACATGGATGGACTTGGAGGGTATTGTGCTAAGTGAAATAAGTCAAACAAAGAAAGACAAATACTGTATATTTTCACTTATATGTGGAATCTAAAACAAACTAGTGAATATAACAAAAAATAAGCAGACTCACAGATATGGAGAGCAAACTAGTGGTTACCTGTGGGGAGAGAGAAGGGGAGAGGGGCAATATAGGGGTAGGAGATTAAGAGGTACAAACTATTATGTATAAAATAAATAAGCTACAAGGATATATTGTACAACACAGGGAATATAGCCAATATTTTATAATAACTATAAAAGTAGTATCACCTTTAAAAATTGTAAATTACTATGTAGTCCACCTGTAACTTATATAATATTGTACACCAACTATATCTCAATTTTAAAAAGTAAAAAACAAGTTGTAGATTTCTCAGTTTAGCTTTTTATTTGTTTTTAGAATGGAACAACAACTTCTAAGCTTCTTACATGTTGGACTGAAAACTGCTAAACAACTTTTCCAACACATAAAATCCCATAAGGGTTCCACTAGCTCATTACCTTGCCATAAACAGGAACATCCCTTGTAAAACCTATCTCAGTAGAATATTAGAGCCAGTCACATTAAAATATATATATTTACACATATTAAATATATATGTATTTTATATAAAATATATTGGATATAGGTATATATATTTCTACCATATCCATACACACACACAGTAGAAATTCTCATGACAATTGACCAGCTTCTTTATTAAGTTCACCTCTTTCTGGTCTAAGCTTGCCTTTTTGGAAAAAGCATAATAATTTATGAAATAAATAATTTAAAAATAAATAGTGAATATTTTATAGCTTTTTACTACCTAATTAAAATAGATTTGTATACTAACAGATAATTATTCTAAGGATGCTGTTGAACTCAGACCCATCCCATAAAAATATACTATTCTGATCAATATGACCCATAGTATCTATGGGCATGGAGATAATTCACCTCACTTCTTCACAACCTCAGTCTATGATTTAAAGACAAAAAAAGTCACTTCTTTCCCCCAAGGAATTCCTATTTCCCCTAGATCAGCTCATATTTTTCCACAATGGAAATTCAGAAGCTTAAAAATCTATTCTCCATCCCAGCCAATTTCACTTTAAACTGTTAAAGAAAAAAATGCCTGAAGTTAAAATAAAATCCATATGAAGTTAACATTTAGCATTTACCTTGTGCCACACATAGGAATTCCATTTCTACTTGCAAAATAAAGAGGGAAATTGACTTTTCCCACTAACTCATGCCTTAAGTCCACTTTTACTAAAACTTTTTAACTAACTGAGTCAAGCATAGCTTTTAAAGATAAATCAGTATATGGTGACCTAACATATCACCAGAAAGTGCGTTGGGTAGATGTCAACAGCAGCAGATGTTTGGTCTATTTAATTCTGAGTCTGGCTCAGCAGCGGGTAATGCTATCATTAATCCACTGAGAGTACACCCCTCAGATGATTATCAGGGAGGAACTTTTTTTTTAAGTAACCATAATTACAGTGACACTCTCAATAGCCCTAATTATGGAAATGAGTTTCACATTAAATTCACCTGCCTAATAATACACAGTAAAAGTCTAATTTCAGCTGAACTGTGTTGTTTGTAAAGCAGCAGGGCCTGAGGCTCAGGTACAAGACGTGAATAATAGAGCCATCATCTCCAGAGTTTCAACTCAGATTAAAAGCTGGTATTTGTTTGCCTAGAGTTCGTGTTATATGCTAGGCATGAAAAATGCATCTCTAGGCAAAAAGCTAGGAGATTCCAAACAACATTCTGGTCCAGGTTTATCTCATACTTTTTTCCTGGTGCCCAGTGTTTTATTCTATCCAGACTCTAAGACATTGAGCAAGGAAAGCAGTTTCCTGCTTTTTTCCTATGCTAAAAAAAAAAAAAAAAAAATCCATGAGTTTGATGTTGATTGCTGATAGTTCTACTCATTATTGATCCTGAGAGAAGTGTGAGAATTTGTAGCCTCCAAGCTTTTTCTCAAGATCCCAGGAGAAAAATACATATATATATATATATACATACACAAAGACACACAGAGGCGCATACAGGCACACACTCACACAGTGTCTATAACCTAATTCTCCTAATATAGATACATCTGTTTCACATGGAAAGTAGAGTCACATATTTGTCTTCCAGAGACTCTAGGCATACCATAGTAACGTCTTTATCTTCTGATAGTCAAAAAATTGTAAAGATACTGAAAAAACTGAAAGCAGTCTATTGTCTACAGGAGAGAGAAAGTGAGACATCTAAGGAAGAATTGTGTGGCCCTTGCCTCCTCATTTTTCATCCTTTTCCTTGGTTTGGCTCACTCAGAATTATTCATTAATATTCAGTGATACTAAGAGTTTACCCTTCCAACATCCACAAAGCAAACCACTCTAACTTTACAAACTCCTAAAAAGATCTTCTCTCCTTTGCTCTCATCCTTACTCTGAAGTTTAGAAGGGCTCTCCGTCTCTGTAAGGTAAAAGGAAAAAGAGAAGGACAGAGTGATTTATTTTCCCTCAGATTCCAGCTAAAAGTGGCAAATGAGGACAAAATCCTGCTATAAGTCATTTATCAGGAGGGTGACTTCATGTTGATGAAAGTTGCAAATGGACAGAATATATTAACTCTGTTTTGAACTTTAAGACAACTCTTTCTCTCATCAACTGCAGTCCCAGTGGTAGAGTTGAATGGTGGGAGATATCAGTCCTTTCAGCCCTCATTAAATTTTTGGCCACAAGCCATTGAACTAAATTCAAGAAGTTGAAGCCCTGAAATTTACTTTAGTTCTTTAAACAAAGGCTTCTTTCCCGGACAATGAGGTTTTGAGTGCAATTTGCTCTCCTAACTATAGAAGGTTCACAGGGAGTTCACCAGGAAGAAATTAATTGGACTTTCTATTGTTCTTTTCTCTCCTTTCCCACCCCCAATGTATTATACAATTCTATAGACCTCAAATGCTACTGCCCTTCATTTGGTGAAATTTAATTCAATTAAAATTTACAAAACAGAATAGATCATATCAGGAATCAATTCTAATAAGAAAAACAATAAAACTATAAATCCCTACTTGATCCCTACAAGTAGCTTGTAATCTTAGTCATGCCAATTTAAGAGAGACTCTACCTTTGGTTTTTGATGGAACTTAAAAAGTAATCTAGCCAATCTGATTCCATATCTTATCTAGGGTTCATTTTCTGGTACAAGAAAGAGTGCTGTAGATAAGATTTCTTACAGGGATAAACCCAAAAATAGTGGAAGAGAAGTCAATTTGCGGCTTTTCCAGATAGCAACACTCCCCATCAAGGTTACTAGTCGTTTATTTCAAGCACCAAAGAAGGAAATGGTATATGCAGATGGAGGTCCGTGGTAGGGTGGGAGTCAGGGTGGGGGGGACTCAAAATGGGGAAACAACCCTACTCTGAGGTCTAGCTCATGAAAACAAATGTTTTATTTGCTGTGGTAGTTTAAAAATAGATGTAACTTGGAGAAATACTCACCATGGCAATAGTACTGACTTTTCTCATATCTTTTAAGAGAAAATAAAACATGACCTTTCCCTACTTACTAGCTACCTCCTTTACAGAAGACACACATGGAGCATAGTCTACACCATTTGGATAATGCATTCTGGCTTGTACCATTCCACTATGGTAAGATGGAAAGAGCACCAGATTTCAAGTGAGAAAAACGTGGGTTCTAGTCCCAGCTCAATCATTTACTAGCCTCAAGGCCTTGCACAGGCATCTTAATTTTCTGACCCTCAGCCTCCTCTTCTATAAAGTGTCCTGAGCAGGCTACTTGAGATAATAAATGTGAAGACACTTTACAAAACTATCTCTGTGTAAATGTAGGATTGATCATGGGCCATGACCATGTTGTTCACTGTCATTTTAGGAACATATCAGGTCTTTTAGAATAGAGATAGGACTAGATCTTTCCTAGAACCTACCATAGCAAAACACCCTCCAAGTCCATCCATGTTGCTGCAAATGGCAAAATTTCATTCCTTTTTATGGCTGAGTAGTATTCCATTGTGTATATATATATATAGCACATCTTCTTTATCCATTCATCTGTCGATGGATACTTAGGTTGCTTCCAGGTTTTGGCTATGGTAAATAGTGTTGCTATGAGCATCAGGGTGCATGTATCTTTTCAAATTAGTGTTTTGGGGTTTTATTTTGGATATATACCGGATTGGAATTGCTAGGTCATGCTAAGTGAAATAAGTCAGAGAGAGAAAGACAAATACAGTATGATATCACTTATATGTGGAATCTGAAAATATATAACAAACTAGTGAATAAAACAAAAGAAGCAGACTCACAGATATAGAGAACAAACTAGTGGTTACCAGTGGGGAGAGGGAATGGTGAAGGGGCAATATAGGGGTAGGGAAAAAAGGGTCATTATGGGATTATATGAAATCATCTGTGTGAAACTTTTGAAAATTGTAAAGCACTATACAATTTAAAGAATCTTCCATTTAATAGAAAAAAGAACCTGCCATATAACAAAAATAGTGAAGACTTATTGAGAATGTACCAAGTAACTCAAGAAGCTGAAGCCTTGTAACTTACTTTAGTTCTTTAAACAAAGGCTTCTTTCCTGAACAGTGAGGCTTTGAGTGTAATTTGCTCTCCTAACTATGGGAGGTTCACATAGATAGTCAAGCTAAAAGGGACCTGAGACATCATCTGATCCAACCAAATTATATACTAGATCATAAGACTGAGCTCAGAACTGACTTGCCCAATATGAAGATGGTGCAGAAACGGAAGCAGACAACACTGCTCTTGACCTGGACTCTGGTCTCTGTACCACCCAGAACAGACTGGGGCAGTTTTCATTCAGGGCAAAGATACTGCAAGTACATGTATTTTTGTGATGAAAGGGAGAATTCCCAATCTCCATGAGTAGCTGACTTAATATCTTAATATTTTGACAAAGAAGCTCTTTTTCCAACAGGCTCTGATCCTGAGGATTTGTCATTCATTGGAAGAGGCAAGGTAAAGCATAGGAAGTGAAGAGTGGTCTGACGATAACTGGAATTCTAGATAAGCAGGATTGGGATAGCTGAGGGAACAAGTGAAAAAGTGGCATTGAGGTCTTTTCCTAAAAGGCCCTCCACTTCAAAACTTTGCCCAGGAAGCCGCATTCAAGGGACCATACCAGGAATGTAAGTATAAGAGAAACTCGGGAATGGAGTAAGAATCCATTGTCTGCCACCTATTAACGGCACACTGTAGCTTCCTCAATGCAACCCCTGAAAACAAGGTCTTAATGGCCTTCTTTCTGGTTTTCCCTAAACATTTATCCTCAAGGAGGTCATAAGAGGCAGGCCTCTGGGAAGCCACACTCTGATTCAGTGAGCTATTTCTGGGAGAGTTTCAAGGAGAAAAATGATAAAAAGCAGGGTCAGGAGGAGGCCTTCATCTGGCACAGCAGAGCAGCAGGAATTGGGAACAAGCAGTCAGACCCCAGACTGGAAGTGTGATTGCTTCCCCTCTCACGGCCCTCTGAAGTCTTCACACATATATATCATCAGCTCATTTCTTCCCCAATCCTCAGCACCTTGGTTAAAAGTCAAGAGGCAGTAGGTGAGAGTGGCACATATGTTCTGCTATTAATATCTAATTAACTGACACAAAGACTACCCAAGGAGCATAACTTCTAGATGCAGAGGAGGCAGAATAGTGACAGCAAAGTGTAGACCCTGACCATGGCCTTATCAGTCTAGAGAATTTCCTAGAGGCATCCTACAAGTATTTCTGAAAGGACCCTGTGGCTTTCTGTGTTGCTGAGGCAGTATGATTTGCAGATGCAAAAATTTTCAGATTTTCTCTCAGAATTACTGCCATTCCTAAAAACACAAAAAGGAACACCATCAGTGCCAATAAAAAAAGGAGCATCCGGCACCAGGTTTGATCGGCTTCATTATTCATTCTCCTTAACCTATAGCAGAATTTAACCCTAAAAATGGCCTGGCATTATTGTTGTTGCCGTGTCTAAACCTTCCTTAATATTCCAGCTTAAAGTAGTAAAAGAAAGCAGAGCTAACAGATGCAAACTTAAGGCAAATTAATAAATTCTCATTTGCTATGGATTCATACACCTGGTTAGATTTTCAAATTTGTCTTCAGAAGCACTCTGCAGGGCAGAAAGTAGCAGATTGCTCATGGGTGTTGGGGGAGGTTGGAGACTGGGGAGTGCACTGGAAAGGAATGAGAATGACTCAGTCCTCCCACACGTCTCTGATGTACTGGAAGTAGTATCTTCTGAAACCAAGGGTCAGACTCTTAGTGATGCTGCAAAAAAAGTCCTAAGCCTTTTTAAAGTCGCCTAATTTCCTTGGGTTCATACTTTTCCAGATCATGCTTTAGCAACTTGAAGCTCAATGGCCATTGCTTCTGTTTATTTAGTTCTTGCAAGACTTCTGTTGAGAGTCAACCTCATTTTGATTAATTGCATTGGTTACATTATAGAAGCAATGAACTGACCCAAACTGGCCAAGTGGCAGCTCCTGTTACTGGCTGGCTTCTTAGAATTTGCATTAAATTTTATCAGCTGCTACTCTAAAAAGAAATATTCTTTTTCTTAAAGTCTGGGACCTTCCTTAGTACATTGGCTATCACAATTACAGGAACACCTGCCTTTACCTTTAAAAAGGGCAGGATGGGGAGGTTAATTAATGCAACAAATATTTATTGCATAACTACAATGTGCCTAGGAACACAATGGAGGATAAGCGTGTATGAAATATAATGTTTCCCTAGGGAGCTGTAAGTGTACATGAGAGGACACATTGAGAGTTCCACGTGAAGAGTGAGATGAGCTCAGACAGGGGATGAGGAGAGATGAGTTACAGATGCTGCCACCGATGCTCCAGGGATCATGGGAGGATACTAGTGTGTCCTGACCTCAGACACATTTACAGTAAACTTTCCTAAGGTTGATTTTTTTTTTCTACCTGGCATTTGTGGCAGACTAAAAAATTCCTGAGGAAGAAAACGGAAGAAAGTTATTTTTCTACACAAAAGAGATGTTTTCACATCATGTAAATACTAAAGAGGACTTTTTTTTAGAAAGGAAAATAAAAAGCAAGGCAGCTGCTGTTTAAATTAACATGAAGAAATGGAGCCACAACCTTTAAAGAGTTCTCTCTAAAATAAGAGTGATAGTTTTCTTTAATCTCTTTCATAGCTATGATGAGTAAGCAAGGGTCATCAAGAATTTTACAGAATATATCACCCCCATAAAAATATGACAGGATCTGAAAAAATTAGCCAAGTATAAAGCATTGGGGTTTCTTATTGTTATAATGTTAGACTTCTTCTTAAGGACTTCCACAATAAACAAAGATTTTGAAATGTTACTAAGACAAAAGTCAATATAAGTCTCTATTTATAGCCCACATCTTTGATCCTTCAAAAGTAACATACCTATAAATAGCCTTCAAAGCATTGTTTTTTGACCCTAGATGAACATTTGAATCACCTGGGAGATTTCAAAGACTGTTCAGATCTCCTCTCAGATTAATTAGTACTTTTTAAAGCTCTCAAGGGAGCTGAAATACCCATACTACCACATTTATATCGACTTACAAATTATTCTCACCCAAACTTTACTGCAAGGCACACAGTATAATAAAACAAGTGACAATCTCTGAAGAGTAATTGGTTCCATAAACTCTTAGATGACATTGATGGTGGGGTTGTCTTACTAAATAATAGACTATTGATAAATCAGGTTGTCTTACATGGAATTGCAATTTCAGCAATGTTAGGCATATTGATTCCAATTATAAACTCTGATCCTAGCCTGAACCTGATATAGCAATATGCTGGTAAGTTTCAGACAAATGAAGAATTTTGCTAAAACAGAGAAGCTTTCTCTGGCAGTTACCCAGTTCTGCTGTTGTGGCTCAGAATTCTTGCAGTTGGAATAAAAATTCTTAAAATATTATTTTGTTTTCCTAAGCCTAGAAGAGGCAGTGAAGTCCACTGACATTTGTCAGATGCATGTAGTGGTTTTGAGTTTGTCACCGTAACTGGGTATGTCACTGTAGCTCAGTGATGAGCAGATACTATACAAGTAAATTCCTTTGCAAAAGAAAGAAACTCCAGCTTCATACACATTGCCCTAGGACAGATAAAACAATGGCTATGTCTGAAATGCACTAACTTTCTTGCTTCAGATTCCCTTATGGGAAAGCTGTCATTCCAATTCAGTCTCTGATCTTAGAATGACATTAAGGTCAAGTTTACACCAAAACTATATGAACAGGTGAATGACTGCCACAAAGGTGAACCTTAACCTTTCTAAAGACATGGAGTTCAGCTAGAACTCAATCTGCATACAAGCAGTCTAACGGGTATTTAAAACAACAAATATTAGAGTCCAGAAAAGCATCTAAAATTCAGAACACAGGCACTGAAGCCACCCTGCCAAACTGAGATATGTGATCCCAGGTAAGCTATTTAATCAGTCTATCCCTCAGTTTCCTTATCTTTACAAAACATATAACAGCATCTACCTTATATCGCTGGTAGGGAGGAAATAATAGAACACACACACAGAGCATTTGAAATAGTATCTCGTTTATAAATACACAAGCACACACAAAAAGTATCTCTTGTAAGTACTCAAATTCTGTATATCTCTATTAAGCCACATGTAGCTGTAAAATACATACAAAAAAGAAATACTCATATAAGAAAAAACCCATCTTACACCTCTTCTTTCTAGAAATGGGACTACACATATTCCCAAAACAGGAGGGGAAAAAAAAAAAGACAACAGCAAAGCTCTTACCAGCAAGATCATAGGCCCCTTAGCTTTTCCAAGAATGCTTCTGAAGATGGATTAGGTGAGGAGGAAACTGCTCTCACCAGTTAGGCCAGTGACATTAAACAACTAATTAAATTTCAGGACCACAAAATCCTTTATTAGAGATTAGCTTGGCTGGGCTCTCTAATTAGTAATGATTATGTTTTTTCTAGTGATCGGTCAGCTAAATCAGTCCAACAGAGGACATAGTTTTTTGAGTTCCAAATGATACAAATTGTCTGTTGACATCAATAAAATTTACCAACGAATGCCAAATTTCCTCTCCCCCTTGATTTTGGGACTCATTGGACTATAAATCACACACTGAAAACATCCCTCATATTTCTCTAACATAAGAGGAAATTATTATTAGAATTTGCAAGAAATGCCTGAGATATCAATGTAGCTTATAGAGTGCTTTTTAATTTCCTCCAAGTTATAATGTTTAATAGTACCATTATATCCTAAAGTGACAGACTTGCACTAAGTACACACTCAATGGGCATTCATTATATAGTTGCTAAACTTATTGATCAAAATTTTTATAAAAGTCAATTTGGGTCAACATTAGAATAAGTATTTGAAGGATTTGAGAATTTTAGGAGTGAGAAAAGGAAGTCACAGAAAAGACCACTAGAGGAACATGTTCAAAGTTACACTGTAATTCAGAGGGAACACAGGAGTGGAATGTCAGTCTATCATAACCAAGACAGAAGCCTTAGCCAACCAAGGAGATGAATGGAAAAGCAATGCTACATATTAGGGTTCTTAGTTAGGGGAAGAAACTTAGGCTAGAGTAAAAAAATCTAGGGCTTCCCTGGTGGCACAGTGGTTGAGAATGTGCCTGCCAATGCAGGGCACATGGGTTCGAGCCCTGGTCTGGGAAGATCCCATATGCCGCGGAGCAACTAGGCCCATGAGCCACAATTACTGAGCCTGCACGTCTGGAGCCTGTGCCCTGCAACAAGAGAGGCTGCGATAGTGAGAGGCCCGCGCACCGCGATGAAGAGTGGCCCCCACTTGCTGCGACTAGAGAAAGCCCTCGCACAGAAACGAAGACCCAACACAGCCATAAAAAAAAAAAAAAAAAAAAAAAATCTAAAAAAAAATTAAAAAAAAACGAAAGACAAACTATAAGACACTCATGAAATAAACTGAAGACAACATAAACAAATGGAAAGATATACTGTGTTCTTGAATTGGAAGAAATCAATATTGATAAAATGACCATACTACCCAAGGCAATCAACAGATTCAATGCGATCCCTATCAAAATACTAATGACATTTTTCACGTAACTAGAACAAATAATTTTAAAATTTATATGGAAACACAAAAAAACCTCATAGCCAAAACAATCTTGAGAAAGAACAGAGCTGGAAGAAACATGTGTCCTGACTGTGGACTATATTACAAAGCTACAGTATTCCAAACAGTATGGTACTGGCACAAAAAAAAGACACAAAGATCAACAGAACAGGATAGAAAGCCCAGAAATAAACCCATGCACTCATGATCAATTAATCTACAACAAAGTAGGCAAGAACATACGATGGAGGAAAAACAGTCTCCATAAAACCGTAAAATAAGTGGTTCTGGGAAAACTGGACAGCTACATGTAAAAGAAGGAAATTAGAACATTTTCTAACAGCATATAAAAAAATAAACTCAAAATGGATTAAAGACCTAAATGTAAGACTGGATACTATAAAACTCCTAGAGGAAAACATAAGCAGAACACTTTTTGACATAAATCAAAGCAATACTTTTTGGATATGTTTCCTAAAGGAAAGAAAATAAGAGCAAAAATAAACAAATGGGACCTAATTAAACTTAAAAGCTTCTGTACAGCAAAGCAAACCATCAATGAAACGAAAAGACAACCTACTGAATGGGAGAAAATATTTGCAAATGATATGACCAATAAGGGATTAATATCCAACATATATAAACAGCTCATACAACTCAACATCAAAAAAACAAACAACCTGATTAAAAAATGGGCAGAAGAACTGAATAGACATTTTTCCAAAGAGGAAATGCAGATGGCCAACAGGCACATGAAAAGATGCTCAACATCATTAATCATTAGGGAAATGCAAATCAAAACCACATGGAGATATCACCTCACACCTATAAGAATGGCTATAATCAAAAAGAGCACAAATAACAAATGTTGGCGAGGATGTGGAGAAAAGGGGACCCTCCTACACTGTTGGTGGGAATGTAAATTGGTGCAGTCGCTTTGGAAAACAGTACTGAAATTTTGCAAAAAAACTGAAAATAGAACTACCATATGACCCAGCAATTCCACTCCTGGATATACATTCAAAAAAACCAAAAACACTAACTCAAAAAGATGCACACAACCCAATGTTCATAGCAGCATAATTTACAATAGCCAGGATATGGAAGCAACCTAAGTGTCCATCAACAGATGAATGAATAAAGAAGCTGTGTTATATAAATGCAATGGAATACTACTCAGCTATAAAAAAAGAAGGGAATTTTGCCATTTGCAACAACATGGATTGACTTGGAGGGCATTATGCTAAGTGAAATAAGTCAGAGAAAGACAAATACTGTATGATATCACTTATTTGTGGAATCTAAAAAATACAACACACTAGTGGACAGAAAAAGAAGCAGACTCAGATATACAGAACAAACTGGGGGTGCAATATAAGTGTGGGAGAGATGGAGATACACACTATTGGGTGTAAGATAGGCTCAAGAATGTATCCTACAACATTGGGAATATAGCCAATATTTTGTAATAACTGTAAATGGAAAGTAACCTTTAAAAATTGTTTCAAAAATTAAATTAAAAATAAAATAAAAATAAAATTACACCTGAATTTCTCATAGAGAAAAAAAATTAGAGGTAGGTTTATTCATAAAATAACTGATACTGAGAAGTTAAAAGGACCCTCACGAGTCACTGAATCCAATTTCATTCCAAAATAAGTATACTTTGAACAGAATTCCCAGCACAGGGAATAGCTTTTGCTCCCAGATTCCTATAATATCTTGGCACTCACCACCTATTAACTAAAGAGATGGGTCAACCCAACTATGATCAAGTTGGTCAAAGTCCTCTTCATCACCTTTTGTAATTGAATTTTTTCTTAACAGTTCGCTCCACTAACACCCAATGTATGTCTCAAATTCCTTCTAATTCCCAGAGTTTACTTGGTACAATTTTTAGTTTGTTTGCTTATTTTATTTCATGTTCCTTTTTCATTATAAATGGGCATTATTGAGCACCAAATAAAACAGGACCTCATACATCTAAGGCATAAAGTTATGATCACTTTCTGCATGGGCCCTACAGAAATTTACATTTTAATTGGGGAGAGAGGCTTGTGCATTTAAGAAACAAAAACAAACAAAAAGAAACAAAAAAAATACTTCAATAACCACACAGAAGCACCAAAGCAGTTATGAAAAGCTCTATAAAAGAATCCCTTTTCACAGGCCTTGCAGAATGGACAAAACTTAAATAAAAGAAGAAAGATTATCTGACAAATTAAAATTCCAATCCTTAATTAACTACTTAACTAAACATTTCTTGTTCTAACTCCTATGGGCACTAAAACAAGAGATGCAGAGGCAAGATGCAAAGTGGAATTGAAAACGATTTGAGAAGGAGCGACCACATCAGGTTTTTTCCCACATGGGCCCATCATGTTCCCCCTATTCCATATCATTTCATTTTCTTGCAAGTTTTCTATAAGATTTCACTTCTGATAAACAAAGTGTACTAGATATCAAGTAATGCTCAAGGTCTTTATCCCTTATTTGTAAGAAACCCATAAAAGTTGGGTTCAGAACCAGAGTCATTTGAACAGTACTGTCTATTTGGCAAGCATGAGGATTGAGCCTGAAGCACGTGGTTTAGAAAAGTTCATCAGGTAGAATGAGTCCAGCATCATACATGAGAAACACTTTCCAAACAACAGTTCCATTTGCAGGACATTACACTGGCGTCAATGTCGACTTCCCTTCAACACGAGGTAGAACCAGGGAAAGAATAATAATGGAAAAAAGCCTGCCTGGACTATGTCTTTCAGGCAATGCCAAAAACAAAAACAAAAACAAACGAAAAAACAAACTAGAAACAAGCTAAGCAATGTTTCACTCAGAATCTGCAAACCACTGGAGTCAGACTGAACAGATGAGAAGAGATGCTTTATTTTTCACTACCTGGGCCAGAGACTAGATATTGATTGGGTTGGCCAAAAAATTCATTCTGGTTTTTCCATAAGATGTTATTGCAGAAAAACCAGAACAAACTTTTTGGCCAACCCAATACAACAATTTATAGCTCATAGCTCAGACAGGAAGAGCAAAAGTTGGAATACAAACTTTTCCTACAGAAAGTTGATAAATCTCACAGGCGTCTACAAAAATGAGCTCTGCCTTCACTGAGCAGCAGTATCG
This sequence comes from Balaenoptera ricei, assembly GCF_028023285.1. Classification (NCBI taxonomy): domain Eukaryota; kingdom Metazoa; phylum Chordata; class Mammalia; order Artiodactyla; family Balaenopteridae; genus Balaenoptera; species Balaenoptera ricei. The sequence goes on along the minus strand of NC_082640.1, from coordinate 115,543,584 downwards.
TGGAGGAGAGCTGGGAAGAAAGGGGCAGCCTCGAGGCACTGGGAATTTTACCAGTCATAAGATGACTGACTGAACTTGACCAGAAGCAGCTGCAACAGAAGCAAGTAGATTGTTCAGGGAACAGCTGCTCTAGTAATCCCATTTTAAAATGGGAATTGAGTTTGCAAAATACCTGAAAGGATCAGTGTTCAGCATGCCTGTCCCAGGGGATATGGAAATGCCAGGGAAAGATGAAAAAGATCATAAACAGAACAAAACTCCTGCAAAACCTGCAGAGCACACTAGGGAGAAGCTGCATGGGGTAACGCAAAGAGCGCTGCAAAGTTTCTCTTTCTGGTCTCTGTCTCCACATCTGTAAAATTAAGACACTGGCCCAGCTGATCCCTAAAGTTTTTTTTCAGTATTAAAATTCTGTGAATTCTGTGAAGCACTACAACAGGAAACATGCAAAATAAACATAATAGTATACGCGGCAGCAACAATAAATACTCAATGTCAGAGACATAGAGTCTGTAAATGAAAGAACCTCTGATGCTACACAGAGGATCCCAGCATACAAGCAAGGTTGGCGCAATCTCACGCTCCCTCCAACTCTCCAAACCAAATTTTGTAAAAATTGCTAAGAAATATACCATGTCCCATGCCCTGTAGATTCATTGATGAATATCATGATTTCACAGTATACATTTCCCTAACTTCTCACTAAAATCCTTCAGTGGTTTCCATTGCCCCCTGATAAGAATTCCTGAATCATGTCCTACAGGGCCTGATATTATCTGACCTCTGGCTTTGTCTTCAACCTTGCCCCTCACCCCAATCTCCCTCTGGTTCACTTCATCTGAGACAACTGGCCTTATTTTTCTGCTTTGAGTGTGTCAAGCTCATCACCACCTTGGTGCCTTTTTCCTGGCTATTCCTTCTGCTTGCATAGTCTTCTTCTCCCTGCTCATCACATGGCCAGCTCCTTCACATCATTTCACTTAACTAGGAAGCCATCCCTGATTTCCTCCACTGGCCACTTCATCCCACTGTTCTCATATTTATTTCAGAGTATGTCTTGTTCTGAAATTAATTACTTGCTTACATATTTATTTTCTGTCTTCCCCAACTGGATCATTAGCTGAATGAGGGCACAAACGTGATCTGTTTAATATACTCCTGTGCATCATAGGAACTCAAAAACTGTTCGCTGAGTGGATGATTAAACCACAATTTACTGTCTTAAGAAATATTGGATAAGAGGTTTAGTGACTTGCTAAAGTGAACACTCTACTAAGTAATATGAGATTAGATCCTGGGACTTCGAATAGTCTTTCTACTAGAATTTGCTGCTAACTTTCTAGAGTATTCCATCCAGTTGACCCCAGAAGCCACTGTTCATCTCTCTCTATAGTTGGAGCTAACTCCCTCAGTCTATTTGTAATGCTACTCTGTGCACAAAAGGTTCTATCTTCAAGCATATGTTGAAGTGGGGTGAGATATCAGGTGGCATATCTAAGCATAAGACTAAGCATTAAATTTGATGATTATAACTATTAAAAACCATACCTTCAGTTGTGATGAGAAAAGGGAAAGAGAAAATTGGGAAACAAAATTAATTTGGGAACTGGATATATGTCAGTATTGGTGGTCGTTGGAATAATAGTCATGGGTTTGAAATTCTGTACTCAATGGTGTACTGAAATGTTTGAAAGCACGGGTTCTAAAGCCCGGATCTGACTACCTTCTCTGCCACCTCTGTAAGACCTTATGATCCATCTGTGCCTCAGCTGTCAATGGCGGCTACTACCAGTACACCTGATGAAGATTGAATGAGTTTATACATATAGAGCTCTTAGATCAGAGCCTGGAACAGAGTCTGCATCTATATGTGTTGGCTGCTGTTATTGTTATTCTCAGTAGTCTACACTTTTCACTATGAGATTTCACATTGCAAACGATACCAGTTGTTTAATTTTCAGTTGAACTTCACTGTACTATAATAATATCTTCAGTGGCTATGGATCTTTCCCTCATATATCACCATATACCACCCAAATCCAAGGGATCCTTATAGAATTCACTGATGACTTTACTCACATAGCTGAGGGACTCTCAATGGACTCCTACCCTTCATTCTAAATCCCCGGCCTCTGCCAGTGGCTTCAAACTTTGGTTTCCTATTAGCGTAACTCCTGTGGACTAATGTCTAGGCTACACTTCCTATGGTGCTTTCTCTTTAGGTTTTGCCCTGGCATCTGTCTTGGTTTGTTCTTGCTGTGCATCTTTAGGGCCACTCTGGCCTATCCTGCCTCAACTTAGGTCTAGTGTTCTGCTCTCCTATTTCTCTGGAAAGGGATGTGAGACCATAAATACTGCAACATGGCATCCTTAACACCACAGATTTTAATAAAACTGAGCTTTTATTATAACTTCTGCAGAACTGAGTCAAGATGCCTTCCTTGGAAAAGACTGAACATCACTTGAGTATGCACTATGAATTCTTACCCTTCACTTTGGATTAGATTCATAAGTAATATCCTCTTTGCATTCTCACTTGTTAATACCACCATCCATTAGTTAGAAGAGATTTTCTAACAAATTTTTCTTCCACATTTCTCCTCTGCTTCTTCAAAGCACTGTATGCTAAAAATGTCTTTAAATAAACTTAAAGGCTATAAAAGGCCACCTTATTTCCTGGATCTTTATCTAAAGTCTTAGCTAGAAAGTATATTGCTCTCTGCATATTTTCAAACGTTTCCATATTTTCCAACTTAGAATCTTTGACAAGATTACTTTCCATGGTAAATTTTAGCTAGGTGTTTCCAAGAAGAATACATGAACTGAAATATTAACATGCACCACAGTCTTATTTTTATTAAGAAAATCTTTGGTTAAACAAATAATTCTGCTTTGAAAACTAGTTACCTAGGAAACAAATTCCTTAAAAAAAAAAAACCCAAAAACTAGCTTCCCACAACTGTACTTGCTAAGGTATTGTACGATCTCTTCACAGAGGGTGATTATCCAAACCAGGTGGCATCAGTTTATCAATCCAAATGCTTCATCTTGCAAAATAAGAAAATACCTTTAATAAGCACATACACTAGAGCTACTATAGGAAAATAGCTCTATTTCAAAATATACCCTCACTGAATGAGCATCTCATAAAATAGATACCGCGGTTAATGGACAGATGTCCTATTTCATGCTAATTTTGCTTACGAAGTCAGATACACTCAAATCAGAAAAAGCACAGGGAAGGAGTATATCCAACTTGCTAAACAAAACCCTTTCCATAGTTACTTTAGCTGTCCTTTGAAAAAGCATTCTAGAACTTAACTTGAAAAGCACACATGCCTATAGGCAGGATGAGCTACACCATCAATGATTAGATTAACATTTCCAGTGGGGCTAGGGAAATGTAGCAAAGCATTTCACCACAACTGAGGTCAACTTTGGATGAGGGGGTACTATAAACTATTAGATGTGGAACTTTCTTCTGGCTATCTGTACAGCCTTCATTTTCTCTAACTAAACATGAGTGTTCTCCCTACCTCAGCAAAAACCTGGATCAACAATAAATCATCACTTTCCCTGAATGAGAGAGGCAAGAGATTCAAATAACTTGAAACAGTCACCCATCAGTGAGCATGGAGATAGGTAGGAGGAGCAGTGAAAGGGTTTTAGCTTTGAGGGCTCACTATGTAAGACCTTTACTGTCCATACAATGCGTGTTATTTCCTCCGTGGAGAAACCGCAGCCAGGGATTGCCAGTGATGGAAGCAGGTGGACTCGGTCTCAGGGCAACACACTGGACTCATCACAGATGACACTATGATCAGAGCACAGAAACACCAACAGGATCTGCTAATGTCAAACTTTCGTAACCAGATATTCAGGTACACATTGTCTCATTCCTCATTAAATATCTGCTGCATGCCTTTTACCTGCCAAGTACTGAGCTGGCTGCTGAAGACACAGAAATGCATGAAACATGATCGCTCTCCTGGGCGAGTTCATAATCTAGTAGATGAGACACACATATCAGGCATCATAACAATGATAAGTACAAGGGACAATGGTTGGTTTGGAGGGGATATTAACTGTGCTATGCTTGTGTTGTCACAGCGTATCGGTCAGCAGGTCTTCCCTGGCGGCGCAGTGGTTGAGAATCTGCCTGCCAATACAGGGGATACGGGTTCGAGCCCTGGTCTGGGAAGATCCCACATGCCGCGGAGCAACCAGGCCCATGAGCCACAGTTACTGAGCCTGCGCGTCTGGAGCCTGTGCTCCCCAACAAGAGAGGCCGCGATAGTGAGAGGCCCGCGCACCGCGATGAAGAGTGGCCCCTGCTTACCACAACTGGAGAAAGCCCTCACACAGAAACGAAGACCCAACACAGCCATAAAAAAATAAATTAATAAAAAAAAAAGTCCATCAGCTGGATAGAAAAACACTCCAAGTAGAAGGAAGAACAGGTGCAAAGGCACAGAAGCATAAATATGCGTACTGTGTTTGAGAAGCTGCAATTAGTCTGACATGAGCGGAAAAGTGACAAGTGGGGATCACCACATAATAACACCAAAATGGTAGGCAAGAGCGGGACCATAGAGGGCCTAATATGTAAACCAAAGCTGTGTAAGTTTTAAGCAGGGGTGCAGCACTATCAGATCCGGGCTTTAGTAGAATCACTGGCAGCAGAACTATGGATAGTTTAGGTTGGGTGACACTAAAAGTAGGAAAATCAGGAGAATTCGGTAATAATCTTGGAAAGAATACAAATTAAGGATATGACTGATCTGAGATGTTCAGAAGGCAGAAACAATAAGACTTGGCGACCAGTTGGATGTGGGGAGGGATGGAGAAGAAAGAAGTGTGTGACTTGGGTGGCTGTTTGGGTGGCATTAACCAGGAGAGGGAGAATAATAGTTATAAGGAAGTGAGTGCGTGGGAGAGGGTGAGGGCGTACGTTTGGGGCAGGGAGGGATTGGAAATAATTGCTGCTTTGGACATGCTGAGTGTGAAGGGCTGCAGGACTCTAAGAGGACATGTTCAGTAAGCCAACAGGCACGTGGGTCTGGACCATCACACCACAGTCAGAGTTACCATCACATAGGTTTCAACGCATCCATATGCAGAGAGTAGCAGAAGTCTTGGGCATGAGTGAGGAATCTCTTCCTTGTTCTTCTACTAGATTAGTGAGTCCATTGTCTATTTCCTCTCTCCTATTTTCCTCTCACCACTACTTTCTATCCTTTATTTCTTTACCAAAAATACTCCGTTTGCTAGCTTTCTTCTTGCCCTTTCTCAACTCCCTTCCAGCATTAAGTACAACTCTTACTTTTTGACCCATTCTTTATCCCTCCTTCTTTTATTTTTTTGTTTCCAATCATTTTTACTCTGTAACAAAAGCCTTCTTCCTTAACACTATTCCAAATACAAAATTTTCTAAATTAGGAACCTGTGTTTTTTTTTTAATTTTTAACATTTTATCGTGTAAAATTCATACATAAAGTACACAGAGTATTCTAACAAACTCCAATATGCTTCAACAAACAGCTGTATTTTTTTAAATAAAATAAAATCAGTACATGCCTACTGCAATCATATATGAAACTCATTCTCCTCCTGCACCAGAAAATAACAAGTACAAGAACAGCTCTTATCTGTAGATGTTCACATTTATCATCCTTAAACTCTTCCCCTGTGTTGTGTACCATTCAAGCAAACTTTCTACTTATTTTATCCTTATAACTGCCTTGTGTGTAGTCAGGTGGTATTATTTTATCCATCTGACATGAAACAAAAGAACTTAAGATTCAGATTAAGTGACTTGCCCAAAGTCACACACAACCAGTCAGTGTCTGAGCCAGGCAACTTTGATGTATTCCTTCAAACCTGCCTCAGTGCTTTAAATTCCCTGGGCACCATGAACATTAGTTGATGACAATTACATTATCCTTCTATAAGGACATGCTTTACATTATTATTATTTTAAAATTCCTTGATTCAGCAGGTCCTAAGCCTTTAATAGAGCTGTAGGTGAATTTAACATAGACAGATATTTAAAAGCCAATTATTTGCAGGTAAGAACAAATCTTCTTTGACAATGCCAGTAGAGTCAGCCTTTTAGATTTTGTTTCAAAAGATTTGTGTCATTATTAATCTAGGTGATCCTCTGGAACCTCAAGTCTCTAAGACTCCCTTTCTATGGTCCAGGGATACCTCAATGAGCTCAGAGGCCAGGGTCCCTGCCCAGAATAAAGAGAAAGCTGCCAAGACAAGACAACAGCTCTTCTTCTACATGTGGTCTTGGTCCTCGCTTTCCAGTCCCATCCTAAAAAAAAGGATGCCTGTTCTTCTCAAGGCTCACAACATTCCTCATGGCCACTAGATGAATAAGTAGAGTCAGATCAGGAATTGCAGGGACTTCCCTGGCAGTCCAGTGGTTGAGACTTTGCCTTCCAATGCAGGGGGTGTGGGTTCAATCCCTGGTCGGGGAGCTAAGATCCCACATGCCTCGTGGCCAAAAAACCAAAACATAAAACAGAAGCAATACTGTAACAAATTCAATAAAAACTTTAAAAATGGTCCACGTCAAAAAAAAAAAAAAATCAGGAATTGCAAAGTTATGCCAATTTATCCTGGCAGAAACCTGAGGATATACAAGTGAATGGATTCTAAGAGTGTTAAACAGTGGAGGATGGAATTTAACATTGGATCAGGTTGAGCTTACTGATATGAGTGCACTGCCAGAGATTCTGGATTTTATGTGCTAGCTCTAGTAGCTAGAAGTGCCTGTAGCAGTTTGCTTAGTAGGGCTGGGAGACCAGAGCTTCCTTAGCATAATGTAAAGGAAGGAAACCAAAAGTTAAGAACATAGGGATGCTGCAGTAAATTTATCTTGTGAGATTTGAACACCTCCCAAAACCACTGTATCTTTCTGAAAAGATCAAAAGATACTTCCTCCATTAAGACATTGAGAAATACATCACTGATGGGAGTACAGATATCTTTAAAAAGTTCTGTGGGACTTGTCTGTGTAGGTCAGGATGAAGGTGGAATATGCCATTATTGGGACTTCCTCTCTGATTTTAGATGAGATCATGAGATCCTGGAGAGGCATCATGGGATCATGGAGAGGCAAAGGCCAAGTGGCAGTGGTTAACTACCAGAAGCAAGGACATACTCTCCATCATGGGCAGCAGAAAACAGACAACATGGTAGTGTGAATGTTTTGACTAATGGATGTGACAGTGGCTCATTGATTATAGTTTCCCTAGGAATGAAACAGATGGGCAGCTTACTTCTAAAATATTACCTGATCTGTATAAAGAAGAACTCAAGCCAGAAACCAGACTTGAAAGTCCTCTCATCCAGCTTCTACAATGAAGCTAGTTCATGGACTTCAAACTTCTTGACTGAGGAAAATGACAGGTCCCCTTGAGGAAGGATCATGTAACATTGCACAAATATGTACTGAAAATCTTCCTTCGAGTCTCTCCCTATGGTAATTGCAGGCCATTTTCTAAAGTGGCCACATATTGGAGAAAGGGAAATACCAAGACCTTTCAGGGGTTTCTAGACACAGGCTCTGAATTGACACTGTTTCCTAGGACCCAAAGCACCGCTCTGGTCTACCAGCTGAAGTCGGGGCTAACAGTAGTCAGTGATACCTGGAGTTTTGCCTCATGGTCTTCTTGCATTGGGCCCCATGGGTCCATGGATGACCCTGTGGCTGCATCCCCAGTTCCTGAAAATGCAACTGAAGTAGACATGCCTAGCTCTTGGCAGAATCCTCACACTGGCCTCCAACACCTACACACATATGGATGGAGGAAAAGTACATAAAAGTTGGAATAGATCCTATTTAGGAAAATTTAATTATTACCACACAATAGTTTACAAATAGTACATTGTATAGAATTGCCTCAATCAATTATGCTTTAAAATACAAAACATAGACACCAGAGTCAATGAAATAGATTTTTCTCATTTCTATACACTGAAAATCCACCAGCATTTGATCATTATGTTGTTAATGACAGCTTCAAAATCATCTCTGCTGTTCATCCCCCAAAGATAGCTAACATCTCTGACTTTTGTTCTTCCATCTCTGTTTGATGTCCCATATTTTAAGTCAGTCTATTTGCTTGTACCCCTTAGAAATAGGCTCACTGATTAAACCTTGACCATTTACTTTCTATGTCAAACTACATTATTTCCAATAGGACCGTAAGTCACATTGATTGTGTCCTTTCACTTAAATAATGAGTAGATAACACATAATTGATTATTGTCACTCTCAGCAATTTTTGAAATTGCCACGTAAGAATTTTGACTTGAAGAATCAGAGTATTTCCAGTGTCACTATATGAAAAGGTTTCAATAGATTTTCCATAGAATCTCCTCGTGCATGCAAATAAAAAGGAAAATTTGGCACATTGGAAGCCATGTAGAACCAGACTCCTAGGGGAAAATGTACTGCTTTGAATTGTAATGGTAATTCCATCTTCATACCTCAGGAAGATAAAAGCAAATTGAGAAATAGCTAAATAAAATTTTTAAAGCTTTTGAAAGCTTCACATTACGTAAAATATAGAATTTCCAAATAATATGCTGCAGGATTATGAGAAACAGGATCTCCTACATAACATCATCTGAGAGGTGGTTTTTAAAATTTTTGCCAAGAAATTGTTTGCACATGTATGTTATCTTGGTTCCTTTTGTATATTCAAATCTAATAGCAACAGAATTTGATTGTTGGAACAATCATGAGTTTAAAATGAAAAGGAGGGCTTCCCTGGTGGCGCAGTGGTTAAAAATCCGCCTGCTAGCCGCATAGCACAGGGAGATCAGCTCCGTGCTTTGTGACCACCTAGAGGGGTGGGATGGGGAGGGTGGGAGGGAGGGAGATGCAAGAGGGAAGAGATATGGGAACATATGTATATGTATAACTGATTCACTTTGTTATAAAGCAGAAACTAACACACCATTGTAAAGCAATTATACTTCAATAAAGATGTTAAAAAAAAAAAAAAAATCCGCCTGCTAATGCAGGGGACACAGGTTTGAGCCCTGGTCCCGGAAGATCCCACATGCCACGGAGCAACTAAGCCAGTGCGCCACAACTACTAAGCCTGCGCTCTAGAGCCCGTGAGCCACAGCTACTGAACTCACGTGCCACAACTACTGAAGCCCACGCAGCTAGAGCCCATGCTCTGCGACAAGAGAAGTCACCACAATAAGAAGGCTGCGCACCTCAACGAAGAGTAGCCCCCGCTCGCCACAACTAGAGAAAGCCCGCACACAGCAACGAAGACCCAACATAGCCAAAAATAAAAAAATAAAATAAGTAAATAAAAATAAAAAGGAAAATTAGTAGTTAGAGTTTACAAGCTGTTCCTGGTTTTTATATGTTATACATTCCTTGAAAACATGAAAAAATGGTTTAAAATTTGATATTGAAAGGAGAAAAGTTTCATTCTGAGAGCTAAAAATATTATAAAATCACAAATTATACATTATTTTTCAAAAATAATATTTAAAAATATATCCTCAATATTTTATATATGACCTCTAATTTTATTTTCCTTCACATATGAATTCAGTGTATGTGGATCTGAGCTTGGGTTCAAAGAATGTGAGCTTGAAGCTAAAGACCCAGCACTTTAAGGCTTCAGCTAATAATTTCCAGCATTGTCTGAGTTATTTCAATTTTGTGAGACTAAGTATTTTAGCAAGAATATGAACATTTTTTGTTATTCCTGTTTTTTTTTTTTAGAGGGGCCAAATAAAATACCCAAATAATTGTGACCTTGGCTATTGCTAATAATTAGTACTCAGAATGCTATATTTTTATGAGCACTTATTTTATGTTAGGACTGAATAAAACATCTTTGCATGCATTAATCCATTTAATACTGCAATACTCTCAGATGCTGTAATTATCCCATTTGAAACTGAAGCTTAAAGTAAATTGCATATGATTTCACAGCTAGTAAGCAGATGAACCTTTAGAAAGATGGAATAATTACTGGTCACCTTTGTGTAACATTTTGAAAAACTGATCGTCCACCTGACATATTGAAATTGTGAATTTAGCGTAAGAAAGGAAGTTTAGGGGTGTTGATTATATCAACATTGATTACACAACTGTTGAATACATGAGATTTAAGAACTACATATTTTCTTAAATAATTACAATATTATTATTTTACAAAGAGTTATTTATTATCAGTCTGAATATTAGCTTTGGTAGAATTTCACGTAATTCAGCTGTTAAATTTCAGAACCCATTTGTCCCACCCAGTTGTTCAGAACCTGAATCTTCTAGGCAAGCAAAGTGTACATTGAGATTACTAGTAAGGTTAATTTAATGAAGAAAAATTTGGCACAAAGAATGGAGATTTTTGTCTTAAATATTCCAAATCTATGGCCTAAACTAAAATATATTATGTATAATATATGTAATAATGTATATTAAACATTTAAGTTATGAAGTCAGGATTTAACCTGGACAATTTGGCTGAAAAGACTCATCCTCCAAAGTCTTTGGTGTTGTGTGACATTTATATCAATTAAAATGCTCCAGGGGTTTCCTTGGTGGCACAGTGGTTAAGAATCCGCCTGCGAATGCAGGGGACACGGGTTCGAGCCCTGGTCCGGGAAGATCCCACATGCTGTGGAGCAACTAAGCCCGTGCGCCACAACTACTGAGCCTGCGCTCTAGAGCCCGTGAGCCACAACTACTGAGCCCACGTGCCACAACTACTGAAGCCCGCGCGCCTAGAGCCCATGCTCCGCAACAAGAGAAGCCACCACAGTGAGAAGCCCGTGCACCGCAACGGAGAGTAGCCCCCGCTCACCGCAACCAGAGAAAGCCCGCGCCCAGCAACGAAGACCCAGCACAGCCAAAAATAAATAAATAAAATAAATAAATTTATTTTTAAAAAAAATGCTCCAAGTGCTCAAAAATATATTTTTAAGTAAGTACTAACATTTTCAATATTCTTCTTATATGTCAAACACTTAACTTTTTAAAATCAGTTTTATTTTAACTTTAGATAAACTGCTTTAAAAATAACCCAAAGTGTACAAACCAAACTTACATACGGTGTCTACTTAATGGTAGAAATTTGAGTACTTGCAGATTTATGCATGATTTGCCAAATATTATCTCACCTTTAAAATATTCTGATGTATATATGGTACAATGTAAAACATTGCGATTTTTTTTACTTGAATATGCTATGTCAACCAAATACCCATATTCCAATCTCACTTTTTTGTTTATACCGTCTGTAACCTAATCCCTGACTACCATGATTTCAAATGTCTCTTCTTGGCCTTTTAAAAGTGATATAATTCACGTATATGCTTGTGTGATGTTCAAACTCAATGAACCCTATTGGACTTAACACTCTCCTTTTATAATATACATTCTGTTATGAACACTCGCATAGATAAAATAACTTGCATATACTTATCATTACCAAATACATATATATATATATCAAAAAGAAAACAACATTCAATAAACTAACTGGTATTTCAAAATATAAGTTCTTAGGCACAACTACATTGCAATATTGCAACTGCCCTGGAAGACATAATGAAGAAGTCTTGCTCCTGTACATAGAATCACCGTGAATGGGAACAGCAGTAAGTGCATACTAATGAGTTGAAGTGTGTTGCTCAAATTTAGCTACTACAAGCAGCAGGCATTCCCACTGATGACATGATTTATCAAAGTGGAAATCACATCTTTGTAAAATTAAGACAGTATACAATTTTTCTTTAACATACACAACAGTAGCATTTCTGGAGAATTCAGTTTATATTAAAGCTCTGAAAACAAACAAACAAAAAATCAAACTTTGCGTTGATACAGAAAATTGAGTTACATTCTAGGCCAAGATAATTATATAGGGGGTTCACACCTATGTGAATGACCAATAGAATATTCAGTGGTTGTGCAGTGCTATATATGGGGGGATTATATGCTTATAAAACTGTCCTGGACTTGGCAGGATATCACACATCTAGGCGCCACCCATCAAACACCAGGAGGGTCCCACAGTCATTGCAACAACCTAAAATGTTGCCTCAAATTAAAAAAAAAAAATCCCTTGGGGGTCATAATGGCATTGTTGAGAACCAATGGCCTAAATCATCTTCGTTGTCTGTCTGTGTGACCCAAATTCATTGAAAAACTGCTTAGACTGTGTTTTTCATTGAGCTGTAAAGTTCTAACAATGAATATAATCAAGAGTTAGAAAATAACCTTCCATGTGTTAACAGTTTATGATAATTTACTGTCTGGAATCGGGCACAAAAGCAAAATTAAATTTATGGGTTTAAATACCCTTATTAACTCGCTTACAAGTGAGTCAAAAGTAAAGCCTAATTAAAAATAGTTTCTAGTGGGGCAGTTTCTTTTATATCTGAGTTTCACTTTGAAATATCAATACATTTAGTATCCTATTTATTACCTGAAGCTTCTCTTCCAATCTACTTGCTTGAAATGTTCAATTGCATTTCATGGCACTTTTAAGTTTAATTAAATTTTTGCAACAGCAGGTCTGCCCTTTAAGGCAAGATATTTCTTCCAATCAATATGATTTTCATACAAAAAAGAGCTTGCAAAATTTATTTTCTCCTTTTTGGAAAGCAAATACTATTTGCCTATAAGTAAATAAATGATAGTTTCCCATGGCTATTTTTTCCCATGGCTTATTTTTAAAATAAGGTAGTCTGTGGCAATACGAATGCATTTGACCTTGTAGAAAAAGAAGAATGTTTAATCCTTTGAGATACCATCTAATCCCAGAACCCTATATTTCATCAAGCTCTAGATAATGAAAACATATAACTCACATTTGAATCAAAATTACTTGACATTATTCAGCTTTATGGTTTTTCTACTGCTTGGATTGCATTACCAAGACTAGAAAATCTAATGTATCTAGGAATATACCTGAGCTTAGCAAAGTGATTCTTATCTCTATATCTAATTTTATCAGCCAGAAGAAGGCAATTTCTTTTCCTATTTTTAGTTGCTTCTATATTTTTGTGACAACTGTCAATTGCCAATCTGCAGCAGTAAGAGGAAAAGCCACAGACAAGCAGGGCACTCCCTGCCACAGTCATCCTAGACTGCTTCTCATTTCCCCACATCCCAGCCCCACGCATGCAAGCTGACCTCGCCCCAGTCCCCAAAATAATCCATCAAGCAAGCCTGTCTTCATTGGTGCCAAGTGTTCAGTTGCCCAAGCCAGAAACAAGAAGTCATTCTTAACACCTTTCTTCCCCTTCCCCTGTCCCTCTGATATTCAATTCACAGAGCCCAAGCAATTTTACCTGCTAAACAGCTAAGATCCACCCACAGCTGCCCATCTTTTGCAACAGCAGCTTTTTCTAAACTACCATCACTTCCTGCTTGACAAATGAAAACAACCATCAAACTGGTCCATTTGGATCTACCCTGTTCCCCCATCCCCTCGTCACAATATTTTAAAAATTAATACCTAAAAATATGACTTCACTGCTTAAAATGCTTCAATATCTTACAATTGCTCATTAAACAAAAGTCCTTCACATACACTCCAAAGCCCTGGATCAGTGGTTTTTATCGACCTTTCCTGTCTCACTCTGTTCCTTGCTATTTTTGCTTGTGTCACATGGTCTAGTTTCAGCTCCTCACTCCAGACAGACATGCCTCTTCCAGAGCCTTGAACATGTCATTTCTCCTGCCTGGATTCTCTTCCTTATTTAAGGAGATGATATAATAACAGAGAGAACTGGAGCACTGCAACAGCGATTGGGGCTCATATGCCAGGTGCACAGTTTACTAGCTGTATAACCTTAAACTCTCTGGGAACGGCAGTTTCAGCATCTGTAACATGGGGATAAATAACAGTCTGTATCAGAGTTACTCTGAAAATAACAAGATTTGATACATATAAAGCATTTAGGAAACATCTGGCACATGGTTACCCTTCTCCTCTCTTTACCTAGTTAACCCCTACTAAGCCTCAGATCTTGGCTTCTGTGTTGCTTCCTAAGGAAAGAATTCCCTGATCTCCCTAACCTAACCCGAGCAAACTCCTTATGGAGAATCCCTTAGCATTGTGTATCCATCCATCACAGAGCTTGTTACTGTTGCAGTTTTTTGGTTTTTGGTTTTTTATTTTTGGCTGCGTTGGGTCTTCGTTGCTGCGTGCAGGCTTTCTCTAGTTGCGGTGAGCGGGGGCTACTCTTTGTTGCAGTGCACAGGTTTCTCACTGCGGTGGCTTCTCTTGTTGCGGAGCACGGGCTCTAGGCACACAGGCTTTAGTAGTTGTGGCTCACGGGCTCTAGAGCACAGGCTCAGTAGTTGTGTCTTAGTTGCTCCACGGCACGTGGGATCTTCCCGGCCCAGGGCTCGAACCCATGTCCCCTGCATTGGCAGGCGGATTCTTAACCACTGCGCCCCCAGGAAAGTCCACTGTTGCAGTTTTAAGTTTTTTGTGTTAATGTCTGGTTAATGTCTAACTCTCCACTAGATATAAAACTCTTCAATGGTAGAAAATATTTTTGGTTTTGTTCAAAATTACATTCCCCATACCTAACACACTGCCCAGAACCTAGTAGCACTCATTAAATATTTGCTGAATAAATGAATGTTCTACCTTCTTCCTTGCTTGCCTTCTCTCTCCCATCACGTGTTTTCAATTTATCAAAGTCCTTTGATTCCTGTCTTATTTAGTGGTCTTCCCCAAAATCTCACAGTTGGGATTAATCTCTCTGCTCTCAGCTCTCCCATTGCTGTATTTCTCTTTTAGAACAATAATCATCATCTACCTTGCATCAAGCTACACTTGGTCTTTCTTCAAATGTCATTAGGGTCAGGATTCTAAAACTTAAACCTGATATATTCAGATCTGATGTAGTCAAAGCTTTCGGATGACTTCTCAGAAGGTAAAGTCAACCTCCTTAGCCTGACATACATATAAGTCACAACCTGATTCCAGCCAACTTTCTTCCAGACTTATGTTATCTTGCCCCTAACCCCCATGTCAGGTTTAGACAGGCATTCTCTGCATGGAACAGAAGGTACCTATTACGTTTATGGAGAAGCATGACCAACACATTGCATAGTCGGGGGGGAAAAAAAAGTAATAACTTCCAAAAGAAATCAGAAAGAAAACATGTAAAAACGATTTCCTTGTCTAGTTCTAGACTCCAAAATAAGTGAAATGTTGAGCCTTGAGCACAAGATACTGACACACTAACTAAAACAATGTACCTTGTTACTTTTGCAATACTGATGTCTGGAAATTATGTGTGTGTGTCTGCACGCACCACAACGTTTGTGGTTTGGAAATAAGGTGAGAAAAATTGCTGTTTTCCACCATGAACAGTCAGTGTGGTAGAATGCACTACTGTTTTCAGTTCTTCATCCCTCCCTCCATCCTTACTTTCTGACATGTGGCTTTGGAGTTTCACCCTATGAAGGTGCGTATACTCTCCTGCACTACTGATGTTGGGAATGGCCACATAGCTTGTTTTGACCAATGAGTTGAAAGTGACAGTTTGCCAATTTAGACCCCAGTCCTTGAGAGACATCCACTCACCCACAAGCTTCTGTCATCACCTGAGAAGAACATGTCCTGGCTAGCCCACTGGACCAAGGAGGATAGGATAGGAGACACTTGGAGCAGACTTGAGCCCATATTAAAACTTGGAGTCACCAGCCAAATCCAAACCAGAGCTAACTAGCCCCAGCTGACCAGCTCATATGCTTATGAAGCCATTGGGATTTGTAGTAGTTTGTAGCACAGCATACTGACTAGAGCTAATTGATAAACAAGGTCACCTTGATAACCTCGTGGGGATTTTTTTCTTTAAATACTCACTGTATTCTTAAGTTTGTGAGCCATTCCTTTTAAAGCCTGATCTTCCTTGCAATCTTAATAAGTAAAATTTTTTTCCTTCTCTAGATGCTTTATCCCTGAGTTATCCTTGACAAGAACAATCCATGAAACTGTGTTTCAAAATTAGCTTCTAATCACCGTCGGGAGTAGTATATTCCTGAGCAGTTTGTCTGCCTGATGTTCTCCCCTTGGAATCAGTTCTCTCCTAGGAGATGTCGGAATTCCTCACCTACAATAGACTTCTGGTGGGCTTCTGCCCCTGAATTTAAATTTAAATTCTTCTTCTATGGGTTCCAACCCCCTGATATAGATGACACTGTTGTCTAGTTTCTGGTCCTTATTTAGAAGAGATTGAATATGGCAAGTTTATCTTCCCAAAATGTCTGCAATAATATTTCAAATTCTACGTACTCTCCTAAAATTTTTCCACTCTCGCCTCAAGAAGTGGAATCTATTTCCCAACCTCTTGAACCTGGGCAGAAGTTTGTAACTGTCTCAGCAAATAGAACAGAGCAGAATGTCTGACTTCCATAAGAGGTAACGCACTTTCTGCCTGGATCTCTCTGTTGGAACCCAGTCACCATGTTATGAGGAAGTCCAGGCTACATGCTGGTGTTCCAGCCAAGAGTCCAGCATCAGCCATCGTACATGGGAGTGAATGAGTCTCTAGATGATTCCAGCTCCCAGCATCTGCTCTCATCAACTCCTCAACGAGCAGAGCTGGTGCTTGCCTGGACACTGGAGCGGGGGCACAGGGCATCCGTGTCTGGCTGCAGCCACTGACTTCTGTGAAGTAGCCTTAGTCTTAAATGCAGGGAAAAGTCAAAGTTGCACTTAAAAAGCTTCCTCTCACCCATGCTCTCCCCATCTTCTGCGGCCCTCCATCCTCAGAAGCTCTCTCCACTTGTACCAGCTCAATACAGACTTTGACTTCTCTGAGGGTTTCTCATGTTTATTTTCTTAGTTCCTGAACTCTCCATTTCTCTCTCACATCTGTAGATTCCTCAGGGTTGATTTGAATGCAAAGAGACTGCTAGCAATCCACTCTTGTTCACTGTGTTGGCAACAGATATATAAGAAGTACAGATAAGAGAAACACTTGCTTATCCACCAGATATTTTACACTTTGGATTCCTATTCATAGTCGGCCAATTTTCCAAATATTGCCTTGACAAGATAAACCTGGTAAAGTGTGCATACAGATAGATTCATGGGAGCATCTTGGCAGGTGCCAATTTAAGCGGGGTCCCTGATTTGGATAACATTAGTGCCCAAGATACCTACAGTCTGTCGGTCATTATTGGAACTTAGAATACTAACCAGACAGACGGTTGCTTCTACCTATGTTTACATTCTTCAGCTCCGACTATATTTAAATAGAACTCTATCATTGGCAGTTTATAAACGAAGGAACCAAACCACACCTTAGATCAACTACTTACAAACTTGTTACACACCTAAATGTTTCAAATCATTTCATGCTTCATTCAGAATAAACTGTAGAGTTCTGTCATCAGGTCACTGGCTCTGTTTCCCAGTGCTATTCTAGTTTCCAGTGTGTCATCTGTACCCCTATGTCTGCTTTTGTCACAGCTTTGGGGAGGAAAGCTGCCAGTCCTGTACTTTGACAAAATATCTTGTCTTATAATACAAAACTTCCTTGTCTTAATGAGAAAATACAGCACTGCTGTTGGTTTGTAAACTGGTCCTCTTACACAGAGGGGAGGGAGGGACCAAAGAAAGAGGCAGACCACTCCAGATTGGAAGTGGTAGATTTAATAAACAAGGGAACTTACATAGGAGGCTTGTTTTGTGTGACCACAAGACCACTGGATCTCTGCACCCACGCACCAGAATCTTAAAGGTTTACATAGCGTCCTTAACTGGGTTCAGTCATATATTCAGCCAGATGGTCTTGACAACAAGTCTCTCAAGGATACAGCTCCTTGTGTGGCACTGGTAGGCAGAATGTATTGTACATTCCAAGGGCAGGGGTGAGGGGTGTCTAATTGCCCTGGCCCAGCTCAAGGGCCAACCATCAGTCACATCCTCTCGATGTCCTCCCCTAACACCTTCTCTATGAAAGCTGCGGCCCCTTCATACTGAACCCTAGCAGGACCCTGTAGGGCTCCTGGGCACAAAAGCCTTTCTGTGTCCCCTGTTACTTTTTGGCGGGAAATAGGCTTCATTCAGTCTCCAGGACCTTCCCTGAGTTCCAGGGCAGGTTCAAACAGTTGCTAATCAGGGAAGGGAGGGGATGCAGAGACAAGGGAGAAGCAGTCAAGAAACAATAGCGCATTTTTAGTTTTTTAAGGAACCTCCATACTGTTCTCCATAGTGGCTGTATCAATTTACATTCCCACCAACAGTGCAGGAGGGTTCCCTTTTCTCCACACCCTCTTCAGCATTTATTGTTTCTAGATTTTTTGATGATGGCCATTCTGACTGGTGTGAGGTGATACCTCATTGTGGTTTTGATTTGCATTTCTCTAATGATTAGTGATGTTGAGCATCTTTTCATGTGTTTGTTGGCAATCTGTATGTCTACTTTGGAGAAATGTCTATTTAGGTCTTCCGCCCATTTTTGGATTGGGTTGTTGTTTTTTTGATATTGAGCTGCATGAGCTGTTTGTATATTTTGGAGATTAATCCTTTGTCCGTTGCTTCATTTGCAAATATTTTCTCCCATTATGTGGGCTGCCTTTTCATCTTGTTTTATGGTTTCCTTTGCTGTGCAAAAGCTTTTAAGTTTCATTAGGTCCCATTTGTTTATTTTTCATTTTATTTCCATTACTCTAGGAGATGGGTCAAAAAGGATCTTGCTGTGATTTATGTCATAGAGTGTTCTGCAGGGGGGAAGGGGAAGCTGGGACGAAGTGAGAGAGTAGCGTTGACATATATACACTACCAAACGTAAAATGGATGGCTAGTGGTAAGCTACTGCATAGCACAGGGAGATCAGCTTGGTGCTTTGTGACAACCTAGAGGGGTGGGATAGGGAGGGTGGGAGGGAGGCTCAAGAGGGAGGGGATATGGGGATATATGTATACACATAGCTGATTCACTTTGTTGTACAGCAGCAACTAACACAACATTGTAAAGCAATTATACTCCAATAAAGAGATTAGAAAAAAAAAAGAAACAATAGCGCAACCTTGGGGCAGGGTCCTGGTTCCCCCTCAAGGGATCTGCATAACAATATCTTTGAGCTGTTTTGCAGATACTGAAACCCCCACCAGGTGGGAGGAATTAACTGTATGCTGCCCACAAGCACATAGATCCCAGACCAGTTAGAACCAGGAGGTTGATGATGCAGACTCCCAATTATCTCACACAAGCTGATCATGCCCTCTTCTTTGAACTATTACCATAAAGCTCCTCACTACCCCCTCCAGGTCAGGACACACAGTTTTGAGGGCATTAGCCCACTGTGGCCCCCTTTGCCTGGCAAAGCAATAGAGCTATTCTTTTCTACTTCACCCAAAACTGTCTCCAAGATTCAATTTGGTACCCGTGTACAGAGGCCGAATTTCAGCCACGATACCTGAACGTTCTCTGGCTGTTATCTACTGTTGTGGCTCCACCTCCATCTAGGTTCACAGCCTCACAGCCCAAAGCTGAGAACTATGACTTCACCATGTGATTGCAGAGCCTCTCTGATTCTTTATACTTTAAGGAAATTTTTATTTGCTCTGTAGAAGAAAAAGTAAATTCCTGATTTATGCTTATGGTTGGCACACACTAGGAAGTCTAAAATGTTTATTAAAATAATTTACTAATGTTCTGGGGTAAAAGGATTAAGAAGTAAAAAAAAATTAAGTTTACAAAGGCTAGCAGAGTCAGAGTCATTCATCTGTACAGATGGGAGAAACCTTTGCTCCATCTCCTCCTGCTTCCCTTATTTTGCAGATAAGGAAAGTGAAACTAAGGGATGTGGCTGAAGTCTTATGGTCACAAGGGTCAGGGTCAATCTGGCTCAGTGGGTCCCTGCTCGGGCCAGCAGCCCTGGTGTGCTCACCCCAGGGTGGTCAGCGTCTCTGTTCGCTGCATGAACGATATGGGATCCCAGGCACAGGGTGACCTGTCTGGCCACAAACACAGAGGCTTTGAGAGTGTCTGCTAGAGCACAGAAATACATCGTGGACTCTATGAGAGACCTTAAAATAGCTCTCATGTGGCAGCACGGCTTGGATGGCTTTGGAAAGACATTCACTAGCCAACAACCCAGGGGAAGTTTTCAGTTCAAGGTTGAAGAAGCTCAGAGCCCAAAGTCAAGGGGCTGGAACCTAGTAACATTCTCATAATCCAGAGGGATATTCAACTGAGTGGGTATGGAGGAATGTTTAAGTGGGAAGTGTTGTCCAAGTTGAAACAAAAAATTCTTTTATTTAAAGCTGGGGTTCCTGATTCATTCTGGGTGGTGAGTAACATATCTTTAGGTGGGAGGGTAATTGACACGAAATTGTGGATGCCTGGCGGATGGTTTTCAGTTTGCACCTGCCTATCAGGGTACAATGTTGTACGGCAAAGCTGAAAAGCAGGGGAAAAATAAGGGAAGTATGTAAAGTCACTTGAATCTCAAAGTCACCAAAGTACTCATTTATATTTCCAGATACTGGGCACTGAATAACTCGTTTTCAAAATGAATGCAGTAATTTACCAGCTATTATTTCAACAAGGACCAAGCTTGGGAGTTGGCAGGACATGTGGCTGGATAAACTGCTTTTACTTTGCCCCTAACACAATGCCATGTGAAGCCAGGCATTTAACACATGCTTTTGATCATCCTGGAGATGGGTTGTAGTTGTTGTGAGAGTTAAGGTAACATCAATCAGAATTAAGCTAAAGTCCTCACTATATTCAGACGTGCAGAATCATTATAAGAACTAGTCTTCCTATTCTTAAAAAAAAAACAAAAAAAACACTAAAAACTAAGAACTCTTAATGAGCAGATGAAATGTACCAGGACTATTTTCCCACATTTCAACAGGGAGTAAAATTTTTCAAAAAAGGAATGTAAGGGGACAATAAACGTATATAAAAACATTCAATCTAAGTAAGAACACAAAATGCAAATTAAAAGGATAATAACCAAATTAGCACAGATTAAAAAAGAAGATAATGCCCACTGCTGATAAGGGTACAGTAGAGCGGGCAATTCTCTTTGGCTGATAGAGCGTAAATTAATTTACCCTTTCTGGGAAAGCAAAAACAGCAGTATGCATCAACGGCCTGAAATTGCTTATAGCCTTTAAAGCGATGATTCTATTTATAGTCATTCTGCCTAAAGAAATAATTTTAAACACAAAGCTTTATGCAAAAAGTTGCTCATGCCATCATAGTTTTAACACTTAAAAGTCAAAAATCAACCTAAATGTGTATAGTAGGATTTAAAGAATAATTGATAAAATATATAAAATATCTACATACACATATACGCACAAAAAAAATTTTTAAATACTAGAAAGAAAATTTTTTAAACATCTGGATGATGAGATTCTCCAAAATCTGTAATGTTCATGATGAAGTAAAATCCTGAAAATGGACTGTTTTTAAAAATAAGAGATACTCACTAAAAGTACTTTGTGAGTGTGTTTTTATTCATTAGAGTTTTAGACCACTAAGTGACCTCTGACTTCAGTTAAAATGGTATAAAACTTGTCAATGTCTCTCATTACAAAGGAGTTCTGTCGATTCCTGAACCCTGATAAAGGTTCCAGCCAGTCTTGTGGAAATCTGATTCTGAACTCAGTATTTGTTGAGTACCTGCCTCTCACTCTCTCTGATAAAATTAGCCAGGCACCCCAGAGTTAAAAGCCCTGCACAGCCACTGCTCTTCATCACCTTCATTTGGGTTCCTTTTCCTTATTTCAGGCCAGGCCTACACCAGTCATTGGCTTCATTGGCTGCCCTGAAAATATTACTTGCACTCCTTTGACTCTTACATCCAACTGGAAACATCCATCTGGCTGTGCTAAATGGTCTCACTCTATTCTTCAGCCACTCTTATTTTGTTCCTACCACTTAAAATTATACCCCTAGGTCCGTAAAGTGAAGAGAGATTTCTCATTTCTAGCATATACTCCTGAAACAGGATGGAAGGGGGCAGGGCACAACCTTTAAAAGAATGACATAGCCCGAGGACACGACATAAACTGATTAGAACCAAATTGATCTAAGATGGCAGGCGAGTTGACTTCCACTAGACCTTGAGCCTCAGTATACGCTCGTGGAAACACATCACCTAAATGACACACCCACAGGCACCATGACAGTTCCAAGACCGACCATAAGGGTCAAAAAGTGGGAGGTGGCCCAATTCCTGGAAATCCCCGCCCCTTCCTAAAATAGCTGGAATATTCCTCCCACTCATTAGCCTATGAAATTACTCACTCCTATAAAAACTGACAACCCCATACCCTGGTGCCTTTCTCACCTTCTGAGATGGCCCACACTCTGTCTGTGGAGTGTGTTTCTCTCTAGATAAATCCACTTCCTACCTATCACTTTGTCTCTCACTGAATTCTTTCTGCAATGAGACATCAAGAACCTGAACTTCATTAAGTCTTGAGACCAGGTATGATCTCAATTAAAAGAGCGTGGGTTCAAGTCCCAATCTGGGTTTTGGCTGGGTTTGAATCCCAGCGTGTGGGTTCAAGTCCCAATCTGAGTTACGTGCTTTCATTCCTAGTGTATACTAAAGCATATACACCGAAACATAAGAAACCCATCTCTTGGTAACAGTTTACAAGTTTGTGTATGTACGTATGTATTAACTACAGTTGATTTATAATGTTGTGTAATTTCTGCTGTACAGCAAAGTGATTCTATTATAGATATATACATTTTTTCTTTTTTTTAAATATTATTTTCCAATATGGTTTATCATAGAATATTGAATATAGTTCTCTGTGCTATACAGTAGGACCTTGTTGTTTATCCATTCTATATATAAAAGCTTACATCTGTTAACCCCAACCTAGTTTGTGTATTTAAAAAAATACACCTGGCAATGCCAAGTGGCATATGTAGAGATGTTACACTCACCCACTTCCCTAAAGTATTCAATATTTGGAAAGAATGAAGGATGTCTCCTTCCTTCTCCAGTCTCACTGACCACGTTAAGCAAGACTTCCACGTGCCCCTGAGCACCAGCACAGCCAAGAGTTAAGGCCTGAAAAATGGCCAGTAAAAGCCTGAGTCTAAAACACAAATTTGTGACTCTTCCTAAACAGCTTTGTAATGAATTCTAATGTGAAACATAATGGAAAGCTAGTCATATGACATCAAACTTTTATTACTTGTGATGTATTCATTTTAGGCAGGTGTTTTGAACTAAACTGCAGCCAATTTCATGCAGGAAACCAAGTCATACAGAATTCTACCATAGTGGAAAATGAAGTATGCTTGTGATAAGGTGAAACTTATATACTCTAGTCATGGTAGAAAAGTGACCTGATTAAAGAAGAAACTGGTTAGCCATGTTTTCGAAGTCTGTGAGTCTGTTTCTGTTTTGTAAATAAGTTCATTTGTATCTCTTTTTTTTTTTTTTACATATAAGTGATATCACATGATATTTGTATAACTGAATCACTTTGTTGTACACCTGAAACTAACACAACACTGTAAATCAACTATACTCCAATATAAAATAAAAATTAAAAAAAAAGAAACTGGTTATATGAATTCTTTTTTCAGTAGGACCATTCAAAACAAATTTCTCTAAAGCAACAATTCATTTTTAAAATCACAGAAGGCTTACAGCACTAGACAAAAACATATTGCATTATGCAACAAAATCATCTCCTTTCCATAGACAAGACTGTATTGTCTATAATTTTTGATGGTTTGGAAGGAGACAATATCTTAAGAGTTAAGTACCCTCTCTCCTACTTCCTTCAGTGTCATTTGTCACAAAATAGGCACTTGCTCCAAGATTATTGAAGGTTTTTCAGGATGATATGTTGTTTACTTGCCCTCCTGATCACCAACATCCAGCTCTCCCCTTCTCATTTCCTGAATGTTTTGAAGTTACAGGTTTTTCTTTGCAGACCCTATTCATATTCAAACTGGGAAATGTTTTTCTGAGGGAAGAAGGAAAGCTGCGAAGAAGAAAGTGTTCCCACTATTGACTCAGGCTACAATCCTTGAAAAAAAAAAAAAAAAAAGAAATGGGACCAAAAAAAGACAACTGAAGCAGGAGAAAAACCAGAGAGGGAAAACGTTCCCAGGATGTTGGAAAGACAAAATAGTCCTAAGAGCAGCAGACCTTTGAATAAACACTGGGTATAAGGAGGAAAGCTCATTAGAATGAACATGAAAGTTTTATAAGGAAATGGGAGGGAGAGAAGGAGAAATGAAAAGCGAGTGCAAATACAAAAGCATATTCAGGCAAAAACACAGGTTGAATGAAATGAAGCCAACAACTGAGCAGGCCAGGGCTCGTTCTTACTAGTGTTTCATCATTTGGCCAAAATTTATTTCCTTGCTTTAATTGACAACACGCCACACAACAGGGGAACAACTGAGCAGTCCCTATAAGCCTCCCCTACCACCTCTTCCATGCTCTGTGAAAGAGCCATTCCCTAAAGGAAATTTTGGAAGACTGGGGAAGCCACATCTCTGTCTAATCCCTGTGTTCTCTCTTGCCTTACATACCCATCTCAGAAAATCTATTTTTTTGCCATTAAATAAACTTCAGGCCTGTAACTATATCCACGGACATCTTTCTGAAAATAACATCACTGACCCAATGAGACAACTATACAGGAAGCAATCATGTCTAGACACACAAAAAGGTGTTTGTGAATCATCGCCCGTGGCTTCAATTTTCCCTAAAGCGAAGTAAGCACCATTTGGAAATGTTTATTGGTCGTATCAAAGAAACTTGTGAGCATCTACCATGGGCACAGTCTATGCCAGGAACATAAAGGGATGCAAAAATAAGTGGCTCTGTTTTCAAGTAATTTACAATTTAATAGGGAAGATCAAATAAATAAAAAGTAGAGAATAATAAGTACTAGTAAAGAGGAAAACATAAAATGCCTCTTCATTTCCTCATGAGGACTCCATGCCATGTAAAACAAACATATGGGATAAATGTGTATGCTTTTCTCCTGTTAATCGGTCTTTGTCAGTTTAATTTGCAGACCCAGCCAGGGACCCTAAGAGGATCAAGGAAAACTTTTTCACTTCCTGTAGGTGAATCTTTGAGTCAGGGCACACTTGGTATTTTCGAAGATGTAAATGCCCTGAAAATATCCAGGGATCAGAAATCCAGAAAAAGAGATTAATTCCTACTAAGGGGCTTAGGAAAGCTCTTGAACTGGATACTGTTTGAGCTGGGGTTCGGGGCAGGGCGGTGGTTAACAGAACAGAAGAAAGTATAGTTTAAAAGGCATTTTGAACAGGGAAAAAACATGAGTAAAGGTACAGAGTTGAGAAGTTATAAGATGTGTACAGGAAGAACATCTAATCAAGTTTGACTAAAGCATCAGGTCTATGAAAGAATATTGCTTTACTTCTTCCCTCTTTTAACAAGGCTCTATGGATACTGGTCAAAAGCAAAGTTTCAGGTGTCAGAATGCTTGCATTCAAATCTGTTTTCTGTCCTTGCTGTGTGACCTGGGGCAAGGGAATGAACTTTCTTTGCCTCCATTTTCTCTCTATAAAGGGGGGATTATCTGGACATATTCCATGGGGTTGTCACAAGAAACAGAGACCTTAGAAGTGTCCATGGCCCATGATGAGCGCTGTGTGTTATTAGTTATTATCATTCTTATCTAGGGAGTCTGCAGACATGAAAAGCTATAAGGAAAATTTTCTAATCTCTTCTCCCAGCTACAGCAAACTAGCTTCTTTAACTTACACACAGAAAGCCTGGACCAAAGGGGGTGGGGGAAGAGAAGTTAAAGACTAACCATTAAATAACCTGATACTCTTGCATTCCTGCTCTTAAAATGTATATAGATAAAACAGCTCTTTTGATAATTCTGTTCAACTTTAAGCACATAAACTCATTGTGCTTGCTCAATCTGTCAATGGGACAAGGCAAGTCAAAGAACGGCTAGTTCTACAGAAAAGTGTTGAAAGTTGGGCATTCTTTTCCTGTGTTTATCTGCTTTCTTCCTTAGTCAGAAGCATTTACATCTTCGAAAATATCAAGTGTGCCCTGACTCAAAGATTCACCTACAGGGAGTGAAAAAGTTTTCCTTGATCCTCTTAGGGTCCCTGGCTGGGTCTGCAAATTAAACTGACAAAGACCGATGAACAGGAGAAAAGCATACACATTTATCCCATATGTTTTACATGGCATGGAGTCCTCATGAGGAAATGAAGACCTAAAGGAACAGTTAAAACTGAGAATATTTATGCTCGGTTAATGTAGAGTGGATAGTCATGTAGCAATATGATAGGTCACATAGCATGACGTAAGTGTAGCAAACTGTGGGAAATTTAGCAAAGGCCTGTTTGTTTAGATTCTTCTCGGTGTCCCTTTGTCTTCAGAAATAAGGATGTTACTTTCCTCCAGGGAGGGCACCTCTCACTTGAGAGTTTTATGACCTGTCTCAGGGGAGAAGGATGAGGAGAAGGTCAAGGTGACCTTCCTGCTTCTGCCATTTTCTCAAACTCCTTCAGCATAAAATAGTCAACATGCCAACATGCCATATTTAGGGGTAGTGAGTCCTCAACTCCATCACATCCCAGTTAGCTGGGCAGAGCCCACCACCTACCTCTATTTCCACAGAGAAACCCAAACCAGCCCTGGTGTCTGCCTTCATCTATACATGGACTTCGAGTAAAAACCAGGAGATTTGGGGGAACTTATTTTCCTTCCTCTCAGCATGCTGGTATTCTCTTTTCCTCATCTGTTCGTTCAGTGCAAGAACTGTAGGCTACAGTTAAACAAAAAAGCAGAGTCGAGTCTCAACTTAGAAATAAATTTGAAGCCTAGGGTCATTCCTTTTGGAATATGACAGGAGTTAGGTGCCTAGTAATAATCTACGGCCATAACCTAAGAGCCATGGAATATGCGCTTAGCAAGACACTAAAATAAGTGTCGGCCCAGGACTCCCAGGCTTTATCCTTCTCCGCAGTGAGTGACTGTGCTCTGAACTGTGGTCTCCTGCTGCACAAAAACGGGTTCTAGAATGTGAGAATGCCCATCCGAGACAGGAAAGGAAGAGTGAATGAACCTTGTTGTGGAGAAATCATTAATTAAGACAGTGATAAAGACGTTCAAACTCAAATGTTTATTTTAAGAGCAAATTCATGAACTCTTTTTCATTCATAGAGATAATTTCAGTATCTACCTCTCTACTTCTATGTTTGGCTTCATCTCCCCTTCTTTACAAATCCCTAGGCAGATAAAGACATAAATCTTTCATTTTAGACTGAAAGGCACTCAGGTAAGGGAGAAAGCTAGTTAACATTCTTCAGTATAGGGGTCTACATACCCTTACCAATTATAATTGCATTGTCTGCCTGGAAATTCTATTTTAGAACACACCAAAGTGAACAGATGCCTGGAAATGCTTTTTGTTGTTTTCCTCCCCACTTTACAGCTTTCTTTCTCTCAAGTGAAAGCTTAGTTTATTTATTGAGTTATGGAACAGAGAATTTAGTCAATTCTGGCTTGAAAATGTAGATTCACAGTCCTCTGAACAATGTTCTAGGAATTAATTAAATTGAATTCCAAGTTATTTCTTGCCATACGTAACTCACATTTGTCTGACTTTTTTTTATAAATGAACATCAAGAAGATATTGCTAGCTTTCACTGAATAACAATGGGCTTGCTTATATTTATACAGAAGCACTCTAAGTCTTTCAGAGAAACTTTTATCATTAACTCTCAATAGTTCTGTGAGACATGAGCCACATTCCTATCTTTGAAATGATAACAAAGAAGTCAGCTCTGAAAAATCTCTTGATTAGGAAAATAACACCCTAAATCTTTCAATAGGCACGAATGTGGTTTCTTTCCAGCGAGCTATTTCAACTTGGAAGTTCCGTTTTCTTTGCCTTACTGGAATTGTTTCTGTTCTTAAACAAAGATTCATTTCTGCCACTAATTATCTTTATGACTTCAGGCAAGTCATGTAATGTTTCTGCATCTGAAATTTCTTATCCGTAAAGTGAATGAGGATTTCCAGTTAAAAATGGAAATTTGACACGCCTGGAAAATGAGAGTAGAAGACTGTTAAAGGTATAAACCCATAAAAACAGAGTATGGAAGAGGAGACAACAGAAGACAGGATATGTCAACCACATTGCGGAGGATGAAAAGCAAATAGACAAGTGGTACCTGACCGCAGGTGAGCAAAATGTAAACAAACTGGCTGCAGAGGAGAAAGTCAGAAGCCCGCGGATTGTGGGAAACTAAATCCGCCCCCATCCACGTTCTAACGTCCAGAACTGTAATATGTTACCTTACATGGCAAAAGGGACTTTGCAGATGCAATTAAGTTAAGGATCTTGAGATGGAGATAGTGGCCTGGATTATCCAGGTGGAGACCGGAGAGGCAGAGCGAGATGTGATGAGGGAAGCAGAGGTTGGAGTGATGAGGGGCCGTAAGCCAAGGAATGCAAGCAGCCTCTGTGAGCCAGAGAAAGCAAGGAGATGTATTCTGCCCTGGAACCACCAGAAGGAATGCAGCCCTGCCAACACCTTGATTTTAGCCCCATTAAGGTTCACTTTGGACTTCTGACCTCCAGAACTGTAAGATAATAAATCTGTGTCTTTTTAGGCCACTAAGTTTGTGGTAATTTGTTACACCAGAAATAGGAAACTAATACACAAATTTACACCTCAGAATTTAGGGTAGACTCAGGAACTAGGAGCAGCACACACCACTAAAGATGGGTTGAGGGATGGGAAGAAAATGGGGCCAATTGAAAGTCTATATATGGAAGACGTGGACCCCCAGTTCTTCCCTCTCACCCTATGTAGTCAGGTGACGACCCTTCCCCCATCACCACAGAAGCACGACGTTTTATGTTCTAGAAAAATAAGATAAGGAAGCCTCCAAATGTGGGAAAACCAGGCACAGTGGAGGGAAAGAGTGAACCACTAGGCCAAAAGCCATCTGCATACTGAACAGTGGTGACACTAGCCCCTTCCCCAGACACGCAATCCCACAACACAAGCAACCAAAGGGTTTCTCTCTGAGGAGACGTCTACAGATGCCAGGACAGGACCCTTCAGGAGATCATTTGGTTCCTGCCCTGTACCCCGACAGAAGCCCAGCATCTGAGGGGCTCCAGCTATGCACACAGTTTTCACATAGTGTCTTGGCACTTCATACTTCGATACACATGAGCAGACAAGACTCAAGATGTTTGCGATTGTGGGCCTGGGCTTACATCCTGATTCCAACATTTACTAAGTGTGTGACTGTGGACAGGTTTATTAGCCTTTCTTCAGCTCACTGTTCTTATCTGTTAAATAGAACGGTAAGCTTTCTACTTCATAAGGTTGTTGTAAAGATTAAATGAGATTCTGGATGCAAAGCATTCAGAATCATCAGTAGAGTGAGAAAAGATAAAATCCAGAACACACACACACACACACACACACACACACACACACGTATTCCTTATATGTGAACACATATAAGGAATTCAGGTGGAAAAGAGATAATGTAAGGATGCAAAGAAAATTCCAAAAAAAAAAAAAAAGCCCTTTAATATCCTCAGATGAAGTGAGAAGAGTATGTATGCTATGGGGGGGTGGGTGGAGATCAGGGAACAGCTCTTAAAAATTAAAAATATGATAGCAGAAACAAAAATGTCCATAGACTGCATAGAAAATAAATTTTAAATATTCTCCCAGAAAGTAGAATAAGGTAAAAAGATGGACAATATAAGAAAAATGTAAGGAAATCAGTCATAAAGCATATCTGCCAAGTGGTAGTGGTGTTTTGGGGGATAAAATTTTGCACCTTGAACCACAACAGCATAATCTGTAAATAAACTTCATATAACACAAGACACCAAATATACTGTTCCCATTCCTCTCCCTGGTTCCCATTTCCTTTAAGCTTTAATCAAGAAATACTTAGGAACTATATCTTTCTTATCCTTTCAATCTAATTCATTTCAGACAGCCTTGGACCAACATTTCATTCATATTTAATTTCCATTTTAAACGTGAAAGAGAAGGTGAGCAAGGAAAAGGATAAAGTCAAAACCATAGTTTCAATAAACCACATAAACTGTACAATTTGTGTTCAAATTTTTCAATTCATCCTTCATTTATATGTTATTTGGTCTGTGTATTCCCAGACACGTTTTGTCCAATCTGCACCTGAGTATTACCTGCATTCTTATAACCTGCTTTCCACCCCTTTTAGCTAATTTGTTTCTTACTAGCTACATTAGCTCATTCTCCCATAAAGAATAGGATGGGGAAAAAAATTAAAAGGGAAATTTAGAAATTGTTGAGATTCAGAGGATTCTGTGAATCTACGTGAGTCATATTGTTATCAGCGTCTATAAAATTGAGCCTGAAATGGTCAGCCTCAGTCATGGCCTTTTTATACAGGTATTGAGCCCTTTCAATGACCCTGTATGGATTTATATAAACTTAACTTTAGTTATATTTAATTAAACCAGCATTTAACCAAATGAAAATTGGTTAAAAATAAACAAATGCCAAGAGCTATCTTGATTTTATTTTAACAAAAAGAAGCTTTTAACAAAGCAAATAAAAAGATATCTGTAAAGATAGTGAGAAGTTGGGCTCCCAACCCTGGGCATTTATCTTACTTTAAGGATATAAGCCTCAGATCATACTTAGCACCAGCTAGCAGCACTGCTTTTTGTTTTCCCTTCACCTGAGGTATTTTCAATTATTGTGCAATTCAAGAACCACCTGGTATCCCTAGCAGAAATAAATAAAATAATCAAGAGAGAAAACACCAGACTTTAACAAATGAGAATTTAAGAATTGTGGGTGGATTTATAACAGCTTTTTCTCCTGCATTCATTATCACCATGATTAATCAAAAGAAGCTCTCTCAACACATTTAAGAGTGTTCCTGCTGAATGTAACATGTCATTTAAATTTTACCTTCAAGGCAAAAATCCCAGAGCAGCTAATACAAGCAACAACAGAGAAACTGCCACCAACACTCATTCTATATCTGAGAATGGACAGACCAAATATACCAAAATAAAAAGTATGTCAAACTTACATAAAGACCGTACACAGAAAGGTTGTTGATATGTGATGTCCCTCAACCCTGACAGACCTCAAAACACCACCCCTGCCCCTCTCCCTGAAACCTAAACCACAACCAAGCTGACTTTGGTCAATGGCACCATCTAGTGGTAGCTACAAAGACTGCCCCAAATCATCTCATTTCTTCCCCAGGAGATCATACAGTGATTCCACTCTTTACATACATGTAACTCTGTGTATTTTACCTAAGTGATTTCTATCTTTGGTAGTAGAAAATTTTTTATAATTTTCAAAGTAATACTTATTGGATTGTGTTTTGTTATATACTAAAGTAAAACCTTAACAAGTATAGAAGATTCAGAATACAAAATATGCAAATTAAAATGAATTCTAACACAAACCCACCATCCCAAATAACCACCGATGGGCTTCCCTGTTAAGATGGAAGGTTTAATACATACATATAATTTCACTTCCTCATCCAACCCCATTAAACTACAATAAAGGGATTTTTTTTTAAGACATAAATCCACAAGAATAGGAAGTACTGGAGAAAACAGTAACATAATTTTAGAAGATGGAAAACAGATCATGAGACAAAACTGACTTACAGGCCCAAGGCAGGGGAACCTGAAGTCAATAGTGGGGAAAGCTGATAAATAACATAATTTGCACTGTAAATTCCAGCTACAGCTGGAACTGTGAGCAATGGAGACAGAGGCTAAAATAAGGAAAACTTTATTACAGTCGTTTGAGCAACAATTAGACCCTTTCCCCACAGCATGCTGACAAATGACTGTCTCTTCCTAATACCAGCAGAATCCTTGAGTTTTATCTTTAGGAGGGTGAGTCAGGGTTTCTGAACCTTGGACTGACTGGGGCACAATTGAAGCATTGGGTACCATACGTAAAGGGTAATTAAGGTACCAAAGGCATATTGAATTCTTTGTTCTAGGTGCTGAGACCTTCAGCCCCTTGGCTTTACTTTCCCACAACTTTGGAAGCCAGACCTCTATTCCCCAAGCAGGAGCCAACTAGGGCCAGCTTCTCTGGGTAACCTCAGAGAACAAGGTAACAAGGACATAAGGGTCAAATCACCTTACACTGAAACTCAAAACCCCACACATTCAATAAGAACTGTAGGTTCACTTTTAATTCTGAGCAGACACCCAAGGATCAACGAACATTTGATGAAATCAGTTAACAAGGAAGATAAAGATGAAAACAAACAGGAAAAAATAACTCAGAATAGAGATTTTTCAGAGAGAAAAAAAGCTTACAATCAATCTATGGTTAATATCCTCAGAACAATAAGGAGATATTACATCCATGAAGCATCATGCTCTTGGAAATTAAAAACATAACAAAAAAATATTTTTAATCAATAGGATAATTAGAAGACACATTGGAGAAATTCACAAGGAAAGTAGAGTAGAAAAAATAAAGAGAGGGGGCTTCCCTGGTGGCGCAGTGGTTGAGAGTCTGCCTGCCAATGCAGGGGACACGGGTTCGCACCCTGGTCTGGGAAGATCCCACATGCCATGGAGCAACTGGACCCGTGAGCCACAACTACTGAGCCTTCGCGTCTGGAGCCTGTGCCCCGCAACAAGAGAGGCCGCGACGGTGAAAGGCCTGCACACCACGATGAACAGTGGCCCCCGCTTGCCACAACTAGAGAAAGGCCTCGCACAGAAATGAAGACCCAACACAGCCAGAAATAAATAAATTAATTAACCAAAAAAAAAAAATACATATATATATATTTCTCTTTAAATAAATAAATAAATAAAGAGAGGGAAAAAATTGAAGAACAAATACAGTTGATGTAATATCCAAATATTAGCACAGTCTGAGTAAGAGTTCCAGAGAGCAAAAACAGGGGAGGATATCATAAATGAAATCATTCATGAAAATTCCCCAGGACTAATAGACCTGAGTCTCTACATTGAAAGGAATCATCAAATGCTCAATAGATGGAAAAAAGACCCACTCTAAGTCACATCATTGTCAACTTTCAAAACACTGAGGACACACAGAAGATCCTAAAAGCTTTCTGGAGTTAAAAAAAAAACAGGTCACATACAAATAATAATAAGCATCAGAATGGTTTCTGACTTATCAGAAATACTGGGACATGGAAGGTAATAGAACACCTTCAAAATTCTGAAGGAAATAACTTCCAACATAGATTCATACAAGTCAGGTAGAAAAGTAAACTAAAGACATATACAAAGATACAAGATCTCAAATTTATCAAAATTATCTGTCACATATCCCTTCTCAGGAAATCACTGGTCATAGTATTCCACCAAAATGCAGAAGTAAACTAAGAGGAATATACAAAACATAAGAAATAATATATCCAACCCAAGAGAACAGTGGAGATAATTTCCAGGGTGATGTGTAAAGAGGAATCCCAGGATAACAGCTGTACTGCAAGTAAGGAGGGAAACTGGTTCAAATTAAACTCATTAGAAAATGTGTGGCCAAAGATGGCACAAGGCCCCATATCAGGAGGCACCTGTCTCTCCAGAGGGAGCAGGCAGACAGAGGTAAGGTCAATGGAACCATCACTTCACTGATGTTATCCACAATAATGATGGCATAGGGCTGTAACTGAAAGATGAGACTATAAAGAAATATGATTCTAACAAGGTTTACAATGAAGCCTAACATCGTTTTGTTTGTTTGTTTGTTTGTTTTTACTAAATATCTTGACAAGAGTCTTCCAGTCCTTAGAGACGTCAATACCCATTAAACACAAATTCATCCACATATTTAATTCACATGTGTGTATTAATGCTTACATACCTACAAATGCTAGTGTATGCATAGAATTTATCTGGAAAGATACACAAGGAATCTAACATTTGTTAGATTCCTTGTGTATCTAACAAATGGGGAAGGCAGCTGGGTCAGCGGGAGTAAAAAGGTGTAAAGGAGAGTCCATTTTAATTACTTTTGTTTTGTCTTTTTTGGTTTCTGTAACATGGACGTATATTAAGTGAATAAAACAAGATGTTTCCTCCTCCCCAAATAATAAATATTTAGGTGCATTATCTGCTATTCCCATCTTCCCATCAGGCTCTTAAAGTTTTGCTCACTCACCCATACACATTTATTTTTAATGCTTTTCTTCATTCCACTCGCTATTCTTTTTTTTATTTTTTTTGCCCAGTTATCCTAGGGGGGGAAAAAATCTTTTCATTTGTAAGGCGAAAGATTATCCTAATTATGGTTGATCAGCCTAAGAGTAGTGCTAATGATATTTCTATATGAAGGAAGAGTAAATCCATAAGTTCCGAAGGGAAATTAACCGTAATAGTCATTGCCATTATTTCTGAAGAACTTGCCTTACGAGGCTCAGATAATTCAAATTTTTAAAATAATTTTCATGTATCTCCTCTTTTCCTCTAATTAAGACTACTCTAAGCACAAGCTTTCAAGATTAAGCAACTATTTCTTATTCAAGTTGCTTTCAGTTTTGTTTAATTACGGTACTGCAACAGCCTTGCTTCCCTGTTTCTTACATCTGGGTCCCTGATTCCGGCTGCACCACATCTACAGTAGAGTGAGACAGCTGTTGAGCGTGGTGCTCAGGCAAGCCCATCCTAGAACAGGCAGGAGCTGGAGACCTGTCAGAACAATGGAAGTAAGTGAGGAAGCACCTAAAACCATATTTAGGAAGAAATGATAAGGAGGTGGATGTGGTATCTTCAGCCTGCAAGTAGGAATAACCAGATGTCCACGCGATGTTTGATAGCAAAAAGGCTCCACAATGAGCAGCAAACAAATGGCCCCATCTGCCAGTGGGAACCAGCATCTAGGAGTCTGGCAGTGGCAGCAAATAGAGAAGCAAGGCAGGATAGAAAGCATATGAGGGCTAGACAGGGATCATGTCAGTAACCGGCAAGAAAGAAGAACTAAGTTGCTAGAGCCAGTAACAAGTTCTCATCGGGCCAAAATCTAGTTGTAAGTCAACAGACTCCTGAAATATAACTCCTTAAAAAGAGACTTTACAAAGCATCTAATTTCAGAATCTAATTTAGGAAGAGGAAAAGAGATTTAAATGTTGGAATTAAACGGGTTTAGTCTAAGACCTTGGGGGAAGGAGTTGTAGATATGAGTAGAGGAAGCTAGGCAGGGTATCAGCAGCCTAGGGACATGGTTATCCTTTTATATCTTTCATTTTATAAAGTATAGAATTATAATTATTAGAATTCTACATAAATTATAGAAAAGTGTGTTCTACATTTTAACCCACCAGAGTCACCTTTGAAAACAAACTTTGCAAGTAGGACATTTCTTATATGTAAGTAGTGTTTACTCTTTTACCATCTACAATGAATTATATACCTTAAGAGTTATTTGGAGAATTGTGTTCAGATGGTTTTGCAGGTTGCAATAACTGGGGTGTGCTCCTGGCATCTAGGGTGTGGAGTCCAGTGATTCAGAAAGTCCTGCAATAAGCTAGACAGATGTGTGTACATGCACACGTACATACGATGTCCCACTCAAAGTGCCAGGAGCACCACCATTGCAATATACCAATTATTTTACTTTACCAATGTGCTTTCTATGTATAAATGCAGCCCTGTACAACTTCAAAGCTTCTAATAGAGACCTTAAAAGTTCTATTGCCTATACTTCTTTACCTGAATTTATTTATTAGAGGTTTAAAAATATGGTAAAACTTCTGGTTACGTTTTAGACACTTCTTTCATGAGCATTTTATCTAATTATGAATAAACACAGTAGAATCAGCTCAAAGCTATCACGAAAAGCACTACAGAAGAGTTTTCTTGCTGATGTTTGTTCCTAATGGTAAAGGAAATGTGGGTGAGAGAATCTAAGGCATTCTCCACGTAATAAACTCATGCAAAAGAACAAGAATCAATTAAAGCAAATCTGCCACGGATCTTGGGT
This sequence comes from Balaenoptera ricei, assembly GCF_028023285.1. Classification (NCBI taxonomy): domain Eukaryota; kingdom Metazoa; phylum Chordata; class Mammalia; order Artiodactyla; family Balaenopteridae; genus Balaenoptera; species Balaenoptera ricei. Next base: position 115,507,576 of record NC_082640.1, on the reverse strand, counting down.
TTGACAAATCACCTCTCAGCTTCACAGCAGGTGGCTGCCTTGGGTTAGCATCCGATCGATGCACCGAAGGAAACATCTTCAAAATGACTTCCCATGTCATTACCCTCAAGAGAGACTTGTTTATCAGAAAGGCACGTTGGTTTTTGAAACAAGAGACGAACATATGTTCTATGATTCCAGGGACTACAGGAGTCCCAGGCACCAGAAGATTAGAATGAACTGTTCACCTATTTCAGCTCATTAAATTCAGTGGAGGTGCTATCTGTACAACAGGATAACGATGCCCATAAATCTGCAGTTGGCTGTGGACGTACTACACAACACATCCACACGTGAAGCTTCTCTACAAATCTACCTCGATATGAAGCACATCATCAAGGCCACTGTTTTACGCCCGAGCACCATTTAGACAAAGGCATTTCTACTCAACTGTCTTAGAGCACGATTACTTCAATGAGTGACACACACATGAAGTGCATGGAGTTTTAATCGAATCTGTCTTACAGATTGAACTTTCACAGGCTGAGGTAATACGGGGGGAAAATAGGATTCAAATTGTATAGAATTTGGCCAGTCAAAATTAGAGAACAGAATTTTTCACGTCCTTTGGTATTAACTGAAAAATAGACAATCTGGCTGCCGTCCACCGACCCTACCACCACACACACATACGCACTACCTACCCCACGTAAACCCTATTCACCTTCCTGGGCCAGGTAAAGTTCAAGTTATCTCTTTCCTTTTCTAGGTCCTGTGGTTATCGTTTTCTCTAACAAGCACTTAGCATATGTTACTCCATTTTTTGTTTTTTTTTCAAAAAACAAATTTCATATCTTCATTGCCCATACATAAGCTTTGTTCATGTTGTATACATAGCAAAACCCCTGTGCAGAGTAAGCACGTAGGTATTTACAGATGAGGGTACTGTGGCTAAGGGACTTGCCCGGCTGCTGAAAGGCAGAATGGAGACTCACGCCAGACTTTCTGATTCCATCTACTGCTTCTAGTTGGGAGCTGGGGAGTGTTGCAGTAGAGGTGGAGGTGGGGTGGGGAGGAAGAGGAGGTTCAGCTTAAAAGCTAAAAAGTGACCTCCTTGAATTTAGTTTATTAGAATCTACCTCAGTGATTATTTAAAATATGCTGCTCAGTTGCTGTCTGGTCAGGGGCATTTGAAAGTAACCAGAAGATTTTGCTTGGATCAAAGTATCTATTTTGGGTTGCTGGGTTTTCTTCTTTCCAGCTTTATTTCCTGGTGTATAAGCAAGGTAATGCATATACCCATGTATCCTCAACAGAAGCATACATGTGTTACAAGGACAAAGAATTTTCACTGGGAAGAGATCTATGGAAAGGATCAGCCAGAGGTCCAGAAGTATAGGAGTTAGGCTGACTTTGCCTCTTGGTTTGCCCAGAACAGTCTCAATTATTCTAGTTGTCCTAGAATAATTATTCATGAAGCCCTCTTTCACTCTGAGAGGTGTCCTGGTCTAGTCAATAAGTTATAGGTGCTTGATATGTGAGGGTTTTGGGTTTAAACTGGGACCCATGTTGCTGGAGCCCTTTAGCCTCTCAAAGGTATTAAAGAGGGATGATTGTAAGAGGTAAAACTCACCTCTCCTGACTCCTAATTCAGTGTTTTTTTTTTCTGGCTGGCCTCTTACAACAGCACAGTTACTGTACCTGAATTTTCTCCTCTAGATTACTTCTGTCTCCCCCAAAATGTTTGAAGACCTTTAATGATTGATACCATCTCTCGTCATTCTTTCCCTCGACCCTTGGCATCTAGAACCTGCTAAAACCATAGTGAGCAGTTCAATATATGCTCACTAATCGACTGGTAGTCTTCTTAGATAACAAAGGAAATTACATGCTACCATTTTATGTTCTGAAGAGCAAGTTCTTGACATTTGTCAGGGATGAAACCTGAGATCTTCACAACCTGCCCAACTCAGTTGTACAGCTGTTTTCCTCCAACTGTTAAACTTTCTCTTCCATCTCTGGTGCCAGCAACTGGATTTCTTTTTAGATCTCCTTGTCCAACCATTTCCTGAGTGTGTCTACACTTATAACAAGTCATCTGAGATGGGGTTGCTGGGTGGTGAGCAAGGAGTCTCACTTGCCCACCACTGTACCCTTGGCTCCAATCTGTCCCTCAGCACAGTGATAAGATGTGAGAGACACAGGCTTTAGAGTGGTGGGCCGTGTGGTGCAATTCCAGGTTGCCGTTCTCATCTATGCAGCACAGCAGCTCCACTCTTGATTTCCATGAGTCAGAATCACAAATTTCAATTTGCTAATTCCAAACGTTCACTAAGTATTAAAAATGCAAGCTATATCAACAAGGACCTACTGTACAGCACAGGGAACTCTACTCAGTACTCTATAATAACCTATATAGGAAAAGAATCTGAAAAATAGATATATGTATAACTAAGTCACTTTGCTGTACAGCTGAAAATAACACAACATTGTAAATCAAATATACTCCAATATAAACAATGTATAAATAAAAATCAAATAAAATAAGACAAATTATAATAGGCAAGATTTCTTAGTTTTTTCCTAGTTCAGTTTTGGTTCTGTCTGAAAGAAATCTGATTTCTGACTTAAAAGATCTTTCTTCTCCGTAATTCCATCTTTTAAAAATTGTCCACAAGCAAGTTCCACTCAAACTTTGATATCAATTTCGTGATGGAGAAGGGGAAAAAAAATCTGACACCAAATTTTGTCACCTACCCAAGTACTGACAGATTTTGATGGATCTGTTTACATGTATCTAGTCCTATGACATAACGATCACATTATACGAACCTGGCACCTCTGTGCTCTTACTGCTGTGAACTGGCAAAGACTTGCTTGGCATTTATCACAGCCAGGTTTCTAAAAGAAGGATTAAAATGGAAAACACATCTCATTTGAACCAAGTTTAATCTCCAATTACACCTAATTTCATGATTCAGAAATGTTGCTTTTTATAATTATTAAGTATGACCCCAAAAGCGTTTTAAGCCTATATTGGGGATTAACATGGAAATGAGTCAAAAAATACAGCTGGCAGAGCTCACGAGAGATGCAATGATTCACACAAGATACGTATACCCTTCAATTCGGGCAGAACAGGTAGTTACCATTTAACAGCTTGGTGATTGTTCATGCCTCCTGGTATGTGAAAAGACAACTTTTAAAAAATTTCTGCATCCAACTCTCTTCACAGAAATTCACAGAGAAAAAAAAATATCCAGCTGTTTTTAAAATACAAAATGCTTAACTGACAGCATGATTATCAGTTGAAACCACGGACTATTTAGTTGTCAGGGGTTCTCAAGGGCAGATTCTGCAGCTTTGCTGAATTCTCACTCATTAAATGCTTGGTTCAAACATAGGGCTTCCATCTTTAGAGTTGGGGCTACATTTCTCAAGTGCTTGGCATCCCAAGGGCAATAGCAGAAGTACTTACTGAGAGTTGCTAATAGAAATATAATTTAAAAGACAACGAGGGGCTTCCCTGGTGGCGCAGTGGTTGAGAGTCTGCCTGCCAATGCAGGGGACACGGGTTCGAGCCCTGGTCTGGGAAGATCCCACATGCCGCGGAGCAACTAGGCCTGTGAGCCACAACTACTGAGCCTGCGCGTCTGGAGCTTGTGCTCCGCAACAAGAGAGGCCGCGATAGTGAGAGGCCCGCGCACCGCGATGAAGAGTGGCCCCCGCTTGCCGCAACTAGAGAAAGCCCTCGCACAGAAACGAAGACCCAACACAGCCATAAATAAGTAAATAAATAAATAAAAATTAAAAAAAAAAAAAAAAAGACAATGACCCCACCATTTAATCCCCTGAAGAAACAGAGCTAGATTTGTTGGCAATGCCAAGTGGCATCTTGAAGTAATTCAGTAATTCGGTACCAAAATGTCTCTACATGAGGGGAAAAAAGAGGCTTTGGGCCTTCATAGTACAAACTGGCTCTCTATAGTGTTGACAAAATCCTAGTGGAGCACTTCCATTTCCCTGTGTAGACGTCACTTCGCTATACATATACCTCCACTTTCACAGACCATGTTTCCTTAAGGATTCCCTCATTGTGACCAGCAGGCAAGATTCTGCCCACATGAGCCAGGATTCACTCTACTTGAGTTGTTTTGTTTATTTATTTATTTTAAATAAACTTTCTTTTAGGAAACAATCTAAGTGTCCATCAATAGATGAATGGATAAAGAAGATGTGGTATATATATACACAATGGAATACTACTTGGCTGTAAAAAAAGAACAAAATTTTGCCATTTGTAGCAACATGGATGGACTTGACGGGCATTATGCTAAGTGAAATAAATCAGTCATAGAAAGACAAATACTGTATGATATCACTTATATGTGGAATCTAAAAAATACAACAAACTAGTGAGTATAATAGAAAAGCAGATTCACAGATATAGAGAACAAAATAGTGGTTACCAGTGGGGAGGGGAGAGGGGCAATAAATGGGTGGGGGAGTGGGAGACACAAACTATTGTGTGTACAATAGGCTCAAGCATATATTATGCAATACAGGGAATATAGCCAATATTTTGTAATAGCTGTAAATGGAAAGTAACCTTTAAAAATTGTATAAAAATAAAAATTTTTTTAAATAATTTTAGATTTACAGAAAAGTTACAAAGATAGTACAGAGTATTACCATATATGCTTCACCCAGCTCCCCCTAATGTTATCTTACAAAACCAACTTATATCTGTGAAAATTAAGAACCTAATATTGGCAGAATGCTATTAATGACAGACTTTATTCCTATTTCACCAGTTTTCCCACTAGCATTCTTTCTCTGTTCTAGGATCCAGTCCAGAATACCACAGTGCATTTAGACAATTTCTCCGCCTTTTCTTGTTCTTCAGGATCTTGACACTTTTTCCCTCATTTGTGTTGTGTGATGTTGTCTTATGATTAGACTAAGGTTATGGGTTTTGTGGGAAAATATCACAGAGATGAGGTGCCCTTCTCATAACATCTCTGAGCTGTTTTTGAGCAACAAATAAAATGGTAAAAAGTTCTTACCTTATCCTCCAGCATAAAGATGTAACAGCTTACAAATAGGTGAGTTAAGAAATTGTTTAAACAGGAAAAATCACCTTTAGCATGAAGTTAAAGCGTCTAAACCTAGTCTGTTTGCCTTCAGACAGAGATTTCAACTGAAGGATTACAGCACATCTGTGCATTACAAGCAGTTTTTGAGGTGTTAAAAAATATTTGGTATTAATGACAGAGTACTAAAGCCTACACATGATTGGCTCTATCTATAAACTGGAGTAAATTTAAGAATATCACATAATATACTCCTACTGACTTGCATCTAATATGCTTCCTGGAGTGGGAAAAGATGGGGTAGAGCTACAGGTAATATGCCCATGAAAACGGCTCACATTCACAGAGATGTAGCACATATACAAGCATTAGAATATCATCTGATAGGCTCATTTCCTTTTTAAAAAAGAGTTGATAATTAACGCTTTAAACCGGTAATCTCCAAAATGTTTCTTATATCCTTTCATCAAGGTGTTTTAGCAGGCACCCTACCCTAGCCTGGATTCTTCCCCAAAACAGTCTATAAGACAATGGCATCTGTTCAGGGAATTTGCTTTCAGAAATGATCCCACTAAAGGGAACGGAAATAAGCGCTGGATAAAGGAAAAGATGGAGGAGTCAAAGGTCAATCCAAAGGTGCACAACTGGGCTGGTTACTATTAAGCATCAATGAGGTCAGTCATGTGGGGACCCTGTGAGGGGCCATGCAGAATGTACTTCAGCGTCATCCATCTGGGACACGGGAAAGGCAAGCATTTATCCACTGACTCCTGGCCCACACTGAGCCAATTTTCTTACACTTCCAGATTTGTGCATGCATCAGAATGACTGGAGAGAGATAGAAAAAGCCTGGAACTACAGGTGAGAGAGGGATATAGCTGAAGGGGCTGACAGATTATGCCTGTGCACAGCTGGTTGCCACACAACAGCTGGAGTACAAAGGTGAGCTAAGAGTGTATGAGCCAGGACACAAGGAGGGAGGGCTATATGTATATGCATTCCTATATAAATTCATGTGTTACTCTCAACACATATTAAATATTAGCACATTTATTTTGTTCTTATTTTCAGGGAAAAATTAATATAAATACAAATCCTAATATTTTCTTCCTACAGCCCAATGAACAGTCTTGCCAACCCCTGGAATGCACACGGACCACTTCGGAGACCACTGATTTAGACTATACAAGATTCTCCTTGAATGATTTTTTCTTTTATTGGAGTATAATTGCTTTACAGTGTTCTGTTAGTTTCTGCTGTATAACAAAGTGAATCAGCTATATGTATACATATATCCCCATATACCCTCCATCTTGCATCTCCCTTCCACCCTCCCTATCCCACCCCTCTAGGTGGTCACAAAGCACCAAGATGATCTCCCTGTGCTATGCAGCTGCTTCCCACTAGCTATCTATTTTACATCTGGTAGTATATATATGTCAGTGCTACTCTCTCACTTCGTCCCAGCTTACCCTTCCCCCTCCCTGTGTCCTCAAGTTCATGCCCTGCCCTTAGGTTCATCAGAAACTTTTTTTTTTTTTTTAGATTCCATATATATGTCTTAGCATACGGTATTTGTTTTTCTCTTTCTGACTTACTTCACTCTGTATGACAGACTCTAGGTCCATCCACCACACTACAAATAACTCAATTTTGTTTTTTCTATGGCTGAGTAATATTCCATTGTATATAAGTGCCACATCTTCTTTATCCATTCATGTGTCAATGGACACCTAGGTTGCTTCCATGTGCTGGCTATTGTAAATAGTGCTGCAGTGAACATTGTGGTACATGACTCTTTGTGAATTACCGTTTTCTCAGGGTATATGCCCAGTAGTGGGATTGCTGGGTCGTATGGTAGTTCTATTTTTAGTTTTTTAAGGAACCTCCATACTGTTCTCCATAGTGGCTGTATCAAATTGCATTCCCACCAACAGTGCAAGAGGGTTCCCTTTTCTCCACATCCTCTCCAGCATTTATTTTTGTAGATTTTTTGATGATGGCCATTCTGACCAGTGTGAGGTGATACCTCACTGTAGTTCTGATTTGCATTTCTCTAATGATTAGTGATATAGAGCTTCCTTTCATGTGTTTGTTGGAAATCTGTATATCTTCTTTGGAGAAATGTCTATTTAGATCTTTTGCCCATTTTTGGATTGGGTTGGTTCTTTTTTGATATTGAGCTACACGAGCTGCTTGTATATTTTGGAGATTAATTCTTTGTCAGTTGCTTCGTTTGCAAATATTTTCTCCCATTCTGGGGGTTCTCCTTTCGTCTTGTTTATGGTTTTCTTTGTTGTGCAAAAGCTTTTGTTTCATTAGGTCCCATTTGTTTATTTTTGTTTTTATTTCCATTTCTCTAGGATGTGGGTCAAAAAGGATCTTGCTGTGATTTATGTCAAAGAGTGTTCTGCCTATGCTTTCCTCTAAGACTTTTATACTGTCTGGCCTTACATTTAGGTCTCTAATCCATTTTGAGTTTATTTTTATGTATGGTATTAGGAAGTGTTCTAATTTCATTCTTTTACATGTAGCTGTCCAGTTTTCCCATCACCACTTATTGAAGAGGCTGTCTTTCCTCCATTGTACATTCCTGCCTCCTTTATCAAAGATAAGGTGATCATATGTGCATGGGTTTATCTCTGGGCTTTGTATCCTGTTCCACTGATCTATATTCCTGTTTTTGTACCAGTACCATACTGTCTTGATTACTGTAGCTTTGTAGTATACTCTGAAGTCCAGGAGCCTGATTCCTCCAACTCTGTTTTTCTTTCTCAAGATTGCTTTGGCTATTTAGGGTCTTTTGGGTTTCCATACAAATTGTGAAATTTTTTGTTCTACTTCTGTGAAAAATGCCATTGGTAGTTTGATAGGGATTGCAGTGAATCTGTAGATTGCTTTGGGTAGTAGAGTCATTTTCATCATGTTGATTCTTCCAATCCAAGAATATGGTATATCTCTCCATCTGTTTGTATCATCTTTAATTTCCTTTATCAGTGTCTTATAGTTTTCTGCATACAGGTCTTTTGTCTCCTTAGGTTTTTCCCTAGGTATTTTATTCTTTTTGTTGCAATGGTAAATGAGAGTGTTTCCTTAAGTTCTCTTTCATATTTTTCATCATTAGTGTATAGGAATGCAAGAGTTTTCTGTGCATTAATTTTGTATCCTGCTACTTTACCAGATTCATTGATTAGCTCTAGTAGTTTTCTGGTAGCATCTTTAGGATTCTCTATGTATAGTATCATGTCATCTGCAAACAGTGACAACTTTACTTCTTCTTTTCTGATTTGTATTCCTTTTATTTCTTTTTTCCCTCTGATTGCTATGGCTATAACTTCCAAAACTATGTTGAATAATAGTGGTGAGAGTGGGCATCCTTGTCTTGTTTCTGATTTTAGAGGAAACCGTTTCATTTTTTCACCATTGCGAATGATGTTGGCTGTGGGTTTGTCATATATGGCCTTTATTATGTTGAGGTAAGTTGCCTACTTTCTGGAGAGTTTTTATCATAAATGGGTTTTGAATTTTGTTGAAAGGCTTTTCTGCATCTACTGAGTTATCATATGGTTTTTATCCTTCAGTTTGTTAATATGGTGTATCACATTGATTGATTTGTGTATATTGAAGATTCCTTGCATTCCTGGGATAAACCCCGCTTGATCATGATGTATGATCCTTTTAATGTGCTGTTGGATTCTGTTTGCTAGTATTTTGTTGAGGATTTTTGTATTTATGTTCATCAGTGATATTGGTCTGTAGTTTTCTTTTTTTGTGACATCTTTGTCTGGTTTTGGTATCAGGGTGATGGTGGCCTTGTAGAATGAGTTTGGGAGTGTTCCTACCTCTGCTATGTTTTGGAAGAGTTTGAGAAGGATAGGTGTTAGCTCTTCTCTAAATGTTTGATAGAATTCACCTGTGAAGCCATCTGGTCCTGGGCTTTTGTTTGTTGGAAGGTTTTTAATCACAGTTTCAATTTCAGTGCTTGTGATTGGTCTGTTCATATTTTCTATTTCTTCTTGGTTCAGTCTTGGAAGGCTGTGCTTTTCTAAGAATTTATCCATTTTTCCAGGTTGTCCATTTTATTGGCATAGAGTTGCTTGTAGTAGTCTCTCATGATCCTTTGTATTTCTGCAGGGTCAGGTGTTACTTCTCCTTTTTCATTTCTAATTCTGTTGATTTGAGTCCTCTCCCTTTTTTTCTTGATGAGTCTGGCTAGTGGTTTATCAATTTTGTTTATCTTCTCAAAGAACCAGCTTTTAGTTTTATTGATCTTTGCTATCATTTCCTTCATTTCTTTTTCATTTATTTCTGATCTGATCTTTATGATCTCTTTCCTTCTGCTAACTTTGGGGGTTTTTTGTTCTTCTTTCTCTAATTGCTTTAGGTGTAAGGTTAGGTTGTTTGAGATGCTCCTTGTTTCTTGAGGTAGGAGTGCATTGCTATAAACTTCCCTCTTAGAACTGCTTTTGCTGTATCCCATTGGTTTTGGGGCATCGTGTTTTCATTGTCATTTGTTTCTAGGTATTTTTTTATTTCCTCTTTGATTTCTTCAGTGATCTCTTGGTTACTCAGTAGTGTATTGTTTAGCCTCCATGTGTTTGTATTTTTTACAACTTTTTTCCTGTAATTGATATCTAGTCTCATACGGTTGTGGTCAGAAAAGATACTTGATATGATTTCAATTTTCTTAAATTTACCAAGGCTTGATTTGTGACCCAAGATATGATCTATCCTGGAGAATGCTCCATGAGCACTTGAGAAGAAAGTGTATTCTGTTGGTTTTGGATGGAATGTCCTATAAATATCAATTAAATCCATCTTGTTTAATGTGTCATTTAAAGCTTGTGTTTGTTATTTATATTCATTTTGGATGATCGGTCCATTGGTGAAAGTGGGGTGTTAAAGTCCCCTACAATGATTGTGTTACTGTCAATTACCCCTTTTATGGCTGTTAGCATTTGCCTTATGTATTGAGGTGCTCCTATGGTGGGTGCATAAATATTTACAATTGTTATATCTTCTTGGATTGATCCCTTGATCATTATGTAGTGTCTTTCTTTGTCTCTTGTTATAGTCTTTATTTTAAAGTCTATTTTGTCTGATATGAGAATTGCTACTGCAGCTTTCTTTTGATTTCCATTTGCATGGAATATCTTTTTCCATCCCCTCACTTTCAGTCTGCAAGTGTCCTAGGTCTGAAGTGGGTCTCTTGTAGACAACATATATATGGGTCTTGTTTTTGTATCCATTCAACCAGTCTATGTCTTTTGGTTGGAGCATTCAATCCATGTACATTTAAGGTAATTATCGATATCTATGTTCCTATTACCATTTTCTTAATTGTTTTGGGTTTGTTTTTGTAGGTCTTTTCCTTCTCTTGTGTTTCCTGCCTAGAGAATTTCCTTTAGCATTTGTTGTAAAGCTGGTTTGGTGGTGCTGAACTCTCTTAACTTTTGCTTGTCTGTAAGGTTGTAATTCCTCTGTCAAATCTGAATGAGATCCTTGCTGGGTAGAGTAATCTTGGTTGTAGGTTTTTCCCTTTCATCACTTTAAATATGTCCTGCCACTCCCTTCTGGCTTGCAGAGTTTCTGCTGAAAGATCAGCTGTTAACCTTATGGGGATTCCCTTGTATGTGATTTGTTGCTTTTCCCTTGCTGCTTTTAATATGTTTTCTTTGTATTTAATTTTTGATAGTTTGATTGTTATGTGTCTTGGTGTGTTTCTCCTTGGATTTATCTTGTATTGGACTCTCTGTGCTTCCTGGACTTATTTCCTTTCCCATGTTAGGAGAGTTTTCAACTATAATCTCTTCAAATATTTTCTCAGATCCTTTCTTTTTCTCTTCTTCTTCTGGGACCTTTATAATTCGAATGTTGGTGCGTTTAATGTTGTCCCAGAGGTCTCTGAGACTGTCCTCAATTCTTTTCATTCTTTTTTCTTTATTCTGCTCTGCAGTACTTATTTCCACTACTTTATCTTCCAGGTCACTTATCTGTTCTTCTGCCTCAGTTATTCTGCTATTGATTCCTTCTAGAGAATTTTTAATTTCATTTATTGTGTTGAGTCTGCCTTCTGTGGGCAGACAGGGAAGGAATCTCCTCTCCTCGAGGACCCCGAAACAATGGTCTCTTGCCTCTTAGGCAGGTCCAGACTTTTTCCCGAACTCCCTCCCGGCTAGCTGTGGCACACTAGTCCCCTTCAGGCTGTGTTCACGCAGCCAACCTCGGTCCTCTCCCTGGGATCCGACTGAAGCCCGAGCCTCAGCAGACAAGCCTCTCAGGCTGGTGAGTGCTGGTCAGCACCGATCCTCTGTGTGGGAATCTCTCCACTTTGCCCTCTGCACCCCTGTTGCTGTGCTCTCCTCCGTGGCTCTGAAGCTTCCCCTGCTCCCATTCCCCCATCTCCACCAGTGAAGGGTTTTCCAAGTGCGTGGAAACTTTTCCTCCTTCACAGCTCCCTCCCAGAGGTGCAGGTCCCATCCCTATTCTTTTGTCTCTGTTTTTTCTTTTTTCTTTTGCCCTACCCAGGTATATGAGGATTTTCTTGCCTTTGGGGAAGTCTGAGGTCTTCTGCCAGCATTCAGTAGATGTTCTGTAGGAGCTGTTCCACATGTAGATGTATTTTTGATGTATTTGTGGGCAGGAAAGTGATCTCCACATCTTATTCTTCTGCCATCTTGAAGGTCCCCCTCCTTGAGTGATTTTGACTTGGAAGTTTTTCTTGGTTGCTTCAAGTAAGAGAGTGGAAGAAATTGGATACAAAGTCCAGTTAAGAAGCTCAATTTAATTAGACCACTGACTTCCCTCTTCATTTAACAGGAGTTGCAGTTAATTCCACTTCTCTTGTTAAAAATAATAAAGGTCTAATAATAAGGACCCATGGCATAGTACAGTGGTTCTCAAATTTGAGCATGCATCAAAATTTCCTGTGAATGATAATTCATGAAACACAGATTGCTGGGCCCCAACCTCAGAGCTTCTGATTCAGTAGGTCTAAGGTTAAGCCTAAGAATTTAAATTTTCAACCAGTTTCCAGGAGATGTACACTTGGACAGTCAGGGAAAAATGGGGGCTGGAGGGTGTGTGAGAGGAGAGGGGCACACTTTGAAAACCACGGGCCCAGTGGGAGGAGCATGGGCTTCAGCATCAGACAGTCAGGCCTGGGTTTAAACTTCAGCTCTACTATGTGCTATCTTGAACTTCTCTGCTGACCAGCTGTACAATGAGAGTAATTCTCACTGTACAGGGCTGTTGTAAGAAGTGAGGGAGGAGATAATGTTAGCAAGGGGCCCAGTGTCATGTTGGGCACACTGTAGGTTTCAATAAATCATCATCAGTATAAACAAAACCACTAATATCATGGGTTAGTTCAGCAAATAATGTTAGAACAACAAAAAGTAATTTAAGAGATTTAACAGTAATTTGGCAGAATGACAGATCTTTCTAGACCAGGTGGGTTTTTTTGAAAAATTAAGGATAATACAGAACTGGCAATAAAATTTTGGTGTTCATGATTAGTTAAGGACTGCCTTATTATTATTCATGTCTCTAGTTTCTCCTCACTTCCCCACTTGCTCTAGACTTTGTGCAGCTTTTAGGTCAGAGTGGGGGGCAGGGAGAGATGGCCTCACAGGCCGGATCACCAACACACAGAGAGTGGTTCCAGGGCACTGGGCCACCAGGCAGAATTTCCAGGGGTTGCAAAACATCTATTGATCTCTCCCCTGCTTTTACAAATATGAGATCATAAAACCTGCCAAATGTCCTCTGGAGTTTAGATAAATGTTTTCAATTTTTAGAATGCAAAATATTTCAGATCGTCCAGTCTGTCAAGCAATATTTTGAACGCTCTCTTTTTTTTTTTAAAAAAAAGCCTGTATTCATCTTAAAATTATTTTTACCATGTTGATTTGCTCATCTATAAATGTATGCTGCTTAAGTAATAGTTTAAATGTAAATTTTAATGAATGCTGTGAATCAGTGCCTAATTTGCACATTTTGCTAATTACCTGTGGTTTAGGATAATCCATTCAAGATGTTCCCTATTACCCTGGATAATTGAGTTGACCTATTTTCAAATTTTTGCAGCTCAAATAGAATGCATTCTAGTCAATTTTCTTTCCTAATAGAAAAACAATCATTTATTTAAATTGTCTATCAGACATAATTGGAATGTAAAATCTTGGGATGAAAATTGACTTTCAAAGGTCATAGAATTCACCCCCCTACTCTTGGGTGGACTGTCAAGCCAGCTAGAGAAGAATATATTCCATCTTTGACAGCACAGAATGCTGTCAAATGTAGCCAAAATGTGCATCAACCTGAGGATCAGCCCATTTCTCTCTTCACCATCTGAGTCCTTGATCTAAAGGAAGGTCAACCATAGCTGTTGCCAATATCAAATATATGAACTTACTTACAAATACACCCAGGCACAGTCTACACACCCCCTCACACACATAGAGGTTTGCAGTAAAAATTCACACAGCACGAAGTTCACTCCTCCCCACAATTCTCTTCCTTGGGTACAATTGATGGTCCTTTTATGCCTAGAGCAGAATCAGATGTTCCTCTATGAGATTTCTCCCCGCTCAAAACAAGAAAAAGAAGTTGACTTTAAATTGTGGTTCATATTCCACATTTAAAAGATTCAGGAGCAGCTTTGCTGTGGACCCTGGTTTGGCAGTGGTGAATTTTTTTCCCCAACCTATCATGCTCTCATCTCTATCTCTTTTTTGTTAAGAACTCTAGATCCACAGTGGAGCAACAGTGTGAGGCAAATGTGATAACCACTACTATGGAAACAAGGAGCAATAGTTATCTGAGAGCTCCTCTCAGTTTTCCCTCAAGCCCGTTCTGTCAGTTTCTGCAGCACTGTACCCCTAGGTTGTCTTTTAAACCTCTTGCAAGCCTCCATCCTGGAATCTGCCTGTGGCCTGATTTGCCTCTTCCTGTCCACACCCAGGAAACCGTATCTACATGTAGGTTCACTTTCCAGGCAGAGGCCTTCTCTTGCCCTCTTTCCACTGAACCAACTCTACCCACTTGTCAACATCCTCTTCTTGCTCAGATTCCCCATCTCGAAGGCTAGCCGTGGCCTAGGACAGGAGACCTTGCCTCGGACAGACTTTGACTTAATATTAAGCTGCAAATTGAGTGCAGATGCATGGAGCCTGCCCTTCAGTTTCCCTGCCTGGATCCTGCTTTTCTCGCCCCAGACTTCACATACCCGGTCTTCCCCATCTTTGTTGTGACAACTCCTTTTTGCCTGTTGCTTAAACCCAAAACCTCAGAGTCATCCTTCCTGCGTCTTCCTCCCACATCACATATCCAACCTAGACACTCAAAATACTAAATGCGTTTTGGTGGATTGATACTATGGATACAAATCCTTTCTATCCTGCTATGCAGGTCCCTTTGCAATGTGACTTTGCTGCTCTTCTCAAGAGACGGATCTATTTTCCCACCAGTTATATCTGGACTGCCCTTGTGATTTGTTTGAAAAAATAGGATGTGGCAGGAATATTATGAGACTTGGAGGTGAGGATTTTGCAGCATCACATTCGCTCTCCTGGAACACTGCCCTGAACCTCCACATAAGGGGGCTGGTCTAGTACTGGAGGATGAGCAGCTGGGTGGAGGAAAACCAAGGATCCTCACTCAGCATGTGAAGAAACCTGTTGTGGACCTTTAACCCACTCAGCCTTCTAGTGAATGCAGCCCCATGAGCGTGTCCAGAAGAAACTATCAGAGGAACCAGCTGGCCAACCCACAGAAAAGAGATAATAAATTATTTTAAGCCACGAAGTTTTGGGGTGTGTTACCCAGCCACTTCCCACCACCTGCATTGCTGCCATTTTGATTGGAACCACCAACCAGAATTACCTCAGTAGCTTCTTACTGGGCCTACCTAACTTTTTGCCCTTGGCCCCTACAGTCGCTTATCAATACAGCACCCAAAGTGATCCCTTCAAAAAAATAGTTGCCATATGATCCAGCAATTGCATTCCTGGGCATATATCTGGAGAAAACTCTAATTCAAAGAGATTCATGCACCCCAATATTCATAGCAGCACTATTTACAATAGGCAAGACGTGGAAACAACCTAAATGTCCATCAACAGATGAATGGATAAAGAAGATGTGAAAAAATATATATATATATATATGATGGAATATTACTCAGCCATAAAAAAGAATGAAATTATGCCATTTGCAGCAACACGGATGGACCTAAAGATAATCGTACTGAGTGAAGTAAGTCAGAAAAAGAAAGACAAATATCATATGATATCATTTATATGTGGAATCTAAAAAAATGATACAAATGAACTTATTTACAAAACAGAAATAGACTCAGACACAGAACACAAATTTATGGTACCAAAAGGGAAGGTATGGGGGATAAATTAGGAGTTTGGGATTAACATATACACACTTCTGTACATAAAATAAACAACGAGGACCTACTGTATAGTACAGGGAACTATACTCAATATCTTGTAATAACCTATAAAGGAAAATAATCTGAAAAAAAATATATATATGTGTGTGTATAACTGAATCACTTTGCTGTACACTTAAAACTAATACAACATTGTAAATTAACTACACTTCAATTTTTTTTAATGAAACAAAGAAATACAAGCCAGATCATGTTACTCCTCTGCTACTAATCTACCAAGGGCTCCTGTTGTACTCAGATTGAAAGCCCATGTACTTATAATATCCTGCATGGCCCAACAAGGGTTAGCCCCCATCACCTCTCTAACCTCATCTCTTGGATGCAGAACTCACGGATACAGAGGTCCGACTGTGCTACACTATTTTATATAAGGGACTTGAACATCTTTGGATATGGTCCTGGAACCTGGACTACTGTACTCTCTCTTTTCCCCTCGGCTTCAACCACACTAGCTCCCTCTGTTCCCAAACATGCCAAACATGCTTCCCTCGCCTGCAGTGCTCCTCTCTCAGATATGTCCATATCTAACTCACTTGCCACCTTCAAATCTTTGCTCAGATATCACCTCCTCAGTGAAGCCCATCCTGACCACCTTATTTAAAATTGCACTTTGCATTTGCATCCTGCCCAGGACTCCTAATTGCTCGTACCCTTCCTATATCTCTTATCACCTTCCATCATTCTATAGAATTAACTTATTTATTATGCTTTTTGTCTTGCTCCATGATGGCAGAGATTTATGTCGATTTTCTTCATTAATGCCTGGCATACAAAAGACTGGATAACTGTTCATTAAATGGATATTCATTATTTACAGGAAAGGTCATCAGGGTCTTTGATAATTCTGAAATCAAAGTTTAACAAATCATGGTGATTTTCAGAGACTCCACAAATGTTTTGTTTGAATTTCCCTTTTAAAATATGCTTCTGCCATTTTGGAAAGTGGTATGGAAAATACACACTCAAATATGGTATTGACCGAATTTTGTGTTAATCAAAAAAGCCTCCTCATAACTGTCATGAATTGAAGCATGGCAGCTTCCATTTTTCTTCAGATTTTTCCTATTTTTCCCCTACACACTTCCTGTCCTAAAGCTCCTCAGCTCAGGCGAGCCTCTGCTTTCTCCAGCTAGGCTCTCATAGACCTGCTCTGGCACCTGCTATGCAGTGAGCTTGGGTCCCCAGAGGCAACTGCTGAAGTTGTTCTCTACGGAAACCAGGAACCAGACACCGCCTCTGGAAACCAGGAGAAGGCAAATGGAATTCCCAGAATGATGACAAAGGGAAGGACCAGAAGTACCTAGCAAGAATGCAAACAGTCTCCAGGAAAAAAAAAGGAAAAAAATGGAGCTGATTAACTGACAGATTTGACCAGGTGGAAAATTGTATTGAGAGGCATTTTTACAAAACTGTCATAGAGTGTGGGAGGACCCAGTGTTAAGTTGAAGAAAAGTAGACTAAAGAAAAAAAAAAATGAAATGATTATTAACTACAGAAAAAAATGAAGATGCTGTATTTGAAATAAACACCATAAAAATTGGGACTTCCCTGGTGGTGCAGTGGTTAAGAATCCCACATTACAGTCAGCTAATCAACAACAAAAGTGCCACTAGAGTGTAGTGGGAAAGAAAATTCTTTTCAATAAATGTTACTGACTCAAATTAAATTAAAACCCTTTAAAAGAATCCCATAGTATCGACAGGACAAATAGAGAATGTAAGAGAGACAAAGAAACAGTGTTTAGTGTCTGGGGACCTGCTAGGGACAAGTGCTGCCAGCAGTTGCAGACAAGGTGTGGGTTTTGACTCTAAGAAAGGGACTCATTGCATCTGCTTTCTTTTTAAGCCCATCTTTGATTTTTGCAGAAAAAGGACCTGTAGGTGTGTAAAACATTTTCAGTTAAGGAGGGCTCTGGAGGCATTTAGGTGGACATATTTTGCTGAATTTTGGCACATTTCTCGGTAAATTTTAGCAGTTCTAAGACTTACTATGCTCTCCTCCTAAAGCATTCCTGGGTCCTGGTGATACTAGAAGAATTACCCTTTATTCAACTTATTTTTTACAATGGTCCTTTAAAGGGTAAATATGTCCCAAATCAGAAATGTTAACTTCTGTGTATAGCAGGAGTCTTCTTACTTTGTGTCTTTCTGAAAGTAACACTATCATTTTAGTTTAACTAATTTTTCTATTTTTTAAACCATTTACTGAAGCAGTATGAAATACTCCTTCATTCCAAATTTAAGGCCCAAGAAAGAATGGTTTCTGCTCTCCTCATCCCATACCTAGGGAATTTCCAATCAAATTGAACAGTATTTTGAGAATTTATCCAAGGAAACGTAGACCTCAAAAAGATTTCAGTCTAAATGATTCTGATTTTTCTCTACCCAAACTCATAAAATTAACTTGGAACCCTCTTGAACCTCTGCATTATTTCAAATTCTAGTACCTAGTACAGTGCCATGCTCCCTGCATACATTCAATAAGTGTTAATTGAATTTAAATTTAAATTTAATTCAAAGTCCTTGAGGGAACTAAATTTACCACATTTTTGTAGCTTTTTGCTTTACACCAAGGAGTCTTTTCCCTAGATGTACTGTAAATTAACTTCAGAACTTAATGTTTAAATGAAGGCAAAGCAACTCAATACACAGCTTGACAAAGCTGAAAATAAGTCTCCCTGTGATGATCAAACTGCTGTGGTACCTTTGCAGTAATTCTCCTCAGCAGAAAATCAAATGGATAATAGTCTATGTGTTTAGTATATTCTCTTCATCACAATAATAGCTCTGTTAAAACGGGTTCCAAAGGGAAATGCTATTAAGCATTTCATCAATTCACAGTAACAGTTTAGGGAGAGACTATTCATGGAGGCTTGGGCCACAGAGTGCATTTATAAAACCCAGTAACTGCTCATATCATCTTTGACTAAACCTGAAATAGTGATGGCAGACTCTCAGCCCTTTTCACAATGGCACCTAGCTTGTTCCCTCTACTTTTGTCTTCACTTGATTTTTTTTTTTTTTTGATGAGCAACTCATTCTCCAGAACTAATCATCTTCCCGTGAAACAGAAGACAAACTGAATGGGAGAAAGAAGTTCCGCCCACCCAGAGCACTGCTGAGTAAGACATGGCCTCCTTCACTCTTCTGAGTTCTTGTTCTGACTCCTCAAGTCTCCTCCAGGTGTCAGGGGAAGGAGAAGGGAGGGAAAGTGTTCTTGCATGGAAGGAGAGGCCCTCTGAGGATGTCAATACGGCCAAAATGGGGCTAGAAAGAATTCCTCCCCCCCCAGCTGCTTTTCTGGTTCAATATAAAAGGTCAAATATAGAAGAAAGGTATCTCTTCACCCTCAGGATCACATTGCCCAAAGAAAATAACTAGATGTTCTCACTTTAATCTTAGGCAACGCAGATGAGGGCAGTCTGCCTTGGAAGAGGACAAGAAAGGACTCTTAGTTAGATACTCCCACCATTTTTACAAGAGTTCCTATAAGTATAATTCAGACTCACCGCTTCATGTAAGAAAAAATGTCAAACATATATATATATGTAACTGAGATGTGTCCAAAAATGGGGGCAGCCTCTCGTCTCATCTCGAGCCCACTTAAAAGCCAGACTCAAAAACAAATCCAACACTATGAACCATTGGTGAGTGTTTTAGATTTACTGAAAATTGGGTGAGGCGACTCGGGAACGGTTACATGGTATACTATATGTAAAAATGACTTCTAAATCCCTAGGGAATATCTCTGCAGTACCCTCCTGTGGTAGCCAGCCTCCCAGATGGCCCGCGAGGATCTGCATTTCCTGGCATCTATGCCCTTGTGTATTCCCCTCCCACACTGAGTCAGAGCTGGCTCTGAGTGATGAGGAAAGTGATGGTGTGGTGCTTCTGAGGCTAAATCATAAAAGCCATTATGGCTCCAACGTGGCCTCTAGGATTGCTCGTCCGGGGAAAAGCCAGCTACTACATTATGCAAACGCTCAAGCAGCTCCACGGAGGGGCCCACGTGGAGAACTGAGGCCTCCAACCAAGAGGTAGCACTGATTTACTGACTATGCTAGCTGGTCCTCCAGCCCAGTCAAGTTTCCAGCTGACTGTAGCCCCAGCCAGCATATAACTGCCACTGACAACTGCCCAACCAAACCTGACTGTCAGAATCTGCAAACATAATAAATGATTATTTTGTCACTAAATTTGGGGTGATTTATACGCAACATTAGATAATTAGGACACTCCCATCTCCAACTTTCCTCTCTGGCTGCCACCGCCTTTTTCCTCGTCACCTTTTCCCCACATGACTTCTGTCCCACATCTTTCTGCATCCTGAACCCTCAGAAGCAATGCCACGTCTCCTCCCTACCCCATCCCTCCATCTCTGCCTTTTTTATGCAGAACCCTGCTCTCTCATTCTTCTCAGTAAATATAGCTATCCTTTCTCTTAAAACATAGTACCTTTTCTCTTTTATAATATCAAATGATCTCCCCAGTAATTTATTTTCCTTTTACATACAGAGGTGCTAAATCTTACTTTCTTAAATTAAGACTCAGAAATGATGTCACTAGCACTTTCAGGTCCCAAATGTACTTCGGTGAAGTAAGGACTGCTCCTTACGGCCATCTCATTAAACCAAATTAAAAGTAAATAAGCAAGTGAGTCATCTCATTAAAACTAAAAGGTAGACAAACATGAAAGGTTTTCTTTCTTATTTTTCTTTGTGTGTCCTCATTATGCAGCGTTATTCTCAACTGAGAAATGTGATTTCAGTTACCCTTATTCGTTTCAGCATTTTGGAACTTACTGTGCAATATTTACCAAGGCTTAAGAAAAATTATTTTGTCCTAATAATAGATCTCTAACCACAGTGGTTGAAACTATTTGTTGTAACTTTTCTGGGTATTGAGGGATTTCTGAAAAATAAATAAATCTTCATTTTTTTTTGCTCCATTGCTGTATGCTGTATTCAAGTGTATCTCCCTTGAAAAGTACTTGTAGAGAGAAGAGGATGAATTTATCTCTAAACTGTCCAGAAACAATTCATTTTCACTCTAGTGTTAAATTTTTAAGCTACTAGTGCCTAGATTTACTTCCATTATCAAAAATACCTACTACTAGAAATGGAGAGAACTTTCAGCTTCTTTTTCCTCCCACCTTCTCTTGAAACCTTCCCAGCCTGTGGTCTTCTGTGGCAGGCTCCAAGTTCCCACAGCAAGTATCCCCCCAACACCCCTACCCCTGCCTCATTCAGGATCCCTGTCACTTCACTTCACTATTGTTTGATGCTCTTATTTGTTTCACTCTATTCCAGAGAAAGAAAAATTAACTGCCTTAGTTTATAATGCATATGAAAATGTTAAAACCAGAAAGTTTGTCATTTTTTCTAAATCTCTTTTATTCAGGAAAAAAAAAAAGAAACATGTTCCTTATTTTGCAGGAAATGACAGTTTTCTGTTTGTTAAATGACAACATATAATTAAAATCAAACAACGATTCCATGGGCTTATATTATACCTACATAAATAAACTCAAAGACACATTTTAGAATTGTTCCAATTCACTCTCCATGCTCTCATTGATTTCCATAATTTCATCCAAATTCCACATCTGTGTAGGCGAAAACGGGAATTATTACCCAAGTATTTCAGAGACAGAAAAATGGTCCTCATGGAAGTTTCTTTCCTAATCATTGTGGTCACTCCCTTTCTCTTTTATACAAAACCCATCTAGTTTGTGTGTATTAGTCAGGGCTCTCCAGAGAAACAGAACCAGTAAGATGTATATAGACATACAGAAAGAGACTTCTTATGAGGGGCTGGTTCATGCAGTCATGGAGGCTGAGAAGTCCTATGATCTGCCATCTGTAAACTGGAGGCTCAGGGAAGCAAGTGGTCCCTTTCCGAACCCCAAGGCTGGAGGACCAGGTGAGCCAATGGTGTAAGACCTAGTCTAGTACAAAGGAGTACAACCTAGTTGAGAACCGGGACCGCTAATGTCTGGGAGCAGGGGAAGAAGGGTGTCCCAGCTTAGGCAGACAGCTCGAGCCTTCCCTTCCTATGCCCTTTTGTTCTCTTCAGGCCCTCGATGGTTTGGATGATGCCCATCAGCATTGGAGGGAGGGGCGATCTGCTTTACTCTGTCTACTAATTTAAATGCTAATCTCTTCTAGAAACACCCTCACAGGCACACCCAGAAATAATGTTTTACCAACTATCAGGTTATCCCCTTAGCCCAGTCAAATTGACAGATGAAAAGAACCATCATGATGTGTTTTATCATGAAACATGAAAATTCAGATGCCAGTAATGGTAAATTCAAAAGTAGCAATCACCCTGGTGTTAATCCCAAGATTGTTTAAAAAAAAGAAAACCATGCCATGTTAGCAGGTATGTGCAAGGAGAGAAAAGTGAAGAAGAGGGAGAAAGAATATAAATCAAAGCAATCACATGAAGAGCAAAATTCTTTAAAATTTTTTATCAGTAAAGGGTCCAGAACTGTCCTGTGCTGCTGTCCAGTAGAACTTTCTATGATGATGTGAAGTATTAAGTATTTGAAATGTGGTTAGTCCAACTGAGGAACTGAATTATTTAATTTTAATTAATTTAAACTTAAATGTAAATAGCCTTGTGGATATGGGGCCGCTATATTGGCCAATACAGGTTTAAAAGCTAAAAGGAACTTTGTTTTCCTTAGTGTCTACAGGGGTCTGGCTCAGAGTAGTTCTAGAGACACCAAATGGTGAAGAGAGAGCGCAGGATGAAACATTTAAAAACATGTTGTAAAGCAATTATACTCCAATCAAAAAAAAAAAAAAATACTACCAAAAAAAGATGTATTATGGTCCTGTTTGCTCCATGAGCTTGAGCAAGTTATTTGGCCCGTTGTTTCCTATCTGTGAGTGGGGAAGGTAACTGGCCCCTTTCATCGATTTCCTGTAATTCTCCAAATGAGATCACCCACAAGAAAACCCAATATTGTAGTTCAGTCATTCAGGGGTAATGTGCTATTGTTTATTGACTGAGGGTGAGTCAAAAAATGGAAAGCAGGAAGAAAAAGTTTGACTTTACTTAAAACCAGCTCTCTTAAATTGCCTGGAAGCAAACCATGAGAAGATCTCCACGCTGGTGGTATACTAAGGAAGTGCTCCCAGGAGAAACCAGGAAGAGACCAGGAAGCAGGACAGGAAAGGGGAGAAGGACAAAGTCCCAGCCTTAGCCTGACCCCCAGGACAGCTCTCAAGGGTAAATTACAGCTCAGAGTTTGTCTCAGCTGGAGGCAAGGAAGCTGGACTTTCACAGCCCCCAGTCACAACCTAGGGGCTGCCCCAGAGGATGTAAACTTCCGAGTACTTTCAGCTGTGTGTATGTCTGTGTTTGTCTGTTCCCTTGCACACGTACATAAGCATGGATGCTGCAGGCAGTTTGGAGCAGTTCCAGCAGCCAACATAGAGGCAAGAGAGCCATCACAGGCACTGGCCAGGGGAAGGGCACAAAGACATGGTAAAGGGATCCCAGGGATCTGCAGGGTCTGGAGCCCTGCACAGAAAGGGATCCATTAACTAGCAAAGAACGGACAAAGGAGACTTGACAGAGAAATCCTAGAAATGAATAAAATGTCTGCATAAAACTGCGGACAGTATGAATAGAAAGAGCATTTAGCTATAGCAATTAGTCAGAGGTGTGCTCTAGATAAATGTTCTAGGGCTTTTAAGTTTTCCATCTTTTTGGTTAAACTTTCCATATTCCAGAAAAGAAATAAAATGTTTTTGGTTTTAAAGAAGAGTCACTTTGTTTTTCTAGCTCATAAAACAAAGATATCAGGCTTCCCTGATGGCTCCGTGGTTAAGAATCCGCCTGCCAATGAAGGGGACATGGGTTTGAGCCCTGGTCTGGGAAGATCCCATATGCCATGGAGCAACTAAGCCAGTGCGCCACAACTACTGAGTCTGTGCTCTACAGCCTGCAAGCCACAACTACTGAGCCCACATGCCACAACTACTGAAGCCCGTGCGCCTAGAGCCCGTGCTCCGCAACGAGAAGCCACCGCAATGAGAAGCCCACGCACCGCAATGAAGAGTAGCCCCCGCTCGCCACAACTAGAGAGAAAGCCCACGCGCAGCAACAGAGACCCAACACAGCCAAAAAACAAATAAATTTTTTTTTTTAAATCTTAAAAAACCCCAATAATATCTTATCAATTTAGGAAAGAATATGAAGTTAAACATTAGATTTACTACAGACAAGTCAAACTTGAATGGCCTGTCTACTAAGCACGTTTTGTTTCTGGCCTCTAACTTTCACCTTCAACCTAAAGCAGCTATACTTCCACAGCTTTGTGTTTTCATTGTTTTTTTTTTTCTTAATTAAAAGGATTGTTTCCAGGAAATAATGGAAACTGCTCTGATCTGTTCTCTTGGCCCAATGCTAATTTTTTCCTACCTCTTATTTTGATACAGTAGTACCTCATTCCTGAGTTTACTTTCTCCTCCAACAGCTTAGATGAGAATTTAATATTATAATATTTTTTCTTTGATACTCTGGTATATCCCTTTAAGAACTACAGGTTGTAAAGAGGTCATGTTTATATTCATACATATTCTTCACAGATTTATACTTTAAAACTACAAACAAAAATGGGAGCAATCACAATTTTACAACAGTTGGTCAGGGAGTCTAACAATTTTTCAGTTACTTTTAAGATGGAGATAAAAATGAAATACACATATTAACTTAAATGATATCAGCAATGCTTAAAGTTTTTCGTTGCTTGAAAAGCAGACTTTAATATCTGATATGTACAATATACTTAATTCCAAGGAATATTTGACCTGAAATATTATCCTAAATATTAAGTTTATCCAATTTAAGGATTGTATCCCTTCATATTTTAAAAACATTTCCCCAGCAAATTAAGTGAAATTCTAGTATATAATTTCTGTTTTTCTGTTTTCTATATAATTTCTATTTTTCTGAAGGCTTCATAAAATATTCGGTCCAAGGGAGGAAAAAAAAATAAGCTCCGGGATTTTTTTTTTATTTTTAATCTCACACTTGAGCTCTTTACAAAGAAAATATCAACAGTGGTAGAGTAATAATAACCAAAATAATAACAAATCTCGAATAACAGGTATTAAAAACGTTCATTATTTTACTATAAATATCACAAAGTGTCATGCAGCATCCAAAAATGTACAAATGTGATTATTTATCTGCATTGAGTTTTTAGCAAATTGCCTGTTTTAACCAGCTCCAAATATCCTTAACACTTTTTAATTTCCTTCATAATTTTCCTATCCAAATTTTAACCATTATATCCAATATTTTGTTGCTTTGTCCTTTAGCTTTACTATCCCAGGTCCTGACTACACCAATTGCCTTCACAATATCCATATACCTAAGAAAAACCATCTATCAAACTGTGGGATAAATAACAGGAATGGTTAGATACATACTGGATAGTCCTTTCATTATGGAGTCATAAGTAATGGATGAAAAGGATAGATTGCAGTAAGTCCTACTTAGAGAAATATAACTATCAGGAAAATCCAACCACAGTCTTTAAAAAGGCACAGCTTTTGAGTCACAGGTTAACCTCCCCTTCACACACATGCACGGATACAAGACTGATCGGTATATGGAGAAATACATGTTCAACCTTAATCAGAATTAAAGAAATGCAAATTTAAAAAATTAGACATAATTTCTTTAACCTTCAGATTGGCACAGATCAAAAAGTTTTAAGCTGTAAAAGGTAGAAAAAGTGAAGGGAAATAGGCACTCTCACATCCTTCTGTCCAGAGTGTAAATATGACAGCTTCATATTTTTAGATACAAATATTCCTTTTCCCAGCAGTTCCTCTATTATGAATCTGCCTTACAGATATACTCACAAAATTATGTCATGGTATATTTATAGGCATATTCATCTTGTTATCTGTATAATACCTAAAAATAAATAAATAAAACCTAGACAAACTACAGATACATACTATATTATGCAGTATACTCTATACATAGGACATATATTACTATCTGAATATAATCTATAGTATATACACATTAAATATATACTATATAAATAGATATACTATCAATAGTATATAAATATAGATATATAGATATGGCCATATATACGTATGGTTAATATATATAGCTGGAATATGTATTATATAATATTTGTAGATAAAGCCTAAAAATGCATCTGGAAGGTGACTTTAGGTAGAGAAACTAAGCCTGATTTTTTCTTTCTGTTCCATTTAAATATCCAGCATGTATGTATAACTTTTATTTAAAAATGAAAACTCAGAAACAATTCTGGAAGCAGCAATGGAACACTAGGAAGATGTAGGACTCAGTCATTCACTCTCAAATATAAGCCCCATAATTATTAAGGGCTGAGATATCCAATCTCTTTTGTAATAGAGGCTTCCCCAGTGTTTCCTAGAACATGGAGCTGTCTGGCAATTAACTAATGTCCAATAATGATCTGTAAATGACTAGATTCATCACATGTGCAGCTTCTGCCACCAAACTAATGGTTTGTTTAACAAATGGCTGATGTCTCCATTAGAGGCTCTTCTGTTTCTAAACTGCATTTGCTGCGTCTGGCAAGTGCCTCAGCGTGGGTGTTTGCTGACTGGCACTGCTTGATACCTAAAACAGCATAAGTGTGCTCTACAGTGGAGGACAGTATCAAGGGACTGTTAGAGAAGGCCCCCAGACTCTGAAAGTTCAGGGGGGGCTCAACTGCAGACCAAGCCTACGGCTTAACTTTCTTCCCCTTGTTGGTCTGCTTTTGCCATCCATCCATCCATCCAGCAGGTGTTCAATGAGCTTACGCTATGTGCAGATAATGTTCTGGGTACTAGAAAAGACTAAAACCAATGAAAACCCTGCCTCCTGGAGCTGACATCCTACTAAAATGATGCGTAAAATAAGAAATTAAAAAACAGTTAATTTAGACCATGTTTGATGGTGATAAGTACATGAAGAAAACAAAAGAGGGAAGGGGTTTAATTTTATGGTCAGGAAAGTCCTCCCTGAGAAGGTGACCTCTGAGTGAAGATCTGAAGGAGGTGATGGAGCAAGCCTGAAGATAATGTGAGAGGAAGAATGTTCCAGGTGATGCAACTGCAAGGGGGCGAACCCTTCCATGAGAGTGTGCCTGGAAAGTTGGGGAACAGCAAGGAAGTGAGGAAGAAGAAAGATGAGGTGAAAATAGATAACTGGCAGGCTGGAGTAGGCCCACACTAGGTGAGGCCTTATAAATTATCATAGGATCTTGGGCTTTTCCTCTAGGCCGGATGAAAAGACATTGAAAGGTTTGAGCCATGAAGCAACTTGCAGTGACTTCCATTTTTAAGAATCACTCTCGCCCAGTGGTTCTCAAATGGGGGCAATTCCCCCCCACCACCACCACCAGTCAGGGGATGTTTCGCAATGTCTGGGGACATTTTTGGGGGGCAGGGAGGTGTTACTGGCATCTAGTGAGGAAAGATGCTGCCAAGTATCTTACAATTCCCTGCAACAAAGAACGATGTGGCTCAAAATGTTAAAAAGGTGCCTTGGTTGAGAAGAGCTGTGCTGGACTATGAGAAGAACGTAGGGTGGGCCGGGGACAGAACAAGAAGCAAAATCAATCGATACGATGTAAACCAGATGAGAGAGTATGGCTTGGACCAGCTGGTAGAGGTGATGAGAAGCAGTTAGTTTCTAAATGATTTCTGAGCGTAGATTCCATATGACTTGTAAATGGTTGGATGTAAAGTACAACAGAAAGGCAGGAGTCAGAAGTGAGGGTGAGGTTTCTGGTCCTACTCTGCCCTTTGACCCTTGTCTTCTCTAATCCTTGTTTTCTTCACTCACCACATGTCCTGAACCTCCCCATCAATGCTACCATGCTCTGTCCCACCACGTCTGGTTCCACACCATGGCTTCTAACTTTCATCCACTGCATTTCACACCTTTCCCATTCCTCAAACACTGTGCTAGACCACGCCTGCTCAGTCCACACCCAGACTGCTACAACATCATTTTTCATTATATCACACTGTTGATCCAGAGGACTTTGTTCCCCATATCAACTCCCCCCAAAATGGCACAGTAAAAACTCAGTTAATTTCTAAACTTTCTCTCCCATTCACCTTCCATTCCAAGAATACCGACTTTACCATCTCCTGAACGGACCTCATGTCATTCCCTCCCTCTGGAATTTCCTCTCTCTCTTTACCTCTAAGATCGTTTTGAAAGCCCAACCATGCAAAATCTGACTCAATCAACGCCCATCTTTCTAAAACGGCTTCCGTGTTTAAGCCTGGATAATTCTGTTCACACCTCTACTAGGAAGCTGGCTAGATGACTATTTGGTGGGCTGCTTTGAAAATTATTGTTCCACTGATTTAGCTGTATATGCTAGAATATTCTGTAAGTTTCATAAAGAAAAAAGAATTATACATTTTTGTACCTTTCCCTGAGATGCTATATAGAGCTGCTGCCCACACAGAGAAATTAATTAAATGCTTTGACTTACTGACTAATGAAAGAAATGCTGATATGTTTATTATATAAGAACATTTTGTATAATACAAAAATTGTTAAAGGCACATGGTTGGATAAATGACATAAAATATGCCTACTTAAGGCTCATTTTCTCTTTTAAAACAATAAATTTTCCACCAAAAGAAATAAGAACACAATGCCAAGAGAACTAGAAATGTATTTAGTGAGTGGAATGCTCAAGACAGGAAATGGAGAATATTGATGAAAGAGGACAGCTCATAATAAACGTATAGGCATTGTATTCATTTTCACTGTAGGTGCTGTTACCTGGCTAAATGGCTAACCAAAAGGACTGCAGGCATAAATCAACAAAGTTGAAATGCCAGTCAGCCTGCTCTAGTCTTTTACACGAGTGCCCTCAATGGCTTCTGTGGGCACAATGGCAGCAGGCATTCAATTTTAGCAGGGAGATGATCTCAGGTCTCACACAGCCAGTCTCCTCAATAGGTAACACAGCCTCAGATACGTAGATAATCCTGCTGATAACCTGGCCTCCTCTCCTCCAGTTATCTCGTCCTTCACCTGCTCTGCCACTCACTCCCAAGGCCATCCCTCAGCACTGCCATCACCAACAAACGCCACTCCAGAGCCCCATGGTAGCCTCCTCGTTGGTCTCTCTTCTTCCCCTTTGGCTCCTATATAGTGTGTTGTGAACACAGCGGCCGAGGGATAAAACAGAAGGTAGATCACTTCTCTCCTGCTCAAAACATCCCAATGGCTCCATCTCACTCAAGACACCACACGAAGTCCTTACAATCACCTCCAAGATCTTACAGGACCCTGACCCCTATTATTTCTCTAATCTCATCTCCTACGACTCCCCCTCACTCACTCTGCTCCAATCACCCTGACCCTTTTGGTGTTCTGCCAGCACACCCAGCCTCAAGGCTTCCGTCATTGCTGTTCCCCCTGCTTAAAATGCTCTTCTCCCAAATTACTCACTTCAGCATGGGTGACTTCGACCTTCTGTGCTCGTTCTATTTAATGAAGTTGTACCTCACCCAACATTCCTCTCCCTCTGCCCCTGTTTTTCCATATAGCACTTGCCAACATCAGAATTACAACGTAACTTTTTATGATTTTTATTATTTACTGCCTTCCTCCACTAAAACATAAGTTCCGTAGGGCAGGGATGTTTGTGTGTTTTCTTCACTCCTATACCTTCAGCATCCAGAACAATGTATGGTGGGTGCTCAATAAATGGTCGCATAGACGTTGCCTGCGGTGCCTATGCTTATGTATTTGCACACACATTTATGTGCATGCACCCGCATACACACACCCATAGTCAAGCGTGCACATGCATAAACTGGGATTACAGCAGCATCAATTGAAGGATAAGAGCCTTCAAAAACCTCCCGCTTTCCTTTGGCTCGATTTTTCACTGTTCACTCCTTAATTCAAAGGCTATGGAAATCGCACCTGCATAAGGGACAAAATGACCAAGTCAAACTCTCCCTCTGTCGATTCATTTAAGGCAGACTCCACTCCTGAAACGCCCAAGTTTTCCACATACTCACATCTCTAACTTTGCAAAGCCTGATGCTTCAAGCCTTTGCAAGCAGAGATCCAAATAGCACCCCCATCTACTTGATAAAAAGAAATAACTGGCTTTATCTCTGATAGAGTATGGAATTGACTTTTATGCATTAGTCATTCAACCTTGAATTGAATTTTGACAGGCTCTGCAGTGCGCTGAATTGCTCCCACAAGGATGAGAAGTATACATTCCTTATTAAATGTGTAACAGAACTCAATAAGGCCTGTCATTTTCCACGGCAGAGATGAACTTGAATTAAAGCAGAATTAATTCGGCTAACTTAAGCGGAAGTCTAATACCAAGTTTATTTCAGTTAAGGTAGAAGACAAATAAATCAAATTCCTATGCAAAGCTCTGTAGTAGTTCAAACAATAATCTCTGATTCAAAAGGATAGCTGGAAGTATGTCAGAATCAAGAATTTTATGACTCCTTTGCAGCCCACAGAAATGCTTAGATGAATGGCACATGTTTAAAAAGAAGTGAACTATATTTTTAGAAAGGACATATTGTTGCAGAAATGAGCCTGTCCTTAAGACAGCTCTGCTGTATTCTCTCCAGCAAAGTGGAGAGCTGGGGCATGTGTGGAGAAGGCCTCTAACACTTAACTGAGCACCTGCTATGAACATCTCATTACATCCTTTTAACATACGAACCCTCTGACGTTTCCCTCTCATTTCCCTTTTTATGTCTAATTATGCCTTTGCTTTCTTTAAGACTCTGCAGGTGTATGACTCACAACACCTCTACCCCAACAGTCCTCATTCTCCCCTTACGTCATCGCACTGTTCATTACACCCTGCTATTTGTAGATTTCAGTCTGATTTCATCATTTACGCATTTGCCATGTACCATAACACCACATACACACACACACAGAGTCATGATTCATCTTTCCTTCATTAATAAAACTTACTTAACCTGATGGGTTATTGTTGTACAGAACTGGTCGTGGGTAACATCTTGAAGTAGCTGCTTTTGGCTTTTACCAAATCCCTCCTTCCCTTATTTGAATTCTTCCCATTCCCCCAAAGTGCCAACAACCTTCACAATTCCCCAGCTGTCCAGCACTGTCATGGCTGTTAACCCAGGCCTGCAGTCTGAAGGTATCGAGCCCTTGATCCTTGACTTTCTCTTCCTCCTACCTACTCTACAAAAAGCAGATCTGTTATGTGTCCTAGTCTTTCTGTGCCTTGGGCTCTGATAAACTAAAACATGTCAACATCAAATGAGTAAGACTTTTTATCCAAGCAAAATATCTGTAGTATACAGGAAATCATCTAAGCAGGAAATAACCCATTAGGAAGGGGAAAAAGGAAAGAAAACAGGTCTGAAAATACCAAATAAAACAGCAGAGGTCAATCCAGAAGCCATTTGGGAGCCAACAAGCTTTCCAGCAATTATCAAACCACATCTCCAGATGACTGCCAACCCACCTCCGTACTGGACCAGCCTCTGCAAACTCGTATCAGTGCTCCCTGTCGGCATCATTTGAAGGCATTTCACCAGAGCCCACCTCTAGGTCCTTACTTCTCTCTATGTCCCTGTTATTGAACTCAACAAGTCAGACCTTCAGAAGCACGCGTAGAAAATACCTGATGCGGGGTGACCATCACCGCCACATTCACACTAACTTTAAACAGGACTGCTACTAAGTCCTGATAGGGAGAATGGAATCCTAAGGTCATCCTATCCATGTCTAACTGTTCTGCTGGATTTCTGAGAGTGACTTATCCTTGGAATCTCAATTCCTGGATTTTGCCCAGCTTTTTGGACCCCCATTGCCTCCCTCTGAGCCCCTAATGCAACTGCTTACCTGCTTCATACTACCCTTTGGATACTAAGTTCTGTTTGGAACTTCTAATCCCTAAAAGGTAGCTTTTTACCCCAATCATTCCAGAACTTGCCCTTCACTTAACAGGTAAATCTGCTTCTGGTTCTTGGTCCCTCTACATGTCCCTCTCACTGCAGTTAAGGAAGTGCTACATCCTGCTAGTTCCAGAGAGAACAGTCTTGTCTTCCCTATCAGGGTTCCACTACCATATAAACAAAGATCATGACATAAGACTCTATAGAGCATCTTCTTCTCCACTCTGTTCATCTCATTTTCCTGTGGTGTTCCAAGCGCTCTACTACAGAGTACTTTACTGAGAATAGAAATCAGTCCTATTCTTCCGAAATCAGTGAGTCGGAAGATTACTCTAGTGGCCTGGGCATTTGGCCACAATGATGGTAGTCCTTATGGACAATTCATACCAAATTCAGCTAGCCTTGGTCAATAATAGAAGATTGCTAAGAAGTGGTAAAGAAGGGGTATGTAAAGATAACAAGATTTGTTCATTTTTTAAAAGTGATCTTAAAGCTTTATTCAAAAAGTTACTCAGAAGTATAGGGCTAGGTGAGAATAGTTAAACGCCACACCCATCCAAAGCAAAACCACATAAATCACGTATACCTTACATTCTATGTATCTTTATTCTCTTCAAGGTGCTTTCATATAACAAATCTAGTAAAATTTCTATCCCCACTCATTGATCTAGAGTATATCCACAATTTAATCTTGAGAAAAATAGTATGGACTAGGACACTTCCTGACATATCCCATCCCATAGCGCTAAGCCCTGTAAGGATGTTTTCTCCTCTGGGTTTGCTGCCTCACAAGTAGTGCAGGTGATCACAAGCTATTTATCTTTATTTCCAAAGCACTCTGGGAGATCAGAAGAGATGAGAATTGATTAATGCTCTCTATGAAAAGTTCAATAACTGTTTAATCACAGCTTGGAAATAAAGCAATGCTTCTGATATTTTACAAATTAATTTAACGTTGCATTAAAAGTAAAATAGGCCGTAAATTGTGCTGTGCAGGGATAATCAATGGCTCATTATCTTTGCTTCTAGCAAAACACACTCATTCTTTTAAAGCCATTAATGAGCAGTATTGGGCAGTACACAGCTGCAGATGCGTTCAAGTATTATTGATCCTACATCTATAAAACTAATCTCATCTGGGCAGAATTTATGAGCAATAATAATGCAAACTCTTCTCAGTTTATACCAAAGAAATAAAGAAGAAAATTCATGTGCATAAGGCAAGATTCTAAGATCACTGGGGGGAAACAATTTCTGAGCACTTATTCTATTCTGCTGCCACCACAACACAGTACTTAATCACTGTTAAACATAAATCTAATAAGATATCATCAGTGGTGACCAATGAAATGTTAACAGAGTCTTTCCATATAACCAAACCATTATGGCAATTCCATAATTCGGATTGATGTTACCGCTTTCTTTAGACGTTATTGGGACATTATGCACAAATTAGCAATAAGGTTACTTCTATATTCTTTCATATTTTATGACATAATGCTTACAAATATTTTGCTACTAAAACAGAAACTTTGAGTTAGATTGCTTTCATTGTCCAACTTTGTCAAGTATGTGTTGTCCATGTGTCCAACTGCTTGTTAGATATCTCCCCCTTGGAGGTCCTTTAAGCTCCTCAAACCTATTATGTCCAAACATCGTGGGCCAGCTCCTAGGGAGGGAGGGTAGAAGTGGAGTCTTGGGACCTAGCTTATCCAGGATACCAGGGTGTGGGAAAAAGGCAGAACTGACCCTTACAGCCTCTTTAGAGGGAGAATGGTGGGAGAATGGAGAATTCCCCGCAAATAGAAAGGAGGATGGAAAATGGCAATCTAACCACTCCACCATGTATCAGATTTTTACGTTCTATTTTATTTTCATTGCTGCAATACAGAAGTAAAACTCAACTATTTTCAGGCGACACCAAGGACAGCTTTACAGTGAAACTGTAAGTAATCACCAAGATGTATCATAAAAGGGGGACACGTTTCGCTGAAAGCTGCCAGACTGGTTCCCTCCCATGCTTTTGTGGAGCTTCACCAGTTTTGTTAAGCCAGTTCTGAAATGCAAAGATTTAACATCCTCCTTTTACTAACTACCCTCGTCTCAAATAGCAGGAACGAGAAATAACAACAATGCAGATAACAAAAGCGTGTAGAAATTGCCAACATTTGTTAACTCTCTTTAAAACCATATCTTGAAGTTTCAAACAACTAATCATGTTGCACCTTTCAGGGGGTTTCGGATTGCTGCCATTAACACTGGCAGCCTCCTGACCAGAAAGCTCAGGGAGAGAAAGCAGAATGTGATCTCTCCTCTCAGCATTTCAAGGCCCCGATATGCAGATTAATGCCATCCCCACGTAGCAATAGTATGAAGCAATGTGACAGATTTCACCCCCTTTCCTTACATGGTGTTTAACTCTAAAGGAACGTTCTTGCCTACTTCTAATTTTATTATAGAACCACAAATAAAACCTCACTCCCAACATGTCCTCAAAAAGATTGCCAAACTTTCCATCAGCTGTCCAACAGATTCAGAGCCAGATGAGGTCAACACTCAGTCACACTTGGCAAGTGTGAAACTGAAAACACCCACATTTCTCAGGAATGGATCAAAAGGGAGGCAAATTCAGAGGGTGAATGAGGCCAAAAGCAGGACCTGAGCTGAGGTAAGACAGTAGGTCCAAACCAGAGGAAGCTGAACATCTCTGATGGCGAGCTGTCCCCCAGCTAATCCAGGAGGGGGCAGCAGAGTGATAGCCCGGGTCTCTAGCGGTTCCAAGGGGCACACCCAGGATATCAGACAAAGATTGTTTTTCTTCTTCACCTAGTAGCTCCGAAGACAAAGCTATTTTTGCCACTTAACTGCTTTCAGCCGTTGGACGTGTCAGACTCACAGGCAAGGAAACAAGCTAGTGGGAGTTTCTGAGATCATATATACTTGTAAAGACTGTTGGCCTAATCATAAGTTATTATATTTTGGCACAGGTGAGTTTAATGTAGATAACTAAGGTCCCAAAACAAGGGTTTAAGCTGAGTAAGAACTTTGAATTATAATACATCTACAACCCTTCTCAAACTTTAGTATGAATGAAAATTACTTATGAATCTTGTTTTTAAAGCACAAGTGTACAAGAAAAAATGCTCATCATGCGGATTAGGAAAATGCAAATCAAAACCTCAGTGAGAGGTTTACCACTTCATACTCACTAGGATGGCTAAAATCAAAACAACAGACAATAACAAGTGTTGACAAGTATGTGGAGAAATTGGATTGTGAAATGGTGTAACCACACTGGAAAACAGTGTGGCAGTTCCTCAAAATGTTAAATACAGAGTTATCATATGACAAAGCAATTCCATTCTTAGCTATATACCTGTGTTTGTCTGCTAGGGCTGCCATAACAAAATACTTCAGACTGGGTGGCATAAAGAACAGAAATTTGTTTCTCACTGTTCTGGAAGTTCAAGACCAAGGTACCAGCAGGGGTAGATTCTCCTGAGACCTCTGTCACTAGCTTGCAGATTGCTGCCCTCTTGCTGCCTCTTCACATGGTTGTCCCTCTGTGCACACACACACCTCTAATCTCCTTTTCTTATAAGGACACTGGTCAGATTGGATTAGGGCCCACCCTAAAGGCCTCATTTTAACTTAATCACCTCTTTAAAGGCCTGATCTACAAGCACAGTCATATTATGAAATACTGGGGGTTAGAGCTTCAACATATGAATTTGGTGGAGACACAAATAAGAATAGAACATATGTCTACACAAAACCTGTATTTGAATGTTCACAGCAGCATTATTCACAGTAGCCAAAAGTGGAAGCAAACCAAATGTCCCTCAGCTGACAAATGGATAGAGTATATCCATACAGTGGATTATTATTGGGCAATAAAAAGAAATAACATACTGACTTATGCTACAACATAGATAAACCTTGAAAGCATTCTGCTAAGTGAAAGAAGCCAGTCACAAAAGGCCATATATTATTCCATTTATATGAAATATCCAGAATAGGCAAATCCATAGAAAGTCAGTTAGTGGTTTCCAGAATCTGGAAGGAGGTAGGTATGGGGAGTGACTGTTAATGGGTTGAGTTTCTTTTGGGGGTGATAAAATGTTCTGAAATTACTTACTGGTGGTGGTTGCACAACTTTGTGAATATACGGAAAACCATTGAATTGTATACTTTAAAAGGGTGAATTTTATGGTCTAAGAATTATTTTTTTAATAAATATATCATTTAAATCAAAAACAATGGGTACATTCTAGGCCCCAATTCCAGAGTTTCTGATTCATGATATCTGAAGAGGGTCCAGAAATCTGCATTTTAAACAAGTGTTTCCACCCCAAAGATTATGTTGAATTATGTTGGAGATATAATAGGCTAAAAAGTTGGTCATGTGGAGGCTACTTTGAATGAATAGTCACCTTCAGGGTCAGCCTGAGTGGGAAAGAACTAAAATATACAAACCTGCACTTGAATAGGTGCAGGAACAGGTGGGAAGGGAGAAGCTACAGCTTTGAGCCCTGGATGTCCTGGGAAAACAGAGCTCAAATTCAGAGACAGTCAACTCAGGTGCTCGTTCGCTGAGAATTTACATAAAACCAAATGCGTACAGTTTAAACAGTAGAAATTTCTGCACTGGAGAAGAATACAGACTCTTCCCTTCCCAGCTTCAACTCTGAGACAGATAAAAAAAAATTACCACTGTCAAAGGATAATAGAAAAGTTACTTTAGAATAGCAAGGTGGCCCTGGATTGTATCAACTATTATTGGATTCTTTTAACTATTATTGAGACCATTTGCAGGCACACAATGCCAAGGTGTGGAGTTAAGGTTCAGGTTAAAAATAAGATACAGGATTCAGAATTCTGTCCCTCTTTCTATAAAGAGTATAAGTGTATAAGGTCTGAGTAGCCCTACAAAAGTAATGATCATGTTTCTTCCCAGCACATGTCTTTGATAGAAAGCTAATGAGAAAATGGTCAAATTATATAACCTTTAAATATTATCATTAAAAAAGCAGGGAAACACCACAAACAAATCAATTCATGGAAGACTTTTCCCAGTTCTCAGCCAAAAAAAATTAAAGCTGTGGAAAGTGTGATAGCCAGCCTCCCAGATAGCCTCCTGGTATTCACACTGCTGTATAGCCCCTTCCCACATCGACCAACAGAACACAGAAGTGATGGTATACCACCTCCAACATTAGATTGTAAAAGACATCACGGCTTCCAGCTTGGTCACTCTCTTTCTTGTATCACACAGTCTGGGGGAAACCAGCTGCCCTCTCATGAGAAACCCTAGGGGCAGGCTCTTAAGGAACTGGGACCCTTGCTAGCAGCCATCTTGCTAGAAGATCATCCTGCCCCAGACAAGCCCTCAGATGCCTGCAGCCCCAGTCAACAGCTTGACTGTAACCTCGTGAAAGATCCTGAGCCAGAATCACCCAGCTAAGTCACTCTCAGATTCCCAACTCTCAGAAACTGTGTGAGATAAATGTTTATTGTCTTTGTCTTCTACATTTGGGGGTACTTAAGTTTGGGGATCATTTTTACAAATCAATAGATAACTAATACTGCAAGTTAATATTGTTTTTTATGCTATACTGTTTTAATCAATTGCGCCTAATATTTATTGTCTGCTAGAGAGACAACAAAATACATAAAACAAGTAACTAATGGCATGAATGCAAAAGCCAGGAACCACCATCCATGCAGAGGGGGAGTAATGTGATGGGAGAAGGTTTTGAGTCAGGCAGACCTGGATTCAATTCAGGCTCCACTACTTTCTTGGTGAGCGACCTTGGGCAAGTTTCTTAAACTCTCCTAACATTCAACTGGGGATAATGCCTTCCTCGTGGGACTTTTAGAAAGTTTAAATAAACGATCACATGTGTGAAACACTCAATGCAGAAAGGTGTTCAACAAATGTTGATTTCTCCTCCATCCTTGTTGATAGCTTACTGCAATTTCAGTCACCAATAGTGACATAATCATGTTTTCTTCCAGCCAAAGTGTATATAACACTTTCCTAACATTTTATAGAAAAGAAACTTGACTTCTAGTTACATCAATTGAATTTGTTGAGAATAATTGGATCCTATGACTAACATGGAACATATTCTCATTCATTAATCACATACATGTAGCAAGAATAAATAACATATTAAAGTTAACTCCTTAGAATACCAACTTCCTTCCTTAGTCTCACCTTCAGAGATGGCCAAATTAATTTATTTAATTATTTATTTATTTTAAAAGTAGAATATATATCTTCTTTTTTTATTAATCTGTTTTCAGTAGGGGCAGAAATTATTTTTATATTAGCCATTTTGAGCAAGTATACTAAAAAAATTTTACCTGACATGTAAACATTTTATAAACATTCAGTTTTCACTTCCTCGGCAGGAGTTTTTAGAAGCGCAGGTGGAACCCTCTCTCTCCAGCCCGCCTTGTGGCCTGGGTCCCTGAATCCCGCCTGTTGCCGATGGTCACTCGTGGCCATGGCTGCCTGGGACCTGCCCTCCCTCTGGGCGGCTCAGCTCCCCCCAGAGTCTCACACTCGCTTTATTCATGAGGATATAAATCACCGCAGGTTTATACAGTTAGACATTTTTTTCACTTGCAGACTTACAATTTCCAGAAATCAGGAGTGGAGGCCTCTTCTATAACTGCAATGGAAGCTAAACCCTTACTCTTTTCTTTAAGGCTTAAGGCTGTCCCTGAACACAATTATTTGCAAAAGTAAGAAGTTCTTAACTCGCTTTAAAATCCTTTCTCTGAATGGAAGCTTCATCCATTTAACAAATATTTATTGAGCACGTGCCCTCTTCTGGGCACTGAGCTCCTGGGAGACAGTTGTGAACTGGATACAATCCTCATCCTCAGCGACAGCTCCAAACCACGTGGCTGTCAAAGCACACTCGGGTGTCTGCAGCCACCTGCACACGGGACATGTGATATGGCCAGATTTAAATTGACAATATACTCCATATGCTGAAGGACAGAGAGCACCTTTGGGTAGCATTCAATGAAACTGTACCCCAATCTCATAATCAGGAAGGCCTGCTCTTTTCTGTACAGAGGAGAAAAGAGCAGAATTCAGTAGAAATTTCAAAAGTCATAGTAAAGTTACACCTGAACAAAAGAGTGCAAAACATTTCTTTTTTAGGGAAATGTTTTTTGAAGCAGTTACTTCTCAAAGCACGTTTCTTAGGTTGTAGAACTCTGGGGATTCTTTTTAGGAAGAGGTAAGAGATATAGGTGTTCAGTCTTCATTTTTCTGCCATGAGAGAAGATGCCCAGTGGAAATTCTTCGGATAGTTGGTTTCCTCCCACCCACCTGCACTGACTGTCTGCTCTTCCGTATGTATGCATAAGATGCTGTCTAATCCAAGTGTCATGAGAGACAGGTGCCATCTGCCTCATCCAGTCCGTGACTCACCTGTGACACATCTAATACTGCCTAAATAATGAGCATTCCAATGGCACAATAGGACTCGAGCTTCTTAACAGCCCATCTGCTCGGCCAGAAATTCACCTCAACTGGATGTGAGAATAGGATGGGAAAGGCTTAGCAGAGCAGACCCATGCGTTGTTAAGCAGGCTGATTTTTAGAGTACTGATGGTGGTTTTCAGATTGGTTATTTATTAAAATGATACATGCTCATCTTGAAATGAATTCAGAGTTTAGAAACTAATACAAATGATACACTTAATCTTATATTTTTCCTTAAACCATAAACTCTTGTGATATCCACATCACTTGCATCCTCACTCAAGTCTTTGCTCAAATATGATCTTCTCTGGGTAAAGAAGATGTGGTACATATACACAACGGACTATTACTCAGCCATAAAAAAGAATGAAATAATGCCATTTGCAGCAACATGGATAGACCTAGAGATTATCATACTAAGTGAAGTCAGTCAGACAGAAAGACAAATATAATGTGATATCACTTATATGTGGAATCTAAAATGTGATACAAATGAACTTATTTACAAAACAGAAACAGACTCACAGACATACAAAACTTATGGTTGCCAAAGTGGGGCAGGGGAGGGATAAATTAGCAGTTTGGTATTAACATATACACACTACTATATATAAAATTGATAAACAAGGTCCTACTATATAGCACAGGGAACTATATTTAACATTTATTTATTTATTTTTTTTATTTATTTTTTTTTGGCCATGCCTTGCAGCATGTAGGATCTCAGTTTTCTGACTAGGGATCAAACCCATGCATTGGGAGCATGGAGTCTTAACCACTGGACCACCAGGGAAGCCCCTATATTTAATATCTTGTAATAAACTATAATAAAAAAGAATCTAAAATACATATATATGTAGGTATAACTGAATCACTGTGCTGTACACCTAAAATTAATACATTGTAAATCAACTATATTTCAATAAAAAAATTTTTTTAAATATGATCTTCTCACTGTAGCTTTCCCAAAACACCCCATTTTAAATTGTAGCCCTCTATCCTTGAACGTCCTCTACTTCTTCCCTCCTTTATTCTACTTGATAATACTTATCATAATATGCCATCTAATTTATTGATATGTTTTGTTTAATTTTTAGTTCCAGTAGAATGTAAAATTCTATTGGAAATGAAAAATGAGGATTTATCGCCAATATCTAAAATAGCAACTAAGGCATAATAGTGCTTACTAAATATCTGTTAAATGGCCACTATTTTTCCGCTAATCTTTATGTGCCAATACAGTGTCTTAAAGTTTTGTCTCCACCTACTAACTCCACTGCCCTCTCCCTACTCATAATAGACCTATCCCAGTGCTTAACACAGGGTAAAGTGCAATAAATATTAAGAATATTGATCAATTAATCACTGATTTCACTAGAGAGACACGAGAACAGGAAGAAAAAAGAAATAAAAATTACCTAGATTAAAATATAGTATTTGTTATTCATCTGTTCACTGGATGAACATTTATTAAGAGCCCTCCATGCTATCTTCACTTTCACAAATGGCTTTGCCACTTGTGAGAAACTGAACAGTGAAAATACCTACACTCAATGTAGTCACTTCAGTGTGCTGTCAGAATTTGTGATTTTGCTTTTAAATAATTTTCCTGAAACAATAAAATATAAGCTTTAACATATAATGAGCTGTCTAAGGGTCTGTCACAATTATACATCTTATTCTCATAAATCAGTTGCTTAGCAAATGACCAATAACCCCTCTGATTTATAGAAGGAATTTTGGGGACTCTATTTGAAATGCAGAAATAGTTTAAAACCTTGATAACATGGAATGGGCTCGTTGCTTCTATGAGGAAAAGAGAGATCAGGGGGTAAATGGAGCTTAATTTTAGAACAAGACAGTTTGGGGATGAGATAACAAGGAGAGAAGGGTCATTGGGACCCAACATCAATGGGGTTTAGACTCTATGAAGCACCCCAGAAGTACTGCCATTCTGAGGTCTCTTGAAATGCCATTAACTAAATTTCTTTGTTAGTGTATAAATGGTGTTATTAACTTGCAAGAACTAGCCCAGATTCCAGGGAATGTCTAACTCACCCAGTGAGCAGTGCTTTAAGCACCAGAGGAGTCTGGCTCATGGCGTGGATGGAGGACTTTTAAAGTGTTCTCCTGATCAAGCATATGTAACAGGTATGCTCTTTGGGGTTAAAAGATTTCCACAGCTACAAAAGTCATTTCATTCATTTATTTAACAAACATTAGTTGAGCACCCACCCCACTAATCCCCAAGCATACTAATGGTGATAAATCAGACAATGAAGCTTCCTGACTTCAGAGGGCTGACGTTTGAGATGGAGAGGCCAGTCAGGAACAACAACAGTAACAAAAAGAAGCAAAACAAAACAAATTTAAAATGCAGATCATCTATGGACGGTGATAAGTGCTATGAAAGAAATATACAGAGTGACGACAAAGAATAACAGAGAGGCGGCTTGAAGAAGGGTCTCAGGAGCTGATATTGAAGCTGTGACCTGAAGGATAAACCAGCCATACAAAGAACAGAAAAAAAATCCCAAGCCGAGGAACAGCCTGGAGTCCGGAGAGGGCCTGCCTTGCTCTCTGCAACGAAAGGAGGCCAGAGAGGCTTGAGGGAGGAAGGTAAGGTTCAAAGGTACACCAGAGCCAGTGTGTACAGAGCAATGTGGGCCAGGTCTAGGGACTCAGAATTTTATTTTAGGTGTAATTGGGGAATAACCTTTTCCTATGACTCTCAATTAAGGCCACGTGTAAAGTAGGATAAATGAAAAACTTCCAGCTACAAACACCTAGAAACGCTGGATAAAATGGCAATTTTTTTTTTTTTTTCAAAAACTAAGTTCAGCTCTGAACTTAGGATAAATAAAGGGAGAGTCCCAGGTGCTAGGGGGTAAAAGGGTGAATATAGACT
This sequence comes from Balaenoptera ricei, assembly GCF_028023285.1. Lineage (NCBI taxonomy): Eukaryota > Metazoa > Chordata > Mammalia > Artiodactyla > Balaenopteridae > Balaenoptera > Balaenoptera ricei. The sequence goes on along the minus strand of NC_082640.1, from coordinate 115,465,663 downwards.
TAGAAGTGGCATATAAGAACATTCTGGATGCTGGAAAGGTTTTAAATTTTGATCTGGGTGAGAGTTAAATGAGTATAGATTTATATAAAAAGCAACAAAGTTGTGCACTTATGATTTGTGCCCTTCCTATGTGTATTTTATACATTGATAAAATTTTTTTAGATAAATAAAAGCAAACAGAGAGGAAAAACAGGGAGGGCAGTTAAAATGCCAACCAGTTTTTTAACTGCAACAATAGAGGCTAGCATCCAAAGGAATAATATTTCAATGTGCTAAGAGAAAAGTTCAGTCTAGAACTCCATATTCTATTAAATCATCATTCAAAAATGTAAACAAAGACATTTTTAGACAAAGAATAAGTTACCAACCACTGATCCTCGCTATGGATAGAATTAAATAAAAAGAAAATTGCATCTAGTAGAAAAGAATAAGAAGAAACAATGACAAGTGGAAAATGTGTTACGGACACCACTGATTTGCAGTCCAGTATCTGGGGTACCATCAAATTAGACAATGATTGAGGTTTGTTGGGCTGAGTTTTTAAATACAAATTCTCTGTGCCTTTGATTTCTCATCTATAATATAGAGATGATAATTGTACCATCTGCACACAATAGTTGTAAAGATTAAGTGTGTGTATGTGCACCCTTGGAACAGTGCCCGGCAACAGTGAGCTATTATTACATATTATACATCTGAACCCTTGGTAGAAAGGCTTGCTCTGCTGTACTCTGTCCAAAGAAAGGTTTTTTCAGAACTGTCATGACTCTTTTTCCTTACATATCACAAATAGCTTATTTTCTACTTAAAGTCTTCAAGATGTTCATTAAACTATTTTTTAAAAGAGTATTGGGAATCCATTGAAGGCTTTCAAGCTGAAGATTAGAAGACTCTGGTTTACATTTTCAAGTGATCTCTGAGACTACTGTATGGAAAGTAGGCAAGAGGACAAAAATGCAATCAAGGAAGGCAATTACAGTGTATTTCAAAAGGAAAAGTGGGAACTGATAGCGCCCTATCTGGGCATAAATTAGGGGGAAATGTAGAAAAAAATAATAAAAACAAAATGTATTAGGATGTAAAATCTGTTACTAAAGAACTATTTTGAAAACACTGGAGTAAAAAGTTAATAACCAGATTCTCAAAAATCAGAAAATGCAACTCTGAAAAGTGTCTCTTATTGTAGTCTAGTATTATTTTTGTTTGTGTAATACTTTTAACAATCCTAGATTTCTATCCAAACTTATCTCCAACTATACAATTGCAGACTGTACAATTCTCACTCCCTTGCCTTTGATCATCCGATTGCATCTCTGCCGTAAATGTTCCCCCCTCCTTCCTCTGTACTGCAAGATGCCTTACGCATACTATGAAGACTGGCTCAGATTTCATCTTCTCTGCCCCAGAGTTTCTGCAGGGGGCATCAATATTTCTTTCCCTTGTTTTCCAAATGGGCTATGTCCACAATATTAATGGACCTTTCCTTATTGTAGTCTACCTTGCCTTATAGTTACTTGCATTATCACTCTCCCTGGATTACAAAACTCTAAAAATTAAGGAAAATGTCATATTTGGTCTTCATCCTTTACATCTCCAGCAGAGTAGCTTTACAAATATTAAAGGACTTGAAGTTGAAGTGAAAAGGGAGTCATCATAATTGAATGATCTAAACAATGAGACCTCTGAAAAAAAGAACAGAACAATCATGACAGAGGAGACCTCAGTGCCCAGGAGTTGCATAAGTTGCCTCTGGTTGCATCATCCCAAGAAGTTTGCCTCTTTGAGTGTCAGTCCTGATTTCTGAAATACTACTTAACCACCAGAAACACATTCCTACTTTCAAGTACCAGAGAGGAGGGAAAAGAAAAGCAGAAAGCAATAAATATTTATTTGCCATCGCTGCCTCAAGCATCTTAATTTGGAGATGTTATTCTTATTTAACAGGAAAATGAATGACTGAATGAATCCTTAGTCATTAGTATCTTGCTATTTTATATTCTATTCCTACATTTTTGTGATTGACAGATTTTGCCCCATGAGGTGCTTCATGGATACTAATATTAGGAATCAGAAAGCATCCATGGAGTAGTGAAGAGGGTCCAGCTCAGAGACAAAATAATATAGAATGGAAATAGAAATTGACCTCCTTACATAGAGAGCTTGATGTGCTCTCAGAATCATTGGGATAGTTTGTAGTAGTTTTCAAAGTTCTCTTGAGGACAAATGTTGTAGCATCTTGGACAGAATGCGGTAAACGCGTCTGCCGGTGTTCATGTCCTCGCAGGGTGGCTGTTTGAGACTTATCTACAGAACTGTATACGTGCCTTCTCCCAAATAGCCTGAGGCCTAATTTAAAATATGTCAGCTGCTAAATCATGAGGTTAGGGGTAAGATAGGTTTGTCCCAAATGGCAGAAGCACAATTTTGCAAATTCCCAAAATGGCAGGTTTGGGAAGCCACTCTACCCAACTAAGGCAGACTCCCAATCTGTAAAAACACATTTAGAACCCTCTCCCCTATTCGGCTGCCCATACTTCAGGCAGATCTTTAGTCTCTAGACTTGGAAAGTTTAGCTCTCCTACCCAGTGAAGGGAGTCTAAAATAAGCAACTCAAAAAAGACAGAACCAAAGCAATTTTCTTTTTGAGGCTGAAAAATAGCAAATGGCCCTGTGCTGGCCGGTGTTCAGCGGTATTCTGTGGTGTTCCGTGGACATTGTGTGGCACACTGGCAGGAACACACCCTGTCAAGCCATGGCCACCTTTGCTCAGAACATAGTTAACCATTCTGGTCCTCACTTTCCTCATCTATAAAATGGGAATAATAATACTTAACTCACAGTGTGGTTGTTAATGGAAGCGTGTTCAATGAAGCGATTATATTACCAGCGTGTGGAGGTGAACGTGTACGAAGTGTGTTCACCCCTTTTAATGCCCCTCCGTCCCATGCCCCCCACCCCTGCAGCAGCTATACTTTCTCTCTCCATTAGAAGAAGGGAAGGGGTAGAAGAACCAGATTACACAGCAGACCATCTGCTCAGCTGTGCCAGGCAATGAACTCTAAAGGCTAAAACATGTCTATGAAAACATGGGACATAATTCCATACTCGGTTGGCAAAATGTAAATGGCTCTAACTCACATACGCATTAAAACATGCATGTATTTTGAATTTTAACAGTTCAATAGTATTTGTTATATGTAATTTCCTGGAACCTTCACGAGGGGATGGAACTTGGTAGCAGGAGGACCCTTTTTTTTTTTTTTACCTGAGAACAATTAAAATCTTCATCCTTCTTTTAATGACTATCAAGGCATTAAACTTGAAGACAGTATTAAGTTGTGGATGGTGGCATAAAAGCTGGGACATAGAAGCCAGCAAGAGAAAAAATGCTGTGAATAAAAAGAGTGACAGAGAAGGGACAGGGGAGGATTTAGAAAAAGTAAATCAGAATTACTAATTGCCAGAGGTAGGGGAGAAAGAGAAAGAAGAATATATAAGGCTGTGGGGTAGAGAAGAGAATGAATAATAAGAAAGGAGATACCCAATGGGAATTTCTGGAAATGCTATGTATATCAAGATATAAACATCCTCCCTGATCACTCTTATAGAATTTTTATTAAATTCTACATTGCTCATTGATGAACTTAGACAAGTACATTTTTATTTTAAGGGAATTTGAAAAGGAAAAACAGAGGTCAAATAATAAATAAATCATAACTATAGAGGCATACTACATTTGTATTAATAGAAAAGTGGTTTCACTCCACCCTCCATGAAATAGATGTTGAGTAAATGCTTAAACATAAGTTTGAAAGGACACCACAGTCCCTGAGGTGCCAACTTGTTTCCTCAATTCAGCTGGTATTTGAGGAAGAAGAGAAACCAGATTATGACGACACAGAGAGATGCTCAGAGGTCAGACAAGTGTGGAGAGAGGAGAAAGTTGGGGAAGCTGAGAATCCACTTATCTGCTGGGATTAGTATGAGGTTGCTAACCTACTTCTACAGGATGGGACAACAAAGGAACGTTCACAAAAGCAGGGAGAGAGAGGGAGCTTCAGAAGGCAAAGAAAGTGACTATCAGTGTCAAATGCCGCAGCAAGGTCCGTGAAATCAGAAGAAACAATTCTGCTTCGTGGCAAAAAGCCATCTCAGTAAAGAAATGACCCCTCAAGTGATATCACAGACTAACCGAGAGACCAAAGAAGCTTATGAGAGTCAGAGAAGGGCTCCATGTAAGGCTCGCTTCGTCCATCCTGCACGCTGTCTGTAGGCAAGTCCATCCACTTCTGTGATATCAGTGACCTCCTGGAAGATGATCTCCCCAAGTTTATCACCCATGCCCAGACTCTCCCTCCTCCACCTCCTCCACCCAGCATTCCAACAGCTTGTCAGGTATTTCCACCTGCTTGTCCTATGGGAATCTCCATTTCATTGCATCCAAAATGGAACTGACCATCTCCCTTCCCAAGTGTTCCACCTTTTACTTTCTCTATGAATAGTGCCTACGGTAACACCTGAGAACAGCCTGGATTCCTCCCTTTTTCTCACTTTTCGCATAAACCACTAACCAAATGCTAATGGTACTTGTAACCCCTGGATATCTCTTTATCCACCATCTCCCTTCCTTCCCCTATTCAATCAGTTTTTCAGGTCTTCAACCTTTCCCATCTGTGTTATTGTACCAATTTCCTAACCGGTCTCTCTGTCCGGCCTGGCATGGCTCTACATCACTGCCAGAGCGACTCTTCTGAAACACAAATCTAATCTTGTAAATATCTTAGATTCAAATTCCTTCCTTAGCATCAGTAATTAACACGGATTCAAGATAGGAGAAAATCACTTCAGTGCTTTAACTTTCCTTTTGTAAAAAGGGAATCATGCTGAATTTCTTAACCTACAGCCAAAGAATTTCTGTGATGATTAATTCAATACTGCTTTCTAAAAACTAAGTTTTAATGATTGTAAATGTCAAGGAAACAAGCCTATGATATAAAGCTAAGTTTTAAAGTTTTAACAAGAAGAATCCTAAATTACGTTTTATAGTGTGATACCATCAATGTAAAATGCATAGTAAAAATCCTAGAAGAAAATGGTCTAAAAGTTTAATCGCAAGTGCCTCTTAATGATGTGATTACAGACAACTATTATTTTTTTTTTCATAACACAATTTCTCCCTCTCCCACAATGAGCATATAGTTCTAAAGGCAAAAGAGTCAACTTTTCAAAACCTGAGCTGTCTGAAAGGGGCACTAGTACAAAAGAGAATTCCCAATATTTAAAGCTGCTGTTATAATTCTGAGGAAGGTTGCTGGATGTGATTACTTACTGAACTGTTACAAGGAATTGGTCCTCTCTTTGTACTTCTCCCAGCGTTTATGTCTGGGAGACATGACCAAGGACAGTTCTGAACCATCCTAACACCACCCGGCTAAGGAGGGTGAAAGAATACAGAAGCTGACAGTTAATTAAAGGAGGCTACCATGTGGCATGCAGGTCCCAACTGTGGTGGGTAACAATTGTAGCTCTTTTGGGGCCTTGGAATAAAATTCTGAGTACTAAAGCAGGCACTAAGTGCAATTTATATTGGGACTTTAACAAAATTGCTAAGCGAAAATTCAGCCCATAATATTCTCTACCAGTTTCATGCATACCATCCAGGGAAATTGAAAAATAACCCCAAAAGGAATCACTTATAGATTCTTTCTTAGAGTCTGGATTTTCATTAAAGGACTATTTTCTTACCTGTCTGTATTTTCAGCTTCCTGGCTTCTCGCTTTCAAAGAGAAGTTTCCTTTTAAATGTTTGTACCAAGCAGAAGGGTACACCCATGCTAACTACATGGGCACAAGGAGATTTCTCCAGCTTGGTTCCTCTCATTTCATACAGCACAATCTGTATAACAATTGTATAAATAAAATAGACTTTGTAGAAGTAGTTATTAGAAAAACTCAGTTGCTTTAAATAAGTGGTTCTCAATCAGGGGCAATTTTGTCTCCGAGGAGATATTTTCATGATCATAACTGAGGAGGTCTTACTGGCATGTAGTGGGTGGAAGCCAAGGATGCTGTCCAACATCACACAATGCTCAGGAGAGCCTCCCACAGCAAAGAACTATCCCGTCCCAATGTCAAAATGTTAAGATTGAGAAACCCTTAAACATCAAAAAGAGTAAAATTCTAGTTCATGGTAACCAGCTTTCAAGAGTGAGAGACAAATTTATATCTTTCTTTGTTAGACTCAAAGTCACCCACTTTCCTCCTAAGGGCCTACCCAGTAGAACTCAGGACTCTTGCTAGAAACTTGGAGAATCCACTGTCTAGTCTTTTCCAACCTCTTTCTCTGATACCCGAGCAGCGAGCCTCTCCTTATCAAAATCACAAAGTTCCTTCTAAATTTCATACGTACCCGTCATCACATTAACTATTGTTTTTCATCATGTTAATTATAATCTTATAGTTGACAGAGACTATTTAACAACCTCAAAACAGAGAACAAGAATTAGGTTCATATACTACAAAGCTACAGTAATCAAGACAGTACAGTACTGGCACAAAAACAGAAATATAGATCAATGGAACAGGATAGAAAGCTCAGAGGTAAACCCACGCACATACGGTCACCTTATCTTTGATAAAGGAGGCAAGAATATACAGTGGAGAAAAGACAGCCTCTTCAGTAAGTGGTGCTGGGAAAACTGGACAGCTACATGTAAAAGAATGAAATTAGAACACTTCCTAACACCATACACAAAAATAAACTCAAAATGGATTAAAGACCTAAATGTAAGTCCAGACACTATCAAACCCTTAGAGGAAAACATAGGTAGAACACTCTATGACATAAACCGCAGCAAGATCCTTTTTGACCCACCTCCTAGAGAAATGGAAATAAAAACAAAAATAAACAAATGGGACCTCATGAAACTTAAAAGCTTTTGCACAGCAAAGGAAATCATAAACAAGACGAAAAGACAACCCTCAGAATGGGAGAAAATATTTGCAAACGAAGCAACTGACAAAGGATTCATCTCCAAACTTTACAAGCAGCTCATGCAGCTCAATATCAAAAAACAAACAACCCAATCCAAAAATGGGCAGAAGAACTAAACAGATATTTCTCCAGAGAAGATATACAGATTGCCAACAAACACATGAAAAGATGCTCAACAACACTAATCATTAGAGAAATGCAAATCAAAACTACAATGAGGTATCACCTCACACCAGTCAGAATGGCCATCATCAAAAAAATCTACAAACAATAAAGGCTGGAGAGGGTGTGGAGAAAAGGGAACCCTCCTGCACTGTTGGTGGGAATGTAAATTGATACAGCCACCATGGAGAACAGTATGGAGGTTCCTTAAAAAACTAAAAATAGAACTACCATATGACCCAGCAATCCCACTACTGGGCATATACCCTGAGAAAAACCATAATTCAAAGAGAGTCATGTAACACAGTGTTCATTGCAGCTCTATTTACAATAGCCAGGACATGGAAGCAACCTAAGTGTCCATCGACAGATGAATGGATAAAGAAGATGTGGCACATATATACAATGGAATATTACTCAGCCATAAAAAGAAATGAAATTGAGTTATTTGTGGTGAGGTGGATGGACCTAGAGTCTGTCATACAGAGTGAAGTAAGTCAGAAAGAGAAAAACAAATATTATATGCTAACACATATATATGGAATCTAAAAAAAAAAAAAATGGTTATGAAGAACCTAGGGGTAGGACAGGAATAAAGACAGACATAGAGAATGGACTTGAGGACATGGGGAGGGGGAAGAGTAAGCTGGGACGAAGTGAGAGAGTGGCATGGACATATACACACTACCAAATGTAAAATAGATAGCTAGTGGGAAGCAGCCGCCTAGCACAGGGAGATCAGCTCGGTGCTTTGTGACCACCTAGAGGGGTGGGATAGGGAGGATGGGAGGGAGATGCAAGAGGGAGGAGATATGGGGATATATGTATATGTATAGCTGATTCACTTTGTTATAAAGCAGAAACTAAGAGCAACAACAAAAAAGACATGTACATTTTCATCAAAAAAAAAAAAAAAAAAGAATTAGGTTCAAATTAGGCTGTGGGTTTGTACAGAGTCCCAGGGTGAAAGAAACGGGATCAAGGAGAAGATAATCAAGACAAAATCCAATTGTCCTCAAATTCCACCTGAATTCATTATCACAAGCAAAGTATATGGACTTTGGAATAAGGAGACCTGGGTTTGAACTCCAACTCTACCATTTAATAATTGGCTGTGCAGCATATGGTAGGTCATTACTTTGAGTCTCATTTCCCTCCTCTCTTAAGTGGAAATAATTACATCTACCTCCTAGTAATCTTTTTCATCCCCAAAACAGTAAGTGATCAGTCAACATTAGCTTCCTGCTCTCTTCTATATTCAACACTGTAATAGCGATTAGGTCACATACATTTCCTAACACTCTTACTCTATGGAAAATTGTTTAGTCTCAGATCCTTGATTTCCCCATCATTAAGGATATACATAAAGCAAATATCAAATAATACATTAGCATCTATGTGCCTGGTACTCAGCAAGTGCTCTAAGATGGTAGCTATCGTTACTCTGCAGTAAAGTCTCACAAGTGTTCATCTTCCTGAAGACTCCTTGAACCCCTGTATGCTCTGGTTAACATCTGTGTGCTCCTGCACCAAGTTCACTTCCCTGGATATCACTCCCTCAGAACATCTGAGCATTCCACTTATTCCCAGAGAGCCCCTTGGTTCCCAGTGAGAAGAAAGTCCAAACTCTCTCAAATAGATTCTGATTTTCCCCTATCCTGGGACTTGCCAGAATGAGAATTTTAAGTTTTAAATATCAAGGCTTATGTTCACTATGGTACCTAGGCCTTGGTGGACACCTAAATAAATCAATACCAACGCAGGAACAGGAACCTGGTATCTGGGGCTTTAGATGAGCAAACAGGGCTGTCCTTAGACCTTCTATATCCTTGCTGACCTTGCATAAAATGATCTCTGAAATGTTGCCTACTTCATTACTTGGGAATTTACCCTTTTTTCTATTTTGACCTTTGTTAACATGTCTGAGAGATGGTATAGAACTATACTTCATCTTTTTACAACTTTTGACCCAGAGCAGTCAAAGTCAGCCTCTCAAAGCCGTTGTGTGCACTATGCCGTGTGGTCAGCTCTACAAAGAGCTTCATCTCTCCTCCAGGTTTGTCCTCTTTCCACCCTTCACTGAAGCACTGAGTTGATTTAGCAAACACTCACAAATCCAGGCAATCTTTTGTCCCAGAAAAAAATTTCTGTGATCTGTCACATTTTTCTACTGCAGTGGTTTTTTGCTGCAATAGATAAGATGATAGAGTCTAAAAGGAACCCACAGTTAATTTCTTGTCTCCTCCATGAACTAATTCCCAGATAATCCTTCAACACTCCTGCCTTATCCTCTGCCCCAAGACATGAATAACATCTCATCCCTCTTTACATACAGTTTGAGGAGCATTTTATCCTCTTGCATTGTACTGTTCACCTATCTTCCCATGTAGACACCAATCATATGCTAAGCAGGGCTGGCTCATTTGTTTCCATAAACTGATAGAGCATAGGGCATGGCCCACTAAAGGTAAGCAATAAATGTTTGCTTAAAAAATGCACCTAAAACATATGTCTATTTGCATGCACAATGTAATATAGGGAAACCCTATAGAAAGAAAATATGAACAGAGATGGTTTATAAATTGATGTAATTATAACACTCATGAATCAAACGGATTGCTATCCAAACTGACGACAGACCGAGAAAGGGCGTCTTGGCCTTTGAGTAATGGAAGGTGGTGATGTCAACCAAAAAACTCAGTCCACAATAAAGGATCCTAAGGCCTATGAGAACTGGCATTGGAGTACCTTGCTTTCTTTCAGGCAGGCCAATTCAAATTAAACGCAGCTCTTACCTGGGGGTGAGATCCTCTGGCTTCATTCCCATGGAACCGTGAACCCTGGGTCATCCCTCAGAGGAATAGCTTCTTCTCTGAGGAGCTTGGGCAGTGACACAGTTGAGACTCACTTCTCAATGAGTAGCTCTTAGGACAAGTCCAGACCAGGAGATGCATGTGCAGCAACTAAGCAAAAGGGAAATGAGCTGAACTTCAGTAAAAGCGAGAAAGGGGAGCAAGAGAAACGCTTTCTGGCTTCACTGTAATACAGTCCTGTACACAGTATTGTAGTGAATGTTGAGGAAGACTGTATCTGACAAAAGCAGCTCACAGGTCATTCTCAAGAACAGGGATGTTCTGGATAATCAACAATTCCAAGAGCCAAGAGATAGTGGCTTGCCAGTCAGCCTTAGGTACCTGAAATATGTATTGTCTATAATGCCTCAAACTTGAAAACACTCAGTTTTCTGTAGGGAGAGAGACTGTGGGAGCTAAAAAACAATCTTAAGAGTTGATCTGGTTCAAACCTGTCATTTTACAGATGAAGTACCAAAGCCTAGCAGATTAATTCGTCCAAAGTCACTACTGGCTTAGTCTTAAAATTGTATTTATTTATTTACACTCCAACTTGTTTCAGAAAATATTTAAGACAGCTGAGCAAAAAATGCATTCAGTTCAACAAGAGGAAATAAATGTTAAATAAGATTAAAGAGCAATGAGCAGGTAAGAGTGAGGTCAGTACACCATAGAGCCCTATATTCTGCTGAGAAGTGGGCAACAAAATTGGTTCCAAGCTTTCTAATAGCCAATAATACAAAGAAAGAGCCTCAATCTGTTTCATAGTTTGGTGTCTGTAAATTAAGACCCGGTTGCTCAGAAAATTATTAATCCTGTACCAAGATCACGGGACAATTTCTCCCTTACATTCTCATAGGGAAAGCGCTGGGATTCACAGAAAGGCTGCAGTGTCAGATGGTTCTTTCTGATAATGTCTCCCCATGAAAAATGATAGCACCACACCAAAGAGTAGCTCAATAAAAGGGATTTTTTGGAGCACTTAAGAGGTTTCAGACACGTAGTTCAATACAGGGACAGTATCTAGAGAATGTAGAGGAATGGATAGACTATATATCCCTAAGGCAAGGCTCAGTAAATAACATTTTTCTCAAACATAATTCTGATGGATGTTGAGTGTTGATTTGTCAATACTTAACCCGTCCCATCTTCACCGTGTTCTCTCTCAACATGGGCCTTCCACTCATCCACTCCATGTTCAAACAAGATCCAGGAGCATTCCTTGATGTCTCCCACTCCCCTGCCACCATATCAGTCAACAGGTTTTATTCATTTTGCTTCCTAGATATCTCAGAATCAACCAGTTCCCTCCATCCTGAACTTCTACACCAACGTGTCATTGTTTCACCTACCACCGAATTTTCTGCTTCTAATCTTATGCCCTTGCAGTCATGGTCCCCACAGAGACCCTGTGACCTTTCCAAATACAACCTGATGGCATCACTCTCCTGCTTAAAACCTTTCAGGGTTCCCCTGGTGCCCTCAGAATAAAATGCCAAGTCCTTCTTAACATGGCAGACCAGGTCCTGCATTGTCTACTCCCTGACTGTCCCCAGCCTTTTTCACAACCACTCTCCTCCTCTCTCTCTTTACTGCAGGTGCACAGGTCTTTGGGCAGTTCCAGTAAGTACCTTATACTTTCCTCCATCAGAACCTCAAAGTCTCCAATTATTCACGTTCACAGTACTTTATTTGCATTTGTCATGTTATAACCAGTTATTTGGGTAATTACGCTGTTAAAAATCTCTCTACCCCATGGACTATATGCTTCATAAGGTAAAGAACTGCATCTTTCTAGCTTATTGTTGGTTTTCTTATCTAGCATAGCACCAGGCACAGTGCCTGGGACATCTTAAGCACTGAAATACATGAATAAAGAATGGGATAACTAAATGAATAAATAAAAAGTGAATATTAGAGTCTAGCTATTCTGTTTTCCTAAATAAATAGATGATTAGATAGAAATTTTATATGACATGGAGAGCCATGTATTGGCAGACATACTGTACTGGTCTCTTGTGTTTCACCCCATCTTCCAAGAAAGAGGCACTGACAGCTTTGTTCTGAAAAATCTCTGCAAGGATGTCTACATAGCAAGAAACCTTGGAAGACAGGTTTTTCTCCAAGGCAGAGGGCGTATTTGTTTACTGACCAGGGTAATAAACATAATGACTTCCTCTGGAGCAAAGGTTTGGCAACTTGCTAGCAGCCCTCTTATACAATTGAGGGTTTCCTAAATTCAGGGTTTCTCTGACAAGTCTACTGTGTGCACAGCATCTGCCTTCATTGCCCTTCATTGTCTCTAAGGGACTTAATGGGCCAAGGGAACCAATACAAACATGAAGCTCATGACACTTGCTGTGCCATGAGTAATCAAGTTCTTTGTCTCTGACCCAAAAGTCTCATGTCTTCTGCCAGAACCCATGAAACTATGGTGGGCTAATTTTTTAGCTTGCAAACAGCGCAAAATCTCAGGTTCTTCACAATTTTTGACACCACGTGCTTGAACAACTGGCAGAGCTCAGAGGAGGAGAGGTGGAGGCTGAGAACCTCTTGTGAAGATTGGGAAGGCTACGAAAGACACTGCTTCCGTTGGTTGTGAATTAGAGATACTGCTCAAAAGTTAATTTTGGGGTGACTCAAAAAAAGGACAATCTTGGTTCCCAATTTATAAATATCATGAAATACATTGTAAAAGTATTAACTAAAGTATAATTCTTGAAGCACTTGCAACAGAATTGTCTGTGTTTAAAATGATGACCCCTGCACCCTATTCCAAGTCTGTTCAATCAGAACTATACTCATAAAATAATTTTCTAGTTTGACAAAGTTTTCACTGACCCATTGATATTTTTTTCAAATACCCCCTAAAAACCATCTTCACTGAGACAAAAAAAAAAAAAAAAAGTACAGTATAACTGGCCTTGTATTAGAGTTGGGCCTAAATAAAAAGCATGTAATATCTATTCAATGCCAGGATCAGAACCTCTAAACTCTTAAGAAGAGTTATAGTTAGGCCCCCACCTTACTCTCATTCCATCCTCTCTGTAATAACCCCACCCATTTCTTTCAATTCTATATATCACCATTGTAAACATATTTTATAAATAGATGATTGATAAAGAGACAGCATATCCAAACATGAGACAAACACAATATACCACAAAAAATAAATCCAATATACTAAAACCTCTCCATTTGGAATAGGGCAAGAATGTAAGGCAAATTAAAAAATTATAAAGTTGAACAGAAAATGAATTGATAGCTTTCTCTTTAAACCTCTAGATGCAAAAAAAATGACATCTCCAGCAAGTTTAAAAGCTCAAAATTCAATCTTCTTTACTGCCACAGTAAGGTCTGCATTTTCTGTTTCTCTTTATTTCACAAATAAGCTCCAAAACTGGCAGTGTTCAATATGAAAGGTAGTGCTTGCTCAAAAGCCAAGAATGAAAGATCTAATTACTGATGGAAACTCACCTGTGAGCACAACCCAGCAAGAGCCACTAGCGGGGCTCATTTAGAGTCTCCTAACGGTTTTGAGTCAAAGAACTCCCTGAAGACTGAGCTGATTACATCAGGATTTCTGACTGCAATGGTCAAAGTAACATCCATAGGATATGACAGGAATTATGATGGATATCTAAAGCACTGCAAGGTGAAGAGTAAAATCACTTTTCTACCTGAGAGTTCTGTTCCATATAAAACTCAGTATAGATCAACAGTGAAAAGTTAATCTCTTCCCAGTGGAAGGAATGAAGACATACAACACACAACTCTGCCAGAGAAAAGAAAAAATATTTTCTGCATGAAGATTTTCTCCACAGTCTAATTGGAAATTTGTAAATGATACTAAATAATCTATCAGATTATTAAATATCCAGATTAACATGGGAAAACAATGATCACTCTTCACGATATATATAAATTGATTTGAAAAGAGTTTAACAATAAATGTCTTCCGGATATTAAAATATGTCTTCGAAAGTAACCTAAGTTTTGGTGCCATGATTAAAAATTTCAATTTAACTTAAAAAAACAATGGTTGTGGGAAATTATTATTTTCCTTATTTTTGAACCTATATTTATAGCACCAAGCCTAAAACTTAAAAAAAAAAAAATACACATTTAAAATGAACACTGGTTAAAGCCAAATAATTTATGAAGCATAATTCTCCACTTCTAAAATGTAGGCGGTTCATTGTGACTTCCTTCCAAAGAGGACGGTGTGGAAAAAGGGGGAAAAATTTGAGTGGGAAACCTGACAAACACTACCTCAGCCAAGTGATCGAGGTTTACATCACTAGCGACAAGTCATGATCTCTCGATATGATGAGAATGGCACATGGGCCTCCTCCCCAAAACATACAACCCCAGTCTAATGAATAAAACATCAGACAAACCCCAACTGAAGGACATCTACAAGACCCCTGGCCAGAATGCCCCAAAATTATCAGAGTCCTCAGAAACAAGGAAAATCTAGAGGTTGGTAAAAGGGTACAAACTTTCAGTTAGATGAAGTAAGGAGATGAATAAGCTCTGAGCATCTAGTGGATAACATGGTGACTGTAGTTGATAATACTGAAATGTATAATTGAAATTTGCTAAAAGACTAGAACTTAAGTGTTTTCACCAAAAAAGACAAAGAAAGAAGTCTTTCTCACCCTGTGTATGAAAAATGAAAGTAAAATGAGAGTTATATAGTCTAGCGGATAGCAATTCATATCATACAGTGTTCACAAAATAATCATTAGAGGTGCTCCGATTTGCATGTGAAAAAGGAAATTAAACTATAGTCCTGAAAGGCCAAAAAAAACAAAACAAAACAGAAAAAAAAAAAAAGTCTGAGAAACTTGTCATAACCAAAATGAGCCTAATGAGACATGACGGCTGAATGTAATGTGATATCTTGGATGGGATCCTGGAACAGAAAAATAACATTAGGTGAATACCAAGGAAACCTGAATAAAGTGTGAGCTTTAGTTAACAGTAATGTATCAATATTTGTTCATTAATTTTGACAAAAGTGCCATACTGTAAGATGTCAATAAGAGGCAAAACTGGGAGTAAGGTATGTGGGAACTCTGTACTACCTTTGCAATTTTCCTGTAAATCTAAATCTATTCTAAAATACACATTTTTAGAATTATTTTACTGAGTCAAACTTTTCTGAAACACAAGGCTACAAATATCTGAAGCCAGACTTGATGCTAAGTCAGTAGTGATATGGCTATATCCATGCAAGCTAATTATAAAGTACTCATGTTCCCACAGAGCTAGACAGCATCTAAAAGCAAGACAAAAGATTATAGATTAACAACCAATGAAGAAGAATGCACCTATATATACAAAATCTTCCATGTCACATCTGACTAGCATCTTCTACGTTTTAATTTTTCTAGCAAAAATATGTTCTCAAAATGGAAGCCACTGTTTTACTGTTCCTGGTAAATACAAAGCACTGACCTCAGTTGACAGCAAAAATAAAGTATGCAGGGCTAATAAGGTATGAATTAGGAATAAAAGGTTACCCTTCTCTTTCAAAAAAACTGCTTCTATACGGGGTGCCTAAAAATCCTTTTCCCAGGGTATAAAGGATCTCATAACTAAAGAGATTTAATTGCAAATTGTTTCTCATTCATAGCAAACCTAAATTTCTACTCAAGCCTAAATGACCGGCAAGGGTTGTTTTGCTTCCACGACTTGGCAGTAGCCTTTCGTGAAGACATAGATTGAGATGAGAAAAAGAAAATAAAGGAGGAAAGGACTGTACTATTCATACTGTAACTCAGCAGCTCAGCTATGTTTGTATTTATATATATTTCATATACACTGAAGTGATGTTATAATTGGTATTTAGGTTGCCAATAAATCTCATGAGTTAAATGAAGTCTCATGAGATATACTGAGAAGCTAAATACCAATTAAAACATCACTTCAGTACAAAAATATGTACTGATTTTCAAACACTGCATTATAAGCAACTGACTTTGGAATCCAGACCACGTGTAAAATGTTGCCTACTGATATACATTCATACCAGGAATTTTACATGTTGCATCCACTTATAATATTTGAGTAATGCTATACCTATCCTCATCTTCACAGAAGCTCTATTAAAGTACCAACACTATCTGTCCTAAGGAAAAAATTAAGATAAACTAACCTCTGGTTGCAGAGTTGCCCCATAATAGTATTTATAATAGGGAAGGACTCATTTCTAACAAAAAGGAGGGACTGCTTAAATGACCATTTACATCTGTGTGTTGGTATACTACACAATCATTAGAATCACCATAGAAAAACGTTTGATGTCAGGGGAAAACGTTTATGACATTGTGAATGGGGGTCAATTGCCTATCTGTTCTCAGATCACTCCCCATCATTCTCAGCTCTGTTCCATCTCACAGAGAACTGTATTTCCTTGCCCCGTGGCATCCAGTATTTCCAGACAATGAAAGGCACAGGTAGAACGAGTCTGAGTATAGCCTACAAATGTCAGTAGTGCACTCAGATCACCTGGGGTTCCTTGTTCATGGTTTCTGTGTGCACCTCACCCAACTCCCACTAGCTTCCATGTGACTTCATATCAAGGGAACCCCTGCAGTTGTTTTCTGGAAAACTGTTTAAGCTCTTGGAGCCCACTTTGCCTCTAGAGCAAAGAGCTGGAAATGCCTGGGAATTTACTTGTTGGGGCAGGGGGAGGGGGTCACCCTTCACCAATGACCGAGATGGCTGGGGGTAAGAACACCCAGCTCCTTTGCTTCAGGAGAACTCTTCAGGAGGCACAGCTTACACTCCAGATGTTTCCTCCAGGATCCAGCTATGGTCACCCTCTGAGGAACTTTGCCTGGCTTTCACCCCTCTCTCTCATCCTGCCTCTCCCACCCTCCTATGGTGCTCCCCCAGGAGCACTCCTGCAATCATTTTTTATACACAAATCCCTGCCCCAGGAGGACTCAATCTAAGATCATAGAAGGGAAGAAGCCAGGGTATTTCTTCCCCTCTCCCCTTGGCTCCAGGGTTGTCCCCAGCAGCGGCTGCTCTCCTCCATGGCTCCAGCTCCTGTTGGTTGAACCCCACTGAGGTTGTCCAATGCAAGCACACTCAAGTCCCCAATGCTAAGGTTAGGGCATTGTTCAAAAGAGCTGGGCTGTGAGATCTGGGATGGGGATATTTGGGTGTCTCAGATAAAACTGAGAAATCTTGAACCTCCCTAACCTCTTGGGCTTCCATTACCATTACCATTTCAGAGTAAAAAGGGACTGAAGTTTCAGAAATGAGCTTGTACCCATGTTATTCTCTCATCTTATGCAGCCCGTGACTGAGAAGCAGCAGGCCTAATGGAATAGGAGAATGGTTTACTAAGACTCGCTGAGGTTGGTGTAATATGTTTTAAACCAGAGACAGATACAAGGGGCTATTTCTCCCATTGCCAGTTACACATAGACTTGATATTAAAAGATGGGGTGGTAGAAGTGGCCTTTTTCACCATTACACATCACGTTCCATCATTACAACCTTGCATTATGATGGTTTATAGATCTTAATTCCCAAGGGAAGAAGGTTTCCAATAAAAGGTACACAATCATCCCATTAAATTATAAGTTAAAACTGCCATCTGGCCATTTTGGACTCCTCATGCCATTGATTTAACAGGCAGAGGAGGAGTTACTGTACTAGCTGTGATGATTTATTCAATCTGCCAAAGGGAAATTGCACTGCTGTTACACAACAGGGGCAGAGAAGTCTGTACCAGAACCCAGAAGATGCACCAGGACACCGGGCAGTACTTCCACGTCCAGCAGTGAAAGTCAGTGGAAGATTACGACCCAATCAAGGCAAGACCACTAAAGACTCCCATGATTCAGGAAGAAAGATTCCAATCAGTCCACCAAAAAAAGAACCCAGATAGGGTGTGCCCACGTGTAGGAGAACATGGGATGGATAGCGGAAGAAGAAAATGATCAACATCAACTATGGCCTCATGATCAGTTACAGAAATGAGGGCTGTAGCAGCTATGCACGTTTTCATTATACACATGCTTATATATATTAACAAAATACCTATTTTTACCTTTTGCTTCCTTTCCTATTCTGATTGAGGAGCATTGGTGAGCCATAATTTTGTGACTTAATTCTCAGATAACCTGACCACAAATAGGAGTATCCAAAATTAACGGAGGGGGCCTCTCACTTGCTCTGCCATTCAATATACTGACTTTTGGTCCAGGCTGCGTCCAGGTGAGGGATGAAAGAAGGAAGTGTAGAAGGACAGAGGGAAACCCCTCGCAGGCCGTCAGGGCTTTATGACCAGCAGCAGCTGTCTGCAGCTGGGGGAGAGGGAGGGAGCTCAGAAAGCCCCACAAGGTGCAGGTGTCTGGGGCCATGAGAAGGCTGGGGGTGGGGTAGGAGGAGGGAGGACACAACTCCCAGGCACTCCAGGTCCTCAGGGAGCAGGAAGCAGCAGCCATCAAAGACGAGGAGGAGCAGGAGAGTTGAGGGAGACATTCCCTGAGACAGACACAGGGTAAACCCCCGGAGAGGAATGGCAGGGCAGGTCTGAGTACTCAATTTTTACTTAAAGCTCCCACTCTCTTTGAGAAGCAAATCATCATCTAGGAGATGGACCAGGAACATACTCCTTTATCAGTCACTGTGAGATCTTGAATCTCTTCCAGTGATCAAATCTTTGTCACTGGGTTCATCTCATGGTGCCCAGGGTCCCTCTTCTCAGAAGGGGTTCTCTCATGGGAGGTGTATCAGGTACTCCAAGATACCTACCCATGTCTAATCCCATCCCCTTTTACTTTCCTAATAGAATTCCGATTTCGTGCAAGTGATCTGCCCTCCTCTGGGCATCATGTGCTCTAAGGAAGCCTAGACCCACCAGTAGCCCCAGGGGACAAACACTGACAGGCCTAAACCAATCATGGAGGTCCCAGTCCCCTTGCCAGTGACTGGTTTAGCCATAGGCACGTGAGGCACTTGTGTCCTGTGAAACATGAGATGTCTGCTATCAGCTTCCTGGCAAAGGTTTCTTCACTCTTAAGAAGACACACCTGGAGCTTCCCTGGTGGCGCAGTGGTTGAGAATCTGCCTGCCAATGCAGGGGACACGGGTTCGAGCCCTGGTCTGGGAAGATCCCACATGCCGCGGAGCGACTAGGCCCGTGAGCCACAATTACTGAGCCTGCGCGTCTGGAGCCTGTGCTCTCAACAAGAGAGGCCGCGATAGTGAGAGGTCCGCGCACCGCGATGAAGAGTGGCCCCCGCTTGCTGCAACTAGAGAAAGCCCTCGCACAGAAACGAAGACCCAACACAGCCAAAAATAAATAAATTTAAAAAAAAAAAAAAGAAGACACACCTGAGGAGAGGTGGTCTCTTCAAGTGTGGACATATCTGGCGATGACCCCTGGAACTGTTGCAGCCCTCTTACAATTAGGAGGGGAGCATGTCTGAGGGCAAATCCAAAAGGCTAAGGATGGCAGAGCAGAAAGACAGAACATGGAGTCTTAATGATGTAATTTATCCATTAAATTAGCCATTGCTGGCCCTGCCCTATCCTTGGTTTGTAAGATGCTAAATATCCTTGTTTCAGTGGATTACATTTGGAGTTTTCTGTTGCCTGTAGCCAAAAGCATCCTAATTGATATAGGAAGTATCTCACACTTTCTCCTGATGGTTGGCATTTTACTGGAGTTTTTAATGCTAGTTATTCTAACAAATGACCCTCAGATCTCAGTGGTTTAACACAAAAGTGCATTGCTGTTTCATGATCAGATGTTTGGCAGATGACCTTTTCTGTGTGGTTCAGGGATTCTTGCTTCTCCTGTTTTATGGTCCTAGTATCCGTTGGTGTTGCCTTGAAGTTATCTGTTGGATCCTCTGCATTTAACTCACTGAGAAAATACGGAAGTTAACAGAAGATGTTTAGGAGCCAGATCTGCCCAGGTGGTTGGATCAGCCCCACGTTTTCTAGGCATGTCCAGTGTATTTGTCAGGTTTGCCTTTTCTACACATAACAGAAACCCAAGAACACTAGCATTAGCAAACTGAGTTCATATTTTCCACCAAAAAAAATCCAAAAAATGGCAACTTAGCACTAATACAACTATACCAAGATGCCACCAAGGTCCTAGGATCCTTCAGTCTTTTCACTCTACCATCCTTAGCACGCATCTTTCTTCTTCATGCTTCCAAAATGGTGTTACACTTCAAGGGATTAGAGTATTACACTAAGTTCCAGACAGGGAGGAGGAGAAAGGAGAAAGGGCTAAAGGCATGTGCCACTTGTCTGCCTCTTCTTTACGGAAAAAGTTTTCCTGGAAACCTTACCCAGTAGACTTCCACTTACTTTTCATTGGCCAGAACTACATTTTTCTAGCAAGGGAGTTTGTGTAACAAGTATCTATCTAACTAGTACATTGCCATACTGAACAAAAGTGGGCTTCTATAACTAAGGAAGAAGGCAGGATGGGTTCAGAGTAGGCAACTTTGAGCATGTGCCTCACCCAGACATGCCAGTCATCCAGAGCTTTAGCTGAGATCTCTAGGACACTGATTTGATTTTTTTTCTCCACCACCTTTAAAGGCCTGTAACTCTACAGTCCAAGCAATGAAAATAAACACCCTCGTCTTCTTTAATGTCCACGTGTTGAAGGAACTAAAGATTTCAGATTTGCTACCTCTCATAAGATATAAGATTCATTTCCTGTTTGAGTCAGACAGGAGTTTGATCAGAGATAGAGTAACATAGGGTGGGGTCCCAGAGTCATTTATTTTCAGCCCAGACACTTTCTGCTATACTCTATTCACAGTTTCCTGATCTAGGAATGAGATTTGATGGACTGTGTCTATAACTCTGGTTAGCAAGAACAGGAAATGACAGTTCTGATCTCCCTGAGAACTCACAGAAAATTGAGGAGAGGCCTCTGGGGTACGCACGTAAAGGCACCACTTAAGATGCAACTTTGAAGTGGGAGAGGGGCTGAGAGCACTACTTTGCATCTGCTCATATGTTTGTTTCACTCACCTACACATTTTTAAAAATATTTTCCATTATGTGTAAAATCGATATTAGGTAATTTGAAAATACCAAAATATATTAGGCACAAACCCACCTTCAAAGATTTTATAAAATAGAGCGCATATATGTACCAGAATAACCACAATACAAATTAAATTGTGATAAGCACGATTGTATACTAAGAAGTACAAAGGATTGAAAAAAAAAAAATCACTTCCTCTGTGGGTGTTCAGAAAGGTGATTATGCATGCATCTGGGTCCTAAGCATGGGTAGAATTTTGGTAGATGGCTACAGGGAAGAGGAAGCTCAAGTGGAGGAAAAACATAAGTACGTAAGCCAAGTCTCCCAAAAAAGTGAGGAACTCTAGGTTTAGAAAATCTAGAAGATACCTAGAAAATAAAGTTGTCAACATAGGTTGAGACCAAGTTATGAGACCATAGAAGCCTACATCTTACATGATTTGTATACATCCAACTGACCTGGGTTGTAAAACTGGCAAGAAGTTTTGGTTTCCTGTTTTTGTTTTGTGAAAGTTACACTTCTAAGGGGCAGAGAAAAAATTTAGAATTATAAGTTTTCTAAAGTGAATGTTCTAAGAAAAGGGAGGTCAGGGCCTGGAGTCAGGAAGAAGCCTGCCTCAAGTTTAGCCAAGTTGAAGGGAACATTAAGGCTCTCTTGGTCCTATCTGAAAAAATAAACTGGGGTCTATGGGTCACAGGGAACCATAACACTGAGCTACAACATAGTTACAAACTTCTGTATCTTTTTAATATTCATATTTAGGGAGTTGAACATTTTAAATTAAATATAACAGATTTTTGTAACAATAGCTTTATACTTAAACTTGAAGTGTATCTCTGTTCTCAGAATTCATTAAATCAACGCACGTTCCTAAATGCATGCCAACCCGCCTGCAATACTGGGGGTACAAAGACAGCACCAAAAGCAGAATCACTCTTCATTTCACCTGTTCCTAAAAACCTTAAGAACTGTGTGTTTACTTGGCATTGATACCAGCATGGCTGTATCTTGCTGTCACTCATCTCTAAGAAATTAATGACATTAGTATAACCAGTGCTACCCTCCTACCAGTATAATCCCAAGTTGCTAATGTGAAGGTGGGAAATTGAAGACTATTTTCATAATTGCTAACTACTCTGATGCAAACATAGAATGAGCTGCTTTCTTCAAGTGTCAATGAAAATATCATCTCAAACATATCATTTGAATGATTCATAAGGCACACTGAAAGTCTGCCCTTGCTCAAAGGCAAAGAAAAAAAAAAACTTTATAAAGGAAGAGTTAAATAGGTAGAAATGGGGATAAAAATAGGTTCGCAAACAAAATATTGGGTGGCAGGAGGTTATGGTAAGAGACACTTCCTCCTAAATAACAATTTTTCTTCAGGATCACTTGATTCTTTCAGAATACATCTGAAATTTTCCACTTATTTTCTGCTTCTTCCAACAGCATGGATGAAAGGCACGGTAAGATTTAGTGTAGACAGCATTTCCAAGATATATTTATGTAAATGTCACCTGAAGAAAAATCCTGTATTCCCAGAGCAAGAAAATTAGCCCCCAACCTTACTGAATATTTAACCTATATTTACCTTTCAAGATTAGGTATTGGAAGAACATAACACATTTAATTCCACAGAAGTATTTTTAATGACATTTAAATCATTCCTTATTCCTCCTATACCTATTAACAATTTCTCAGATAACTTTATGAATGAATCTGATGATTCTCAGAGATTATTTATAAGGAATTTTCGAAGCCATGCACCAGGAAGACAAAAGAAGTACTGCATTGCTTTTTGGAGGGATTTTCTAAATGAACGGAGAAGAGTCAAAAACTTGAATTTCAGTGTTTTACGAAAAGAAAATAACCTATTAAGGCAAATTATTTAGGAATTAGAAATTAAGTTCAAAATAACTACAGGTTTGCCTCAGAATGGGAGAAGATATTTGCAAACAAAGCAACTGACAAAGGATTAATCTCCAAAATATACAAGCAGCTCATGCAGTTCAATATCAAAAAAACAAACAACCCAATCCAAAAATGGGCAGAAGATCTAAATAGACATTTCTCCAAAGAAGATATACAGATTGCCAACAAACACATGAAAGGATGCTCAACATCACTAATCATTAGAGAAACGCAAATCAAAACTACAATGAGGTATCACCTCACACCAGTGAGAATGGCCATCACCAAAAAATCTACAAACAATAAATGCTGGAGAGGGTGTGGAGAATAAGGGAACCCTCTTGCACTGTTGGTGGGAATGTAAATTGATACAGCCACTATGGAGAACAGTATGGAGGTTCCTTAAAAAACTAAAAATAGAACTACCATACAACCCAGCAATCCCACTACTGGGCATATACCCTGAGAAAACCATAATTCAAAAAGAGTCATGTACCACAATGTTCACTGCAGCTCTATTTACAATAGCCAGGACATGGAAGCAACCTAATTGTCCATCAACAGATGAACGGATAAAGAAGATGTGGCACATATATACAACGGAATATTACTCAGCCATAAAAAGAAACGAAATTGAGTTATTTGTAGTGAGGTGGATGGACCTAGAGTCTGTCATACAGAATGAAGTAAGCCAGAAAGAGAAAAACAAATACCGTATGCTAACACATATATATGGAATCTAAAAAAAAAAAAAAAAGGTTCTGAAGAACCTAGGGATAGGACAGGAATAAAGACGCAGACATAGAAAATGGACTTAAGGACACGGGGAGGGGGAAGAGTAAGCTGGGACTAAGTGAGAGAGTAGCACTGACATATCTACACTACCAAATGTAAAATAGCTAGCGGGAAGCAGCTGCATGGCATGGGGAGATCAGCTCGGTGCTTTATGACCACCTAGAGGGGTGGGATAGGGAGGGTGGGAGGGAGACACAAGAGGGAGAGGATATGGGAATATATGTATACATATAGCTGATTCACATTGTTATACAGCAGAAACTAACACAACACTGTTAAGCAATTATACTCCAATAAAGATGTTAAAAAAAGAAATAAATAACTGCAGGTTTGGTTTGATTTAGTGTCAGCCATCTAAAAGATAGATGGAGCCAGGTATCAGATGGAAGCCATGTGCTTCTTTGCTTTTCTCTCAAAAATAAGAAATAGCAACAAAAAAAAAAGAATAAGCAGAAGACCAAAACAAAGTGAAAGTGAGAAGTTAAAGAGGTGAGTGCCTAAGTTGGCTTTGCAAAAGGGTTTCTGCTGGACCTGAAGCCCTCGTGTTTCTGCTTTGAAGTCTGCGTAAGTTTTAAGGGATAAGGCAAAGCAAGTGTAAGGTAAGGAACCTTATAAGAGATTCTCCTCCGTAAACCTGAAATTACAATGGGTTTTACCCCCAATGTAAGGGGGAAAAAAGAGATACCTCAGGCATAAAAATACAAGTATCAGTCTTGGCACTGGAAAACAGGGATAGGGTTTCCCTGAGAACTTGTAACCACAATCCAGATTTCATAGATGTTAGCAAGCCAAATGATGCAACCTGTGTGATCCACAAAAACTCAGCTGAGAATTCACAGTGATTCTGCATTGACACTTACCTAAATGTAACTAGCAGACACAAGCACAAACTATCTCTGGAGACCTAAAAAATATTCCCGTAGATAAAATCAATATTAGCTGCTCAAGTCAAAAATTAAAAAACATACAAGGAAACAACACTGTAGGCAAAACTTTAAAAATAACAAATGTTAGATGGTCACCTAATCTATGACAATGGAGGCAAGAATATACAATGGAGAAAAGACAGCCTCTTCAATAAGTGGTGCTGGGAAAACTAAACAGCTGCATGTAAAAGAATGAAATTAGAACATTACCTAACACCATACACAAAAATAAACTCAGAATGGATTAAAGACCTAAATTAAGGCTGGATACTATAAAACTCTTAGAGGAAAACAGGCAGAACACTCTTTCACATAAATTGCAGCAAGATCTTTTTCAATCCACCTCCTAGAGTAATGAAAATAAAAAATAATCAAATGGGACCTAATTAAACTTAAAAGCTTTTACATAGCAAAGGAAACCATAAACAAAAAGACAACCCTCAGAATGGGAGAAAATATTTGCAAATGAAGCAACTGACAAGGGATTAATCTCCAAAATATACAAACAGCTTATACAACTCAATATAAAAAAAGAAAAAAATCAGAAAATGCACATAAGACCTGAATAGACATTTCCCCAGAGAAGACATAGAGATGGCTAACAAGCACATGAAAATATGCTCAACTTTCAGAGAAATGCAAATCAAACCTCAATGAGGCATCACCACACACTGGTCAGAATGGCCATCATTAAAAAGTCTACAAGCAATATATGCTGGAGAGGGTGTAGAGCAAAGTGAACTCTCCTACACTGTTGGTGAGAATGTAAATTGGTACAGCCACTATGGAGAACAGTATGGAGGTTCCTTTAAAAAACTAAAACTAGAGTTACCATATGATCCAGCAATCCCACTCCTGGACATATATCTGGAGAAAACCATAATTCAAAAAGATACATGCACCCCAATGTTCATTGCAGCACTATTTACAATAGCCAGGACATGGAACAACCTAAATGTTCATCAACAGAGGAATGGATAAAGAAGATGTGGTACATATATACAATGGAATATTACTCAGCCATAAAAAAGAATAAAATAATGCCATCTGCAGCAACATGGATGGACCTAGAGATTGTCATACTGAGTGAAGTAAGACAAATAGTATAAGATATCACTTATATGTGGAATCTAAAAAAAGGGTACAAATGAACTTATCTATAAAATAGAAATAAAGTTACAGATGTAAAAAACAAACTTATGGTTATCGGGGGGAAAGGGGAGGAAGGATAAATTGGGAGATTGGGATTGACATATACACACTACTATGTGTAAAATAGATAACTGATAAGGACCTACTGTATAACACAGGGAACTCTACTCAATACTCTGTAATTGCCTATATGGGAAAAGAATCTAAAAAAAGAGTGGATACATGTATATGTATAACTGATTCACTTTGCTGTACACCTGAATCTGACACAATATTGTAAATCAACTGTACTCCAACAAAAATTAAAAAAAAAAAAAAAAACCAGCAGCAACAACAAGAGCAAATGTTAGGATCAGACCTGCAAAGAATTTGGGGTTTTGAAATTATCAGAATAGTACTATTCTACACAGAATATTAAATAACTATTACAATATGTGTACAGAAATAAAGGGGAAGTTGAAAATATGAGCCAGGAAATTATAAGGAATGGCAAAATACATATGAAAATAACAGAATTTCTAGAAATGAAAATATAATTAAAATGTGACACTCAAGGGATGGTATCAGCCTACTAGACACTGCCAGAGAGAAATAATGAACTGAAAGATGAATCCAAACAAATTATTCAGAACATGGCATGAAAGACAAAGATGTGAATATTATTTGTAAAAAGAGATTAAGGAAATGGAAAAAAGATTGAAAAATATAGTATGCATCTAATGGAAGTTCCAGAAAAATAAAATAGAATAGGAAGAATTTAGAAGAATATTAAAACAGATAATGGATGAGAATTTTCTAGAATTTTTTAAAGTCTCCCAACATTAGATCCAGAAAGTACAATACCAAGCATGCTAAAGAAAAAAATGTATGTAAATATTTTTATATTTATAAATATATTAAGTATATTACATACAAATCTACACAATTAGATACATCACTGTGGAAAACTACAGGACACCAGTGATCAGGAGGTCTTAAATTCAGCTAAGGAGATAAAATAGATCACCTTGACGGTAAACAGCTACAACTAAAAGCTAGAAACCAGCTATGTTCGATGTGCTAGGAAAAAAAAAACAAACAAGCAAAAATCTACAGTTCTAGAATTCTTTAACCAGTGATGAAACGTTCCAATATTGAAGGCAAAATAGGTACATTTCAAGAAGAATAAAAACGGAATTTGCTTCTGCAAACCTGCACTAAATTCTAAAGGATTTCTAGACAGATGTAAAATTATCCCAAATAAAAAGGGATAAGATGCTAGAAGTAATGAAGAGCAAAGACAGTGTTAAATATGGACACATATCTAGATGAACATGGTATAAAGCACTAATTACAAAGCCTTTTAGGATTCTCTTAATATAGAATTTAAATATACAATAAAGTAGCATATAAATGAGAGGGGGATAAATTGAGTTACAATGTTGTATGGACCTTGTATTGTTCTGCAGGAGGGTTAAGGTTTTGATTAACAGAATTTTATAAATCAGGAAATCATGTTGAAATCTGTATGGAAATCAGTAAAAGAAACAGACTGTAGAAATTCTAAGCTAGTGAAGAAGGAAAGTAAGGTCATAAGAGACATAATCAACCCCCAAAAGAAGGAAGTAAAGAAGAGCACATAGCCCAGGAAACATATTTAGGGGGAAATGTATAAATATATAAATACATGTAAAAGTTAAGGATGTATAATATATTAAAATATAGAAACAAAAACAAAGAACAAATTGAACAACAGTACAAAATGTTGGATTTAATCCAAATATGTCAATCATTACATTCAATGTCAGTAGACTAAATTCTGCAGTTAAGACAAAAGTTATAAAAATGGGCATTAAAAACACAGTATACATGTGTGTATCTGTATATGTATAGTCTAAAATATGAACATACAGAAAAATTCAAACAGTAGCAAAAGATAAGTACTAACAAAGTTGGTGAGGCAATATCACGCAAAATGAACAAAGAAAAAATTTAAATTACAAAAGATAAAGGTGGTGACAAAAGTTTTAAATCACCAGGATTTACAGTAATCCTATGTTTGCATGCACCTAATAAAATTATTTCAAAATATATAAAGCAAAAATTGCCAATACTACAAGAAGAAATAGAAAACTCCACCATAACAATGGGACTTTTTTAAACACCTTTCTTGTTGATCGGTAGAGAAAACAAGAATGGCCCCAAAACAAAACAAAAGAAGATGCTCAAGCTGATTGGTATTGGGTTGGGGGGGGATACCAGATAAAGCTATAGTAAGATACAATTTCACACCCACCTGTTTAGCAGAAATTTAAAAATCAAACAACAGGACATGGCGCAAAAGGAACTCTCATCTACTTGCAATTGCTTAGAAAAATGTGGTGTGTGCATCCTTTTAATCCAATAATTACACTCCTGGAAAAAAGACCTTAAAGAAACGTTTGCACATGTGTATCAGAAGATTAGTTCATAATATGTATTTCAGCATTTTTCAAAATCCCAAAAGTAGAAGCAGTAGAAAGGATAAACCGTGGTATAAACAAAGAAAAATTATAAAGCAACGAAAACAAATGAAACAATGGAAACACAGCAACAACCAGACAATGAGAGGGTCTCAAAAACTAAACACTGAGTAAGAGATGCAAATCATAGAAGAGAACATGGATTATGATTCCATTGAAAGTTTAAAGCAGGTGAAACTAAAGAATATGTGTGTGGAGTGTGATTGTGTGTGTTTGTGTGTGTTTACACGTGCGTGTATTGCAATCCTCTACCAGGATTGCACTGGGCCCACTAACTGTGTCAACTAGCATAACCCAGGACAATCAGAGCATCTGATAGTGACAGACAAGATACCAGACAAGGGCTGACAGAACCCAAGCCCCAGGACATTGGTCCATGCTCCACAATTGCCCCAAGTAATATAGGCAGCAATGAAATCTGAATTTGAAATTCAAAGAAGGAGTCAAAACTCTGAAATAGTTCACAAGACGTGGCCTGAGAAACAAAAGCTGTAAGGTGTTGGAAAGCCCCGGGAACTCATCACAGTCTCTCCCTCAAATCCTCCAATTATTCTTCAGAATTAAATACCAATTCCTTAACATTCTGAACTCAATCCACTGTGGCTAAACAAAACGGGCCACTTTTGCTCTCCAACTCCACACTTTCTCCATCCCTTGTTTTTGTGACATTTGTCACCCCTCTAAAATTCTTTTTGCTGCATCTCATAGTGTCAAAATCCCACTGATCATTCAAGGTGATCACACAAATTAAATGTTGCTCTATGAAACTTTCCCTCATTCTCCTGGTTAAAAGTAACCTCTGAACTTGCAAGACAGTAAGAACCTTTATAGTAATACGTAGCATTCTCTCCTGTATTACAGCTTAACGGAAGACTGGGGTAGAGAGCCTGCTCTCCCGGGGAGACAGATGTCCTATCATTCTATTTCCATGCACACCTGCTACGCCTCCTGGCAGATGTGGCAAACTAGACTTTAGTAATGATAGATGCAGGGATTGATGTTCCTGAACAAAGAGGAGTAATAAAGATTGGCCCACTCTATCCTCGCTCCTTGGAAAGTGCCTGGGTGGGAAGAATATAAATTCTGAAAGTTAAAGTTATGGGTTGCAAAACTCTAAGACCCAGTGAGCCAGCTATCCCAGCCTTCTCATTTAATTGAAAACTGAATACGCCAGCCTATCAGCACATGACTTTAAAGAAAGATATGGAAATGCTAATGGTCTTCTCAACATCAGAGAGGAGCAGAGCAGTGATGTCGGTAACAGAAAATTACATGAAACTGTCCACAAAGGCATGAAATATGGATTGAGGTCACCAAGGGGCAGTGAGTGATGGTGCTTTTCTCAGGAAAGGCAAACAGACTTCAACACCCAGTTCTATGAACAGTTCTCAGATGTTTAGTCAAATTAGGCTAATACATGCAGGAAAGGTGGGCTTCTTTTGAAATTCTGAATATGCTAGTTAGACGTGAAGCTGCAAAAGAATGAAGACTGAAAAGAAGTGGCCATTATCTAACGTTTCTCCATCTCCTTTACGTACAGAGCCAATGGTCTTATTATGAAAGCTACACAGGCTCAACTGTCAAGAATGAAATGGCGTTGCCAGATCTTAACCCAAGAATTACTATATTGTTTTGAAACACCAATTGTATTTCATCAGAGAGACTGTTCAGAGAGAGTGAGTGTGACATGCTGTGCTTAATTTGTAACTGTTAATCTGATCCCATTCTTTCTGCAGTAACCAAAAAGTTGCCTAAAACCTCTACAATCTAGCTCTCTCAAGTTAGGCCTGCTCCATGAATGGCAAGAGTCTCATGGGAGCAGGAGCATTTAGGGGACGGATACCAGCCTGTAGAGCACAGATGTAATACAAGACATGAACTTGGCATTTTGCTTTATTCTACCTGGCACCAACCCTGTGCACTCTCTCCAAACAATAAAAGTTGAGTGCGTTCGTCTCACTCCTGATCAGCGTCATCAGTCAAACCTACATTAGCTCACAGAGTTGACATATTAAATAACATTACAGCTGCCAGATTATTAGGACTAATCATTGCCACGTCCCAGGTGATCCAAGCCCTGCTTGGGTGTTGGCTGCAACACATCTATCGGTTGCAACTAAATTCTCTTTGGGAAATCTCATGCTGTAATGTAGGTGTGTAGAAGATTCAGTGCATCATTACTTTTAATGAAACTGATTTCAGATATGAAATTGCCCTAAGAACTATAATCAAATATGTTGCTTTCATTTATGTCATTCACCTGCTTCAAAACCAGCTCAAAAATAAGACTCCACATTTTTTTAAGATTTTAAAAATATTTTTTAATTGAGATTATTATTTGACATCTGTTTCTCATTCCACATCATCTTCAGCCAAGCTCTGAGCACTTACAATTCTCTGACTAATTGTTGGGAGCTTAGTCAGAAGCATCTGGAACACTGGTGGTGGAAGAGTTTGCTGCAACACTTGCAGTAACTGCTGTGGCTGTCCGTCCACACACAGCAGTTGCATTTGTCTGATGGTCCACACGCTTCTCATATTCACCTTGAGCTAGTAACTCCTCACCAAGCTGTATTTCTTTTTATTTAT
The DNA here is from genome assembly GCF_028023285.1 of Balaenoptera ricei. Taxonomy (NCBI): domain Eukaryota; kingdom Metazoa; phylum Chordata; class Mammalia; order Artiodactyla; family Balaenopteridae; genus Balaenoptera; species Balaenoptera ricei. Next base: position 115,434,735 of record NC_082640.1, on the reverse strand, counting down.
TTATTTATTTATTTATTTATTTATTTATTTATTTATTTATTTTTGCGGCAAGCAGGGGCTACTCTTCATTGTGGTGCACGGGCTTCTAACTGCGGTGGCTTCCCTTGTTGCGGAGCATGGGCTCTAAGTGCACAGGCTTCAGTAGTTGTGGTGCACAGGCTCAGTAGTTGTGGGTCGCAGGCTCTAGAGCACTGGCTCAGTAGTTGTGGTGCGGTGCACGGGCTTAGTTGCTCCGCGGCATGTGGGATCTTCCCGGACCAGGGCTCGAACCCGTGTCCCCTGCATTGGCAGGCGGATTCTTAACCACTGCGCCACCAGGGAAGCCCCAAGCTGTATTTCTTCAAGGAAGAATTTCTGAACAGCTTCAGCATCTTTAAGGTCAGGTAATTAATTTATTTACACGTCACATAACATTTTTTATAAAGCAGATAAACCTATGTAATCATTAAAAATAATCATGAACACAGGATCTTGGAAAGTCCAACTCTCTCCTTGGCAAGCTTGTTTCTTTCTTCCGAGGTCACAACTAGTGAGCGGTGGAGTGGCGATTCAAACCCAGGCAGCCGAGGTAGCGCAAATTTCAGCACATGTGTACTCAAATATTACACTGCCTCTATATACTGTACAGAAGTGAAGACATGCCCATCAATACAAAAGGCACCTCGGAAATAAACAGTCGGCATTTATAGGGCCTTCTCCATCAGACTGCACATTTTTTATTGATAGTTCCTATGTTTCCATAGCAACTAAAACTTAGGCAAAGACCATTAAAATAAGTGTTTGAGAATGTAAAGCTGATTATGAATTACCTTTGTTGAAAATGAGAAATAAAGGGGAATGTTGGTGGTGTTTGCGTATTAATTGCCATAAAATTTATCTAATTTAGTCCGTATAAAAGACTAGAAAGATACTCTTAGAACTAAAAATATATGTAAATGGATCAATGTCCAGAATGGTGGTGAGAGGACCATGGACTTTCTCGCCACTGATACAACCATTCAGCTGCTGAAAATTTAATTCCTGGAAATTGTCCTAAGGGCACATAGCAAGTGGAAAAAGTCCACTTAAGAAAATCTGCTAAATCTCAGTAAGAACATTTGACCCGTGACTTGCTCTTATCTCCCCCACGCACCCACTCCCACTTCATTTACTGTCAACATTGCTCCAGAATGTACGTCCTACCTCCCCACCTAGATTATCAGTTCCTGGAGATTATCAGTTCCTTGAGAGCATGTTTTTTTTGTTTGTTTTTTTAAAATTCTGTCTCTCATATGTTCTAGACTGCTGTAATAGAAAAAGGTTCCAAACAAATATTTTCTGAACAAGATTACTTCCAGAGGCACCTATCCAAAGGAAAGACCAGGGATTTACAGTTGGGAGAATTCTGCTATTGTTCTGGCTCTTGGGGTAACACAGAACCATAATGGATAAAGCTGCTATCCTCCCCAAACTGGGGAATCTTCTCTAAACATACCCAGGCTGTTGGAAATAACGCTCACTGCTCTGAGAACGAGAAGTCAAATGGTGAGAACTCCACGTGGAGGAGACATAAGTTAGTGTGGATTCCAATTCACGGATACAAAGGAAAGCTAAGTCCCTAATAACTAAGTATGAAACTGTGCACTTGTCAATATAGGCTTCTTCTTTAACACAGGCTTGTGTTGTCTGTGGAGGCCTGGTTCTCGTGTGCATCAGATAAACTGATTTCACAACAGCGGTATCAGTGAAGCATTGGAGACCCACTGGGCTCTTTGTTTAGCGCTCCTTTGTGTAACGCATGGCCTCTCCAAGGCAAAGGCTGTAATGACCTAGTTTTTCAGCTGCTGGTGGAGTCATCCAGGAGCACTTTCAAACAGCAGCTGGAGAAAATCATGATCACCACGTGTGTCTTCCTATGGGTGACACTAATTTGAAAGGAATTCAAAGGAATTTGGTGAGGTTTACTCACATGTCAAATTAGTCCCTCCTGAAGTGAGAGAGTAGCGTTGACATATATACACTACGAAGTGTAAAATGGATGGCTAGTGGCAGGCTGGTGCATAGCACAGGGAGATCAGCCTGATGCTTTGTGAAGACCTAGAGGGGTGGGATAGGGAGGGTGGGAGGGAGGCTCAGGAGGGAGGGGATATGGGGATGTATGTATGCATGTGGCTGATTCACTTTTTTGTACAGCAGAGGCTGGTACAACATTGTAAAGCAATTATACTCCAATAAAGATGTAAAAAAATAAACTAGCTGCACCACTTGCAAAAAAAAAAAAAAAAATTAGTCCCTCCATAGGAAAAAAGAATGTTCAAACACAGATAAAGATTACATGAGCTTGTACTGGGAGGGAAAATGAATTCCTAAGAGAGGAGCAGAGTGGCCTTAGGCAACATCTACTCCTTGGAGAAGCCCAGTGTGCCCTGGCCATTAGGGCCCCAAGGCTGTCTGGGAGGCTGCAGTGCTGTGCAGGGGACCAACGTGATTTGCCATGTTTTCCCTGGGCACTGCCACTTCATGGGGCAAGAGTTTGATTGGACAGGAGAGGCTTTCCTGGAGAGACTGACAGACAAGCTCGTCTCTGATGAGTGAATTTCAACATGAAGAGGAGATTTAAGTCTGTTTCTCTGGCAGACACCGTATGTTGACCAACACACTCTCATCAACTTCATTTTCTTTGCCCACCTCCCTATAGAGGCCAAAGGAGCTAAACACTGCACCTGCACTGTTCTGCCCAGTGAAGTGTAAAGGAAAGTCTTCTAGAATCTGGAAAGGATTTTATTTCTTAATAAAAGAATCAACTATGGGGCTTCCCTCCCTGGTGGCACAGTGGTTGAGAATCTGCCTGCCAATGCAGGGGACACGGGTTCGAGCCCTGGTCTGGGAAGATCCCACAGGCCGCGGAGCAACTAGGCCCGTGAGCCACAACTACTGAGCCTGCACGTCTGGAGCCTGTGCTCCGCAACAAGAGAGGCCGCGATAGTGAGAGGCCCACGCACTGCAATGAAGAGTGGCCCCCGCTCACTGCAACCGGAGAAAGCTCTCGCACAGAAACGAAGACCCAACACAGCCATAAATAAATAAATAAATAAAATTTAAAAAAAAAAAAAAAGAATCAACTATGGCTGGTGCCACCCCCTTTATCCTTCCTGCATTGAAAGGGGGTGCTACCACAAAGTAAAAGATCCAGAGAACTGCCCAGAAAATAACTCTGACACCACTGAGCCACTGAACCAACCCCAACAGGCACCTACTTCCAGACTTCTCATTATGAGACAAAAATAAAGGTCTTTTTATTAGTCCACTGTTGGTCAGGATTTGTATTTCTTGCAGCAGAAGGCATTCACAACTAATTCTACTGCTGTAGCAGGATGGAGAGAAGACTGCTTATAATTGTGACAGGAGACTTGGGCTTTATACAGAAGAATGTGGATAGTCATTGTGGAACCCATGTCACAATTTTTTTATTTCCCCACACGTACCACTCTATTAGGCAACACATGAGAAGTCACTTGTACTAGGCAACACACAAACTTATTACTGTGAACAGCCCTGCCATAGAGCAGGGCAGTTATCCCTTCTAATGATTGCTCAGCCTCTGTGTACATGTACGACAATGGCTAATACTCCCAGTTTGTCTTCGAGACTCTCAGCTTGTAGTTTAAAGCCTTTTGCCTAAAGTTCATTTTCAATGTGGTCAACAAACTGGAAAAAGTTGGAGTCTACACTAGAAACAGTAACAGTCTCATTCTTCAAAACAGGGTAAATTTAAACCCTGATAGTAGTGGATATTTGTCTCCAGATCAGCTCCATCAATATCATCTGGGAATTTGTTAGAAATGCAAGTTCTAAGGTCCCTACTGACAAACAGAATTACATACTATAAGTTTGAGAGCCATTTCCCTATAGCACAAGGGTATATCAGGTGAAATGCTCTCCTACTTTCATGTTTTCCTTTTCTCCCCACCTTCTTCTAATCTACTTTTTCCCTTCTCTTCTATTAATGTTAAATGTCTTCAGATGTTATCCTAATCCATCATTTGGTCTTACTACCAAGAGGATCATTGATATCACACTATGGCTTATGGGAGATTTTCCACTTATAGATCAGAAATAAGTAACTCAAAAGTCCAGCCCTTTTGGGGCTTCCCTGGTGGCGCAGTGGTTGAGAATCTGCCTGCTAATGCAGGGGACACAGTTTCGAGCCCTGGTCTGGGAAGATCCCACATGCCACGAAGCAACTAGGCCCGTGAGCCACAACTACTGAGCCTATGCGTCTGGAGCCTGTGCTCCGCAACAAGAGAGGCCGCGATAGTGAGAGGCCCGCGCACCGCGATGAAGAGTGGCCCCCGCTTGCCACAACTAGAGAAAGCCCTCGCACAGAAACGAAGACCCAACACAGCCAAAAATAAATAAATAAATAAATAAAATAAAATTAAAAAAAGCCCAGCCCTCCAAGTGTTTAACTAAAGACTGTCAAACCCAGGTGGGAAGCAGAGTGAGAAGTCCCAGTCCATGTCTGTCTGAACCCCCACTAAAGACACTGAACCCTTTTCTTCATTTAATCCATCCTAAATCCTGGGTCTTTCTTCTCATTTCTCATTCCCTCCTGTCTTAGTTCCTTCAGGCTGCTTTAGCCAAAATACCATACACTGACTGGCTTTGAACAGAAATGTATTTCTCACAGTTCTGGAGGCTGGGAAGTCCAAGATCAAGATGCTGGCAGATTCAGTGTCTGGTGAGGGTCCACTTCCTGGTTTACTGTGTCAGAGGTGGTGAGAGCTCTTTCTAGAGTCTTCTATAAGGGCACTAATCCCATTCATGAGGACTCCACCCTCATGACCAGATCACCTCCCAAAGACCCCACCTCCCTCCAAATAGTATCACCTCTGGGTTAGTATTTCAACATGTGAGTTTGCGGGGACACAAACATTCAGGCCATAACACTTTTTTTCTCTTCACTTAGTAGTCAATCCGCTTTCACTTCATTTTCAAAGTAGCTCTTACCATTTCAATCTCAAATTATTATCTTTGCTTCTGTCTAAACCTCATGCTATTTTCATTTCTTTCTGCTAGGAGAGTGAAAGCTGAGCTTTGATGAGCTTTGGTATATATCCTAGAGATTCAGTCTAATTATCTTGTGCTAAAGACAAGGTATTAGTGTCATCCATTTTTAATTGGCTGTCACCACAGTCACAGAATGTCCTATTTGAAGAAGCTCAGCATGAACCCCTCCCTCACCCCTAGCTCCCTTTCACTAACCTCAAATTTATGTAAATGTTCACAAAATTGAGTTGATATGCTCCCCACTGTGCATCCCCCTAGCAGATTTTTCGAACAGATATCCTCATGTATTCTCCTTGTCTCTTAAAGACTTTTGAAAATGTGATTTTGGTTGTGCGTTCATTAGAAAGTCATCTAACACCATGCCTCCACCTTGAGACATAAAAGAGCGTGGAGAAAAAAACAAAGGCACGAGGCACGCCCCCCCCCACCCCCCAGTCTGGGTGTATAGCAGAGTTCTCCCCAGTACTAATCAAGTGCCCTTATTTAAGCAACTAAAAACAATTTTTAAAAGTGCTATAGGACAGACATCTCCTCAGGTGGCAGCTGTTTAAAGAACATTGAAGCGCTTAATGGAAGTGATGCCTATGTATGTCTGTATGTCCTCTTCTACGAGCAAAGCTACACTCTGCTAACCTTTATATTCTCCTTTTTTCTTTGGTCCTGATATTTTTTCTATTTCTATTTTATTATTCTCTTTGAAGCCACCACAAATCCTTTTTGGAAAAAAAAACACGTGAAATCAATGATTTATTCGTAAAAACAGTTATAATAGTATTCTATTACGTTTAGGAATAATTAAATGGTAATAACAGCATCACTTATATAGTGATTTTAACTTTTCTAAGCATTTCATTATTTTTTTGAAGGATATTCAGAGTAAATTCAGGAGCAGGAACTTTTTTCTTTTAATGGACGAGGAATTAAAATCTAGAACATGATTCTCCCAAGGTCGCACAGTTAGTATTAACAATAACAAACACACCAGCAGCAGAAGCTTATCACATTTGCTAACGGGGACTTAAAGTCTGGTCCCCGGACTCCAAATCTCACACTGTTGTCTCTGTTCATAATATACCTCTCTAGTATCCCTGACACAAAGTAACTAAGTTACCGAGTTACCAGGAAGAAGAAATAATTAAAGCCCAAGCCCATGACACATTTCATTAGCCACTAGCATAGAACAGAATATTTACTTAGTTGCTCAATTCTGTTAAGGAAGTGTGCACAAGAGAGAGGTAGGACAAAATAATGGAAAATCAGTCGTCTTGGATCCACTCAGTGGCAGAACCAAGACTAATTACGTTACCTCATCAGGTTGGTTTTGCACCATGCACAGCAAGCCAAAACACTGAGGTGCCGAGGTTCGCAGCAGAGAGGATGTATTCACAAGGCCGCCAAGCCAGGAAACGGAAAAATAAGCCTCAGACCCGCCTCCCGGAAGGCAAGCGGCTAGGGGTATTATGGGATGACGAATAAAGCAGCAGGTGGTCCGAGGCATGGGGAGCGTGGGGAGCCTGGAGAAACATGATTGAAAAAGTGCCCTAATCCTCGTTCTGCGCAGGTGTAACTAAGCTACAGGCCTCTGCACGTGCAAACTGGAGGTGCTTAACATGCTCTGAGGGTGGAGTTTTTGGCCCTCAAATGTCAAAAGGTCACCAAGGATGCTCATGTGTGCCCACTTGGAAGGTTGGGTCGGTCGTCCTGACCAGCCTTAACCAGCTCAGCTCAAACTAGACACAGCTGACTCCAAGTTCCTGGAAAACAACTCGGGCTAACATCTTGCTTAGGGCCGCATGTCAAGGAGAGGACGTGCAAGTCTTGATTAGTGAAGGCCGGTGAAATGGATTTGACTAATGATTACCCACGGTTTCAATTACTACTCTTACAATGCACTGGGAATGCCCAGTTCCTCTCATTTTAACACATTTCTCTGTCTTCCACTCTTAACATATGAACTTGGACTAGGTCATTGAGCTCTGTGAAACTTGATGGCCCGTTGCCTAAAAGATAATGTTCTTGGACTGGATGATCTCTAAGGTCCCTGTATCATATAGTTTCTGCTTCCATGAATGAGAGGTTGGCAGTTCCTTTGAACAGTTTCTTTAAAAGTAACAATGAAGAAAGCAATGTTCAATGCTCATCAGGTTGGGTCTGACCAATTGTAGCTCAGTGCACCCTTTGTGTGCAGCAAAATCACCTGTAGCGCATGTATCTTAGTCCTCATGGAAAGATATTCTGATCCATGGACCACACTTTGGGAAACATTTATCCTCTCCTTTAAATGCTAATCTTGAATTTGGTGATTCACTTGAGTATTACCTGCTTCCAGTGGGTGTAGTTGGAGCCATTAGTTATCTTAGTTCCAGATGAAAATATTAATTGTTTTGTTAAGGCCTGTTAACATTTTTATTTGCCAATGAAGTAAACAAATTTTCTATTTCTAACAATGACCTTAGTAAAATATATATACTAATAAACCACCTGAAGAGAATGAATTAGCTACTGAAAGATTAGAAAGAAATTATAATATTACATACTTTAAATGCATTTTCTAAGATTTTCACAAATATTAAAAGGCAGTTTATTATAATAAAGATTCTCAATCTCAACTTCAATATCAATTCTTTATAAAAATAATAAAGTTAACTAATTTTGAACAATCTTAATCATTGAAATAAAGGTTTGATTGGCCTATATAAGAAATGACATCTCAAAGTAAAACTTTGTGAATGAAATTAATCATTATAAACATGTAAGCAAAAAGAGAAAATGGGGAACAAAATATTTAACACTAAAGGTTTGGGGACAGGGAATTCCCAAGAACAGAGTAAATCCCTATAGTACTAAAGGGGTAGTGTAGAGTTCAATAAAGGCTGGTAAATATTAAAAATCAACTGATACACGTCCAGTATAACTCACAAGACATGAGTAAAGCATAATGTGTTGGGAGAAAGAATACTACAGAGCTATAGAGTATCCTAAACCCAGTCTTCTGAGAGATTTAATTTTTTATCACCCTAAACAATTTTCCATATATACAATGGGAATCAATGGAAAAGTAAAACCCCTGTCCTTGACTTTATCATAATAACTGATATGTTTCCCATGAGGTTTCTAACTTAATATTTTTGAAGCAACATAATTGTTCTTCTAAACAGTCTTAATTTTTTAAAGAAATACTTATTCTTTAATCTATGACCAAACCCAAGTCAATAGATTTTGATTTTGAAGGGAAAAAATATTTCCAAAAAAGGTTTTAGAACTTGTGATCTAACAGGACAGTGCTTGGGCCATAGTAGATGCTTAATTACCTTTTCTTGAATAAATAAATGAAGACAGTACCCACTCAGGAAACTATATTTCTGGTTTCATCATCAGTTTTCTTTGTCAATTAATTCAATTTCTTAATTATTATTCTCTACCACATGGAAGGAAAGAAGTTACCATGACGGACAAAAATAGCTAAGAGATAAGTTGCTGTCTTTAAAAAGATGAAAAATAAGAAATTAAGACAAATAAATAAATTATAACACAAGATAGACTAGGGTAGGTGCCCACAAAAAGGTACAAACATAACTTAATGCAGGTTAGAAATGAGAAGATATTTTTGTCAAGTAGGAAAAGTATTTTATGGAGGCTATCTTACTGGATATACATCCTGAGGGACTGGTGGAATTTGAACAGGTGGAGAAAAGATGAGATGAAATAGGACACATATGAGTTTTTTAATTGCCAAATAGAAAAAAAAAAATCAATATATCCAAACAAATACCAGTTAGAAAATAAACGGAGACAACACAATCTATGCAGCAAAATATTGTACAATAAAATGAAATATTTAGGCATAAACTAAGCAAAATATATTCAAAACCTATATGAGAAAAATATTTAAAGACTCCTAAAGGACACACAAGTAGACTTGAACAAATAGACCTTCATTCCATGTTCTTGGATATGTCATCATGAATATATCATCTTCTTCATAAATTATATTAAATACATTAAATAAATGTATGTTAAATACATTTATAACTTTAATGTAATCTCAAAGAAAAAACAGTCCATTTTGACTGGTCTAGGATAGTAATGGGGTACAGCTTGGCAGGTTTGGAGCCTCTGGGTGGCTGGGTTTCAGAGGAGAGGGTCTCTGAAGATGGCTGAATGGAATTGGCACAAAGAGCTCCAGCCTAGGAAACCCAGCGACGGGCACTCTGTTTGAGAGAGTGGAGTCATCCACAGACCAGGGTCGCCCCAGCCAGGACTGGATCTGCTTCACCACAAACTTTACTGCAGCCGGCTGAGCCACATGGAGAGATGAAGAACCAAAATCCAACAACACAAGAGTGGCAGCCAGCAATGGCAACCTCAGGGGTTTTCCACCCTTGAAAGTGGAACTCTTATTTAGACTTAAAAAGCCCCTCTGGGTTCTCAATCCAGGAGAAAGGGGGAAAGGGACAAGAGCGTGGTGACGCCCACCCTGCCATCTGCTAGGAGGGCTTAAACCAGTTTTAACTTATTTGAATTGTAATTATCTGAACCAGTCTAACCTATTGGGTGTGGAGGGTGAGGGGAGGAGGAGACAGGACCACTGCCTTTGGAGAAAGAAACTCTGAAGTTGTTTTATCGGAAAGTCTCCTGGGAACACCTGTGCAGAGTAGGGCAGTGGAACTGAGCAGTGGGGTGTTGAGCTGGGACACCAATCGCATGGAGACTCTGGAGCTGGGATGGCCCTGTAGAGTTGCTCCAACTGAACCAAGGAAGCCATGCCTTTGTTCCCTCAGTTGGCCGGTTATTGGCGTGGGTTGTGTACCCTCAGGCAAGGCAGCTCCCTTCTGCAGGTAGAGGGTTAGGCTCACAGAAGGATTCAGGTGGGAGCCATCAGCAACCAACACATCAGGTATCAAGGAGAATGAATGGCTTGTTTCTGAAGGGGATCTGGGTGGCGCCCCACAACATCCTTTCCTTTATGAGATCAATGTTTTTGCACATCTCTGTATCCCACACAAATTTTAACCCAGTGACCTGCACATTTTAGATACTCGGTAATTATGTATTGATACTCACAGAGATTCTGAGACTGGAGACAAATGGAATAATCAGATCATTAACAGTGATAGGGGAGCCAGGAGAGGAAGTTGGTTTGAGAAGAAAAGAGATGAGGGTGGCTCATTTTGGACAAATTGAATTTAAAGTGACAATGGTGCAGCTAGGTAAAGGTGTTCAAAAGGGGTTAAAAATGTAGGATAATAGGTTGGGGGACACTTCAGTCTTACACAACAGAATTTATGACATTTTCTTCTCAGTTCTTAAGTGGAAAAAACATCTGGGGGTAGAAGGTAGAATAGTGGATAAATATTTCCACTTAATATTTTTTATAGAAGATGCAATATAGTTAAAATAAGCATCAAGGGTATCCTTGCAGGGAAAAACAAAGTAAAGGTTATGACCAGAGGGGCTAAGGGATAATTCTACTCCATCCATCTTGGGATTCAGGCTGTATAAGCAAAGAATATAATAGGGTTATATGTACAAGAATAACCCCAATCTCAGTGCTGTAAGTCCTCACCCATGTAAAGAATAGAAGGTGTCAGCTTTTTTATATAGGAAGTCCTCTCCCTAAATATTCCAAAATTTTCAAAAGTGCCCACACACAGCATTTAAATGGCCCCTAAGCCTCACCAGGCCTGGGCCCTTGATGAAATCATTTTATCAGAGTCTCCAAGAGTGGGGAGGGGACAGGAGGGGGTGTGCAGTGAGGGAAGAGTTAATCAAACACCATCAGAGCCACTACTTACAGCTCAGCCATCCTCTTGCTCCAGTTCTCTACTGATGCTGGCCTCGGACCTCTGCCATCCTACAGATGTTCATTTGGGACCAGTGGCCACCAGATATCTGTGGCTTATCATTCTCTTCAGTGAGTAGAGAAATTCTTTCCCTTTTTGGTTCACTTCCTCACAGATGATTTCAGTGTAGAGCTGTTTTGAACCTAAGACAATAGTCATTTTTCCTTCCCAGAGCTCATGAGCACTTGTACAGTTAGGTTTATCTTCCTTGAGCACCTGGAGGACCTTGGTGGTGGAGGGAGGGGACCTTTACTGCACAGGTGGCCTCTCAGAGTCCCAGCCAGGCTACTCCTTTCCATACCTGTTAATGATCCATTGTCCTATTTATCATTACCTTGTCCCAGTTCCCATTTTCTGTCTCTACCTCTTCCCATGGCTTCCTTTGATCCTTACAGCTATCCAAAGTGCCCCAAAGTATGAATCTCACAGTCATGTCCCTAATTTGGTGCATCAAGACTGACTCTGCTAGTTTCCTCGCACCAGGCAAGTTCCACTTAAAAACAAAAAGTACAATCAATTTTCAAGACAAAGAGATAATGTTGTCTGAAAGCCTGGGGATAGCAGTTAAACCCACTGAAAATCAATAAAAAGCCCTTGAAAGGCCACCATCCTCATTCATGACATTTTTCTTAACACTGGATGTCCCATAGCACCAGGCAGTCAGGTAATGGGATTGATTTTTATATGACTCTGGCTTAGGAACTTGCAACCGTTATAGGGAAGGTGGAGGGGCTGAAGAGAAAAGAGAAAAATGAATTTTCTTTGCCTTCTCTCTGGCACAGCTCCACAATTCTTTTGTAAGAAATAACTTCTGCTCATATAGGATCAGGAAGCAGGTTTTTCAGCCACTGCATCTGAGTGCTGGGTACCCAACCCAGATACCCCAGGAACTGACCATATTCCCACCTCTGTCACTAATGTACACTATTGGGTGCCCTCACTTAACCTGTGTGGATAGAAAATTAAGAGAAAGATACCAGCCCATTATAAGTCAGCACCATGCTTGATTTAATGTAATAAAGTAGGTAAGTGATTCAAAAAACTACAGAAAATTTTTAAATGAGAGTTATCTCAAAGGGATTTATGAAATCACTAAAAATTTTCAGAAAACAATTTTCAGTCCTATCCAGGGATAAGCATAAAAGCCTTCTCTCTAGTCAAGCAGAAATCAGGGGAAGGACAAACTGCTTACCTTGCATCCAAGAGATGGGCTCTGGGTCAGTTCTATTGAATATGAATCCAGGTATTGCCCTTCCACAGCTGGCCACGAATTTTTACAACCGACTTTTTTTTGCTGGCTCTACTCGAGTTAACCTTTGACATGGGACTCCTCTGGCCTTGAACTCCATCTCCCAGGTCACATCTTTATCACGCTGTCTTTGACATCTGTCATGAAGACCTCTCTCTCATGAATAAACAGCCAAAGTCCATCGTACTCTGACTTCCATACCCACGGTTATGATGAAAACCTTCATTTGAACAAACATGGAAGAGTCAGAAACATTTTTAGGAAGGCAGGAGTCTGTAAGAGCTAGCAAATTATGACAATGAATCAACTCAAAAATATTATTCTAAGAATAAAACCCAGAACAGATAACTCAACTCTTCCTCCAAAAAGTAACTCTGGAGAATGTCTGAATGTAAGAGACATTTAAAAAATAAATATTTGGGTGATTACCCACTACCACTACTCTGTGCAGTACCGGATATGCAACTTTACATTCCAGTCAGATGGAAGCTTCTTGAACTAGTATTTGACTTTTGCACCTTCCTTTTTACGCGAACCATATAGACAATCCCCAACTTACAGAGAAATCACTGCTTCTTCCCCTGCTTACCTTTCGCTCCCCCTTCCCTCCCTGCTAGAGCCCATCTCAACTAGCAGGCTTTCTGAACTGCCTGAATCTGACCTCCGCTGCTGCTAGGGCAGAGTTGTAAAGTGTGTTGGTGCTCTTGGGTGCAGAAGTGAGGAAAGGGATTTAAGAAGTTTTCAGAGCTATGTGTATCAGTTGGAAGTATTCATTTTCAATCAAACCAAAAACCTTAGTAACAAGAGATTTGTTGTTTTCTTAACAAGAAGTCCAAAGGTAAGTGGCCTTGAGTGGTCCACACACTCAGTGATTTCATCAAGGATCCAGGTTTTCTCTTTAGATTCTGCTAGTGCTTTGAGGTACTTCTCTCCAAATAGTTCCTCATCATTGTATCCAGCCAGTGTCCCGGGTCAAGTCTGTGTACAGTGAATCTCTCCTAATAGGGTGACCTCGTACCTAGGCAGTATACTGAGGGGCAAAGGATGGTCACTGATCTCTGATTCTTAAGACCCTTGACACGCAAGTGTGAAGAGCAGTGATCATCCAATCATTTATGGTATTCCAAGAAGGTGAGTTAACACCTAAGTAGGGATGAAGAGAGGAATAGAAAAGAAACAAAAGGCTAGATTAGATTACTACACAGATTAGTAAGAGTCATAAGAGAAGAGGTGCCAACAGGGCTTCAGAGGACAGAGAGAGCAGAGCTGGTTGAGGAAAGCAGGAGGGTTTCTGCAGCAGGTGGCCTCTGGATTGGACTTCAAAGTGTGAGTAGGATGGAAATGTGAGCTGAAGAAAGAGGGGCGTTGTGCAGAGCCTTGGTTGTTAGACTGCAGAAGTTATATTTATAAAGGCACAAAACAAGGCATTAAAAGTTGCTGATGATGAGAGACATAATAAAATTTTGCCAAAAAGCGATTAATTTGGAATGGACATAAACAGTGGACAGAGGACACCAAATTCAAGAGGTTCACTCAGGAAGAGATTCAACAATTCAGAGAGAGAGAGGAGCCGATCTTCTAACAGTGAGACCAGACAATGAGGAGACAGACTCTTCAGGCCCTGGCACTGACCGGATGTGCAGGAAAGAGAAAGGGGGAAGCCACTGACGGTGGCCTCTGTGATGTGGCCAAGCCAGCAGTGCCATTAGCAGGACAGCAAGGTCAGGAGCAACATCATTGTATGGAGCTGGAGAGAAACATGGAGAGAATTTTCATTTTCAAAATGTTGACTTTTAATGTGCTTCTTGGTATATAGGTAAATAAATCAGTCAGGTTTTTGAAAATGTGAGTTTGCAGTTTGAGAGACAAGTAGTCAGAAGTGGGAGGTGCATCTATATATACAGTGTAGTCGAAGCCTAGGGAATGGATGAAGTCACCAGGGAGAGACTGCAGGAGAAAGAAGAAAAGAGAAAGGAAGGGAAGGGGAGGGGTGGGACACCGTGCATAGAAACCTAGAGAATGCCCAGTTTAGAAGGAAGGTTATATTCTCCCCACATAGATCACACTGCAGAGAGGTTACTTGAGGGCAAACTGTGTCCTATTCACCATCATAATCCCCAGTGTCTCCCGTGGTGCACATAGACACTTACATATCATTGAATGACTAAATAAAGCTAAAGGGGGCAAAAATTTAAAAGGGAAGGAAAGATCCAAAAGAAACAGAGTAATGCAATATCTCTATAAGGAAAGAAACAAATAATTGGAAGGGTAAAGTTGTCTCTGGTATCATTTCCCACAACAAGATGAAAAAAAGGATGAGGACTGAGTGAAAGCTCCTGGATTTGGGAATTCATTCTGCATCTCTAAGAACAAACTTAGCAGATTCAAAAGAACAGTCAGGGTAGAGCCCACATTGCAGTCGGTTAACTGGAAACCATCAGTTCAAAAGGAAAAAAGAAGTGCAGATAAGTGAGATACTCTCATCTTTAAAGAATTTCAACTTTAGAAAGGAGGAATGAAGGTGATTGCTCAAGTCACAGAGTCAAGGAAAATTTTTGCTTAACGTAGAATTTCCTGAAAAGTGCTCATAGATGTTAATAAACATTACAGAAGAAAACAAAAGGGAGACGGTGGGGTTTATGGTAAAATAATTTGGGGATATACTGAGTGAGCAAAGGTAAATGGATTTCTTTCCAGCATTGCAGAACTTCTCAGAATATTTAACAAACTATGAGGGAGATCTAAATATTCAAAAGGGAGATAACAGTAAATAGGCACTCAAAATTATTTGACAAAGCAGTTCTTTTGTCCACTGTGGACCTCCCAAATCTAGTATTAGGTAGCTAGGCTTTAGAAACATATTTTAAATGAAAGGGGAGAGAATTTTATAAGCCAAGGAGAAATAGGCAGTAAAAAGGGAGAGGCTAAGGAAGCACTAGAGAAAGGGGTACCTTATGGGAGAAGGTCCAGAAAGTGTAAGAGGGACAGAGTGAGCAGGTAGAGGAGGGAAGGATGCTCTTTCCTCAGCTGTCTGAGAGCCAGGAAGAGAGGGAGACAAGAAGCTGTCAGCAAAGTTTACAGGGAAAAAAGAAAGCTGAGGCAGTTCAGAACAGAAGGCTTCATTCTTTAAAAAAAAAAAGTTAAATGTGTGGAAAGGGCAAAGGGCAGGGTTGGCTAAAGGAAGAAAAAGCGTGAAGCCACTGACCTGGAAGGGGCACCAGGGACAAGGGAGATGTGAAGAAGGGAGGTGGGACAATATTAGTTTCCAAATATGTTTTTATTAACTGTCAAAATTATAATTATACATAAACTTTGGCCTAAAATTTCACTTTAATGGAATTTACTCCATAGATATATTTACATAAGTCTGTAGTTATATGTACAAGGATGTTTGTTACACCATTGTTTTTGTTTTTTGTTTTTAATTTTTGGCCACACCACACAGCATGTGGGATTTTAGTTCCCCAACTAGGGATCAAACCCACGCCCCCTGCAGTGGAAGTGTGGATTCTTAACCACTGGACCACCAGGGAAGTCCCTGTTACACCATTGTTTATAGTAGCAGAAAAAATTTTTAAATAACTATATGGAAATTAATTAAGAGGAGTTGATATATTAGGCCACATCCTTACATCAAAACACTAAGTAGCAGACAATAAGAATGTATGGACTTGGGAAGAGTCAAGATAGCGGTGTGGGAAGACACAGAGTTCATGTCTCCGCACAACTAGGGCACCTTCCAGACTCTGGTGGGGGACCCTGATGCCCAAGGAAACAGGAAGAACTCCCAAGCTAACCAGTAGGACGTAGGGGGACTGAGGGGGGAGGATAAGTGGAGGCTGGACAGGACCAGTGTCGCTGAGGGGTGGCTGAGAGTGGGGAGGGGTTCCCACACCTGGAGGGACTCTCCGGGGCTCAGATCAGCAGGGAGCAGGCCCAGCATTTCCCCTGCCCAATTGGCTGGGGAAGTCAGCTCAGCTCCCGGGCCAGGCCCTACACCCTCAGAGATCCCCTCCAGGCTGAGTTGGTCCTAGGGGGTGTAGAAGAGACGCCAGGAGAGAACAGAAGAGGGAGACAGGAGGGGCCCTCTGGGACCAGAGGAGCAGGAGAAGAGTTGGGGGCATTTGCTCCGCCCACTGGGACCTGGGGAGCCTGCTAAGCTCCCAGCCAATCTCCTGCCCTACAAAGCCCTCTCCAGGCCACGTGGGTCCTGAGGGCATAGGAGGGAAGGTGGGGAGATCAGGAGAGGCAGGTGGGAGGGGGCCTCCAGGACCAGAGGAGCTCTGCCTACTAGAGCCCAGGCAGCCTGCTGGGCTCCCAGGTGGGGTCCCCTGCCCTCTGAGACCAGAGGCAGGAGGCACGCCTGGGCCCCTTCTGTTCTGTTGAGCCTAATCTCCACCCTCCCACACACCCGCCTTTTCCAGTCCTGTGGGTACTAAGCGTAGGCCCCTCCCACCTCCCAAACCTCACCCCTGCATTGGCCCCACTCTCCACAACCAAGGCCTTTTCCAGCATCTTTTTTTGTTTGTTTCTCCTCCTCTTTTTTACTACTGTGGTTCTGTTTTATTTTCTAGTTGTTGTTTCATCTATATTTTTATTTTTACATTTTTTCTATCATAGCTGTTAGTTTCCTAGTCTAATTTTATTTTTTACTTTGTTATTGTTCTCCTTTTTTTTTTTTTTGCCACCCTGCAGAGCTTGCGGGGTCTTGGTTCACGAGCTAGGGGTCAGGCTGAAGCTCCTGTGGTGGGAGCTCCGAGTCCGAACCACCGGACTAACAGATAAACTCAGACCCCAGGGAATATGCATTAGAGTGAGGTCTCCTGGAGGTCCTCATCTCAGCACCAAGGCCCAGCTCTACCCAACAGCCTACAAACTGCAGTGTTGGAAGCCTCAGGCCAAACAACCACTAAGACAGGAACACAATCCCACTCATTAAAAAAAGGGGGAATAAAATGAGATGGCAAAAATATGTCATAGAAAAAGGAGCAAGGTAAAAACCTACAAGACCAAATAAATGAAGAGGAAATGGGCAATCTACCTGAAAAAGAATTCAGAGTAATGATAGTAACGATGATCCAGAATCTCAGAAATAGAATAGAGGCACAGATTGAGAAAATACAAGAAATGTTTAACAAAGATCTAGAAGAACTAAAGAACAAACAAATGGAGATGAACAACACAATAACTGAAATGAAAAATACACTAGAAGGGATCAATAACAGAATAACTGAGGCAGAAGAATGAATAAGTGAGCTGGAAGAAAAAATGGTGGAAATATCTGCCTAGGAGCAGAATAAAGAAAAAAGAATGAAAAGAATTGAAGACAGCATAAGAGACCTCTGGGACAACACTAAACACACCAACATTTGAATTATAGGTGTCCCAGAAGTGGAAGAGAGAAAGAAAGGGTCCGAGAAAATATTTGAAGAGATTATAGTGGAAAACTTCCCTAACATGAGAAAGGAAATAGTCACCCAAGTCCAGGAAACATAGAGAGTTCCATACAGGATGAAGAAACACACTAAGGCACTAGGAGAAACACACTAGGGCACATATTAATCAAACAAACAAAAATTAAGTTCAAAGAAAAAATATTAAAAGCAGCAAGGGAAAAACAAAAAATAACATACAAAGGAAACCACATAAGATTATCAGCTGATTTTCCAGCAGAAACTCAGCAGGCCAGAAGGGAGTGGCAGGATATACTTAAAGTGATGAGAGAGAAAAACCTACAACCAAGATTACTTTACCCAGCAAGGATCTCATTCAGATTCAACAGAGAAATCAAAAGCTTTTCAGATGAGCAAAAGCTAAGAGAATTCAGTACCACCAAACCATCTTTACAACAAATGCTAAAGAAACTTCTATAGGTGGGAAACACAAGAGAAGAAAAAGACCCACAAAAACAAACCCAAAACAATTAAGAAAATGGTCATAGGAACATACATATTGAGAATAACCTTGAATGTAAGTGGATTAAATGTCCCAACCAAAAGACACAGACTGGCTGAATGGATACAAAAACAAGACCCATATATATGCTGTCTACAAGAGACCCACTTCAGACTTAAGGACACATACAGACTGAAAGTGAGAGGATGGAAAAAGATATTCCATGCAAGTGGAAAGCAAAAGAAAGCTGGAGGGACTTCCCTGGTGGCGCAGTGGATAAGACTCCACGCTCCCAATGCAGGGGGCCCAGGTTCAATTCCTGGTCAGGGAACTAGAATCACATGCATGCTGCAACTGAGAGTTCGCATGCCACAACTAAGGAGCCCACAAGCTGCATCTAAGGAGCCCACCTGCTGCTACTAAGACCCGGTGCAACCAAAATAAATAAATAAATACATATTTAAAAAAAAAAAGAAGAAAGCTGGAGTAGCAATACTAGTATCAGATAAAATACACTTTAAAATCAAGACTGTTACAAGAGATAAGGAAGGACACTACATAATGATCAAGGGATCAATCCAAGAAGATATAACAATTATAAATGCTTATGCACCCAACATAGGAGCACTTCAATACATAAGGCAAATGCTAACAACCATGAAAGGGGAAATTGACAGTAACACAATAATAGTATGGAACTTTAACACCCAACTTACACCAATGGACAGATGATCCAAACAGAAAATAAATAAGGAAACACCAGCACTAAATGACACAACAGACCAGATAGATTTAACTGATATTTATAGAATATTCCACCTGAAAGTGGCAGAATACACTCTCTTCTCAAGGGCATACAGAACATTCTCCTGGATAGATCACATCTTAGGTCACAAATCAGGCCTTGGAAAATTTAAGAAAATTGAAATCGTATCAAGCATCTTTTCTGACCACAACCCTATGAGATTGGAAATCAATTACAGGGAAAAAACTGTAAAAACCACAAACATACAGAGGCTAAACAGTGCACTACTAAATAACAAAGAGATCACTGAAGAAATCAAAGAAGAAATTTTAAAAATACATAGAAACAAATGACAATGAAAACACAATGACCCAAAACCTATGGGATGCAGCAAAAGAAAACCTATGGGATGCAGCAAAAGCAGTTCTAAGAGAGAAGTTTATAGCAATTCAATCTCACCTCAAGAGACAAAGAAAATCTCAAATAAACAATCTAACCCTACACCTAAAGCAACTAGAGAAAGAAGAACAAAGAAAACCCAAAGTCAGCAGAAGGAAAGAAATCATAAAGATCAGAGCAGAAATAAATGAAACAGAAACAAAGAAAACAATAGCAAAGATCAATAAAACTAAAAGCTTGTTCTTTGAGAGGATAAACAAAATTGATAAACCCTTAGCCAGACTCATCAAGAAAAAAAGGGAGATGACCCAAATCAATAAAATTAGAAATGAAAAAGGAGAAATCACAACTGACACTGCAGAAATACAAAAGATTATAAGAGAGTACTACAAACAACCATATGCCAATAAAATGGACAACCACAAAGAAATGGACAAATTCTTGGAAAGGTACAATTTTCCAAGACTGAACCAGGAAGAATTAGAAAATATAAATAGACCTATCATAAGTAATGAAATTGAAACTGTAATTTAAAATGTTCCAACAAACAAAAGTCCAGGACCAGATGGCTTCACAGGTGAATTCTATCAAATATTTAGAGAAGAGCTAACACCGATCCTTCTCAAATTCTTCCAAAAAATTGCAGGGGGAGGAACACTCCCAAATTCATTCTACAAAGCCACCATCACCCTGATACCAAAACCAGAAAAAGATACTACAAAAAAAGAAAATTATAGACCGATATTATAAAGTAATCTTGGTTGTAGGTTTTTCTCTCTCATCACTTGAAGTATATCCTGAACATAGATGCAAAAATCCTGAACAAAATACTAGCAAACAGACTCCAACAACATATTAAAAGGATCATAAAGCATGAACAAGTAGGATTTATCCCAGGAATGCAAGGATTCTTCAATATATGCAAATCAATCAATGTGATGCACCATATCAAAAAATTAAGGATTAAAAACCATATGATCATCTCAATAGATGCATAAAAAACTTTTGACAAAATTCAACACCCATTTATGATAAAAACTCTCCAGAAAATGGGTATAGAGGGAAACTACCTCAACATAATAAAGGCCAAATATGACTAACCCACAGCAAGCAACATATTCAATGGTGAAAAATTGAAAGCATTTCCACTAAGATCAGGAACAAGACAAGGATGTCTACTCTCACCACTCTTATTCAACATAGTTTTGGAAGTCCTAGCCATGTCAATCAGAGAAGAAAAAGAAAGAAATGGAATCCAAATTGGAAAGGAGAAGTAAAACTGTCACTGTCTGTAGATGACATGACTCTATATACAGAAAATCCTAAAAATGTCACCAGAAAACTACTAAAATTAATCAATGAATTTGGTAAGGTTGCAGGATACAAAATTAATTCACAGAATTCTCTTGCATTCCTATACACTAACAACGAAAAACCAGAAAGAGAAATTAAGGAAACAATTCCATTTACCCTCTCAAAAAAAAGAATAAAAGGCCTTGGAATAAAACTACCTAAGGAGGTGAAAGACTTGTACTCAGAAAACTATAAAACACTGATGAAAGAAATCAAAGATGACATAAACAGATGGAGAAATATACCATGTTTGTGGATTGGAAGAATCAATATTGTGAAAATGACTATACTACTCAAAGCAATCTACAGATTCAATGCAATCCCTATCAAACTACCAATGGCATTCTTCACAGAATTAGAACAAAAATTTTACAATTTGTATGGAAACACAAAAGACCCCGAATAGCCAAAGCAATCTTGAGAAAGAAAAACGGTGGTGGACGAATCAGGCGCCCTGACTTCAAACTATACTACAAAACTACAGTAATCAAGACAGTATGGTACTGGCACAAAAACAGAAATATAGATCAATGGAACAGGATACAAAGCCCAGAGATAAACCCACACACCTATGGTCAACTAATTTATGACAAAGGAGGCAAGAACATACAATGGAGAAAAGACAGTCTCTTCAATAAGTGGTGCTGGGAAAACTGGAGAGCTACATGTAAAAGAATGAAATTGGAACACTCCCTAACACCACACACAAAAATAAACTCAAAATCGATTAAAGACCTAAATGTAAGACCAGACACTATAAAACTCTTAGAGGAAAACATAGGGAAAACACTCTTTGACATAAACCACAGCAAGATGTTTTTTGACGCACCTCCTAGAATAATGGACATAAAAACAAAAATAAACAAATGGGACCTAATGAAACTTAAAAGCTTTTGCGCAGCAAAGGAAACTATAAACAAGACAAAAAGACCACCCTCAGAATGGGAGAAAATATTTGCAAATGAAACAACAGACAAAAGATTAACCTCCAAAACATACAGACAGCTCATGGAGCTCAGTATCAAAGAAACAAAGAATTCAATTAAAAAATGAGCAGAAGACTTAAATAGACATTTCACCAAAGAAGACATACAGATGGCCAAGAGGCACATGAAAAGCTGCTCAACATCACTAATTATTAGAGAAATGCAAATCAAAACTACAATGAGGTATCACCTCACACCAGTCAGAATGGCCATTATCAAAAAATCTACAAACAATAAATGCTGGAGAGGGTGTGGAGAAAAGGGAACCCTCCTGAACTGTTAGTGGGAATGTAAATTGATACAACCACTATGGAGAACAGTATGGAGGTTCCTTAAAAAACTAAAAATAGAACTACCATATGACCCAGCAATCCTAGTACTGAGCATATACCCTGAGAAAACCATAATTCAAAAAGAGACATGTACCACAATGTTCATTGCAGCACTATTTACAGTACCCAGGACATGGAAGCAACCTAAATGTCCATCGAAAGTTGAATGGATAAAGAAGATGTGGCACATATATACAATGGAATATTACTCAGCCATAAAAAGAAATGATATTGAGTTATTTGTAGTGAGGTGGATGGACCTAGAGTCTGTCATACAGAGTGAAGTAAGTCAGAAAGAGAAAAACAAATACCATATGCTAACACATATATATGGAATCTAAAAAAAAAAAAGGTACTGATGAACCTAGTGGCAGGAAAGGCATAAAGATGTAGATATAGAGAATGGACTTGAGGAAACAGGTGGGGAGGGGGAAGCTGGGGCTAAGTGAGAGTAGCATTGACATATATACACTACCACATGTAAAATAGTTAGCTAGTGGCAAGCAGCAGCATAGCACAGAGAGAACAGCTTGGTGCTTTGCGATGACCTAGAGGGGTGGGATAGGGAGGATGGGAGGGAAGCTCAAGAGGGAAGGGATATGGGGATATATGTATAAATATAGCTGATTCACTTTGTTGTACAACAGAAACTAACACAGTATTGTGAAGCAATGATACTCCAATAAAGATCTATTAAAAAGAAAAGAATGTATGGACTTGAAAAATTTTTAAATGGAACTACCGTATGATCCAGCAATTTTACTCCTGGGTATATATCCAAAGAAAAGAAAAATACTAATTTGAAAAGATACATGCACCCCAATGTTCATAACAGCACAATAGATATGACAATAGATATGACATGGAAACAATCAAAGTGTTCATCAACAGATGAATGGATAAAGAAGACATGGTGTATATATACAATGGAATATTACTCAGCCATAAAAAAAGAACAAAATTTTGCCATTTACAACAACACAGACAGACCTGGAGGGTAGTATATTGAGTGAAATAAGTCAGACAGAGAAAGACAAATACTGTGTGTTGTCACTTATATGTTGAATCTAAAAAATAAAAAAAGCAAATGAATATAACAAAACAGAAACAGACTCATAGTTACAGAGAACGGTTACTAGTAGGGAGAGAGGGAGGGGGAGGGACAAGATAGGGGAAGGGGATCAAGAGGTACAACTACTAGGTAAAAAATAAATAAGATACAATGATGTAATGTGCAGCTGAGGGAATATAGCCAATATTTTATAATGACTTTATATGAAGTATAACCTACAAAAATATCGAATCGCTGTGTTGTACACCTGAAACTAATATAATGTCAATCAACTGTATTTCAACTTAAAAAGTACTGACTTACACAGATGTCCAAGATGTTTTATTAGGTGACTAGATCAATTTATAGAATAATACGTATGGTATGAACCCATGTGAAAAACGTATGTGTGTGTGTGTGTGTGTGTGTGTGTGTGTATGCATACAGACAAAAAATATCTGGTGGTTGCACATTAAAGTAGATACTTGTAGGCTGTAGGTTTGAAGGAACCCAGGCTGGTAAGGAAGTGGGAGTTTTTACTTTTTACTTAACATCTCTCTGTTTGGATTTTTTACAGTGAGCACATAGTACATGTATAACTTCTATAGTTTGTTTCTTTCTGGGCTGCAACTCTTGAAACCCTCCTTCTCCTCTGCAGCACGGCACCGCCCATAAGCTCCCAGGAACCTCCTCCTCCTGCTGACAGTTCACATTTGTGGCTCCAGGAAAGTTACTAACCCCTCCTGGGTCTCTGATCTTCAGTAGATTATCACAAAAATCTCATCCAGCTCTAAGTCTGATTCCAATTCTATAGCAAACAGACCAGAAAGTGTCATGCTGGGATGAAAACAAAACATTACCTGCAGAGGGAAAACAAGTTTTGGTTTCCAGTAAATAACTTAAAATGGATTCCTGGAACATAAGCATATTTTTAAGTGAAGCCTGGTCATGTGTGACTAAAAAATAGTGAAAATACAGATTTGGAAATTATTTTTATAGAAACACAATGTTGCCTAAATTTTCCTTTTATTATTATTTCTTCTCTGAACTCATATTTTCTCTCTCATTTCTCTTTTATTTATTTTCAAGGAGGAATTCATTGTCTCATATTCACTTTTCATAAAATCCAATCAAACTTTGCTGCTACAGAGTGCAGATATTTCTTATAACCACTAGGGGTCAGACTACTACATTAATACAAACCTATCCCAAATTGAAAAGTAGCGTGAACTGTTTGAGGGCTGTGCCAACTTCTTTTCCTGCATAAGAACAGAAGACTGGTCATTTAAATCAAACATTACATACAAAAGATAATGAGGAAGAATGCATTCGGCCAAAGAGACTCAGAAAGTTGAAACTATCATATATAATGAATAGTATATAATAAAGTAGTTTCATCCTTAATAAAAATTTCGATTATTCACTTGCTCTTTCCAGTTGGCAAGATCTTATTCCAGTCTAAGTGGGTTCAGATTGGAGAATTAATCATTGAACTGGGCAAATGCTAAGAGAGCAGAAGCAACTGAAATTATAAAACATGTCAGCAAAAAAAAAGAAATCCTTATTGTTAAAGGATGGACTGCATGAATAACAGAGGATTGAGATGCATGGCAGAAACATTTCTCCAATGGATTTCAGCCATGTCATAATAAGTCTGAACCATTTTACAGCAATGAAAGCATTCACGGATATGGGCTGAAGGCAGCCCAAGACCGGGCCTCTGTTCCTGTCCCAGGTCTGCTACAAACTGACCCTTTGGCCTTGAACGAGCAACTTGTCTTCTCTCGGTCATGAAGAAGTAAGATTATATGATTTACAAAGAAACTGCAAGCCCTAAAATTAAACAGATTTATTTGGAATTGTATTTATTTATATAGAAGAAAAGAAAGTAAGGGAAAATGTGCCAAAGTTTTATTTTTCTAATTTAATTTATTTTATTTTATTTTTTATATAGCAGGTTCTTATTAGGTATCTATTTTACACATGTTAGTGTATATCTGTCAATCCCAATCTCCCAATTCATCCCACCACCACCACCCCACGCCTCCGCCATTTTCCCCCCTTGGTGTCCGTACGTTTGTTCTCTACATCTGTGTCTCTATTTCTGCCTTGCAAACCAGTTCGTATGTACCATTTTTCTAGATTCCACATATATGTGTTAATATACGATATTTGTGTTTCTCTTTCTGACTTACTTCACTCTGAATGACAGTCTCTAGGTCCATCCACCTCTCTACAAAGGACCCAATTTCGTTCCTTTTTATGGCTGAGTAATATTCCGTTGTATATATGTACCCCAACTTCTTTATCCATTTGTGTGTCAATGGGCATTTAGGTTGCTTCCATGACCTGGCTATTGTAAATAGTGCTGCAATGAACATGGGGGTGCATGTGTCTTTTTGAATTATGGTTTGCTAAGGGTATATGTCCAGTAGTGGGATTGCTGGGTCATATGGTAGTTCTAGTTTTAGTTTTTTAAGGAACCTCCATACTGTTCTCCATAGTGGCTGTATCAATTTACATTCCCACCAACAGTGCAAGAGGGTTCCCTTTTCTCCACACCCTCTCCAGCATTTGTTGTTTGTAGATTTTCTGATGATGCTCATTCTAACTGGTGAGGGTGATACCTCATTATAATTTTGATTTGCATTTCTCTAATAAATAGTGATGTTGAGCAGCTTTTCTTGTGCCTCTTGGTCAAATGTATGTCTTCTTCGGAAAAGTGTCTGTTTAGGTCTTCTGCCCATTTTTTGATTGAGTTGTTTGTTTTTTTAATATTGAGCTCCATGAGCTCTTTATATGTTTTGGAGAATAATCCTTTGTCCATTGATTCATTTGCAAATACTTTCTCCCATTCTGAGGGTTGTCTTTTCGTCTTGCTTATAGTTGCCTTTGCTGTGCAAAAGCTTTGAAGTTTCATTAGGTCCCATTTGTTTATTTTTGTTTTTATTTCCATTGCTCTAGGAGGTGGGTCAAAAAAGATCTTCCTGTGACTTACGTGAAAGAGTGTTCTTCCTATGTTTTCCTCTAAGGGTTTTATAGTGTCCAGTCTTACATTTAGGTCTTTAATACATTTTGAGTTTATTTTTGTGTATGGTGTTAGGGAGTGTTCTAATTTCATTCTTTTATATGTAGCTGTCCCGTTTTCCCAGCACCACTTATTGATGAGACTGTCTTTTCTCCATTGTATATCCTTGCCTCCTTTGTCATAGATTAGTTGACCATAGGTGTGTGGGTTTATCTCTGGGCTTTCTATCCTGTTCCACTGATCTATATGTCTGTTTTTGTGCCAGTACCATATTGTCTTGATTACTGTAGCTTTGCAGTATAGTCTGAAGTCAGGGAGTCTGAGTCCTCCAGCTCCGTTTTTTTCCCTCAAGACTGCTTTGGCTATTCAGGGTCTTTTGGGTCTCCACAAAAATTTTAAGATTTTTTGTTCTAGTTCTGTAAAAAATGCCATTGGTAAATTGATAGGGATTGCATTGAATCTGTAGATTGCTTTGCGTAGTATAGTCATTTTCACAATGTTGATTCTTCCAATCCAAGAACATGGTATATTTCTCCATCTGTTTGTGTGATCTTTGATTTCTTTCATCAGTGTCTTATAGTTTTCTGAGTACAGGCCTTTTACCTCCTTAGGTAGGTTGATTCCTAGGTATTTTATTCTTTTTGTTGCAATGGTAAATGGGATTTTTTCCTTAATTTCTCTTTCATATTTTTCATCATTAGTGTATAGGAATGCAAGAGATTTCTGTGCATTAATTTTGTATCCTGCAACCTTACCAAATTCATTGATTAGTTTTAGTAGCTTTCTGGTGGCATTTTTAGGATTTTCTGTATATAGAATCATGTCATCTGCAGACAGTGACAGTTTTACTTCTCCTTTCCAATTTGGATTCCATTTCTTTCTTTTTCTTCTCTGATTGCTATGGCTAGGACTTCCAAAACTATGTTGAATAATAGTGGTGAGAGTGGACATCCTTGTCTTGTTCCTGATCTTAGAGGAAATGCTTTCAGGTTTTCACCATTAAGAATGATGTTTGCTGTGGGTTTGTCATATATGGCCTTTATTATGTTGAGGTAGGTTCCCTCTATGCCCACTTTCTGGAGAGTTTTTATCATAAACGGGTGTTGAATTTTGTCAAAAGCTCTTTCTGCATTTATTGAGATGATCATATGGTTTTTATTCTTCCATGTGTTAATATGGTGTATCACATTGATTGATTTGCATATATTGAAGAATCCTTGCATCCCTGGCATAAATCCCACTTGGTCATGGTGTATGATCCTTTTAATATGTTGTTAGATTCTATTTGCTAGTATTTTGTTCAGGATTTTTGCATCTATATTCATCAGTGATATTGGTCTGTAATTTTCTTTTTTTGTAGTATCTTTGTCTGGTTTTGGTATCAGGGTGATGGTGGCCTCATAGAATGAGTTTGGGAGTGTTCCTTCCTCTGCAATTTTTTGGAAGAGTTTGAGAATGATGGATGTAATCTCTTCTCTAAATATTTGATGGAATTCACCTGTGAAGCCGTCTGGTCCTGGACTTTTGTTCGTTGGAAGATTTTTAATCACAGTTTCAATTTCATTACTTGTAATCAGCGTATTCATATTTTCTATTTCTTCCTGATTCAGCCTTGGAAGGTTATACCTTTCTAAGAATTTGTCCATTTCTTCCAGGTTGTCCATTTTATTGGCATAGAGTTGCTTGTAGTAGTGTCTTATGATCCTTTGTATTTCTGCAGTGTCTGTTGTACCTTCTCCTTTTTCATTTCTAATTTTATTGATTTGAGTCCTCTCCCTCTTTTTCTTGATGAAATTTCTTGTTTATCTTCTCAAAGAACCAGCTTTTAGTTTTATTGATCTTTGCTATTATTTTTTTGTTTCTATTTCATTTATTTCTGCTCTGATCTCTATGATTTCTTTCCTTCTACTTACTTCGGGTTTTGTTTGTTCTTTCTCTAGTTCCTTTAGGTGTAAGGTTAGATTGCTTATTTGAGATTTGTTTTATTTCTTGAGGTAGGTTTGTATTTCTATAAAGTTCCTTCTTGCTGCATACCATACGTTTTGGGTCATTGTGTTTTCGTTGTCATTTGTCTCTAGGTAGTTTTTGATTTCCTCTTTGATTTCTTCAGTGATCTCTTGGTTATTTAGTAACGTATTGTTTAGCCTCCATGTGTTTGTGTTTTTTACGTTTTTTTCCCTGCAAGTGACTTCTAATTTCATAACATTGTGGCCGGAAAAGATGCTTGATATGATTTCAATTTTCTTAAATTTACCAAGGCTTGATTTGTGACCCAACATGTGATCTATCCTGGACAATGTTCCATGTGCACTTGAGAAGAACGTGTAATCTGCTGTTTTCGGATGGAATGTCCTATAAATATCAATTAAATCTATCTGGTCTATTGTGTCATTTAAAGCTTGTGTTTCCTTATTCATTTTCTCTCTGGATGATCTGTCCATTGGTGTAAGTGAGGTGTTAAAGTCCCCCACTATTATTGTGTTACTGTCGATTTCCTCTTTTAGAGCTGTTAACAGTTGCCTTATGTATTGAGGTGCTCC
The DNA here is from genome assembly GCF_028023285.1 of Balaenoptera ricei. NCBI lineage: Eukaryota > Metazoa > Chordata > Mammalia > Artiodactyla > Balaenopteridae > Balaenoptera > Balaenoptera ricei. The sequence goes on along the minus strand of NC_082640.1, from coordinate 115,406,265 downwards.
TATGCTGGGTGCATATATATTTATAATTGTTATATCTTCTTCTTGGATTGATCCGTTGATCATTATGTAGTGTCCTTCCTTGTCTCTTGTAACATTCTTTATTTTAAAGTCTTTTTTACCTGATATAAGTATTGCTACTCCGGCTTTCTTTTGATTTCCATTTTCATGGAATATCTTTTTCCATCCCCTCACTTTCAGTCTGTATGTGTCCCTAGGTCTGAAGTGGGTCTCTTGTAGACAGCATATATATGGGTCTTGTTTTTGTATCCATTCAGCCAGCCTGTGTCTTTTGGTTGGAGCATTTAATCCATTCACATTTAAGGTAATTATTGACATGTATATTCCTATGACCATTTTCTTAATTGTTTTGAGTTTGTTTTTGTAGGTCCTTTTCTTCTCTTGTGTTTCCCACTTAGAGAAATTCCTTTAGCATTTGTTGTAGAGCTGGTTTGGTAGTGCTGAATTCTCTTTGCTTTTCCTTGTCGGTAAAGTTTTGATTTCTCTGTCAAATCTGAATGAGATCCTTGCTGGGTAGAGCAACTTTGGTTGTAGGTTCTTCCCTTTCATCACTTTAAATATATCATGCCGCTCCCTTCTGGCTTGTAGAGTTTCTGCTGAGAAATCAGCTGTTAACCTTATGGGTGTTCCCTTGCATGTTATTTGTCATTTTTTCCTTGTTACTTTTAATAATTTTTCTTTGTCTTTAATTCTTGTCAGTTTGATTACTATGTGTCTCAGCATGTTTCTCCTTGGATTTATCCTGCCTGAGAGTCTCTGTGCTTTCTGGACTTGGGTGGCTATTTGCTTTCCCATGTTAGGGAAGTTCTTGACTATAATCTCTTCAAATATTTTCTCCTTTCTCTCTCTCTTCTCCTTCTGGGACTCCTATAATGCAGTTGTTGGTGTGTTTAATGTTGTCCCAGAGGTCTCTTAGGCTGTCTTCATTTGTTTTCATTCTTTTTTCTTTATTCAGTTCCATGGCAGTGAATTCCACCATTCTTTCTTCCAGGTCACTTATCCATTCTTCTGCCTCAATTATTCTGCTGTTGATTCCTTCTAGTGTATTTTTCATTTCAATTATTGTATTGTTCATCTCTGTTTGTTTGTTCTTTAATTCTTCTAGGTCTTTGTTAAACACTTCTTGCATCCTCTCGATCTTTGTCTCCATTCTTTTTCTGAGGTCCTGGATCATCTTCACTATCATTATTCTGAACTCTTTTTCTAGAAGGTTGCCTATCTCCACTTCATTTAGTTGTTTTTCTGGGGTTTTATCTTGTTCCTTCATCTGGTACATAGTCCTCTGCCTTTTCATTTTGTCTATCTTTCTGTGATTGTGGTTTTCATTCCACGGGCTGCAGGATTGTAGTTCTTCTTGCTTCTGCTGTCTGCCCTCTGGTGGATGAGGCTATCTAAGAGGCTTGTGCAAGCTTCCTGATGGGAGAGACTGGTGTTGGGTGTTGCTCTGGTGGGCAGAGCTCAGTAAAACTTTAATCCGCTTGTCTGCTGATGGGTGGGGCTGAATTCCCTCCTGTTGGTTGTTTGGCCTGAGATGGCCCAGCACTGGAGCCTACTTGCTCTTTGGTGGGGCTAATGGTGGACTCCAGGAGGGCTCACACCAAGGAGTACTTCCCAGAACTTCTGCTGCCAGTGTCATTGTCTCCCTGGGGAGCCACAGCCACCCCCTGCTTCTGCAGGAGACCCTCCAACACTAGCAGGTAGGTCTGGTTCAGTCTCCTATGGGGTCACTGCTCCTTGTCCCTGGGTCCTGATGCACACACTACTTTGTGTGTGCCCTCCAAGAGTAGAGTCTCTGTTTTCCCCAGTCCTGTCAAAGTCCTGCAATCAAATCCCGCCAGCCTTCAAAGTCTGATTCTCTGCGGATTCCTCCTCCCATTGCCGGACCCCCAGGTTGGGAAGCCTGACGTGGGGCTCAGAACCTTCACTCCAGTGGGTGGACTTCTGTGGTATAAGTGTTCTCCAGTTTGTGAGTCACCTACCCAGCAGTTATAGGATTTGATTTTATTGTGGTTGCGCCCCTCCTACTGTCTCATTGCAGCTTCTCCTTTGTCTTTGGATATAGGGTATCATTTTTGGTGAGTTCCAGTGTCTTCCTCTCAATGATCGTTCAACAGTTTGTTGTGATTCTGGTGCTCTTGCAAGAGGGAGTGAGTGCATGTCCTCCCAAAGTTTTAAAAACGAAAGTTTTGACTGTCAATATACGTTATTTCAAATTTTCACCATTAAAAAAAACGTGGAAAAAACTGAGATCATACCTCATGTCCATTGTCAGACAGAGTTAAAGTAATGAATAAAAAGTCAAACTGAAACAGGAGGGAAGGAGGCAGGGCACAACCTTTGAAAGAATGACATAGTCTGAGGATATGACATAAACTGATTAGAACCAAATGGATCCAAGATGGCAGACAAGTCAACTTTTTCCACTAGACCTTGAGCCTCAGTATATGCTCACATCAGCAAGCTAAATGACACAGCCACAGGTGCCATTACATTTCCATGACCAACCATAATGATCAAAAAGTGGGCAATGGCCCAATTCCTGGAACTCCCCGCCCCTTCCTAAAATAGCTGGAATACTCCTCCCACTCATTAGCCTATGAAATTACTCACTCCTATAAAAACTGACACCCCCATACCCTGGTGCCTTTCTCACCTTCTGAGATGGCCCACACTCTGTCTGTGGAGTGTGTACCTCTCTAAATAAATCCACTTCTTACCTATCACTTTGTCTCTCACTGAATTCTTTCTGCGATGAGACATCAAGAACCTGAGCTTCATTAAGTCCTGAAACCAGGTATGTGATCTCAGTTGGAAGACTGCGGGTTTTGGCCGGGTTCAAGTCCCAATCAGGGTTTTGCCTGGGTTCGAGTCCCAGCACATGGGTTCAAGGCCCAATCTGAGGTGCATGGTTTCAAAACCTGAATTTATTTGCATTTTTAATGACCGAGTATTCTAAAGTAAATACTCTAAGCATATATGCAAAAATATATGCAGATCATTCTCTGGAATGATAAACTAGAAATACAAAAGTGATTACCTGTTGGGATGGGGTAGAATTGGATGGATGTGGGTTTGGGTAGAATGGGTATAAGAATATAAGGTGTATTTCTTCATATGTTGTTTTGATATTTTTACCCATGTGAATCTATTACCTATTTTTTTAATTTTTAATTAACTTAAGAACTTCATAGATGGGACCAAAATGTGTGTCAATACAAAAACAAACACAACTGAAAATCCACCATGATTAGAATGGGGATTAGGAATAGGTATAGGGATATATGTTGCTAATATAAGCTGGTAATATAAGAGTGATATTGTGTTTTAAAAGGGCTGCACCAAATTACCTCAACCAAATTAACCATGTAAAGATGGTCATATCCAAAGGTTCTATCTGACACTTTTATCACCTGGTCCCCAAACCCTCACTGAGCTGCTTGTCCCTGACCCTCTATCTCCAGAGGGGCACTAAATCAGAACAAGTACTATTTTATCCCCCTTTCTTTCTTTACTAACACACACGCACCCACACACTCATACACATGCACCCACAAACATTTTCTTAGCAAAGTATCATGAATATTAATCTATGTAAATAAGCAATGGAGAGGGTTACAAGCAACTCAGTTCTACAAAAAGCTGAACTCTGAATCTCAGACTTCCTCTCATCCAGGTTTAATGCAATTCCTATAAAAATTCCAGCAAGATAATCTGCAAACCTAGACAAGATTATCTTAAAATTTAAATGGAATGGCAAAGGATCTAGAATAGGTAAAACAATCTTGAATATAAAGAAGTAAGTAGGAGAAATCAGTGCACTTGATTTCCACTTATTATATAACTACAGTAATCAAGACTTTATGGTATTGATGGAGAAATAGACACATAGCTCAGTGAGATAAAATGGAGAACACAGAAATAGACCCATAGGTAAGTCTAATTTATTTTTGACAAAGGTGCAAAGCCAATTCAGTGGAGGAAAGATAACCTTTTCAAAAACCAGTGCTGGAATAATTGGACACCCATAGGCCAAAAAGATGAACCTTGACCTAAACTTCATACGTTAAACAAAATTAGCTCAAAATATATTAAAGACTTTAGAAAAAAAAAAAAAAAAAACATAAGAGAAACTCTTCCAGATCTAGGACAAGGCAAAAATTTCTTAAAGTTGACACCAAAGCACAATTCATAAGAAAAAAACTGATATATTGGACTTCATCAGAATTAAAATGTTTGCTCTGTGGAAGACCATATTAAGAGGATAAAGAGAAAAACTACAGACTGGGAGAAAATATTTTCAAACCATATATCTGACAAAGGACTGGTGTTTAGAATAAATTTTTTAAAAAAACTCTCAAAACTCAACAATAAAAAAATCCAGTTAAAAGATGGGCAAAAGACATGAACACACATATTACTAAAGAGGATATACAGATGGCAAATAAGCACATGAAAAGATGCTTAACATCATTAACGATTAAGGAAATGCAAATTAAAACCTCACTAAACTATCATTACATATCAGAATGGCTAAAATAAAAAATTATGACTACACCAAATTCTGGCAAGGAAGTAAAGAAACTGGGCCTCATACTTTGCTGATTAGAATGTAAAATGCCGAGAGAAAAGAAAACATATATTCACATAAAAACCTGTACAAGAATGTTTTTATCTACTTTATAATAGCCTAAAACTAAGCATAGCCCAGATGTCCTTCAATGGGTGAATGGATACACAAACTCTGGCATATCAATATCATGTGATATTACTCAGTAATAAAAAGGAATGTTGCAGTAATAAATGCAACAACTTGGATGCATCTCCAGAGAATTGTGCTGAGTCAAAAAAGCCAATCCCAAAAGGTTATATACTATGATTCTACTCATATAACATTCTTGAAATGAAAAAATTATTGAAGGGAGAACAGACTAGTGAGTGCCAGGGATTAAGAATAAGGTTGGGGAAGTAAGCAAGGGGCGGGGGGGCGAAGGAAGGAAGGAAAGTTATAAAAGGGCAACCCAAGGATCCTATGGTGATGAAATCTTCTGTATCTTAATTGTATCCATGTCAGTATCCTGATTGTAATATTGCACTACAGGTCTGCAACTTCTGTTGTATAGTTACCATTGGGGGAACAATGAGTAAACTGGTACATGGAATTGCCCTGCATTATTTCTTACAACTGCATATGAATCTATAATGATGTCAAAATGATTAATTTAGTTCAATAAATATATGCATATACGTACATACAAACTATGGCCTCAAGTTCAGTTACAGAAACAAGGTCAGTAGCAGCTACTTATACTTTTCCCCACTAGTTATGTATGTGTGTATTTGTGTATGTGCGCTCATGTGTAAGCTATTGTCTATAAGTTCTAAATCTACTCTTGCCTCTACTTTGTGTTTCCAGGACTGGGACTCTACAAATCACATTTCCACTTTTTTAGCTTCTTCCCTCCTAAGCCACCAACAGGGGGTGACATAAGGAGCCTAAGCCTGGAGGAGAATGAAGAGCCTTCCTCCTTCTCATTGGCTTTCCCTGGGCTTACTCTCTGTTTCATGTTCTCCTGCACATCACACAATGACATGTCTTCTTCACCTAAGAGTAGCAAGTCCTTCCAGTAGCAGCAGCTGAATCCAATTTGCATTTCTCAACACTTTTGCAAAACCAGTCACATAGAACAGATGTCAGCACACTTTGGCTGTTGAAGGCCAGATAGTAAATATTTGAGACTTTGCTGGCCAGTCTCTGTAGCGGCTACTCAACTCTGCCATCGTAGCATGACAACAGCCAGAGATAGTAAATGAATGAGCATGGCAAAGTATAACTTGCTTTATAGACAAAATCTGAATTTCATATAATTTTCATGTCTCACAAAATATTATTATTGTTATGGGTTAAATTGTACCCCCCAAGAGAAATGCTGAAGCCCTAACCTCCTGTTCCTGTGAATGTAGTCTTATTTAGAAATAAGGTCTTAGCAGATATGATCAAGATAAGATGAGGTCGTTAGGTGGGTCCTAATCCAATATGACTGGTGTCTTTATAAGAGAGGAAAACATCATGTAAAGACACAGACACACAGAGAGGAGAGTACTATGTGGAGACAGAGGCAGAGACTGGAGTTTAGCAACTGCAGGGCCAGGACTGCCAAGGCCTGACGGCCACCTGCAGAAGCTAGAAAGAAGCGAGGAACGGTCCTGCCCAGAGTTGCAGATGGAGGACGGTCCCATGACAACTTGATTTTGGATTTCTAGCCTCCACACTGTGAGAGCATACATTTCTGTTATTTTAAGCCCCCCAGTTTGTGAAACTTTATTACAGTAGCCTTAGGAAAATAATACAATTATTCTTCTGATTTTTCTCCAACTATTTAAAAATGTAAAAAACATTATTACAGGCCATACCAAAAAAAAAATAATAAGTTGGTTTTAGCCTATGAGCCATAATTTGCAGACCCCTGTCATACAGCCTCCCTGACCCAGAGACACAAACACCAAGCAAGTCATGCCCCCTAAGGTCTAAGTTTTAGCTCCACACTACTAAATTGTAGTAATTCCAACCTCTTTTCCTTTTCCTCCACTCTTGGGGGAAGGTAGCTACTTTTTATAATTCCTGCTTCCATTATACCTTACTGTTCTCTTTTTCTCCTTCGGTTATCTAGTTACTAACTTTATATCTAGTTAACAGTGATTTGTATTAAGTTCTCATGGTTGAAATAACTGTGATTTCTGTCTGCCGACTGGACACTGACTGGTATAATTTTCTTTTTAAAAAATTCTTCAAGGGCTTCCCTGGTGGCGCAGTGGTTAAGAATCCGCCTGCCAATGCAGGGGACACGGGTTTGAGCCCTGGCCCAGGAAGATCCCACATGCCGTGGAGCAGCTAAGCCCATGTGCCACAACTGCTGAGCTTGCACTCTAGAGCCTGTGAGCAACAACTACTGAGCCCGTCTGCCACAACTACTGAAGCGTATGCACCTAGAACCTGTGCTCCACAAGAGAAGCCATGACAATGAGAAGCTCACGCACCACAACGAAGAGCAGCCCCTGTTCGCCACAACTAGAGAAAGCCCGCGTACAGCAGTGAAGATCCAACACAGCCAAAAATAAAAACAAATAAATAAATAAATTTAGAAAAAAAAATTCATCAAGATTTTGCATGAAGTACACTGACCGTCAAGGCTTTTTGCATGTCTTGGTAATTATTAAATTTAATTTTAGGTAATTAAGACAACTCTTTGCAGAGTTGGAATTTCTGACATAATAATTGCATAATTTATTTGTCACAAACTTTAATTAATAATCATTCTCGCTTAATAGACTTACTCCTCTGAGGATCCCCAAGTGCTTTAGAAGAACTAAGGAATTAATACCGTGTTACATTGAAGTAGGGACAAAGCTGCCAGCGTCTTATAAAGTTTAATGTACACCTACCTTTCAACCCAGCAATTCCATTCTAGGTATTTTCCCAAGAAAAACAAAAACATATGTTCAAAAAAAAAAGACTTGCACAAAATATTCACAGAAGCCTTATTTATAACGGCCAAAATCTGGCAACAACCCAAATGTCCACTAATGGATAAACAAAAGTATATCCATATAATGAAATACTACTCATCAATAAAAAGGAATGAACTACTGATACACAGAAGAACATGGTTAAATCTCAAGAACATTTTGTTGAGTAAAACAGATGAGACACAAAACAGTGTATATGATGTCCAAGCCCAGGTAAGACTAATCTATGATGATAGAAATCAGAAGAATTGCTGCCTTGGAGCAGGAGAAGAACATTGACTAGAAAGGGGCCGAAGGAAATGTTAGGGGTGATAGAAATATATCTTGATTGGGGTAAGGGTTACAGAGACATATATTTGTCAAAGCTCATTGATTTGCACTCTTAATGTGTGCATTTCACTTTATGTAAATTTTACTTTAAAATTTTATGGATAAGTAAAAGGAAAAAATTAAGGCACAGTTGATGTATAATTTTCAGACCTGAAATCCATAGCGTAACCCTTGAAATTGCAGACTCTAAACTTTTAGAAGACAATCACCAAAACAGTCTTGTTAATTTTACATATATTTTAACATGATGTGACATATATGTTAACCCAGTTAAGTGTTAGTGTTAGAAGCACAAGTATTTTTCAAATATATGAAGAAGGCATGGCTTTCAAACAAACTCCATGTAAGTAACTCAAGTTTGACCTTCCCTCCCTCCTTCCCTCAGTCTCTTCTTTCTTTCCTTTCTTCTTTCCTGCTCTCCCTCCCTCTCTTGTTTTGAAAATAATGCTAAAAGCCTTCAGAAGCAAATTTATCATAAAATTAATAAAACCTGCACTTCAAAGGTCTTCACTGCATAGCCTTCTATAAAGCTCAGGAAAGAGCCTTAACAATGTGTTCATGGAGTCATATGTTTCTGTAAAATTCTGTAAAAGGTAAAATATTGACTACAATATGTAAAAACCACTGTCTCTTCCCATTTTGCATTTTCCCTAGATCACACTTCCCTCTATATCATGTTGGTGAGAGTAACTGCAGACATTCGGGGGATTCGGCTATGTTGAGCTGGTAGATTTATGTCATCTGCAGCCCCTTCCTTGTATAGTTAATGCTAGCCATCTTGTGTAGGCATGACTTCCTGGAATACTTCTGCCCAACTTCGCAACATGCCCTCAACTCAGAGATTCAGGACCAGAGGTCATATTGCAAAATGAGTGTGTCCTGAGGCAGCTCTCACCAGAAGTCTGTAGGTAGTGGAGGAAGAAAGAGTTAGAAGTATACCAAGGTAGAGGCTGGCCTGTAAAGAATTCTTCCAATCACCACATGTATAAATTTGGCAATAGGAGATTAAATTGTCATCAACAATTAGTCAAAACAGAAGCTCATTATTCTCAAGAATGTAGTCAAAAAAAAAAAAAAAAGAATGTAGTCAATAATGCAGTGTATACAATTATAAATGTACAATTTATACAATTTTTTTATTTTCTAGTGGAAATCACTTGGCCTATCATTTATTAGAATTCCTTTGCTTTCAAAATGCAAACCTTTAAAGGTATTTTAAACTGTTGAATATATTTATGTGTGAAGTTGCAAATTTATGCATTTCAAGTATCAGTAAGTTTAAATTTTGAAATCAACCAGTCAGATGAAAGTCTTATTTCTTATTTTATAACAATAATTACAAAATTATTGTCATACAAAGAGGTGATCAAAGATACACAGCCAAGAAAGTGTAGAAGAAAAGTTTTCTTAAGTGTGACAAGCCGTTAATAAAATTTGACATTGTGATGTTTGTGGTATTTGTTGACATTTTAAAAATTGGAATTTGTTATTTCTTGTTTCATTTTCAATAAATATTCATTTTAAAACCTAATTTTGTATTTTAAGGAAGGCCACCAAATTTTATAAACTTCAGGTCCCAGCTGAGTCCATTCCTAGATGGGGTAACCAAAACAATGTCAACAATCAAAACAGACAAAAATAAATAAATGAAACTAGGCAAATGAAGAAATAAATAAGTACTGGAATAAACAATCAATAAGCAAGGGCCCTAAAGAAGGGCAAGTCAGGAATGGAGGTAATTTCACAGCCCTGTTCTAAGCAATACTGTTTTTCTCTTACTAACTCTTACTTAGTTATACATTTCTTCCTCTATGATCTCAAACTCTTGTAATAAAAAACCTTAAAATCTTAAATACAGTATGAGAGATACTGAGGGATTTTTTTCTCACCAGATTTTGGTTCCCAACAAACATCATCTACATAAAATAACTCATTGAAGGGAAGTATTCTCTCCCTTTGGGAAAAGAATAAATCTAAACATTTTTCATCTGCCTAAAGATTATTTCAATGGCATCAACAATTTGAATAATTTAATCTGCTTATAAAATATTGTCTACCACAGAAAGTGCTGGGCAGTGTGTTAGGACTGACTCAATTTAAGAATTTCTATCCACCAAACAGTCAATTTCAAGTTTAAGTGTGACCAAAACTCAACAGTCATTTTCTTTAATCTAGCCCACAGATATCAGGAGTAACTTGCTATATCCAGCCATTCTGGTGTAACTTTTGCCTTTAGTCATGTATGACTAAAGCATACATGACTAAAGTATGATGGAAGCATTCCTTTTTAAATTTTAACCTAAAACCACACAACAAATTATTGCCATTGTGTGTGTGTGCATGTGTGTGTGTTTTTAAGAAAACTCAGAGAATAAATTGGAAATAACCTACATGCTCATTAATAAGGGAATTTATTAAATAATTATGGAAATGTGCGGTTCTTTTTTCTTTTTTAATGAGGTACAATTAAACAAAGTGGCATGAAAATTTTTCCTAGATATAATATTGTTATAAAAAAAGTCACAAAAAGGTAGCCATAGTATGATCTCACACGTTAAAAATCTATAAATAGGTGCAAAGAATAAAACTTACCTAAATATTATCAAATACATAGAGAAAAGATCCAGAAGGATCCATCTAAATTGTGGAAGTGGTTAACTGCAAAGGAATGTTAAAAAGAAGGTGGACATAAGAGGATTTGCACTTGAATTTTATAATCAGCACAAAAGCCCTGTTTTTGGAACAATGCTTAACAGAGGTAGATACTGAATAAATATTTGTCAAATGAATTAATGGTTAATGAATTAATGGATTCTATTACATTGAAACAAAAAATAAGTGTAAAAAAACACAAATAAGTAAAAACAGATGGAAACTACCTAAAATCGCCACCCAAAGAACTGTTTACATATTGCTGTGCACTCATATACCAACATCTTTATTTTTCTTATGAATATACTATATTAAAACAATACACAATATTTTGTAGATTTTTTTTTCCAACTAAAAATACCAGGGCAGGGCTTCCCTCGTGGCCAGTGGTTGGGAGTCTGCCTGCCAATTCAGGGGACATGGGTTCGAGCCCTGGTCTGGGAAGATCCCACATGCCACGGAGCAACTAATCCCGTGCACCACAACTACTGAAGCCTGCTCGCCTAGAGCCCGTGCTCTGCAACAAGAGAAGCCACCACAATGAGAAGCCCGCGCACCGCAACGAAGAGTAGCCCCCCTCACCGCAACTAGAGAAAGCCCCTGTGCAGCAATGAACACCCAACACAGCCAGAAATAAATTAATTAAATAAATAAATTTATTTTTTAAAAATGCCAGGGCATCTTTCCATGTCTTACCATGTATATACTATATACTGGGAAGTAACTTGAACCCTCGTCCCACCATGCTCTGGCTTGGGGGTCAGCCCAAATGTGTTTCTAAGGGACATAGACACCCTAGAGGAACTCCAGTACCAGCAGAGGGCCTGGCCCTCCTTCAGAAGCTGACGCAGAAGAGACCAAACCAGATCTGCCTGGCTCCTTGGGGCCTAATTTCCCTAAGCTCATTTTAACCGTCAGATCACCACAACCCCAATAGCCAGCTTCCCCTCACACGAGCAGGTTCAGCTCAGGCAGCTGCATTCGCGGTGATATAAGGCCTATAATTTAAAAAATGAGACCCCCAGGAGCTCAGCCCGGCACTGACCATGCTGGGAGGAGCCTTTAAGGAGTCCCAGTTGAAAAAGAAAAGACAATGGTGAAAAACCTAAAAACTGCATCTTGAGGAATCTTTAAAGAACTGAGAATGTTCAGCCAAGAAGACAGAAGGCATGGTAGGCATCTTCTAGAATTTGAAGGAAAAAGATGTATGAATGATGTCAACCATTCCAGAGATAACCAGATGGCAGAGTTAGAAGCAGTGAGTAAAGCTCATATAAGGCAGATGTCTTAGTCTGGTTTCCTTAGAAAACAGACTTTAAGGCAAAGCTTAGGTCTGACTGTTTTATTTAGGGGTGCTATCTCAGAGGAAAAAAGTAAAGGAAAACAAATGTGAAGGACTGGGAGTTTGGGGTTAGCAGATGCAAACTTCTATATATAGGATGGATAAACAACAAGGTCCTACTGTATAGCACAGGGAGCTATATTCAATATCCTAATGACGATTGACTGAGGACAGTAATTAACGTGATGGGTGCTTTTCTCATCATCCCCTTTCCATTATGATAAACCATAATGGAAAAGAATATGAAACAGAATATGTATCAATATGTGTGTATATGGGACTTGGCACAGTGGTTAAGAATCCGCCTGCCAATGCAGGGGACAAGGGTTCGAGCCCTGGTCCGGGAAGATCCCACATGCCACAGAGCAACTAAGCCCGTGTGCCACTACTGAGCCTGCGCTCTAGAGCCCACGAGCCACAACTACTGAGCCCGCGTGTCACAACTACTGAAGCCCGTGCACCTAGAGCCTGTGCTCCGCAACAAGAGAAGCCACCGCAATGAGAAGACTGCAAACCACGAAGAGTAGCCCCGGCTCGCAGCAACTGGAGAAAGCCCACATGCAGCAATGAAGACCCAACACAGCCAAAAATTAAAAAAAAAAAAAAAAAAAATGTGTGTATAACTGAGTCACTTTGCTGTACAGCAGAAATTAACACTGTAAGTCAACTATACTCCAATAAATTATTTTTTTTAAATGAGAGATGTGAGGCAGGGAAGAAGGGAGAGCAAATACAAGGTAGTATGTTACCAAGCTGCCCACAATTTCCAAAAACCACAGCTGGTCATACAGGACGGTTCTGGAGAGGTGGGTGGACCAATGTACTCTAGCGCAGGAGGAAAAGCCAGCAATTTATCTTCTGGATCCTTCCTATCTCTTATCTCTCCCCATATAGATACCCCTATACTTCTTAGTGACCTTCCTCTGCCCCTTCAGGGGCACTAAGACAGCCAGAGCCCCCGTGGGTCCAGTGGAATCAGACCTGGGTACTGGGGCTGCCCCAGCTCCCACCATAGTGAGCGTTGACAAAGGCTGTGTTGAAGCCCAGCTTTGACCCCAAGGAAGGTCAGAGACAACTCTAGGGTGAAAAGACAAAGTGACCACAATGGCAGCAGAGGCCAAAACTTTACAACTCAGGCGTGGCAGGAAGCGGTACTGGTGGCCAAGGGCTGGGGCCAGACAAGGCTGAGAGCATGTAGGCTGGTCCACAGAGACATCAGTACAGCAGATCTTAGTGAGATGTTATTTTCTGACACTCAAAACCATTCAGTAATGGAAAAGTCCAGTGCTTCTCAAACATTAAGTGGATACAAATACCTGGGGATCTTGTCAAATGAAGATTCTGATTCAGCAAGTCTGGGGTGAGGTCTGAGATTCAGTATTTCTAACTAACTCCAAGCGTTGCCCTGCTGCTCGCAAATGACCACTTTGAATATTCTGTGAGTGGTCTGCTTCATAAAGTAGTGAGTTTTACATTCCTAGATGTTTTAGCAGATCCTGCATTGATTGACCTCCTGTCACAAAAAGTCAAGGATTTCACAGAAAATTCTGAGTGGGGTAAAAGACCATTATAGAACCTTCCAAATCTAAGGTTTTGATTTATTTCCAAAACCAGATAAATACTAAACCAACAATGCATGATAAAATAATTAACAAAGAAAACATGTCTAGCTTTCATTGTCTTCATTGCTCACTCTTCAATGACTGCTTATCAGACCCAGAGCAAAATTAACCCAGACCCTGACTGAAATTTCGAGTTTTGTCTGATGACGATTGACTCAGGACAGATGTAACTCAGTCAGTAAATAACGTGATGGATGCTTTTCTCATCATCCCCTTTCTAATATCCTTCCTCATCCACAAGGTGAGGAAATGCAAAGATGTTAAAAGGTATAGACAAGACATCATCTAAGATCATTAGAGACTTTCTCCTTCAGAGATTTATGGAATCCGAGTTAAATTCAGAGTAAAAACGCTATCATTTTACTTCATTCCCTGACAGATAAAACCCGAAACGAAATCTCCTCAATCCAGAACCTTAGGGAACGGGAGTTTCTGGATAGCTGAGTTTTCTAGAGAGATGAAAGTCGATGCTTTAGCGCTACATATACTTTTCATTTTTATTCTATTTATTCATAACCACTTAGACCTGCTTACAAATCTGAATTACAAATAGTTTTCTCTTTACTTTTCAATTAATTTCTCAAAGTCATATTCTCTAATATCAGTCTTATATTATCTAACATTATCTAATATCAGCCTCTTAAAGCCTCCTCCCCACATACACACTGTCCCCAAGGGCTGGGCTTCCATACTCTAGAGAAAGTGCCGCTCAGCTTTCACTCTCCAGAGTCCAGATCGGATTAGAGCTGCCACTGCTTCTCTCTGCCACATGGTGGCAGTATTGAAAACTGATTCTCCCTGCGAGTGCGCCCACTGCTGAAAGGAGCCTTTGCGGTCTAGACTCCTGTAAAGATTTCCGGGGTTCCCTGAGAAAGGGCAATCCCATCTCCCAGTGCTGGGCTCAGACACACAGTTGCAGTTCTTTGTTCCCAGCTTAGTTTCAAATGTCTTTCTAGTCTTAATGGCTTCACACTATCATTAACTAATACCTCAGGGCATAATATGTAATGGCTGAGGCCCATTACCCCATCTCGACTGGATGTGAATCTGTTTTAATTTGCTAGCGTTGCCATAATAAAGTACCATAGACTGGGTGGCTTAAACAACAGACATTTATTTTCTCACAGTTCTCGAGGCTAGAAGTCTGAGATTGATTAGGTGACAGGAGGGTTGTTTCCTTTTCAGGGCTATGAGGGAAGGATCTGTCCCAGGCGTCTCTCCTAGGTTAGTAGATGGTCATCTTTCCCCTGTGTCTTCACATGGTCTTCCCTCTATGCATGTCTCTGTGTCCAAATTTCCCCTTCTTATAAGGATAGCAGTCATGTTGAACTAGGACACACCCCAATGACCTCATTGTAATTTCATTACCTCTGTAAAGATCCTACCTCCAAATAAGGTCACACTCTGAGGTACTAGGGGTTAGGAGTTCAACATATGAAATGGGGTGGAGGGTAGGGGGATAGGGAGGACACAATTCAGCCCATAACAAAATCCATATTTTAAAGAGTTTTTTTCATCATTTTGAAGTTTTGGGTCAACATGGTGTCATATGTGATCAGCTCCGCCATTGACCTTGCATTGTTACCTAATACTACCTTTATTATATGGTTCATAACAGAAGTCTTTTTTCCATTAATTTTTTATTTTTATACAATTTTGAAAGTTTACTTTCCATTTACAGTTATTACAAAATATTGGCTCTATTCCCTGGGTTGTGCATTACATCCTTGAGTCTATCTTACACCCAGTAGTTTGTACCCATGTACTGCCCCTACCCCACTGGTAGCCACTAGATTGTTCGTTACAAATAGAAGTCTTTGAAGACCCCTTCTCACTTAACCAAGCTCATATAAATTGCAAAATGTCCCAAGATACTGGAAGAAACTAGCGAATGGTACCAGGGCTGTGCAACTTCCACCTGTCCCCCAGGGTACCGTGACCGGTTGACATCCAGACCAGTTGAGGGCAATACTGATTTCTTTACTGCCTAGAGTAAAATTCCAATTCATTCTCTTTTATATATTAAACAAATATATGAGTTCTAACATCTTTTTCCTGCATGCCAATGGATTGTCTTGTGGCTATTATTGTCCCACTCAGGAGACCTCTGATCTGGACCACACTTTGGAGGAACTACCCACAAATTTTCAAATTCCGACTGGGAAAGTTATTTGTAAGAAGGGCCTTTGGCTATGAGTAGGCTGTGAAATCATGTTGTAGTCCAATCACATCAAAAGGGCTCGCAGAGTTTATGATTCTCACATTCTCTTTTCATCATCTTGTATACACAGGTATTTAATTGCTCCCCGAGGTTTAAGGCAGTGGACTAAGAATAAAACAGGCTCCAGCAGCACATCATTAGCTCTGTGGATGATGCCGTCCCATCCACATAGTTGGGAGCATTTGTTGAAAATGTCATTCAGAAGATGTCAACGCCGCCTGAGGCATCATTTGATTGAATTTGTACAGTAATGTCATAGGAACTGCATTCTTCACAAAAGTCACAAGGCGATAATGATGACAGGGGGTGGGGTTGAAAGATGCCAAATATTCTGTCCAATTCAATCAGGCAAACAGACAGATTAATGCGTTCAGTGCTGCAGGCATCGACCTCAGCAGAGGAAATGGCAATGTTACCTTTTTCCTAAAGAACTGCAGGGGTAAAATCTCCTATTGTTTGCAGTGAATTTGGCCAAGTGTATTCTAGCTCTGGAGGCCTAAGCGAGCCATCAGAAGAGCAACAATGCAGTGGCCAGTGGTCTATTTAGAGGAAATCCAGAGCCTACCAAAGGGAAAGGGGCCCTCTGCATGAGAGCAAGAAGAAACGTCATGCCAAGTTACCCCTACAGTTCTCAGAGCTGGCGCCACCTGCTGCCCAATTGCAAAAACATCAGGAAAAGCCAGCTACATAGAGAAGACCATGTTTGATGTTTTTCATCCTCAAAGTGCATTCCAAACTGGCACAAAGTAATTACTTTCTCCAATTCTGGGTAGAAAGCAAATAGCATGGGTGGGCATTACAACTGAATCTAATCATGGCACAGCAAAAGTAGAGCAAGGCTGGGACCTTGGTTCTCTGTGACCAAGTGATCCTTGCCTCATAGGTTCCCCCACCTCACTGACCTACTTCCCAAGCACACCGTGATGCTGTGTGCCCATGATTTTTATCAGTAGTTGCTGGATAAGCTCATGTCTCTGCTCTATACAACTGTCTCACTCCAGCCACTTTGATTAGGGCCTCTCTTTCATTGCACATATTTCTACAATAATACATATTATCTTATTACATTCTGACTTAAAAAAAAAAAAAAAGCCAGCCTCCCTTACTAGACTGTAAGTTCATTAAAATCAGGGACCATGTCTAATCGCTGTATTTCCAGTGAAAACATAGATCTTGGCACTTACTAGGTACTCTATAAATATTCGGGGACATAATGAATAACAACCAGATCTGTTGTTAAAAATCAGCAAAGCTTCAAATGGGGTTTGTTCAAAAGGACTTTGCTTCAAAGTCCCTAATATTGTTATACACATGGTCTCATGGACCCCTCACAATAAACCTGTGAATTCTTTCTTGATATTCTCATTCTAAAGATGGGAAACGTGCTCAGAGGAGAGAAGTGATTTGCACAATATCTCAGAACTTTTAGCAACAGAAGCAGGACTTCCAGCCAGAATTCCTGATGCCAAAATTAGTCAATGCTTTTTTACTACTTTATAGAAATCCGTGCCCTCTACGTGGTTAAAGAAGGAGGCACATGTGCCCAGTGGTTTGAGAAACAGGAGTGAAATTCTGATTCTATAGATGAGAAGATCAGTACATGTGAGGAACTTTTTTATACTGAAGAATACCTAGAAGGGTAGCCAGGTATTCTGTGCAATGAATGAATGAACAAATGAATGAATGAGCAAACTGCCAGACTTGACAACATTAGCAATTCTCATCCAACAATACATCTTAGCACTGGCCTCAGGTGTGGCCTAAAATGTCCAGATCAGGCCTGAAGGGCTTTGGAACTGATTCTGAGAGAAATTACGTGTGAGTAAATGAGTTCTCATTAAAATTGAGATTTTGCCCTGCAAAATGGGCATTGCATTAGTTCATCTTATGATTGCCACCTTTGTCTTGAGTTCCTCAAGAAACTGTAAAAAAGATAAGTATGAGGCCCTGCCTGCCCAATAATCACTCCTTTGTAGTACCCTGAGGATTCTGGACAGATTTTCTGGGGTCGGGGTATTGAGAGATCTCAAGGAGAGAGACTTTGAAGACACATAGACCTGGAATGGAATCCTGGTTTTTCTCTCACTGCCTACGTGATGCTGGGAAAATTCCTTAACCTCGCCACACTTCATCTGTAAAACTGGGTTGATGCTAATGTCTACCTCATACGGTTTTTGTGAGAATTAAATGAAGTGAAACTTAGGTAGTAACTCAACCAGTGTTTGTTAACTTAGAGTCCTAGGGCCTCTGAAGGCCCTCAGATTTCCCCAAAATCCAAAAAGTCTATGATAATGTAGGTTTGTGTTTTCATTTTGATGATAATCTAACTATATATAGTCATGCAAACATAGCTCATGTCATCTGGATGAATATGAGGTTCCAAAGGGTTCCTATATGTTTGTGTTTACAATCAGATATACACCAGCCCAAGGACAAATGATGTTACCATACATTGTGCAAGACTTTTGTAGCAATTTGAACAGAGACAAGTCATGGGAGAACTGAGTCATTTTATGGCACATGACTGTTGAAAAGCTAAACATCCAAGTATCTGTGACGTTGCAGTCCAGTGCCATATTTATGTTCCTAATAAATAAGCAGTAGGCATCCTTTCCTTAAAGGACACTTTCTGGTTTTCAGTGTGGGAGTGTGCACTCTAAATTAACCAACCCATTAAAGGTTTAACATGACTTTATTGTTAAAATAGCAAAAGAATAATAATGAAAATGACTACAATATAAATAGCGATTGGCAATCATTAAAATAAAGAGAAAACAGTCATGAGTAAAACATAGTTATGCCGACGGAGGGGCATGAAGATGGCAGAGCAGGAGGACATGGAGCTCACCTCCCTCCATAAACACATCAAAAATACGTCTAATGTGGAAAATTCTCATGGAAAACTAACTGGAAACTAGCAGAAGAACTGCTATACAACCAAAGCTGCAAGAAAGACCTCCGCATAACCAGGGAGGATGGATAAAAAAGGCACTGTGGGGACCTGAGCTCCTGGGAGGGATCTGTAAGGAGGAGAGGGTCTACACGGGCAGACCTTCACCCTGGGGAGTGAGCAGGTCGAGTCACAATCTGGGCATCCCAATCCTGGGGTTCTGCGCAGAGGAGACAAGCCCCCTTGCCTGCTGGGAAATCCACTGAGACACTGAGACAGATAGAAGTGGTGGAGAAGCCTAGACTCTACTCATGAGGCGTGCACACATGCTGGCTTGCTAACAATCAGGGCAGAGAGAGCCTCGCACTGGTGGCTGGTACCTTGCTGCACTTCCCAATGTGAAGGGGTGAACATCCCAGCCTCACCCACTCCACAACACAGTCTGGCATGAAATCTGGGCAGAGACTCGGTCTAGCTGTGCAGAGACAGACTGGGGCACCTGGGGTGTGATCTGGGTGCAACTACAGGGACCATTGTCAGTGAACACACAGGGCAGCAGGTATAGCCGGGGGGACATCGTCAGCATGTACACAGAGCAGCACCACAAGACTGCACAGCAGCTGTGTGCCAGATCTTGGGCAGACAGGCCCTGGGAGAGGACTCATCTAGCTACACAGACACAGCCCAGAGGGCTTAGGGTGTGGTCTGGTTGGGGTGGCGACGGCCATTGTCAGTGTGCTCAGGAGTACCTAGCAATTTGTCTCCCAGCAAGAGCACCCCAACTCTGCCCACTCCACACCACAGCTTAGCACTGGATCTGGGGCAGACAGGTCTCAGGAGAAGACTGCCACAGAGACAGCCCAGATATCAGGCAGCAGCACAGACACCTCAATTGCTGCAGCCACAATGCTCTGACCCCAGCCCTAGCCCACTCAACACCACAGCCTTGCACTAGATCTGAGATGAACACACAGGAAAAGGAACGGGACCTTGGGTTGCTTCTGAGAAGAATCACAGATGCCTACACAGGTGGTGCATAGGTCCTCTGTGACTGTATGGGTCTCACTTACTTCAGTGGTCACCTCATTTGGGGCAGGGCATGTACCCAAGGGCAATGGAACATGATTGAACCCAACCCTCAGGGCTTCTACTCCAAAAACTGGGGGCAGACGCTGCCCCTGACAGGGCAGTGACAGCCACAGAGCAGAGAGGAAGCCTCGCCTCTCATTCAACACAGGCTCTAGATGCTACAACACCAACTGCACCCCCTATCAAGGAGAAAATGGCAGCACACCCTGAGGAAAGACGTGATTGGCATCTGCCAAAACCAGCCCTCGCACCAAAAACATTGGATGCACACAGTCTACACAGGGATGCTCCCACATAAAAACACCCCTTCCAGACCATAGTAGATAACTGTTTCTCCTAAATTCATAGAGACAGAGAAGGTTAAGTAAAATGAAAAGGCAGAGGAACTACTCCCAACTGAAAGAACAAGAGAAATCCCCTGAAAGAACAAATAATGAAACAGAGCTCACTAGTCTATTAGACTCCAAGTTGAAAAAGGAGGTAATAGAAATACTAACTGAATTAAGAATGGTTATCAGTAGAAATGCAGATCATTGCAACAAGGAACTAGAAATTATAAAAATTGAACCAATCAAATATAGACAATTCAATTGCCAAGATAAGGACTAATCTAGAAGCAATGAATAGAAGACTAAATGACACAAAAGAACAAATAAGTGATCTGGAAGATAGAATAATGGAAATCACCTAATCAGAATGCCAGACAGTAAGACAAATTTAAAAAATGAAAGCAACATACAAGATCTATGGGATAATATAAAATGCAGCAACCCATGCATAATAAGGGTTCCAGAAGGAGAAGAGAGAGAGAATGGGACTGAAAATGTATTTGAAAAAATTATGGTTAAAAACTGCCCAAACTGGGACTACCCTGGTGGTCCAGTGGTTAAGAATCCGCCTTCCAATGCAGGGGATGAAGGTTCAATCCCTCGTCAGGGAACTAAGATCCTACATGCCATGGGGCAACTAAGCCCATGCACTGCAACTACTGAGCCCACGCACTCTAGAGCCTGCACGCCACAACTAGAGAGAAGCCCGCGTGCCATAATGAAGAGCCCACGTGACGCAACGAAAGATCCCGCATGCTGCAACAAAGATCCCACATGCCACAATTAAGACCTGATGCAGCCAAATAAATAAATAAATAAATATGGGTTTCTCTGGTGGCACAATGGTTAAGAATCTGCCTGCCAATGCAGGGGACACAGCTTCGAGCCCTGGTCTGGGAAGATACCACATGCTGTGGAGCAACTAAGCCCGTGAGCCACAACTACTGAGCCTGCGTGCTACAACTACTGAAGCCCACACTCCTAGAGCCCATGCTCCACAACAAGAGAAGCCACCGCAATGAGAAGGCTGTGCACCTCAATGAAGGGTATCCCCTGGCTCGCTGCAACTAGAGAAAGCCCGCATGCAGCAGTGAAGACCCAATGAGGCCAAAAATAAATAAATAAAAAATAAACAAACAAAATTTTTTTAAAAGGTGACATTTAAAATAAATAAATAAATAAATAAATTTTTTTTTTTTTTTAAAACTGCCCAAACCTAAAGAAGAAAATAGATACCCAGGTACAGGAAGCACAGAGGGTCCCAAACAGGATGAACCCAAAAAGACCCTCACCAAGACATATCATAATCAAAATGACAAAAGTGAAAGATAGAGGATTCTAAAGACACAAGAAAAAAAAAAGAGTCAATTACAAGGAAACCCCCATAAGGCTATCAACTGATTTCTCTGCAGAAACTTTGCAGGCCAGAGGGAGTAGCATGATATGTTCAAAATCCTGAAAGGGAAAAATCCACAACCTAGAATACTCTACCCAACAAGATTATCATTTAGAATAGAAGGAGAAGAACTTCCCAGGAATAAGCAAAAACTAAAAAAAAAATTCAGCAATACTTAACCAACCCTAAAAGAAATATTTTAGAGTCTTCTCTAAATAGAAAAGAGGCAAGAATCTATAGGAGAGGGAAAATAACAATAGAAAAAGCAAATATATAAAAATACTGAAGATCACTTATATAAGTCAGTACGTAGATTAAAAAACAATTTAAAAAATTGTAAAAGCAATTATAACTACAATTAACAGTAAAAGGATAAGCATGAAGATGTAAAATAGGATATCAAAATCACAAAATGTGAGGGAGGGGAGTATAAAAATGTAGATCTTTTAGAATGTGTTTGACTTGAATGACTATCAGTTGAAAGCAAGTAGATATAGTTATGGGTCAACATACTTGAACTCCATGGTAACCACAGTTCAAAATTATACAATAGATTCACAAAAACTAAAAAGAAAGGAACTCAAGCATAATACAAAAGAAAACAATCAAACCACAAAAAGGAAAAATAAAAAGAAGAAATGAACAAAGAAGAACTACAAAAACAACTGGAAAACAAGGATTAAAATGGCAATAAGTACATACCTATCAATAGCCACTTTAAATGTCAATGGACTAAATGCTCTGATCAAAAGACAGAGTGGCAGATTGTATTTTAAAAAAAAAAGAATCTACAATATACTGCCTATAAGAGACTTACGTCAGGGCAAAATACACAGACTGAAAGTGGGGGGATGGGAAGATATATTTCATGCAAATGGAAATGACAAGAAAGTGGGGGTAGCAATACTCATATCAGACAAAAACAAAGGCCATAAAGAAATACAAAGAAGGGCATTATATAATGATAAAGGGATCAATACAGAAGAGGATATTATACTCGTTAACACATATGCACACAGTATAGGAGCACCTAAATATATAAAACAAATACTAACAGACATAAAGGGAGAAATTGATGATAATATCAATACAATAATAGTAGAAGACTTTAACACCCCACAGATATCAATGGACAGATCATCCAGACAGAAAATCAATAAAACAACAGAAGTCCTAAATGATGCAATAGACCAATTGGACTTAATTGATACCTATAGGACACTACCTCCAAAAAAATAAAAACAGAATACACATTCTTTTCAAGCAAAAAATCTTAAAATTTGTATGGAGACACAAAAGACCCCGAATGGCCAAAGCAGTCTTGAGGGAAAAAACGGAGCGGGAGGAATCAGACTCCCTGACTTCAGACTATACTACAAAGCTACAGTAATCAAGGCAATATGGTACTGGCACAAAAACAGAAATATAGATGAATGGAACAGGATAGAAAGCCCAGAGATAAACCCACACACCTATGGTCAATTAATTCTTGACAAAGGAGGCAAGAATATACAATGGAGAAAAAACAGTCTCTTCAACAAGTGGTGTTGGGAAAGCTGGACAGCTATATGTAAATCAATGAAATTAGAACACTTCCTCACACCATATACAAAACAAACTCAAAATGATTTAAAGACTTAAATATAAAACAGGACACAATAAAACTCCTAGAAGAGAACATAGGCAAAGCATTCTCTGACATAAATCATAGCAATATTTTCTTAGATCAGTCTCCCAAGGCAAAAGAAATAAAAGCAAAAATAAACAAATGAGACCTAATTAAACCTAAAAGCTTTTGTACAGCAAAGGAAATCATAAACAAAATGAAAAGACAGCCTACAGAATGGGAGAAAATGTTTGCAAATCATGCAACTGACAATGGGTTAATATCCAAAATACACAGAGAGCTCATACAAATCAATACTGCAAAAACAAGCAACTCAATCAAAAAATGAGACCTAAATAGACATTATTCCAAAGAAGACATACAGATGGACAACAGGCACAAGAAAAAATGCTCAGTATTGCTAGTTATTAGAGAAATGCAAGTGAAAACCATGATAAGGTATCACCTCACACCAGTCCGAATGGCTATTATCAGAATGTCTACAAATAATAAATGCTGGAGAGGGTGTGGAGAAAAGGGAACCCTCCTACACTGTTGGTGGGAATGTAAATTAGTGCAGCCACTATGGAAAACAATATTGACGTTCCTTAAAACACTAAAAAGTAGAGCTACAATATGATTCAGCAATCCCACTCCTGTGCATATATCCAGAAAAAAAGAAAACTCTAATTCATAAAGATACATGCACACAATCTTCACAGCAGCTCTATTTACAATAGCCAAGACATGGAAAGAACCCAAGTGCCCATCAATAGACACAGATTGGCTTAAGAAGATGTGGAATACACATCTACAATGGAATATTACACAGTCGTAAAAAATAATGAAATATTGCCATTTTCAGCAACATGGATGGACCTACAGAATATTATATTTCATGAAGTGATTCAGACAAAGACAAATACTATATGATATCACTTATATGTGGAATCTAAAAATAATACAAATAAATCTATATACAAAACAGAAACAGATGCACAGACATACAAAACACACTTATGCTTACCAAAGGGGAGAGGGAAGGAGGGAGGGACAAACTAGGAGTATGGGATTAACAGATACAAACTATTGTACGTAAGATAGATAAGCAACAAGGATTTACTGTACAGCACACAGAATTATATTTTATATCTTGTAATAACCTATAATAGAATATAATCTGAAAAAACTACATAACTATACAAATGCATCTTTCTATTAATATATCCAATGGTGACAATTTAAATTCAACCAGTATATCCTCTATAATGTCTTTAATTTTAAATATTTGATTGTAGTTTTGTTTATACTTAACTTGTAATCTTTTGAGTTTTCATGATTTCTATACACATATGTATAGTTCTATATTTTACATTTTTTTTGGCATTTTAAAAACTTTTTAATTTTTTTTAACATCTTTATTGGAGTATAATTGCTTTACAGTGGTGTGTTAGTTTCTGCTTTATAACAACGTGAATCAGTTATACATAAACATATATCCCCGTATCCCCTCCCTCTTGTGTCTGCCTCCCACACTCCCTATCCCACCCCTCTAGGTACTCACAAAGCACGGAGCTGATCTCCCTGTGCTATGCGGCTGCTTCCCACTAGCTATCTATTTTACATATGGTAGTGTATATATGTCCATGTCTCTCTCTCACTTCATCCCAGCTTACCCTTCCCCATCCCTGCGTCTTCAAGTCCATTCTCTACGTCTGCATCTTTATTCCTGTCCTGCCCCTAGGTGCTTCAAAACTTTTTTTTTTTTTTAAGATTCTATATATATGTGTTAGCATACGGTATTTGTTTTTCTCTTTCTGACTTACTTCAGTATGACAGGCTCTAGGTCCATCCACCTAACTATGAATATCTCAATTTCGTTTCTTTTTATGGCTGAGTAATATTCCATTGTATATATGTGCCACATCTTCTTTATCCATTCATCTGTCAATGGATACTTAGGTTGCTTTCATGTCCTGGCTATTGTAAACAGAGCTGCAATGAACATTGTGGTACATGACTCTTTTTGAATTATGGTTTTCTCAGGGTATATGCCCAGTAGTGGGATTGCTGGGTCATATGGTAGTTCTATTTTTAGTTTTTTAAGGAACCTCCATACTATTCTCCATAGTGGCTGTATCAATTTACATTCCCACCAACAGTGCAAGAGGGTTCCCTTTTCCCCACATCCTCTCTAGCATTTATTGTTTGTAGATTTTTTGAGATGACCATTCTGACTGGTGTGAGGTGATACCTCATTGTACTTTTGATTTGCATTTCTCTAATGATTAGTGATGTTGAGCATCCTTTCATGTGTTTGTTGTCAATCTGTATATCTTCTTTGGAGAAATATCTGTTTAGGTCTTCTGCCCATTTTTGGATTGGGTTGTTTGTTTTTTTGATATTGAGCTGCATGAGCTGCTTGTAAAGTTTGGAGATTAATCCTTTGTCAGTTGCTTCATTTGCAAATATTTTCTCCCATTCTGAGGGTTGCCTTCTCATCTTGTTTATCATTTCCCTTGCTGTGCAAAAGCTTTTAAGTATCATTAGGTCCCATTTGTTTTTATTTCCATTTCTCTAGGAAGTGGGTCAAAAAGGATCTTGCTGTGATTTATGTCATAGAGAGTTCTGCCTACGTTCTCCTCTAAGACTTTTATACTGTCTGGCCTTACATTTAGGTCTTAATCCATTGTGAGTTTATTTTTGTGTATGGTTATTAGGGAGTGTTCTAATCTCATTCTTTTACCTGTAGCTGTCCAGTTTTCCCAGCACCACTTATTGAAGAGGCTGTCTTTTCTCCATTGTATATTCTTGCCTCCTTTATTAAAAATAAGGTGACCATATGTGCGTGGGTTTATCTCTGGGCTTTCTACCCTGTTCCACTGATCTATACTTCTGTTTTTGTGCCAGTACCATACTGTCTTGATTACTGTAGCCTTGTAATATAGTCTGAAGTCAGGGAGCCGGATTCTGCCAGCTGCATTTTTCTTTCTCAAGATTGCTTTGGCTATTCATGGTCTTTTGTGTTTCCACACAAATTGAAAAATTTTTGTTCTAGTTCTGTGAAAAATGCCATTGGTAGTTTGATAGGGATTGCATTAAATCTGTAGATTACTTTGGGTAGTAGAGTCATTTTCACAATGTTGATTCTTCCAATCCAAGAACGTGGTATATCTCTCCATCTGTTTGTATCATCTTTAATTTCTTTCATCAGTGTCTTATAGTTTTCTGCATACAGGCCTTTTGTCTCCTTAGGTAGGTTTATTTCCAGGTATTTTATTCTTTTTGTTGCAGTGGTAAATGGGAGTGTTTCCTTAATTTCTCTTTCAGATTTCTCGTCATTGGTTTATAGGAATGCAAGAGATTTCTGTGCATTAATTTTGTATCCTGCTACTTTACCAAATTCATTGATTAGCTCTAGTAGTTTTCTGGTAGCATCTTTAGAATTCTCTATATATAGTATCATGTCATCTTCAAACAGTGACAGCTTTACTTCTTTTCCGATTTGGATTCCTTTTATTTCTCTTTGTTCTCTGATTGCTGTGGCTAAAACTTCCAAAACTATGTTAAATAATAGTGGTGAGAGTGGACAACCTTGTCTTGTTCCTGATCTTAATGGAAATGGTTTCACTTTTTCACCATTGAGAATGATGTTGGCTGTGGGTTTGTCATATATGGTCTTTATTATGTTGAGGTAAGTTCCCTCTATGCCTACTTTCTGGAGGCTTTTTATCATAAATGGGTGTTGAATTTTGTCGAAAGCTTTTTCTGCATCTATTGAGATGATCATATGGTTTTTATCCTTTAGTTTGTTAATATGGTGTATCACAATGATTGATTTGCATATATTGAAGAATCCTTGCATTCCTGGGATAAACCCCACTTGATCATGGTGTATGATCCTTTTATTGTGCTGTTGGATTCTGTTTGCTAGTATTTTGTTGACGATTTTTGTTCATCAGTGATATTGGCCTGTAGTTTTCTTTCTTTGTGACATCTTTGTCTGGTTTTGGTATCAGAGTGATGGTGGCCTTATAGAATGAGTTTGGGAGTGTTCCTCCCTCTCCTATATTTTGGAAGTGTTTGAGAAGGATAGGTGTTAGCTCTTCTCTAAATGTTTGATAGAATTTGCCTGTGAAGCCATCTGGTCCTAGGCTTTTGTTTGTTGGAAGATTTTTAATCACTGTCTCAATTTCAGTGCTTGTGATTGGTCTGTTTATATTTTCTTTTTCTTCCTGCTTCAGTCTCAGAAGGTTGTGCTTTTCTAAGAATGTGTCCATTTCTTCCAGGTTGTCCATTTTATTGGCATATAGTTGCTTGTAGTAATCTCTCATGATCCTTTGTATTTCTGCAGTGTCAGTGTTGTTACTTCCCCTTTTTCATTTCTAATTCTATTGATTTGAGTCTTCTCCCTTTTTTTCTTGATGAGTCTGGCTAATGGTTTATCAGTTTTGTTTATCTTCTCAAAGAACCACCTTTTACTTTTATTGATCTTTGCTATTGTTTCCTTCATTTCTTTTTCATTTATTTCTGACCTGATCTTTATGATTTCTTTCCTTCTGCTAACTTTGGGGGGTTTTTTTTCTTCTTTCTCTAATTGCTTTAGGTGTAAGGGTAGGTTGTTTATTTGAGATGTTTCTTTTTTCTTAAGGTAGGATTGTATTGCTATAAACTTCCCTCTTAGAACTGTTTTTGCTGCATCCCATAGGTTTTGGGTCATCATGTTTTCATTGTCATTTGTTTCTAGGTATATTTTGATTTCCTCTTTGATTTCTTCAGTGATCTTTTGGTTATTTAGTAGTGTATTGTTTAGCCTCCATGTGTTTGTATTTTTTACAGTTTTTTTCCTGTAATTGATATCTAGTCTCATATTGTGGTTGGAAAAGATACTTGATATGGTTTCAATTTTCTTAAATTTACCAAGGCTTGGTTTGTGACCCAAGATATGATGTATCCTGGAGAATGTTCCATGAGCACTTGAGAAGAAAGTGTATTCTGTTGTTTTTGGATGGAATGTCCTACAAATATCAACTAAGTCCATCTTGCTTAATGTGTTACTTAGAGCTTGTGTTTCCTTATTTAATTTTCATTTTGGATGATCTGTCCATTGGTGACTGTGGGGTGTTAAAGTCCCCTACTATGATTGTGTTACTGTCGATTTCCCCTTTTATGGCTGTTAGTAGTTGCCTTATGTACTGAGGTGCTCCTATGTTGGGTGCATAAATATTTACAATTGTTATATCTTCTTGGATTGATCTCTTGATCATTATGTAGTGTCCTTCTTTTTCTCTTGTAATAGTCTTTATTTTAAAGTCAATTTTGTCTGATATGAGAATTGCTACTCCAGCTTTCTTTTGATTTCCATTTGCATGGAATGTCTTTTTCCATCCCCTCACTTTCAGTTTGTATGTGTCCCTAGGTCTGAAGTGGGTCTCTTGTAGACAGCAATATATATGGGTCTTGTTTTTGTATCCATTCAGCCAGTCTCTGTCTTTTGGTTGGAGTATTTAATCAATTTACATTTAAGGTAATTATCAATATGTATGTTCCTATTACCATTTTCTTAATTGTTTTGGGTTTGTAATTTTAGGTCTTTTCCTTCTCTTGTGTTTCCTGCCTAGAGAAATTCCTTTAACATTTGTTTTAAAGCTGGTTTTGTGGTGTTGAATTCTCTTAGCTTTTGCTTATCTGTAAAGGTTTTAATTTCTCTGTCGAATCTGAATGAGATCCTTGCTGGGTAGAGTAATCTTGGTTGTAGGTTTTTCCCTTTCATCACTTTAAATATGTCCTGCCACTCCCTTCTGGCTTGCAGAGTTTCTGCTGAAAGATCTGCTGTTAACCTTATGGGGAGTCCCTTGTATGTTATTTGTTGTTTCTCCCTTGCTGCTTTTAATATTTTTTCTTTGTATTTAATTTTTGATAGTTTGATTAATATGTGTCTTGGCGTGTTTCTCCTTGGATTTATCCTGTATGGGACTCTCTGTGCTTCCAGGACTTGATTAACTATTTCCTTTCCCATATTAGGGAAGTTTTCAACTATAATCAGTTCAAATATTTTCTCAGTCCCTTTCTTTTTCTCTTCTTCTTCTGGGACCCCTATAATTCGAATGTTGGTGTGTTTCATGTTGTCCCAGAGGTCTCTGAGACTGTCCTCAATTCTTTTCATTCTTTTTTCTTTTTTCTGCCCTGCTTTAGTTATTTCCACTATTTTATCTTCCAGGTCACTTGTCTGTTCTTCTGCCTCAGTTATTCTACTATTGATTCCTTCTAGAGAATTTTTAATTTCATTTACTGTGTTGTTCATCAGTGTTTATCTGTTCTTTAGTTCGTCTAGGTCCTTGTTAAACGTTTCTTGTATTTTCTCCATTCTATTTCCAAGATTTTGGATCATCTTTACTATCATTACTCTGAATTCTTTTTCAGGTAGACTGCCTAATTCCTCTTCATTTGTTTTGTCTGGTGGGTTTTTACCTTGCTCCTTCACCTTCTGTGTGTTTCTCTGTCTTCTCATTTTGCTTAACTTACTGTGTTTGGGGTCTCCTTTTGCAGGCTGCAGGTTTGTAGTTCTCATTATTTTTGGTGTCTGACCCCACTGGGTAAGGTTGGTTCAGTGGGTTATGTAGGCTTCCTGGTGGAGGGGACTAGTGCCTGTGTTCTGGTGGATGAGGCTGGATCTTTCTGTGGGCAGGACCACGTCTGGTGGTGTGTTATGGGGTGTCTGTGACCTTATTATGATTTTAGGCAGCCTCTCTGCTAGTGGGTGGGGTTGTGTTCCTGTCTTGCTAGTTGTTTGGCATGGGGTGTCCAGCACTGTAGCTTGCTGGTCGTTGAGTGGAGCTGGGTCTTAGCGTTGAGATGGAGATCTCTAGGAGAGCTTTTGCTACTTGATACTACGTGGAGCCGGGAGGTCTTTCGTGGACCAATGTCCTAAACTTGGCTCTCCCACCTCAGAGGCACAGGCCTGACACCGGGCTGGAGCACCAAGACCCTGTCAGCCACACGACTCAGAAGAAAAGGGAGAAAAAAGAAAGAAAGCAAGAAAAAATAAAATAAAATGAAAGTTATTAAAATAAAAAATTTTAAAAATTATTAAAAATTAAAAAGTAATAAAAAAATTTTTTTAATTAAAAAAAGAAAGAAACAAAGAAGAGAGCAACCAAACCAAAAAACAAATCCACCAATGATAACAAGTGCTGAAAACTATACTTAAAAAAAAAAAAACCCTCCCCACCCAAAAAAACGGACAGACAGAAAGAACCCTAGGAGAATGGTAAAAGCAAAGCTATATCGACAAAATCACACAAAGAAGCATACACATACACACTCACAAAAAGAGAAAAAGGAAAAATATTTATGTATCGTTGCTCCCAAAGTCCACCTCCTCAATTTGGGATGATTCGCTCGCTGTCTATTCATGTATTCCACAGATGCAGGCACATCAAGTTGCCTTTGGAGCTTTAATCCGCTGCTTCTGAGGCTGCTGGGAGAGATTTCCCCTTCTCTTCTCTGTTCGCACAGCTCCTGGGGTTCAGCTTTGGATTTGGACCCGCCTCTGAGTGTAGGTCGCCTGAGGGCGTCTGTTCCCCGCCCAGACAGAACGGGTTAAAGGAGCAGCTGCTTCGGGGGCTCTGGCTCACCCAGGCCGCGGGGAGGGAGGGGTACGGAGGAGGCGGGGCGAGCCTGCGCGGCAGAGGCCGGCGTGACGTTGCAGCAGCCTGAGGCGTGCCGTGCGTTCTCCCGGGTAAGTTGTCCCCGGATCACGGGAGCCTGGCGGTGGCGGGCTGCACAGGCTCCCAGGAGGGGCGGTGTGGAGAGTGACCTGTGCTCGCACACAGGCTTCTTGGTGGCTGCAGCAGCAGCCTTAGCGTCTCATGCCCGTCTCTGGGGTCCACGCTGATCGCCACGGCTCGCGCCAGTCTCTGAAGTTCGTTTAGGCAGCGCTCTGAATCCCCTCTCCTCGCGCACCAGGAAACAAAGAGGGAAGAAAAAGTCTCTTGCCTCTTCGGCAGCTGCAGACTTTTTCCCAGACTCCCTCCCGACTAGCTGTGGCGCACTAACCCCTTCAGGCTGTGTTCACGCCGCCAACCCCAGTCCTCTCCCTGCGATCCGACCGAAGCCCGAGCCTCCGCTCCCAGCCCCGCCCGCCCCGGCCGGTGAGCGGACAAGCCTCTCGGGCTGGTGAGTGCTGCTCGGCGCCGAGCCTCTGTGCGGGAATCTCTCTGCTTTGCCCTCCGCACCCCTGTTGCTGCGCTCTCCTCTGTGGCCCCGAAGCTCCCCCCTCTGCCACCCGCAGTCTCCACCCGCGAAAGGGCTTCCTAGTGCGTGGAAACCTTTCCTCCTTCACAGCTCCCTCCCACTGGCGCAGGTCCCGTCCCTATTCTTTTGTCTCTGTTATTTCTTTTTTCTTTTGCCCTACCCAAGTACATGGGGAGTTTCTTGCCTTTTGGGAGGTCTGAGGTCTTCTGCCAGCGTTCAGTAGGTGTTCTGTAGGAGTTGTTCCACATGTAGACGTATTTCTGTTGTATTTGTGGGGAGGAAGGCGATCTCCACGTCTCACTCCTCCGCCATCTTGAAGGTCTCCTATATTTTACATATTTAATGCATTTTATAATAAAGAATGATATGATGTAATGCTCTAGGTCCGCAAGAATTTATTTCCTTTCAAAGGGATCTGTGTAAACCCAAGATTACTCAGGTCAGACACTGAACCAGACAGCTCTTCCAGGTCTTAAATTTTCTAATAAGAAACTAATGACTTCAGGGTACAGGTGGGAGGGAGGGGAGTCATGGGGTGACCTCAGTTCATTATAAGACTTTTCATTATAATTATTATACAATTTTCCTCTGCTTTTCCATAAGGATTAAGAAAAGACAGCAGAGATATTCCAGATGATCAAGAATGGAATGCTATTATGCAAATTCAAAACGATAAAGGGAAGCATCTCACACTTGGCATGGTTATATCTCATCACTCAGAAATCAGTAAACAGGGAAAGAGGTAGAAGTTACCACATAGTCAAATAAGGACTGTCTTACCTGTGGAGGATTCATCACAAAACTGCTTTTAGTATTTGTAAACTACAAAGTCCATACATCGGAGTATATTAACCCAATGGCTTTATTGCAGGAAACCAGCTGAAAAGTGTCTCTAAGTGACCAATACCAGCTCCTGTTTTCTCCAAGCCAAAACAATGACAAAGGCATTTCTTTTCAAAGTCCCAGGGAGGGTGGGAAGGAGATGATTTTTTTTTCCCGTGTAGTATTTTCTCTTAGGTCGGCATCCTCTTTGCCTCTGTCAATGAGCATCACATCCTCCTTTCATTTAAATTCCCTGCTTTGGTGATCCTGTGATTTCAAACAGAGGAGACAGAAGTGACAGTAATAGTGTGGCAGGGTCTCCACTCTGTAACCTGTATGCTAAGTTAAAATCTTGTTGATTCAAGTAAAAACAGGTTTCCAAATTGTGGAGTCAGACACAGAATGTCATAGGTGCGTGGTTAGACTAGTTGGGCCATGCTAGGGAAACACCACCATGAAGGGCAGGCTGCCTTGGACTAGCCCCAGAGTGGCCTGCTGGTGACACTATATCTCACATGCTTTCTTCCTCCTTTTAGTTATAGCATGAATGGATCTTCTCAAATAAGTGAAGTATTATGGATTAGAGGAGAGCATCCAACCCCAAACAGCAAATACACAGAATGTCCACAGATGCTTGGTGGGCGAGCTTGGCCCTATACCCACCATAGTGACTCACGACAGCAACGTGTCTATTTCTCAAACATGTAAACTCAAGGTTGACGTTGAGAGTCAGTTGCGACAGATGTAATGGGAAGGCAATAATGACAGCTTTATTGTTTGAGCAGTTACTGGGTCCCAGGAAATCCTGTAACAGGTTACACCTATTATCTCATTTAATCCTACAACAAGATAGATACAATTAGTATTCTCATATTTCAGACAAGAAAACTGAGGCCCAGGGAGGTTAGGTAAAGTGCCCAAGGTTATATAGAGAATAAGCCAGAATTCTAACTCAAGCAGCCTTATTCCAGGACTTCAGCTAAGAAACTCTGCCATAAACAGAGACAGAATTGTTGAGTCATGAGAGGATTAAGGCACTAGAGGAAGAAACCAGGAAGAAACTCCTGCAGCTGGGCAAGCGATGAGTCAGCCTGGCCTGCCGTTCCGGATCCTGAATCACCCTACATGCTCCCAGACCACATCCCAGTTCCTAGATGCCTTGCTGTGCCACGGAGGTTGGTCACACGTATCCTGATTGCGCAACCTTTCCTGGGTTCCCATGAAACCTGATTTCTTATTTCCACAAATATTCTTGTAGTAAGCCTTCTCCATTGCCTTGGATAAGCTGGGGAAATCTCGCTTTCTTGTTTCTCAAAAGCCGAACACTGAGGCAAACTGGAAACTATTATCTAGCAGTGGTTCTCAAACTTTAGATACATCAGAATCACCTGCAGGGCGTGTTAAGCCGGATTACTGGGCTCCACCCCTTGAGCTCCTGATTCACTAGGCCTGGGTTGGGGCCCAAGAATTTGCATTTCTAACAAGTTCCCTGGAGATGCTGATGCTGCAGATCCAAGGACCACACTTTGAGAACCGCTGACCTAGAGCCTTGCTCCCCAAAGTGTGGACAGCAGCGGCAGCAGCCTTACCTGGGAACTTGTTAGAAATGAGACCCTCAGCACCCACACAGGCCTATTGAATCAGAATCTGCATTTTAACAAGGCCCCATTTTAACAAGCACATTTTAACAAGGTGCTTTCTGTGCGCATAAGAATTGGGAGAATCACTGCTAGAGCAGAGGTTCCCAACTGGCTGCACACTGGAAATAGCAAGAAGCTTTAAAAACAACACTGATGCCTGGTCCACATACAGAGATGCTGATTTTGGTGCCTGGCCCCTCCCCCAGACATGTTAATTTAGCAGCTTGGGTGTGTGTCTGATGTGGGGATGTTTTAAATCTCCCCCTGTGATTCTGATGTGCAGCCAAGGTTGTGAACCACTGACGCAGAGGTGTTGACTTCAGCTGACCTGCTGACATTTTCTGTTGCCCCCCACTCATTTACAAAGTGTGTCCTTCTAGAAGGAAAAAGAGCAGTCACTGTAGTATTTATTAAACTGACAGAAGAGAAGAAAAAGTGTAAATAACTTTATGCCTGAAATCTACACTTTGGCCAAGTTCAGCTTCAAGTTGTAAATAATTGAAGAGTAAAGGGAGACCAACAAAATAAAATCATGTTTAAATCCAGCAACTATTACTGCAGCACTGGTCTGCAGCAGACCAGTCAGATAGAAAAATACGCTCTTCCCAAATGAGCATTTATTCTCAGAATGAAGTGCTTCACCGCAGCCCCATTTCCCTGTGAAGCACTATTCCTCCCTTACCTTTTCATGTGTTTGTTTAGTTTTGTTGTTTATTTTTTTATTTTATTTTTTTTAAATGTATTTATTTTATTTATTTATTTTTTGCTGCATTGGGTCTTCGTTGCTGCGCGCGGGCTTTCTCTAGTTGCGGCGAGCGGGAGCTACTCTTTGTTGAGGTGCGCAGGCTTCTCATTGCGGTGGCTTCTCTTGTTGCAGAACGTGGGCTCTAGGTGCGTGGGCTTCAGTAGTTGTGGCACAAGGGCTTATTTGTTCCATGGCATGTGGGATCTTCCCGGACGAGGGCTCGAACCCGTGTCCCCTGCGCTGGCAGTCGGATTCTTAACCACAGTGCCACCAGGGAAGTCCCTAGTTTTGTTGTTTAATAAGATGTGCGACTTTAGACAAGTTATCCATATTCTCTGTACCGCAAGTTTCTCAACTGAAAATGGAGATGGATCCCTAGCTCCACAGAATGTGGAGACTGAGTTGGATTCTATACAACGTGCCCGGCACATGCCTGACTGTACAGGGAAAGCACAGTAAATGGTCTATCTGGGAGAATTCCTCAAGAGCTTTAAAGATTAGGTAGCTAATGATCTGTAATACCCTCCTGAGCACCTGCTCATCTCATTTTAATAAGGAGAGTGTGTTCGGCCTTCTACAGGAAGTCACAGATACTTCAGCCAGCAAGGTTGGAGGAAAGACTAGATCTGGACCAAGAAGGCTGGTCAGCAGGTGCTCAAAGGCCAACCACTGAAATCATGAATCAGAAAGGCTTCCTGCAGCTCCAGGCACAGCATGGGCAGTAGCAGGCACCTCTCTAAATCTTGCTGTAGTCAGAGAATTCGGGATATGAGCCCACTCGGAAAGGGTAGGGTGTAGCATTTCAAGAACTGTTTTCATCACCAGGAGAGTGAAGTAGGTTGTGAAAAGGCAAATACATCTATAGACTCTCTTGAGAGATAGTTTTGACATGGAAAATATAAAGGAGAAGGCGTTGGCCTGAACAGTGAAACATACCTCCTTCAAGCTTGTTTCCTTCCGGCCTCTCCCTTATCCTCCATCTTCTGAGCTCTGAGATGGGTGGTATTTAAGAAGGCATCTCTCCTAATAGATGTTTTGTAAGGCCTCAGAGGCATTTCCAAGTTGGAGTCAATATACTTTGTATACTGATGAGATTCTGCAGTAAACTAATTAGCTGTCTGCAACTAGTTAATTAAGAGATACTGCAGTACCTTGGCCTCAGGCATTAAGCAACTCTAGCTGATAAGCCCGAAATTGGCAAATAAGAGGATTGACAGTACACAAGGGGATTATGTGTCACTCACTTAGGAATATATTTTTCCAAGGGGTAGATGAACATAGCCTAGAGGAGGTCATATGGGTGGGATCTTCATGAGGCTCCGTAATTGTCAGAAAAGCAGGGATTTCCAACTCTTGGGAAATGCAGCAGTAAACAGTTCTCCCTAAATTTCATTCTGTTTTCCCTCTTTCTATCACCCCAAGACCTAGTTTATTGAAGTCAAGGAGGGCATTAAGACTCAGAGATCTTTGGGTATGCCACCTGGCAGGGTCATAATTAACATAGACCCTGTGCAGATTTTTTTAAAGGTACCCATTTCTCTGGCTAGCCAGAGCCTGTTACCAAACCAAACTTGGGTCCACTTGCCCACCATGCAGCAAAGCCAATCTACTGACACTGGGTTGTGCGGAAGGAAAGTACAGTGTTTATTGCAGGGCCCAGCAAGGAGTATGGGCAGTTAAGGCTCAAAAGACACAAACCCCCCAACGGCTTTCAGAGAATGGTTTTTAAAGGCAACATTTGGAGTGAGGGTTACAGAGTACATGACTTTCTTCTGATTGGTTGGTGATGAGGTAACAGGGTGCTGTTTTGGGAAACTTAACCATCAACCTTCTGGTTCCAACCAGTCTGGGGTCCACGTGGTTGTGGTCAGCATGTAGTCACCATCCTCCACCTGGATGTGGTTCTTAAGTTTCTGCAGAACAACTCATAGGTCCTGCTCGGTTTCTAGCCCTTGCCCTTGCTCTAACATCTGGCCTGGTGAGTAGGATCTGGACTGGACTCCAGCTATACTCACCCTTTGGGAATGCACCTGCAGCCTGCATAACTGTAGGCGGGGACCTCACCTTCCACCCCCAGCCCAGATCAAAGGAAGACTAGAATTTGGAGGGGGAACCCTCATGCAGAAGGGACCAGATTATCTCTCCCCACCCTCGAAGGGAAGGAACATTCCCAAAGCCAAGCCTTATCTGCTACTCACCCACAATGCAAGTCCTCTGGTGCCTTGAGTGTTAGCAAAAGGCTCCTCACACCCAGAAATTCCCCAAGAGACACTGGCTATTCTCCAAGCTAAGAATCACCTCTTGGTGAGCGGAGTGGGAAGTGGGAAATATTATCAGCATCTGGGAGGGCTTTACATATGCCCACCTGGAGACTATGAAGTGTGACCGCCCCTCTCATTGGCACATTTAACTCTCCCACTACCCCCAGCATGGTTTTCAAATTCCTATCTGATGAGGTAATGGTGAAAGAATATACAAATGTGAAGAGGATCAAAGCAGAAAAAAATGTTTGGAAATTACAGATAGCCCTTTAAGTCAAAACTCTGGGACATCTGAATGGTTTGCTCTCTGTCCCAAGCAGTTTCTGCTATTCAATGCCATTCTTTCTTACTGCTTGCTCCACTGACTGCTTGCATAAGAATCACTTGGGGCACATATCTAAAATACATCCCAGGCCTACTCAATCAGAATTACTGGGAGCAGAGCTGGAAATCTACATTTTTTAACAAGGTCCCCAGGTGACTTTTACATATTTTAAAGTTTGTGTATGACTAATCTACTAGGACAGGTAGCTTATCTGGTGAATATTTATTCATCTCATTTATCTGCTTATGACTTCTTTCATATTTAGAGAGTGGAACCTGAGTCCCCAGTGTCATTTGCACAGATACCTATTAGCCTAAACCTAGCATAATGTAGTTCTACTTTTGTCCTTGCTCTTTCTCTACTTTATATTTAGAAAGATTTTCTTGAAGGACACTATTCTTCCTCATTGTCCCCTCATCCTTTCCCTATAGTTTAAAAGCCTCATCCCCTTCCTCTGGATTTCAGAACCTGCCTGACACTAACCCAGAATTACCACTCCCAAATTTGGATTTGGACTTGACCTGCTATTAGGCACCTCCAACCCCTCATAAGTCAGTCTCCAATATAAATGGATATAAACCCTACGTCCTTAACCCCCAATCTCACTTCCTGTTCCTGCTCTACCGCAGTTTTTCCTTTGCTAGAATAAGACATTGCAAAGCAGTCTCTAACAGCCTCCCAGGAGCAAATGCTGAAGGCTTATCTAGGTTCTAGCAAGTGATGCTGATGAAGGGAAGGAAGTAAAGTTGCCCAGAGAGAAAGACATGCCTCTCACTCTGCTGTTTCTCTTTCTTACCTATTGGCTTTCATACAGCCACTCGCAGTACAAGAAGCTTCCCCTTCTCCCCAAATTGGAACAACTGAGGGATAAAGATCAGACAGAGCTAACTGGATAAATCAGCGCACATATCCCATACTGCATGCCAGGGACAGGGGTGGAAAACAAAAATAGCCACTAACACTCTATAGCTTTGAGACCACTTAGAGACCTAAGCAAAGCTTTCATCTTTTTACAACTGCATCTGCTGCTTTTCTGAAACATATGTATATCTGATTGCCAGAATAGCAGAGGCACAATGTTAAACATTCTGCTTTTATTAGTGAAACTCCTATCAGGACTTCCTACTCAGTGTTATGACTAAGGCCATTAGCGTCCTTAAGTATGAAACAATTATAAGGAATGAAAATGTTAATATATTTTACACAGTTGCTATCTGTGCTAGTTAGGATATAGTTCAGCTGCTTAAACAGAGACCCAATCACAATGGCTGAAAACAAGAGATAAGGTTATTTCTCCCGTTAAAGTTCCATCTGACAGGTTCAGCAGGGAGAAGCTGTACTCCACAAGATCATCCAGGGACCTAGGCTCCTACCTTACTGTTCTGTCATTCCTTAGAGTGTTGTTCTTGTCCTCATGGTCAAAATCGGCTCACCCACTACTGCATCATATATCAGCCTATGGAAAGGGAGAAAAAAGACATAGGGGGCAAGTAGCTTTCTTCTGGGAAGATGTTCTGGAAGTGTGCTTCTGGAAGCATCACTTCTGCTCACATGCACTGGCTGGAACTTGCTTGTGTGGCCACACCTCACCAAGGGAAACTGGAAATGTCATTTC
Source organism: Balaenoptera ricei (assembly GCF_028023285.1). NCBI lineage: Eukaryota > Metazoa > Chordata > Mammalia > Artiodactyla > Balaenopteridae > Balaenoptera > Balaenoptera ricei. Next base: position 115,367,582 of record NC_082640.1, on the reverse strand, counting down.
TAGTTGAGGTCTTGGACCTCAGGTGCTTCTATTACCAAAATTCCATCATACCATATATACAATTTTTAACCTACCTTTTCTTTTAATATTTTAACAATCATTGCCTCATGTCATTAATAAATTTTCATGAACATCACCTTTAATGATTATATAATGGTTCTATATATGATGTATTTCTCTATTGTCAGACATGTAGGTTGTTTCCAATTTGGGGATTTTATAAATAATACTACAATTAACATCCAGCATATTAATCTTACTTGCTTTTCTGGTAATTTCCTTGGGATTTATTCTTACAAGTAGGATAGTTTTACTTAAAAGTTGTACCAATTAACCTTCTTCTCAGCAGCAAATGAGAGGGTCAAATTTATGCACTACCACTAGCAATAATTTAGTCTTTTTTTTTTTAATCTTCACAAATTTGATTGATTGAAAATGGCATCTAATTGTAATTTTAAATTTCATTCCTTTAATTATCAGTGTGTTTATTTCATTACTTGTGAATGTTAACAAGTTCCAAATATTTATTAACTGCTTGTAAATCTTCTCTTAAGAATTTGTCTTTGCCATGCATTGTCTCCGGTTATATTTTTTTCATCTGTAAAACAAGACAATAATAGTACCTGCATAAGAGAGTGTGGTGAGAATCAAACTTTGTTTCTTCTACTCCATCTGTTCTGGTTTCTTCTGGATAAGGCTTGCAACCTAGGGCCCACTCTATGCTGGGGCCACTGCGGATTGGTTTGAGGACCCCTATTCATTCTGCCACATTACCCCATTCTTATTTTGTTCACAGCACTGATGATTTTCTTTTTTTTAATAAATTTATTTATTTATTTACTTTTGGCTGCGTTGGGTCTTCGTTGCTGAGCACGGGCTTTCTCTAGTTGCGGCGAGCGGGCGCTACTCTCCATTGCGGTGGGCGGGCTTCTCGTTGCGGTGGCTTCTCTTGTTGCAGGGCACAGGCTCCAGGCACGCGGGCTTCAGTAGTTGTGGCTCGTGGGCTCTAGAGCACAGGCTCAGTAGTTGTGACGCACGGGCTTAGTTGCTCCGCAGCATGTGGGATCTTCCCAGACCAGGGCTTGAACCCGTGTCCCCTGCAGTGGCAGGCGGATTCTTAACCACTGAGCCACCAGGGAAGTCCCAGCACTGATGATTATCAGAAATTACACTTTTACACTGGTCTGCTTATTTATGTCTGTCTCGCCCCACCCCCGACCCCGCCAGCCCACATCCCCCACCCCCTAGAAGAACCAGGCCCTGGTTTCTCCTTTTCACTGTTGTTTCTCTACCACCAAAACAGCATCTGGCCCATAGGAGGTACTCAATAAACACTTGCTGGATAAATAAACGAACTTCCTTCTCTCACCGCTGGAATCTTTTGACTATGTAAAATACTTGGGCACGATCTGCAATTACGTCTTTCCAAAGACAAGCCTTGAACACCCTACGCGTGCATGGACACACACACACACACACACACACACACACACCCCACACCCCAACACCGTCACTCACTCACGCTTCCAGGCTCTGGTCTCTGCCTCACTCTGTCACACTGACAATCCCAATTCCATGCACTACCACCACCAATTACGTTCGAACTTTCCCCGCACTGTGTCACACATCTGGCCCATTTTCTACTAAGACCTATAGTCTCTAATCAAGACTGAAGAGAAAAGAAAGGAAAGAGGAGGTAAGCCCTGATCTGGCTGCCTACAAAATATTGTCCTCATGCAGAAAGGAATGTGGTTGCCTGACTTTCTGGTTAGAAGCCCTGAGCTAGGAACAGGCTATGACTGTAACAGAGAGCTTTTTCCTCTCTTCTGCCAGATGACGTGTACTTTGCCAAGACAGAGGGTGGAATAAATAGAGTCCACGACTGTGCTTCTCAGTCCAACACCACTGATGTGGCAGTCTGTGGAAATCCTTCCAGAGTCCAGCATAGGATTGTCCTGTATACTGATTATCAGAACGGCTGCAATTAAAAACCGAAAAAAGCACTCGTACATTTTCAAAGGGATTTTCATGGAATGTTAGGAGGCGACCGATAAGGTATCTCTCGCATGACTTATATTAAACTGGAAGTCTAGGTAATGTCTAATTTTAAATTCACTTTTTTTAGCATGAAGTAAGAGACAGGTATTATACATCTTTTTGGACATTTTGTCCTATTTTACTTTTGTTGTCTCAGAATTATTATGAGTGTTTTCAAGTGTATTTTAATATTTTAAAATCAATTCCACTTTAATTAATATACTTTCATGCTCTATAGTTAGAAGATTAACCACTTTTGAGACCCAATAATTAAGGACTTAACTTGCAGAATTTCTTTGACAAATTAAAAAGCAGATTGAACGTGTAAATGTTTTTGGAACTTAGGCTGAATATTCTCTAGTGAAAATATGAACTACCCTTCTGAAGTGCCCAGGGAAAGCATACCCCTGGTCCTCCCTCCCAACTGCTAAGCATCTCCCGACCTCGGTTACTCTTCCTGCATTTACTCAGCTTCCTTGGTGGATTAAACGGAAGTCCACTTTACTAGAGCTACTTCAAAACTATATCCTGGGCTTCCCTGGTGGCGCAGTGGTTGAGGGTCTGCCTGCCAATGCAGGGGACACGGGTTCGAGCCCTGGTCTGGGAAGATCCCACATGCCGCAGAGCAACTGGGCCCGTGAGCCACAACTACTGAGCCTGCGCGTCTGAAGCCTGTGCTCCGCAACAAGAGAGGCCGCGATAGTGAGAGGCCCGCGCACCGCGAGGAAGAGTGGCCCCCGCTTGCCGCAACTAGAGAAAGCCCTCGCACAGAAACGAAGACCCAACACAGCTAAAAATAAATAAATTAATTAATTAATTAAAAAAAAAAAAAAACTATATCCTGACCACCCTCAACCCCAGATCTTTCCATCTTGAAACAAAGGGAAATGACCTCTTTTCTCATTGTTTTATTTAAAAGGGCTACAAATTCATGAAAATACTGCATGTTACTTTAGAGTCATGCCAGCTACATTTCTACTGGTTTGGAGATTCACTGGGAGGAGAATGAGCTGTTGGCCAGATAATGAGCCCTTGGCCAAATCCCCTCGTGTGTCCCAATGTGTTACCATGTCCTAAACATGCGTTCGATGAGGCTTCTATTGTGGCTAACATCCGGCATGCCCAGAACTGAAGCCAACTTAGTCATTTCTTCAATCTCTTCCAGATCCGGCCTGGCTCGACAGCTGGGGAGCAGGGATACAGCAGCCTGAGAATAATTAGGTGGGGAAAATATTTACTATGATAAACAAGGTGTTGATGTGGCAAGCTAACCAAAATATCCCTTGTCAGGGATATGATGACAAACTGTGTCTCTCTCCAAGTCCTCTTGTTCACCTATTGTTTGAGTGATTATCTCTAATTTCATCTCAGCACTTCTTAATGTTCTTCACAAATTGATGACCTCAGAATTCATGCCGGGATATTCTTGGTTATACTGGGAATCTAAGATATTCTTATTATCATGATGCTTTCGGAGACATTGATTTCTATGATACAGAAAATGTTAGGAACTGGCATGTCTATGAAACCAGAACTTACAAAACCTGTCTTGTTTGGGGTAGCACGAAAATATTCAAGGGATAAATTGATCTCTAATAAAACTACTCTTTATTACCACAGGAACTCTCTGCAGTACACAAATACAGATGCTCTAAAGGAATAAAATCACTAGCGTTAATACACTGCACCCCGTGGCATATGTAAAGGTAAAGTAAAATGATGTACAAATATATAAAATTTTTAAACGACTTCACAGGAAGATGTTTAAAAGTTTCCAAGGTTCTCGGTTTATAAAATCGAGTTTTAAAAAGTTTTAGTACATCAACAAATGTTTTAGTGCATCGGTAAGACCTAGCCCGCTAACTAATGAATCTGGCGGATTCAATCTAGGCAGAACTATCTTTTTTTCACAGTATTTTAAAGGACATTAAATCTCTGATGTTCCCAGATTATGCTTTAGAAGAGTTCAAAGAAATGGCTTTGATAGAGATGGCTTTGAATGTGGACTGATGATCATTTCTAAGAAGAAACTTGAAAGTAGGTGGAGGCAGTGACAGCAAAGAGCAAACGTGGGTCCAGGAGCCTATAAGGAAGGTCAGGCTTTAAACATGGCAGGAGTCCTGCCTCATAGGCACCTCGGAATAAGAGCAAGTTAAAATGCTAGCTGCAGAAGCAGAGAAATGTCCAAGCTATCCTGCAGGACTTCTAATACCCATGTAGTAGTCGATAAGATGGGCTCATCCAGAGGAGATATGAAGGGGAGATTAAATAATTTTTCTGTTGAAGAAGTAGTTTTAGAAACTCCTAGGAAATGAAGTGTGCTGAGCTGAATTTAATTCATGAACCTGACCTAGCTCTGAGCCAGTCATGGGCTTACTGGGTTGCAAGAGGCCTTAGAGGTCATGTAGTCTAAGTACCTACATCAGTGTTCCCTGGAAGGCAGCCTGCTAAACAGCTGGATCAAGATCCTCCTTGGGTGATATTTTAAAATATAGATGCCCAGGCCACACCATGGGGCCTTCTAATTCAGTTGGTCTAGAATGAAGCCCAAGCATCTCTACTTTCAACAAGCTCCACTGTTGGAAAAGCAACTTGGAAAGAGAGGGATGGATCAGGCTGATAGAGCTCAGGGCCCAGGAACCTGGCCCACCTGCCACTTGGATGCAGGTACTTGGATGAATTTCCAGGCAAGGAGTCACACCAAGGGGCTATCAGATGGGTTGCCCCAGCAAGAGGCTAGGGCATGGTGATCCCTAGTGATCCAAGTAGACGGCAGGCAGGCAGAGGCCAGCAGCTCCATTCAAAAGTCTGGAAGGGGGCTTCCCTGGTGGCGCAGTGGTTGAGAATCTGCCTGCCAATGCAGGGGACACGGGTTCGAGCCCTGGTCTGGGAGGATCCCACGTGCCGCGGAGCAGCTGGGCCCGTGAGCCACAACTACTGAGCCTGAGCGTCTGGAGCCTCTGCTCCGCAACAGGAGAGGCCGTGATAGTGACAGGCCCGCGCACCGCGATGAAGAGTGGCCCCCACTCGCCGCAACTGGAGAAGGCCCTCGCGCAGAGGCGAAGACCCAACACAGCCAAAAATAAACATAATAAATAAATAATAAATAAAAATTTTTTAAAAAGAAAAAAAAAAAAAGTCTGGAAGGAGGCATAGTCATAGCCAAGGCCAGGTTCAGAGACAGATAACTCAGTCTTGAAAGTTATCAGAATCTGAGGAGGTTATCCACAACGGGACACAGGCATGGAAGGACCAAAGAGGTCCATGGAGGTGGGCAAAGCTGGGGCTTGGTCACGAGAATAGGGCAGAAGCCCGGTCTTTAACACTAAGACAGAACCAAGGGGAATTCATATTTGCTGAACACTTTTTCTCCGGAAAGTACAGGCTGTCTCCTATCCTCCTCCCTGTGTTACCCTAACACATGCTGACTTAATCCCCTCTTAATAGGTGAGGTGAATTTACAAGGTGATCACGAGCTAATTTTTATCTCTCTGGGCCACAACATCATCATCGTTAAAATGAGTGGAAAAATTCTTATGCCACAGAGTCTGGAAAGGATAAAACACGACAGTATAGTCTAAAAGGAATTTCATAGTTTCTAAAAGGAAATCCTTAATTTATGTGGTACTATTTTGCAAGACAGCGTGTTCAAAAACCTACCAGGACCTTCTATATCCAGTTAACCTCCCTATCTAGCTTTTACAGCTCTCTGTTAACCAGTCACACCTCTGCACCAACTGCATTTCTCACCACTCCTCTGAGCCCTACATTCTGTGCAAACCAACACAGAGAGACACCAGGTTTCTTCCTCATCCTCACCATGGTCTAGATGGCTGTCCTCACCTGTACGTCCTTCCTTTCCTCCTCCCTTATATAAACAGTGAAACTGTATCAAGCATATATACTGTGCCAGCACTGTACTGAGTATTTTACTGGTGTTCTTTCTTTCAAGGACCATAATAAACCTACCTATTCGGTAGGTACCGTTATTTGAACCCTTTTACCGGTGAGTAAACTGAGGCTTCAGAGAAAAGTCACACGTGTAGAATCACACATTTAGTAAACGGCAGAGCCATGACATGGATTCAGGTTTATCTGTGGCCGAAGCTCTTGCTTGCAGCCCATGCCATGGTCTCTGTTTTTGACCAAGCAGTCTGTCACTCAAGGCTAAACTTAAACCCCACGAAGTGCAGGGCTGCTCTAGGCTTCACTGGATCAAAGTAACACCAAAAAATTTATTGAAGTATATCACAGTTTGGAAACCAAATAGAGAATCAATGAGAATGCATCATTATCCCTTGCCTTTGAGGCAAATAGGAAAATGGTGAAGTTCACTGAATACTTAACTGGAGTCTTTTCCCAGGAAGATAGGAGCTGAGCCTCATTTTTTAAAACAGTCAGAAGCATGAAAACAAATAGTAATACATGCTTTAGGAAAATCACTCTGAACTTTGGTTTTAACTCTGTTTAACTCTGGAGATGGTGTTTTAGGACAAACAAGTCAAAGTCTGCCCAGTTCTCATCTCTGAATCTTTCCTCTCTGCCTGGTGAGGGCCTCCTCACCCACACCTGCGGCCCTGGCTCCTCCAGGAAGAATTTAAAACACCTAGCTTCACATTCTCTGACTGAGGATTGTCACAACTTACGCTACTCTGGCCCTGAACTTATAGTCAGTTTCAAAAACTAAGAGATGATGGTTGGATAAATATATAGGTAAGTTTATATAATTATACACATATGCACAGATTTATGTATCTCTATAGATCAATTTGCCTATCAATATAAATATATCTGTATGTCAGTCACCTGGTAGGTGATGTGTCACAGTTTAACAAACATTTATAAAACGTCTGCTGCGCACCAGCCTCTGTATTAGGCACTAGGGAAAAAAATATAGTCAATATTATGCACCTAGATGTTACCTCATTTAGTCATTAGAGTAACCCTGTTACACCATTATTATTTTATACAGAATGAAAAGAGAGACCAGGGACACCCAAAGAAATTAAATAATTTGTTCAAGGTTATAGAGATAGTAAGTGGTAGATGCCTCTGTCCCCAAAACACAAACACAGCTGGCCTCCATGTGCTGCTTCTGAGTCTTTCCAAGAGCTAGTCTTCCACTTTGACCACTTTGATCCTGTTTCTAGCAGTTCAACCAACCTATGGATCCGTTTCCTGATTCCTCTCCCAATAACCCTTAAATTTATTTCTGAACTCCCACACTCTGATGGGGGAGCTTCCCTAGGGATTGAAATTCTTCCACTAAACTCCAGGTGGCGCTCTGTCACTAGAGGCCATGCATGCCAGCTGCTGGCTGCTGGGCTCTTTGCATCTGTTGTGCCCCTTGTTTAAGGAGGAGAAAGCCACAGTGCTGGCTCCATTGTTCCATCAAGACCAATGTTATTCCAGTGGTGACCTCCCTGATGCTCCCGGCTTCACCAGATGACGTCATTGCTTGTCTCCTCGCCCTCTAGATACCACGCTCTGCCTAGCAGCCTGCATGCTCTCTCAGGCCTCCTAGGCCTGCCTGTGTGTGTTCTAGGTCTTTACCTCCCCGTGTGTGCCCCATCCCAAGGTGATTAATCAACTTATGCCTGACTACGCCCCAAGATATAATAAGAAGTACCATAACTGTATTCAATTCTCCTGCAGCTCAGTTTGTCAGTAAATAACAGCACATAAAATGTCAAGGGACTTCCCTGCTGGCACAGTGGTTAAGAATCCACCTGCCAATGTAGGGGACACGGGTTCGAGCCCTGGTCCGGGAAGATCCCACATGCCGCGGAGCAACTAAGCCCGTGCGCCACAACTACTGAGCCCGCGTGCCTAGAGCCCGTGCTCCACAACAAGAGAAGCCACTGCAATGAGAAGCCCGTACACCACAATGAAGAGTAGCCCCCACTCGCCACAACTAGAGAAAGCCTGCACGAAGCAACGAAGACCAAATGCAGCCAAAAATAAATTAAAAAAAAAAAAAAAATGTCAGGAAGGAAAGGGGTTCCACACTAGAGGAGAGAGGATTGGCAGTCTGGGGGGAATAATCTGAATTAATCTCTCTCTTATACACTTACACCTACACACACACACACAAACCCACATACAGTCTCTCTCTTTCACATATACAAATACAGTTTCTGTCTCCTTCTCTCTCCTCTCTCTCTCTCTCTCCTCATTCTCTCTGTCTGTCTGTCTGTCTCTCTCTCTCTTTCTCTCAGTTAAGTTTCTATAGAACTGAAGTTCAGAGCAAGGAGTTCTCACCCAGATCCACAATGAAGGGGTCAGAGTGACTTATGAATCCAGTGAGGCTAAAGCTTTTAGGCCCCTCACTCTCGCTGGCCTCTCTGAGCACCAGGAATATGCTATGAGTGTTCTAAGTGGTAAAAGGAAGCCAGGCTACAACAGGAAACATTTCATGTAAGCTTTTCTGATAAATTGCCTAAAGAGATCTCTGAAGAAAGAAACATGAATTTCCAAGGAGCCATGCTGTGATTTATTTTCTCATTCTAAATGAGTATTTACATTTTTACCTGTTAGTATTGATGATTTTGTAGTATATTAGGAAAGCTCCCCAAATTGAATAAGCTATGGGCACCACAAAACTGAGACCTGCTCCTGGGAGGGAGAATACTGATACCAAAGAAGGAAGAAAATTCAAAAGTTGTGCTGAGATCCGAAATGCGGGAGGAGACTCTCAAGTGTCAGCCCAACACAAGGAGCAAAGGCAGTCAGGGAAGGTGATGCATACAGTCTGGAATCCAGGAGTCTAGTTACAAGCAAAATGGGAGGGATTCAAAGAATTGCTAGAGTATTGTAGCTTGCCGTTAGGAGTCCCAGTCAGAGGAGAGGGCAATGGGAGGTGTGATGGTGTAGAATGGTCAGGGCAAGGCATGGTGTCAGGGGTCCAACCAAGGGTGCTGAGGTTGATGGCAAGGCTGCAGTCCAAGCAGAGGAAACCAGGACACAAGTGCCATTGCACAGACTGGGCAGACATGGTGGGGGAGGGGAGCAGAAAGCCCTTGACCAGTGGGCACACAGGCGCCATTGTTGCCTCACCCTAAGACATCGCACCCCAGTAGTGCAGTTGGGCGCCTTACACGTTTGTAGGCTGCATCAGGGACTCCTCAGAGAGGATGCAGTGCTAAATTAGCAGGATTGGGGAAGGCAGGCAATGGCAGGCCGTGAAGCATGATAAGCAGTAGAATCTCACCTATGAAATGGGGATAAGAATATTACTAACCATCTCGGAACATTGTTGGGATGATTCAGTCAACGGTGTAGGTAGACTGGAAAGCCTCGTGCCTTATTTAATCCTGGAGAACCACTCAAGCTTTCTGGAATGTGATTCTACCTTGAATATGGTCAGAAGAAAGGAGTTAAAAGCCTCCTGGTATGAGAGTTGCAAATTGATTCAAGGAAATAACACAATAAGGAAAGAGCAGCTAATTTTACTTCAAAAAAGAAATCACCAATACAGTGCAAAAATGCGGTTTATGTGTTTCCTTATTGATTTAATGAATTCCTTGGTAAATTTCTATCTGCTTAGTTGGTTAGTGATTGGTTAGTCTTCCCTTGTGGTAACAGTAATAGTTTTAGTTTTCCATATAGTAATGACTACCATTACTGTATTTTATTTTCTCAATTGATATTGTACTCTAATACCACTCTGTTTCCTTGTGTTGTGGGAAAAATTAGAAATTTCTTTCCATTTCAACAGTTTTCCAGGTGTCTGTGACCCTCCCTCAACTGCCCTTCATCCCGGAATGCGGAGCGTCCTGAGTTGACTTGCTGATATCTATGCGTAGATAAAGTCTCCTGGGCGTCTGGCCCATCACTCAGAGATCCTGCCCTCATGAGGACATGTTGATCCCCAGCACTGAGACCTGTCACCAAGGCCTTTGGAAGTGATCTTATCCCCATCTGAAAAGCTAGATTCCAGTTCTATCTCATCACAAAAGGTTGGGTCTCAGCCTTCCAACAGAGCTGTTTAGACCAAAGCAAGAGATACACTGTTAAGCTGCCAAAGGACGTCAGAAGGTTAGAGGCTGGGATTTTTATTCAGTTCAGATGTGGACACTTTTGCCTTCCTCTGAGGGGAAAAATATTTACTATTATTAAGGAAAAAATTTTACTAACTGCAGTCGTGTTCAAAGCACCCGCAGAAAATACTTTGAATGCACGAGGTTTCTCTCAGGGAAGAATATTTACTGTTTCAGAGGAGGGAAAGGAGTCAGTCATAAATTTTCTCCCACCTACCCTAGCACCCACAGTTAAGGGAATTAATTAGGTTTTACTGAATCTCCATGACAAAGCAATCCTTGCTGGACCTCTCCAATTCCGGTCAATCTAGAGATTATATAAACAGAAGGAGTGGTAGTAAATTCTCAAGAGACAACAGAGGTGAAAATGGGCTGAAGTCTGGAATCACCAATTGATGCCTAAATCTGTGGGCTCTGGGAGTCTTCCTAAATTGTATCCATAAACCATAGCAAGATTAAACCATGCTTAAATCTCCGCATCCTTTTTTTTAATTGATAAATTGTAATTCTTTTTGAAAGACAGGAAATATTTACCCTAGCTCTTATTTATTTAAATGAGAGACATCGCTTGCATAAAGAAGCAAATGCAAGTGAAAACACAGCTACCATCACTATATATTATTTTCTAAAATGATTTAAAACACAACACAGCATAAATAACGTCAAAATTAAAAGAGAATCATCAACTCAATAAAGGTAAAGCCAAATCATTGTTCTTTAGTAAATGTTTGCTAGAACCTCAAAAATGTACATGAAGTGAAAAAGTTCAGAAATGCAACAGCTGTACAGAATTCAGCTTAGTGCTTTGTATTTAGTATGTGCCGAATAAATTTTTACTAAATTTTTCCCCTACAACTCTAATGGCCAATACACATTTACATGATCTGAGGTGAAGTCTGTGCCGCTTTGACGTAATTCAGTTAATTCAGTGTTATAAATGCCACGACTAATCTGCCAAAATTATACTATCAATTCCTCCTTATTTATCTAGTTGATTTATCAACCCCACATTCCATTTTGTGTCTGACCTCGGAATGACATACGAACATAATGAAAGTGAAAATTGAGGACACCTGCAGATATGGTTCAAAATCTAAATCCACGACAGTGTGGGCATCGAGAATAGAAGAGCTCATGCCATGTGTTCTCCAGGATCAAGGTGCCAACAGCCTGTCCCTGCAGCCAGGCCCTCACATTTGAAGGAGGAAACTGTCAAACGGTGATTCCTCTGGGCAACTCTTTGCTCTGCTGTAGAGAAAATCCAATTAGGGCATTACGTGATTGGGTACGTTGATTCTTGCCCTAATACGTATGGATTATCTGCCAGGCCATGGCCTCCTTCTAGGTGCACTGCAGAGAAAAGCCAACAGATATTCTTCTCACACCAGGCTGGTAGCTTAATCTATTACATAACATAGTGACCAGGGCAGCCCCTGATAAATATAGTTCAGCCAGTTTAGGAATCTGATTGGAGAGTGGGGGAATACCGCTGCAGTGCTTCACAGATAATCCCGACTCTGAGATAGCAGGAAAAGAAAGGGTGCTTTAGAAAAAATAGGAACAGATAAATTGTCGATAGAGATGAATATTTCTAAGTGTTCATACAACAGGCAGACCTCCCTTTCTGCCCACTTGAGATCTTTCAGTGGTTGGCTTTTGAAGTTAATTTTTATCTTGGGCTTCTTAGACCTTCATCAGTGAGACAGGATGACTTGACAAGGAGAACTGGTCCTGCTAGCTTTGAGTGGCTGCGGTGTAATTTTAGGCAACAAGGAACACGCTCCACAATGCAGTGTGGGAGGGAAAGCACCTGACTGTGAGTCGCAAGACCGGGTTCTGGTGGAGCCTCCACCTACAACAATCACAGAGTCTCCATCTGGGTCGATTTCTCCATCTTCAACGTGGGGTTGATGGGCTACTTTCTGCCATATCCCAAGGAAGTGCCTTGGAAGAATATTCTAAGAGAGTTCAAACAATTTATAATTTTTTGGAAGAGAAACAGAGACTGTTAAGGTAAGCCAAGGGGCATAGGCTCTTTGCACATGGAGGTGGAGAATGGAGCAGTTAGGCAAACGATTACTACAAAAACCACTCCCGCCTGCCACAGAGAAGGGCAAACAATACTTACACACTTACCAACACTTATCTGACTAACCTGAGCATTTCAGATCAAAGGAAATTCTTGATCTGATTAATTACCTGAAGTACCCAGATAATTCCCTTAAAAATCTCCATTTCACATCGGTAGGGATAACCTCAATAAGGACAATATTCTCTTTTAAGGAATGAGACACTAGACCTAAAACCACTTCTCTCCTTTTGAATTTCATGTCTGAGGAAGACAAATATTATGCCATTTTCACCCAAATGGAACCTTAAGACTTCTGAAGACCACAGGAGCTATCTGGAATGTAGCTAAGGGGTTAAGATTCAGACTCTTCCAGAAAGCCACTCTTCAAGTCATCTCTCTAGGGTGACAGACTGAACCCTGGGCGTTTCTGGGTGACTCTTGCACAGCATTAGACTTTAGTCCCGTGATTGTGCTGCTAGGAGATATACAACAAGATTGCAATACATTGCAATCCTTCAGGCTTAGACCAGCTTGGGGGGATTTTTCTTTTAATTATTTATTTATTTATTTTTGGCTATGTTGGGTCTTCGTTTCTGTGCGAGGGCTTTCTCTAGTTGTGGCAAGCGGGGGCCACTCTTCATCGCGGTGTGTGGGCCTCTCACTATCGCGGCCTCTCTTGTTGCGGAGCACGGGCTCCAGATGCACAGGCTCAGCAGTTGTGGCTCACGGGTCCAGTTGCTCCGCGGCATGTGGGATCCTCCCAGACCAGGGCTCGAACCCGTGTCCCCTGCATTGGCCGGCAGATTCTCAACCACTGTGCCACCAGGGAAGCCCTTGGGGGGATTTTATTGTGGTCCTTAGTCTAATTTCTGAAAAGAGTTTGTGAATGTTCTTCTCAAATCAATAGATAGGATGCGAGAAAGATACACCAACTTTGTACATTCAATTTAAATATTATTGGGGGAAGGAAAGGGAAATAATTCTCTCACTGTATCTTACTCTTTGATTCCAGAAATGAATCTACATTCTTAATTTTTCAAAGATATTTGAGATATACAACTACATATACATATATTTCTCAATTTATGACTACCCTTAATTGTTATAACTCAGGTATGTCATTTAGCATTCCTTAAGACAAATTCCTTATCTTCATAAGGTAGGTCATTTTAATAATGCATAAAAGTTATTGAGAATTTTAATTCAAAACCTTTATTTATGTTATAGCTTTACAGTAGCCTTGGGTAGAAGACAGGCAGTGCTTCATATTTATGACTACAAGATGTTAAATGTAACTTCCTGAGTATAACCTAGTTGCCAGGAAAAATAAAATGCTGCTTCTAGAAGCACCTCTGTTAAAGTGTCTTATGTTGAGGAGAAATTGACTGAACAAATGTGACAATGCAAAAAAAAAAAAGAAGTGACAGTGCAAACTCCATACCTACTGATACTACTACTTGATAAAACTTGGGCTCTGAGTGTCAGCCTTCCATGGCTCCTGTAAGCTGTCAAATTCACCACCAAGTCTCATAAACTTGGGAATCCAAACTTTCTTATAATTTCTTGTATAAATCTTAACCTGCACAGAGATCAGTCTCCCCTTTGGCCTAATGCTCTATCCTTTCATCCAAGCAGTGGTTTTGCCCTTCCCCTAAGAGACAGGCTCTCCCTTCAGATGCTGAATCAGGCCAGTCAACCCTACACCCACCTCCCCCACCCTCAGGAGAGCACACTCATGCTGGGTTCATCCTGGACCCTGATTAACCCAATATTACACAGAAAACCACAGCAGCAAGAGAGAAAGAAAAAAAAAAAGGTCTCCTGGCCTACAGTGCCCTAGCCCTGTTCAGTAAGGTTTTCTTGAAGATACAACTTGAAGCACACTAAGAATCCAGCATTACATGTAACACCCAGAATTCCAGACCAACAAACACTGATTCATTTTACAGATTCAAGGAAAAACAGGATGCAGGAGGATATGTCAAAATCAGGATCTTGTTCAAAAATATAGTGTTCTGACTGCAGAAAGTAAGTCAAAGCAACATGACTATACATCAGGTTTCATAATTCTTAATATTTGAGGAAAAATACCTTCTTAGACCTACACAAGACTCCAAATTAAATATATAGGTATATATGTAAATCTCTATGTATGTGTATATCTTGACCCCTTATAATTGAATATCAGGCTTAAACGGGGCTTAGCACACAGAAGCTCAAACATTGACCTACAAGCCCATTAAATCAGTATTGATATTTGCAAGATCTAAGCAAAATGAGAAGATAAATTTAGTGTGTGTGTGTGTGTGTGTGTATCATTGTAAGGTTTCTCCTTTCCTTACCCAAAAAGACTTACTCTTTATTATGTCCTTCCTGGGGTTTTTTTTTTTTTTGGTAAAATTATGTCTTTTTTATGAAATGATGCTCATAGTAGAAAATGGTTTTGCTTTATTGATGTTGCTTGGTTTGTTTTTCATTTGGCAAAATACAATGTTGAAAACTTGATATGAGTGTCCAAGTTCGGGGAGTAGCATAGGTATTTTACTGATCCTTGAAATCCTTACTTCTGGGACGTAAGACCCAGACCACATAGAGCAGACTAGATCTGATGTTTAAATGCTTCTTAATAACCTTCACTCATCAGTCCTAGTTCTGGCTCCTGCAGCCACGTGGTTGTCCTTCTTCCACATGAAAGCCCTTTTTATAGTTGAAGACAGTTCCTGTGCTGCCCCTAAAATCTTTTTTGTTCACAATAAAAACAAAAAACAAAAAAAACACCTTTTATTGTTTTCAACTATCCTTTTGAGCCAGACCTCTAAAAAGAGCTTGTCAAGAGGAAGAAAAAACTTGAAAGAAATATGTATATACTGTTGTTATTATTTTTATTATCATTTAAAGAAGGAGTCACATCTTTTCTATGTTTTATAAATGAGGAAACTGAAACCAAGTGGTTAAGAGATAATCGAGATCAAACAGCTTGTAAGTGACATTCAGAATATGGCAAAACAATATGCCTTGCCCTTGATAAATGTATGCATGAAGACCAAGGACACAGAGAGTAGCAGATGTATATAAATTAATTCAACAAACATTTTCATTGGGTAAACTACACCATGCCTCGCTATAGCAGCAAGCTTACAAAGAACATGGAAGCGTCCCTGCTTTTGAGGAGCTCACAATCATGACACAGTATGTAAATGAAACAGTGAAAGTAGGGACTTCCCTGGTGGCGCAGTGGTTAAGAATCTGCCTGCCAATGCAGGGGACACGGGTTCAAGCCCTGCTCCTGGAAGATCCCACGTGCCGCGGAGCAACTAAGCCCCTGCACCACAACTACTGAGCCTGAGCTCTAGGGCCTGCGAGCCACAACTACTGAGCCCACATGCCACAACTACTGACACCCGCCCGCCTAGAGCCCGTGCTCCACAACAAGAGCAGCCACCAACCACAATGAGAAGTCTGCGCACCGCAACGAAGAGTAGCCCCTGCTCACCGCAACTAGAGAAAGCCCACGTGCAGCAACGAAGCTCTAATGCAGCCAAAAATAAATAAATTTATAACAACAAAAAAAATATCAAAAAAGTATTTTAAAAAAACAGTGAAAGTATGAAAAAAATTGCATGAGAAAATAGGAACAAAAACAACTAACTTGACTTGGGAGAGCTGGAAAGTCACAAGAGAGGACGTGATATTTAGGCTAAGGCCATGAAGGATGAGTAGAAGTTTGCCAAGGAGCATGAACCATTACCTAAGATATTTCCTACGGAAGGAAGAGCATGTTTGGAGGGGAGATATGAAGAGTTCAGTTCCAGAGTTGAACTTCAGGTAACTTGGAGACATCCAAACACAATAGCCAGGAGGCAATTACACCATGGAAAAGAAAAGTGAAAAAACAGACTTAGGAGGTGCCTGCATTTTGACTGTAGAGCTGGAAAAAAACTTATTCACTCTTCTACTAAATTGCAAAATGCTTTGTATAAAAGCTTAGAATGAATTACTTTTAACTCTATGATCCAAGAGGGTTTTCTTTTCTGAATCCTGGTGCAGAAACCCATTTTCACTGGTAATGATGAAATGAGAAAGAGGATAGGAAAAGTATCCTCTAAAGGGGTGAGTTTCAACAGCGTGAGAATGAAGTTATTCACCATCAAACTTTCTCTTTAACTCATAGCTACATACTGTTAATCTACAGCCAATGGGTTCTCAGGGCTTAGAGAATATTTACTGTAGTTTGTCATTCTAGCAAAACAGAAGTGAAGGTTTAGCCTTAGCTTTGAAATTCCTTAATATTGCCTGCCTGAAATTATTTCCGGGTAAATATGGAAGTGACTTCTGGAGACTGATAAGCACTCTGTGAATTATTTTTTCCATCCTAGCAGAAATAGGTAGCTTGGTTTAGGTCTCCGTAGATTTGAAGCATGTCTGAGAGATACCGACATGCAGATTTGCCATCATTAACTCTGTCTTTAAAGGCAGATGGGTGGTGGGACAGAGAAGGCTGCCAAGGAGCCACTATGTGCCGAGCAACGTCACTCTGATAACTGTTCTGTTAAAGTGAAGGGAGCTGGCTTGTATCAGGGTTACTCTGCTGTGACAAAGGCTGCACACAACAGGCTGCACTTGCACGAGCCGGTTCTGGCAGGATCGCTTCAGCCTGGTGTTCGCTGAGCCTACCCCCTGCATGCTCCCTCCAACACCCACAAACTCCACTCCTGGTGTCTCCTGGAATGGAAGCTTGGACCTCATCGTCTTAGCTTTAGCTACACTTACGCACAATGCCATGCCCATCGTAGTAGCTCCGTAATTATTTTTTGTTTGATGGTAAATGCAGCCAACAACAGTCACAAATTTAAAAAGATAAATTTGAGTCAACCCCACCTAGCAACACTGCCTGCCCACACGCTTAGGATCCATATGTGGAGGTCTTCAGAAGACACTGATCCAGAAAACTTCCTGCGGGCATTGTTTGCTCCTTCCTTCTTACGCATCCCTTGAAAGTTCCAACTTGAAATTTTGAATACTAACCTGGATAACCAATTGGGCTTATCTTAACCTCTAATACTACCTTTCAACTTACTGAACAAAATGATCTCTCTCTGTCCTGAGGCTTCTATTTTGAGTTTTCTCTTGGCACCATTTAAGCATGCACTTAAAACTGGGATTTTTTCGAGCTTGGATGAGATGCAGAATAATTTTCTGTTATGCATGAGTGAGAGGCAGGAAAAATATTTCAGAGAAAGAAAGCTCTCTCTAAGTGGTTGTAAGAATAATTTTGGATAGAACTGATAGAGAATTTAATTTTAGCAGCATTAATATGTGGAACAAAATACTAAAATATCACTTCCCTTCTTTGTGGTATATTGCTAATCATACGTAACACCTGTGATTAATACATATTTTAGTTGCATCTAAAGAATTCTCCTCTATATGCCTGCATTATTCTGTCAGTATAATTTGGATAAGAGCATTTCAATGTGGTGTTGTTTATCATCTATCCCTCGGCTGTACATAGAGCCCGGGAAAGAAGAGTCCTTAGTAAATACACCCTAATAATGATCCCAGAACGTTTAATTTATGCACAAAAGCTGCTGTACTTCTTTCTGTTGGTAGCTTGTTTTACACACTGATGGCAAGAAAATTAAGAGCCTCCATTAAAAATACAGAGCTTCAAAATTTAAAAAACCCAAGACTTAGATACAATCCATTCAAGAATATTGTTCTCTGGGGCTGCTGTTGGTCAGCCTCTCTCCAGTTTAATCTGTCTCTCAGCAAAAATGCCAAGATAGTTCCAGGGAGTATTCCACTCAAAAATATTGCTTCTATATATATTGGCAGGAAGCATGTCTGGGAAGGAAAATCATCTTGTCCTAGAAGGCTGCAGAAACTGTCCTGTGAAAAACAGTGAAGTAAATCCAACGTGGCAAACCAAAACAATGAAAGTAAAGTTGCATTTTACAAAGGCTTTCGAAGCAAATTTGGTTTCCTTTTGAAAATTTTTGAGTCCTGCATAGACTCTACTCCTTAAGGCTGGAAAAGAAATAATTTCTCTCCGTCTTGTTATGAACCCTTCAGAGGAAAATCTGAGCAATAATTTGTGGTATTGTGGGATAATCCATTTTAAAACTAATTGTGAAAGCAAGGCCATAATTTAAAGAAAATCAATGGATAGTTTCCCAGGGAGCTAATCCTGGAACTGATGTATTCCTTGTTCTCTTTCTCCTTGACTTCGTTGTCCCACTAAACACAGCTGAAAATCTTTGCCCCCTGAACCTCTGGTCACAGCACTTGCCTTATTCTTTTCTTTCCTCCCCATCTTCACTCTGTTACCTACGATCCCACTCTGATCATTAATTCACATCAAGGTCTCCGCTTATGTAAAGTTATGAGAATCCATCTCTTGAATTTTCCACGGCAAATCTAATGCCCAAAGCCATACACATCATCTTCTATCCCAAACCTGGTGTCCCTGGGACTGCTGCAGTTCTGGCAAGGCACATATACCTTTCCAACGACTCAGGCAGCTAATTCTCTCCCACTTATGCCCTGTTATCCAGTCATCCAGTTAGACGTCAACTTTTCTAAATTCTTCCACTGTAATATCACCTAACAATGTTTATTTCTGGGTGATGGGATTTTATAATAAATACATATTAATCATTTAAACACACACACATTGCATCTTTAATACACATATAGACAAACATTTCCCTACATAGCCGTATCTTGTGTCTGTCTCTTCTTATCTCAATACTAAGCTTTGTGTTTCTCTTTACTTCATTTCTAAGCTCATCTCACTTGTCCTCAAAACCTCACTTCTGACTTGGCTAAGAAGATGGAGGGCTTCCAAAGTGTGTGTTCCCTATTTCCATTCTTACAAACCTCAGAATTTCCCAGGATACTCAGATATTCCTCCCCTGTGTTTTCTAATTGGCCTTGATTCTTTGCCTTTATGTATGTTCTTGGATTTTGGCCCATCGATTGAATATCTCCTAACTCTCTCTGGCATCTTCTACCTCTTTCTGGAAAAAAAAAAAAAATCAGCTTCTCCTGTACCCACAACATTCCCATAAATCATCTGAGAAAAAAGGGCCTTTTTTAGCTCTGCTAATCTCTCAAGCTACCAGGCCAATCCCCCTTTCCCTCACACCATTCTTGTTGAGAGAGGTTTGCTTTCCCTCCCTAACTTCCCACTGATTCCTCAACCCGCTGTACTATTTTCAGTTTTTAGCACCCTACTGAAATAGCTGTCTTGAAGATTATCATTTAACTCCCCCAAAACAAATGCAATAGCCTCACTGCCGTTCTTAGCCTTCTTGGCTTCTCTAATACATTTGTCACCACCAACAACCCCCTGATTCTCAAAATTCTCTCCTCCCTTGGCCCTGCGACTCTCCAGTCCTCTGAGTTCCTTTCTATTTTCTTGACACATATCAGATTTCCCTTTTTGGCATGTCTTCCTCTTTCTATCCCTTAAATATAGATTTCCCCCAAGGTCCCATTGTTAACCCCTTACCTTCTCTCTATAGATTCTTTTTCAGGTCCATTCATTGGCTCACGTGTGACTGGCTAGCAAATTTGTATCTCTTACTTCTCTCTTGAAATGAAGATTCGGTTTCTAACCACTTTCCAGACAGCTCTAATTGGCCTTTTGCAGGCACCTCAAACTCAACATGTCCAAAATGTAGCATAACATCCTCCCTGTAAATTTCCTCTCCTTGCCTGAAGTTCCTGTTTTATCCATATTCTTCCATGTTAAAAAAAGATCGAATGGGATTGTTCTATTTACTCAACTGTTTCTTCATAGATATTTTAAGTGATCCTCATTACTGGAATATCTTTCTTCTTTCTTTCCAGCAATCCAGATGCTGTGCAACTTTTCAGATCTTGATGTCGAGTCCCTACTGTACTACGACCTGACCACTTCTCTCCTCTGACACTTGTGTCACTTAGGGTCTGTTCCTGTGATTGAACATTTAACAATTTACTACTTGTGACTCATTTATTTTTGTATCATATTTTCTTTAACTTTTTATGTGTCTATATTTCATGTACTCAATTAGATTGTAATTTATTTCAAAGCATGGTTCATTTATTACCTTTCCTCAATCTGTCTCCCTCATTCGTGTGTTAAAAACATGTTTGTGGGTAGGGACTATATGCCAAACACAATGTTAGATACTGGAGAAAAATATATATGACATATTCCAGGTCATAGAGGAATTTACCATCTAATGGAAGAGCCAGAAATAAACATAAATAGGTATAGCAATGTGATGAATGTGTGTTAGAGGTTTGTGCAGTCTACTTTGGGAAAACAAGAAAGAATGGCCTTGAGGGATTAAAAATGATCCCTGGGGCTTCCCTGGTGGCGCAGTGGTTGAGAGTCTGCCTGCCGATGCGGGGGACACGGGTTCGAGCCCTGGTCTGGGAGGATCCCACATGCCGCGGAGCGACTGGGCCCGTGAGCCACAATTACTGAGCCAGCGCGTCTGGAGCCTGTGCTCCGCAACAAGAGAGGCCGCGATAGTGAGAGGCCCGCGCACCGCGATGAAGAGTGGCCCCCGCTTGCCACAACTAGAGAAAGCCCTTGCACAGAAACGAAGACCCAAACACAGCCATAAATAAATAAATAAATAAATAATTTTTAAAAAAATAAAATAAATTAAAAAAATTAAAAAATAAAAATGATCCCAGAAGACACTACCTAGCTTTATTCTCAAAGGAGGAATGATAGTTAAGAAGGTGGACAAAAATGAAAGGGCATTCCAGACAGAGCAAAGATAAATAGTTAAGAAAAAAGATAGTTTATTTGTAGGACACAAGTAATGAGGTATGAGTAGACTGAGGAAGTGACAGGACTTTGGAAAGACAAGAATCACAAAAGGTTTTAAATATCAAGCTAAGGGGTTGACTCAATCCTGGAGACAATGAAAAGCCATGGGAGATTTTTTAATATAGCTTTTTATTTAAGTCAGACATACACACAAGTACATAACTCATACATCCACAGCTCAATGAATTTTCACAAAGCAAACATACCTATTTAGCCAACACCTAGATTTAGAAACACTACCAGAACCCATGGAAAGATTTGAACCAATGGAAATATATTATCAGACTTGCACTTTGAAAGATCTTTCTGGTGCGTTGGAGGAAGAAACTGTTTGGCAGGGATTTTTTTCCCCGAAGTTCCTGAATCATTTCTTCTCCTCCCCCTTGAGATGGGGACAGATCCCTGAAGCTAATTTATGAGGTAAATACCACTCACTTCTCCAAAGGGACTCTCCAGATCAAGATGTCCAGAGCGGCCCCTGAGCCCAGACCCGACAAATTAAGCACCAAGAGGGATTCCCCTCTACCCTTCCTCAAAGGTCCCCCAGCAAATTAGATGAATTCACCCAGGTGAGCTGCCACAACCCCCTGCATCACCTGTTGGGAACTGGAGGAACCCAAAGGGGTTAGGCAAGAGGTCCTGCCAGAGTTGCCAAAATGTGTTACCTGAAAACTGGGTTCACCTCTTAGTGGGTGTTGAGCCAAAAGACACAACAAAGCCAAAGAGCAGGAGAAGGAAGGATTTATTACTTGCAGCAAGTAAGGAGAACACTGGGGATCTTTCCCAAAGCAGTGTCTCCTGTTTGACAGGGATTTAGATTGTAAAAGCACAAAATCATAAAGGCTTTAAAGTAGTGGCATTGTGAATGGAGAGGAAATATTTAAGAGGCAGAATCAATAAGATAAGAGGCAGTCTTTCAATAGACCATTATGCCCATATCAATAATGCCCATATGGAACAGCTCACTCTCTGGTTCTTTGGCAAAGACCCTGTTTAGTCAGGGTTCTCCAGAGAAACAGAACCAATAAGGGTGTGTGTGTGTGTGCGTGTGTGTATGTGTGTAGGAGGCAAGGAGGGAGGGAGGGAGGAAGGGAGAGAGAGAGAAGGGAAGAGATTTTTATTATAAGGAATTGGTTCACATGATTATGCAGCTATGGAGGCTGAAAGGTCCCAAGATCTGTAGTGATCACATGGAGACCCAAGAGAACTGAAGGTATAAATTTTCTCTAAGTCTGAAGGGTTGAGAACCAGAGAGCTGATGGTATAATCCAGTTTGAAAGCAGGCAGGCTCAAGACCCAGTTCTAAGTCAGGAAAAGACTGATGTCCCAGCGCAAGGTAGTCAGCCAAGAGGAGTTCCCTCTTACTCAGGAGAAGGTGTCTTTTCTTTCTATTCATGCCTCCACCTGATTGTATGTGATCCACCCACTATAGAGAGGACAATCTCCTTTACTCTGTCTACAGATTCAAATGTTCATCTCATTCAAAAACACTCTCCCAGACACACCGAGAATAATATTTGACCAAATGTCTGGGTACCCCATGGCCCTAGCAAGTTGACACATAGAATTAACCATCATAGAACCCTCTCTGCTGATTGTTCCTTGAATGAGCACTGGAAGAATTGGGCTCTGTGCCTTTCTTCTTGTTCTGCCTCTGTTGCTGGCTGTGTTTTTTTTTTGACATATTCTTTCTTTAGATGGTCTAGCAGCCTTTTTCTCTCTTTAAAGTAACTTTCAATAGCTACTCTTGTCCATAGATTTATTGTTTTAGGTTAACCACCTCTACATCAATTCCCATGATTAGGAGAATCATATTATCCACCCATCCACACTCCCATACTAGCGGGTTGGCCAAAAAGTTCCTTCGGTTTTAAAGTAAAAATAAAAGACCCATTTTTAATTTTCACCAAGAACTTTATTGAACAACATATTCACTGTTTTGTTCCACTACCTTCTGCCATTTTTCAGGCAACTTCATAATTCCATCTTCCCAAAACTGTTCCAGGTGCCTTTTACAGTCTTCCTGGGAATTGAACTTTTTCCATTAAGAGAATTTTGTAAAGACCAAAATAAATGGAAATCCAAAGGTGCAATGTCTGGTGAATAAGGCAGATGAATCAGAACTTCCCAGCCAAGTTGTAACAGTCTTTGCTTGGTCATCAAAGAAACATGCGGTCTTGTGTTATCTTGATGGAAGATTATGTGTTTTCTGTTGATAATTCCGGACACTTTTCATTGAGTGCTGCTTTCAGTTGGTCTCATTGGGAGCAGTACTTGTTGGAATTAATCGTTTGGTTTTCCGGAAGGAGCTCATAATAGAGGACTCCTTTCCAATCCCACCATATACACAACATCACCTTCTTTGGATGAAGACCGGCCTTTGGAGTGGTTGGTGGTGGTTCATTTCGCTTGCCCCACGATCACTTCCGTTCCACACTATTGTACAGTAGCCACTTTTCATCACCTGTCACAATTTGTTTTAAAAATGAAATGTTTTCATTACGTTTAGGCAGAGACTTGCATGCGGAAATACCGTCAAGAAGGTTTACTTCCCTTAATTTATGTGGAACCCAAACAACAAAGCGATTAACGTAAGCAAGCTGGTGCCAATGATTTTCAGTGCTTGATTTGGACATTTTGAGTATGTCGGCTATCTCCCGCGTGGTATAACGTTGATGGTTCTCAATTAATGTCTGGATTAGATCGTTATCAACTTCCAATGTTCTACCCGACCGTGGAGCATCGTCCAGCGAGAAAGCTCCAGCATGAAACTTCACAAACCACTTTTTAAAATTTATTTATTTATTTAGTTAGTTAGTTAGTTATGTCTGCATTGGGTCTTCGTCTCTGCGCGGGTTTTCTTTAGTTGTGGTGAGCAAGGGCTACTCTTCGTTGTGGTTCATGGACTTCTCTCATTGCAGTGGCTTCCCTTGTTGCAGAGCATGGGCTCTAGGCGTGCGGGCTTCAGTAGTTGTGGCACGTGGGCTCAGTAGTTGTGGCTCGTGGGCTCTAGAGCACAGGCTCAGTAGTTGTGGCACACGGACTTAGTTGCTCCGTGGCATGTGGGATCTTCCCGGACCAGGGCTCAAACCCGTGTCCCCTGCATTGGCAGGCAGACTCTTAACCACTGCACCACCAGGGAAGTCCCGCAAACCACTTTTGACACGTTCGATCCATCACAGCACCTTCTCCATACACTGAACAAATCTTTTCTTGCGTTTCAATTGCGTTTTTACCTTTCTTGAAATAATAAAGCATAATATGCCAAAAATGTTGCTTTTTTCTTCCATCTTCTGTATTAAAATGACTACACAAAAATTCACCAATTTTGATAAGTATTTTTTTTAATGCACACTATTACAGCTGTCACAATACAATCTAACAAAATTGTTTCAAATGAAGTTAAAGAAAACTAAGTGCTACTAGAGTCATCTTACGGAAAAAACTGAATGAACTTTTTGGCCCACCCAATACTTCTATCTGGTATACATGCCAAATGATATAATAATAATTATTATTATGTTATTAATATACATACATATTATGTTATTAATATACATATTATTAATATGTATATTATTATAATAAGGATAATAAGAGAAAGGATATATAGAAAACAGAGGAAGTAATACATGTGTGAAAACAGAAGTGCCCTTTCTTAGCTGTAAATCAGTTTTTTAAATATTTATTGCTATGAATCTGAACAGGTAAAATATATTTAGTTTACTGCTTCTATTTTTATTTAAATTTATTCTATTACTCAAAGTAAAGGCATTGTCCAGGGCCTTTGCACATACTTGACCTCAGCTGCTCTCTCTCTCTCTCTCTCTCTCTTTTTTTAAAATTTCTCTGGCCTTCTTATTTCTTCTTGGTAAATTTTTAACTTTTATCATGCCTGGAAAAAACTCTGGAATGAAACACACTCAGTGATGGCCATTCTGGAACACTACTCTCCTTGGTTGTCTGCCTGCTTATCTGACCACTGTTTTTAGCTTTCTCCCCCAGTCTCTCTTTCCCACTCCCTAAATATTCATGCCTGTAAGCTTCTCTCTTTGGCTCTTAGCTCTTCTCAGTTCGTGGTTCTCCTTGAATAACTAATCTACTTTCATTGCTTCAACAGAGTGTTAGGGTCCTCTGAGAAGCAAAATCCAAGATGCAAAGGAAAGTAAGAAGGGAGCTGGTAGAGGCTGAAATGCTGCCAGACTGCGATGCCAGTCGGAACCTAAGTGAGGCACAGAGAGGGAGGGAATGTCGGGTGGAAGCATCCTGGAGTGCCGTGCAATTCTGTGAATGTTTGCCAAGGTCACTGGAGAGTCCGCAAACCAGTCACTTATCAGAGGAGCCCCCATTTCCCTTCTGCACCCATTCATTGCCTGGGAGCTGTGCGTGGGAAAGTTGGCCTCGGTGCAAATACGGGAAGTATTTCAAAGTGTAGCAGCTGGAGCCATTGGTCAATTACACTCCCTACAGTCAGTGATATAAGGAGAGCATTGCATAGCTGCCACAAACCACCACCTCACAATTCCCAAACTCTAATCTCCAGCCCTGGCTTCTGTTCCAAGCATCAGAATCATAATCTTTTTTTAAAAAATTAATTAATTTATTTATTTTTGGCTGTGTTGGGTCTTCGTTTCTGTGCGAGGGCTTTCTCTAGTTGCGGCAAGTGGGGGCCACTCTTCATCGCGGTGCGCAGGCCTCTCACTGTCGCGGCCTCTCCCGTTGCGGAGCACAGGCTCCAGACGCGCAGGCTCAGTAGTTGTGGCTCATGGGCCCAGTTGCTCCGCGGCATGTGGGATCTTCCCAGACCAGGGCTCGAACCCGTGTCCCCTGCATTGGCAGGCAGATTCTCAACCACTGCGCCACCAGGGAAGCCCCAGAATCATAATCTTGCTTGCCACCAATTATCTTCAACACATGCCCCATATGAACCTCATTAATGTGCACAATAAATCATTATTGAGTCCCTATTATATGCCAGACATTGTGCTCTTCTGAAGAAGCAGGACAAGGGGATAAACATGTAATAAATAAATTATAAGTCACTTGTTCTCTAAACAAGTATTGATTGTGTACCTATTGTATACCAGGCACTGGGACAAGGTCCAGAGCTACAACAGTGAATAAAACATGATATTTGCCCTAAGGACCTCACAGTCCAGTTGGATAAGCTGGATTAAAAACCACATAATTATCATACAATGTAGTATGTGTAATAGGAAAGGCATAATCTATGTCTTGAAGTATAAATAGGAGGTGTCCACATGGATAAGGGGAAGGGCAGGGTTTCTTAGGTTCTTAACGGCATAAGCAAAGATGCATTGACAAGTAAAAGCATGGTGTGTGAGGAACTACATGGTCTTATTGTTGTAATTGGCTATTTCGATAAGTTAAGTGAAAAGTAATAAATACCAGAGTTGAATGTTTGCCAAGTAAATGAAAGACTATGGAGGGAGAAAGGAGGTATGGGAAAGATATTTAAGAGATACAATTGTGAGGATTTGGCGACAGACTGGATTTAGGATGGCAGAAAAGAAGAATCTTCCCAATCTCAGCATGTCCAACACCTGTCTCATCTCCTATATTTTATCTCTCCCTGCTACCATCATGCACAAAGATGCTCCAGTTGGAAACTTCAGTGAGATCCCAACCCAGAGCCTGGCAGGCATGTGATAAATGCATAATGAGCAAACTACTTCATATCTATGAATCCAAAACATGATCTGGCATCATTGCCTATATCACCAGAGTTCTTAGCTGCAACCTCAGAATCTATTCCAGAGAGCTTAAGCAGAAAAGGGATTTATTAAGGGGTATTAGGTAGCTCACAGGAAAAAAAGAGAGAGCTGGAGAATGACAGGAGACTAAATTTTCAGGAAGAATGTTCATGACCAAACCACAGAACTGGTCTGAGGAGGAAATGGCCACCACCACCTCCAATGCTAAGTGTTAAACCTTGGAACTTGACTGAAATGTCTGCTGCAGCTGGCACCAGGGCCACTTCTGTGTCAGGCATCTGGCCTGCCCAACACTGCTGCGGCAACCACTATCAAGACTGGGTACCACCCACAGCAGCAACAACCAAAGTCACACGTGGAGCCTGTTTCCTTTGCTTCTGGCATCAGTGGGTGTATCTTGTGTGGGTGTATCTGACTGGTGGAACCTGGATCACTTGCTTGAGTTTCAGCTGCAAAGGAGACTGAGGCACTTGAGTTTTGTTTTCCAAGTCAGAAATTCTATGTTGGAGAAGTGGGGTTCTTAATGTGGGAAATTTCCAAATATAGGAAGTAGTCAAGCTATGATGGGCAGCTCTACACATGATGTGCATAGCTTCACGCGTCTTGTGATTTTTATGTAAGAATTAATTTTGATACCTATTTAGAAAAGGCACCAAG
Organism: Balaenoptera ricei; assembly: GCF_028023285.1. NCBI lineage: Eukaryota > Metazoa > Chordata > Mammalia > Artiodactyla > Balaenopteridae > Balaenoptera > Balaenoptera ricei. Next base: position 115,340,210 of record NC_082640.1, on the reverse strand, counting down.
CTGACTGTCCCAAGTTAAAAAAGGAATAATCCCTACCTTGAAGCATACATTTCTGAAGCCTAGACTTCTTTAAAGGGTGTGAGACCATTTCGTACTGCAAACACAGGTAGTCTCACAAGCTTTGATTGCAACAAATATGTGACATTGTTTTACATAAGTGGTTAGGCCTATGTTCCACAAAATACATTCCCCTTCTCCAGGTCTACAAATTAGCTGACAACTTCTTCCATTTAGTGGGTTCCTTTATTTATCTTAGATTGAATAATAGTCTGTTTTCTTCTTCATTCTTCAAATTGAACAGTTTGGGAGTGCTGTGTATCATTCTGCCAGTTACCACTGCTAGTTTTTGAATAAAATTTGCTCGGATGTTTTATGGTCTAAACAGGCACTTCCAGTAGAACTTTCTGTGATGAAAGGAATGTTCTAAATCTGTGCTGTCTGGTCAGAAGTCACTACTGCAGTCACAGGAAGCTATGGAGCCCTTGAAATATGGCTGGTGACTCTATGGGACTGGATTTTTTATTTTATTTAATTTTAATTAATCTAAATTGAAATTTAAGTAGCTACATATGAATAGTAGCTAGTGAGTTGGACAATGTAGGTATAAACCTTCAATATTACAAAATGACCTTAAATATTAAAAAATGATCCTAGGCTCTTCAATCCCCAACGTTCTTTCCTTTACTTCTATTTATGCAAAGTATTAATATCCCTGCTATCTGGAGTTGGGTCAGTTTCCTTTCTTTAAATTTTATTGACAGTCTTGACATAGACTTGAATAACTGTCTTCTTTATTGGAATCAGTCAGAACTGGACACACTCCAAGTATATAAAATCTGTATGATCTAGATAAGTGTGTAAAGGCCTCCTTGATCCATTCATTTCCAGCAGAAAATGAATTCAGTGATTAACAGTGAAGTGTGATTATACAAGCAAATTCTGGGAAAGGTTATATATATACGTTTTAACAATAGAGGGACAGATTATTCATACTGATTACAGGTGTGTCTTTAAAATCTAGTTACAGGGGAAAATGGCCAAATACTATCAATGCAGATATGCATCATGATGATTGTAGGATTAACCAAGTGACCTAAAACGAAAATAAATACATAATGATGAAACTAAACTAATCACAATACAAAGTAACTATCTCTCACAGGCAGGCTCAATAAGAACCTGCTACAAATCCATCAATGCATGGCAGCCAGACTTCATAGCAAAACATAGATAGGAGTTTAGTTTAGTTTAGTTTATAAAATTTTAGAACTCACTTGAGAGGACAGTCAAAATGAATACAAACTTACCATCCACGTAAATTGTATCATTCACCTGGAAAAACTGAAGGAAGGTCGTGCTTTGCTTTCGATTGGTTCACAGCCCAAAGGACTCTCACACTTTGAGAATCCCCCGCTCTGGTCATTGAACTTAGACTCTTTGTTCTCTGACACCGTGTTCCTCCATTTGGGTCATAGTCTGCCGAATTTAAATAGATAAACAAGCAGATAAATAGGTAAGGATCAGTTACATGATGTTTAACTGGACTGGATATTAAAAGGCATTCATATCTACATTGAGATTTTCCTCACCATTCTAAAATATAATCTTTTCTGTCATGAAAGCCCTCTTGATCCTTACACATGAAATCAAGGGGAAACAAAGTAAAGGAAATTGGAAAGCTGAGAGGGGTCAGCAAGAAGGTCCTTTGGAGGGTGGAGAAAGTCGTCAAAGCAAATGTAACCTCCCAAGTATACCTGAGTCCAGGTCTGTCCTGTGGCATTCTTAAGGGCAATCAGATCTCCCAGACAGAAAATCATCCACTTATTCAACAATATTTACCTGGTCCTGCTTAGCAACCTTATCTTAGATATATGAAAACAGAAAAGCTTAAACACTACCTTCCAGGGATTACAATCTATTCAGTGAGACTAATTCATCAGACTCATTCTGAACCTAAAGTGATAAAATATAGTTCATCTTAACATTAGGCAGTGCTCTTATTTTTTAGGGTGGCATGTCACATCCAAATATTCCAGAAGTTTCTATTCATTTAACTATTTTTGTATTATTATAGTACTGAACAAAAACAGGTTAAGAAATCATTTATCCACAGCAATAATGTTAACAGCATTATGATAATTATGGTGATAATTCTATGAAAAATAAATACGTAAGCCATCCCTAAACATCCAAAAAATTCAAAAGTCATGTGGAAATCAAACATCAGATTCTCTTATTTTTGAAGAGCAATGTAAAAGTCAATGTATCAAGAAGAATAGTTCCACAACCTGAGGTGGAGATCTTCTCTAGAAAAATAGAACATTAAACTAATCTTAATATTTCTATGAACCAAAAATAAAAAGATAGTGTGTCCAATCTGAAACATAAGCAAAAGATTTGTTTAACCCTCCTGAATCTAAGTTCCTCCAGTCAACTCAATAGCGTGAGCTACTTGTAAGCCTTTTCGCCCAACAGATCCTTTCAATGCCTGGAAGTAGAGAGGAGTAAACCAATAAATTAATTTTAATGCTTCACATTATCCCTGGGAAAATTCTTAGAAAGTTTTCTGTGACACATCCATGATAGATTCCAAAATATACTGTTAATATGATACAAACTCATTTATACAAATAGATTATAATCTAACATGATTTCTGTATTTAAAAACATAGATATCCACAAGTCCAGAGGGACCACTCCTCATACACTCACACATGACATAAATTCCAGCTTTGGAAGTAGTCACAAGCAAATCTTTTCAGCCCTTCTTCCATATACATTCAGATTCTACAGAGGTTATCTCCAAAGAGAGGTGCTCATACCCCTGATGACTGTATGAGAAGAAAATATTAGAACACTTACTTACGTGTATACCAAAAATAAGAAATAGGTTACTAATATCTTCCATACTAGGTCCCTCACTTGGTTCACTCGCTAGATCGTCACATGAGTGTACAACACCAGAGGTCTCCAGAGGGAAGTGGAGGAGTTCCATGATACCGAAGGATTGGTATTGGCAACCTCACCCAATCTCTGCTTCTAGCAAACTTCAGTAAGTTGTAGTTTACATGTGCTAAGTGTAATTAAAAGTATTTTATCTTCATTAGTAAACTCCTAGGCACTGGAGTCTAGCTGTTAAAAGGAGAGTCTCTAAAGCCAAAATGGCTAGGGTCAGATCCTGCCTGACTTTGAACAAGTTTCTTGTTAACTCGTCTCTGCCTTAGTTAATCTCATCTATAAAATGGGAATGAAACTGAATTGATAATGTATGTAATTATGAGATTAACTGAGTTAATATTTGTAAAGCACTTAAAACAGTGCCTGGAGAATAGTAAGCTCCATATAAATCTCTGTTAAATAAATATGTACTCATGAGACAAGGAGTGTCTGTGAAAACATTTTGTGCTGCAGAAAGGTTCATGGTTACCCCATGGCAAAACATTTCAAACTCTTGTCAAACTTAAAGTTGAATTATATAGTTTTCTTTTACAGAGAAGAAATGTTTTCCAAATTTGCTGATCTTTTCTGTGATGATCTGGGCGAGACAAGTAGAGAAACCCCAATTGCCCATCCAGACAGGTCAGTCAACAGCAAGAGGCAGACAATAATCAGGATGGATATGCCCCAGTCAATATCCTGTTTGATCAATGTGGAGCATCTTAGTAGATATGAAAAGAAAGAAGATTTGTTTATCTTTTCTGTGATAAATGCCGGTCAGTAGTAAGCCTCCTACAAATATTAAGATAAAACAAAATGAAATGAATCTGTCCCATCAAGGTGGAGGTGAGATTTTAGCAATAAGTAAGAAAGTAGCTGCTTCTTTTTGAGTACTATGGAAACAGCCTTCTGAAAATGGGTGTTTAGAAATGTTTATATCAGTGTGTGATTTTGTTTGAAAATGATGTGTCATTCATTAACATTTTTATTTCTACACACACAAAAAATCTTGGAAACAGAATTTTCTAACTCGTTACAAAAATATGGAGTTGCATTGGAGTTTGGAAATGTTTGAAAAACTTAAAAACATCCCATTTATACTTCATATTTTTATTTATTTTTAAGTAGTGTTTCTTTTATCTTTGTCACATTCTTTTTAAATTTTACCTTTATGTATGCTTTATGCCCATAATATGTTTGTCAAGAAGGAATATGTATATAATTTGTAGATAAATAATTAAGGGTTATATGATGAAAATATCTTTACTGCTATGGGTGCATGATTTAAAAAAAAAAAAAAAGACTACCATTCTACTACCTAGAAATGGTCGTTCTTGAGCACCTGCTGGGTGACAGAAACTTATCATACTAACCTTACTTAATCTTCACGATAAGTCTAAGAGACAGGCACTTACATCATTCCTATTTTCCAGAATAGAAAACTAAGTTTAAAAGAAGTAAAATAACTTCCCTAAAGTCATAGAGCATGCAAGTGATTGAATCAGGATTGGAACACGGTTTTATCTGGCTCCAAGGACATAATGGTAACCGTGTTGCTTCTCCACTTTCCTAAATACAGAAGGATTGTGCTGGTACCACACAGCAAAATAACTTGAACAGAATAATAGCAGGAAATTCAGCCGGGTTAACTTAAAGAAAAGATATTTTGCTTACATATATACAGACAGTCTTTAACGTTCAAATGGTTTGTGCTCTAAACTGGGAAATCATTTGTTAGGAATGTAAATAGAATGCATTTTCTTATAGAAACAAAACTAAAGATAGCAGCTGAATTTTTGGACTATACACAATCCTATTCTTCTCATAACATATCTGAATTATTAGATATTAGCAGTGAAAAATAGCAGAAAACCAAACTTCTGCAATGTCAGCAATTGAACACATACATAGAATCAGAATATTGCTGCTTAAGGAAAAACACGTTCTTGAGGACTGTGATAAGGTATAGGGAAATTTTGTGCATGTTTCCAAAGCAATAGTTCCTTCTTTTCATGGACTTCCGAAGTTAATGGTATCAGTTGTTTACAAAGCCTAATTTAACTTCGAAGTATATAAATTTAATGTTCTTGATAGAGGTGTATAATTAGTGTTCTCTTACTTTTATCAGAATTGATTAAGGCCGTTTTCTGAGCTAAGGAAAAATGGGCACATGGGCAGAGAGAAAGAAAGAGGGGTTGAGAGTTCGATTTTCCTGAGATAAAGTTAGCAGAAAAAGAGAATAGGAAGATTAGCAATGACGTGTATATTTGTAAAAAACACTGTCTTCAGTAAAACTGGCATGGGGTGGAGAAAAGAGACACAGCATGGCAAGTGCTTATTCAAACCCATTCACTGTGGTTCTGCGAGGTGCCAATTTTGCTGTTATATTATAATCTTGTTTAATGTTTTTGGATGAGGTAGGCCCTCCTTCCCCTGAGATTGCCAGGAGCTTGGTTGCTCCAGGGCAGTTTGGTTGTGGTGGTGACTGGGATGGATAGGCAACAGATGTCTTGAAGGACAGATGTCAGGTATGTTGATTGCAAGAACATTCTCAAGGTGGCTTTGAGAGCAGAGAATGACTAACAACCAAATTATGAGTCCAGAGTTTTTAATTCAAGAAGCACTTAAGATGCAGCATTATTCTTTCTGGCAATGAATTAAAATCAGCAACCTCCACTGAGAGAAATATTTAACTAATCACTCTGTGAAATCTCCCAGGATTCTCTAGCTCCGAAGAGGAAGAACATTAGAATTGGAATACTTTTCAGAGAATGATTCATTCTCATCTTTACGAGGAAAATGTTTTATATATTTTAGGTCAGCTTCCCTAGATTATTGCACTTAGAAATACACTGGATACACTGGCTACTCTCTTCTTACTTACAATACACTTTTTTTTTTTTTTTTGACTTAAAAAGAAATTTATTTTCTCAGAGTTCTGTAGCCTAGAAGTCCAAGGTAGGCGTCAGCAGGTTTGGTTTCTCCTGAGGCCTCTCTCCTTGGCTTGCAGATAGCTGTCCTCTCACTGTGTCCTCCCATGACCTTTTCTCTGTACATGTGATCCCCTGTGTCTCTCTTCTTATGGATCAGGGCCCCACCGTAATGGACTCATTTAAACTTAATCACCTCTTTAAAGAAATTTTTTTTCCAGTCTAATTGAGATATAATTGACATATAGCACTGCATAAGTTTAAGGTGTGCAGCATAATGGTTTGACTTCATACATCATGAAATGATTATCAATAAGTTTAGTGACCATCCATCATCTCATATGGATACAAATTAAAGAAACATTTAAATGTATTTTTCCATGTGGTTAAGGACTCTTAGATTTACTCTCAACAAATTTTGTATATAACATACAGCTGTGTTACTTATTTTTATCATGTTGTACATTACACCCTAGGACGTATTTATCTTATAACTGGAAGTTTGTACCTTTTGACTGCCTTCATTCAATTCCCCCTCCCCCTCCCCCTGGGTGCTGGAAACCACAAATCTAATCTTTTTCTGACTTTTTTTTGTTTCTGAAATATAATTGACCTACAACACTGTCTTAGTTTCTGTTATACAACAGAGTGATTCGATATTTCTATACATTTCAAAATGATCACCACATTAAATTGAATTACTATCTGTCACCATACAAAGATATTACATAATCATTGACTATATTCCCTATACTGTACATTTCATACCTGTGACCCATTTATCTTGCAGTTTGAAATCTGTAACCTCTTAATCTCCCTCCCCTATTTCTTTCCTTCCTTCACCTCCTCCCCTCTGGCAACCACTGTTTGTTCTCTGTATTTATGACTCTGTTTCTGTTTTGTTTTGTTTGCTCATTTGTTTTGTTTTCTTTCTAGATTCCACATATAAGTGAAATTCACATGTAAGTGAAATCTGTCTGATTTATTTCACTTACTATAATACCTCTGGGTCCATCATGTTATGCCAAATGGCAAGATTTCATTCTTTTTTATGGCTCAGTAATATTCAGTTTTATATATATATATTTTTTTTATTTATTTATTTATATATATTTATATATTTATATATATCACATCTTCTTTATCCATTCATCTATTGATGGACACTTAGGTTGCTTCCAAATCTTGGCTATTGTAAAGAATGCTGCTATAAACGTAAGGGTGCATGTATCTTTTTGAATTAGTGTTTTTGTTTTCTTCAGATAAATACGCAGGAGTAGAATTGCTGGATTGTATAGTTGTTCTATTTTTAATTTTTTGAGGCATCTCCATACTCTTTTCCATCATGGCTGCACCAGTTTACCTTCCCACCAATACTGTACTAGAGTTCCTTTTTCTCCACATCCTTGCCAACAGTTGTTATTTGTTGTCTTTTTGATAATAGCCACTCTGACAGGTGTGAGGTGATATCTCATTGTGATTTTGATTTACATTTCCCTGATGATTAGTGTTGGTGAGTATCTTTTCATGTGCCTGTTGTCCATCTGTATGTCTTCTTTGGAAAAATGTCTCTTCATATGCTCTGCTCATTTTTCAATCAGGTTGTTTGGGACTTTTGGTTTTTTGTTTGGTTGTCTTTTGACATTGAGTTTTATGAGTTTTTTTGTATATTTTGGATATTAACCCTTTATTGGTTATATCATTTACAAATGTCTTCTGTTCAGTAGGTGGCCTTTTCATTTTGTTGATAGTTTCCTTCACTGGGCAAAAGCTTTTTAGTTTGATGTAGTCCCACTTGTCTACTTTTGCTTTTGTTTCCCTTGCCTGAGGAGACAAATCTCCCCCTCCCCAAATATTACTAAGACTGATGTCAAAGAGTACACTGCCTGTGTTTTCCTCTAGAAGTTTTACGGATAAAAATTTTCAACAAAATGAGTATAGCGGGAACATACTTCAACATAATAAAGGCCATAGATGATAAGCCCATAGTTAACATCATACTTAATGGGGAAAAGCTGAAAGCACTTCCTCCAAGATCAGGAATAAGATAAGAATGCCCACTCTTGCCACTTTTATTCAACATAGTATTGGAAGTCCTAGCCACAGCAATGAGGCAAGAAAAGGAAATAAAGGAATCCAAATTGGAAAGGAAGAAGTATAACTCTCACTGTTAGCAGATGACATGATACTATACAGAGAAAATCCTAAAGACACCACCAAAAAGCTACTAGAACTCATCAACTTTGGTAAAGTTGCAGGATACAAAATTGATATACAGAAATCTGTTGCCTTTCTCTACACTAACAATGAACTATCAGAAAGAGAAATTTTAAAAAATCCCATTTACAATCACATCAGAAAGAATAAAATACCTAAGAATAAATCTAACTAAGGAGATAAAAAACCTGTAGTCAGAAAACTGTAAGACACTGATAAAAGAAATTGAAAAAGATACAAACAGATGGAAAGATATACCATGTTAATGGATTAGAAGAATTAAAATTCTTAAAATGACCATGCTACCCAAAGCAATCTACAGATTTAATGCAATCCCTATCAAAATACAAATGGCATTTTTCATAGAACTACAACAAATAATTCTGAAATTTGTATGGAAGTGCAAAAGACCCTGAATAGCCAAAATAATCTTGAGAGAAGAACAAACCTGGAGGTATCATGCTCCCTGATTTTACACTATACCAGAAAGCTATAGCAATCAAAACCGTTTGGTAGTGGCACAAAAATAGACACATAGATCAATGGAACAGAATAGAGAGCCCAGAAATGAAACCACACTTATACGAACATTTAATCTACAACAAAGGAGGTAAGAATATACAGTGGGGGAAAGACAGCCTCTTCAAAAAATGGTGTTGGGAAAACTGGAAAATTACATGCCAAAGAATCAAACTGTACTACTTTCTCACACCATATTCAAAAATAAATCCAAAATGGATTAAAGACTTAAATGTAAGAATTGAAACTATCAAACTTCTAGAAGAATACAATACACTTTTAAATTCATTGTAATTTAACTTCTTGGTCCTCACCCTCTCTAACCTTAAGATAGGGCATAAGTTGATATTACTCACCTCCTTCCTTTTTGAAACTCTTGTCTCTCACTGAACTCTTATTGCTCTCCTACTTTTTAAAATGCCTCATTTCTGTCTGTCTATGACTTTATATTTGCAGCACTTCTAAATTTAAATATCTTCTAACATTCTTCTTTCAGTTCTATTTTTTTCTTAAGCCCTCCCATGGCATGTCATCCACACACAACTTGAACAATTACCACCATTGAAGAAATCTCCATATACAATTGACCCCTGAACAACATGGATTTGAACTGCTGGGTCCACTTACATGTGGATTTTTTTCTATTAATATTTACTACAGGATCTGAAGTTGATTGAATCCATGGATGCAGAACCATGGATACAGAGGGCCAACTATAAAGCTATACATGGATTTTTGACTGCATGCAGGGTCAGTGTCCCTAACCCCTAAGTTGCTCAAGGGTCAAATGTTTATCTCTGTCTCCCCCACCTTTATATCTCTTGACCCCTAAAGTCCCAGGACTTGACATCCATGCTTGATAGTAATTCAAATTGCTAAATCCAGTAGGTTCTATTTCCTCAGTGGTTTTCCCTTCCAGTCTCTTTATCCAGTCCTACTGCTACATTGGCAACTTGGGAACAATCATTATTTCCATCCTGAACTATTAGATAGCAACCCAAATACTTTCCCTACTTCCAGTTTTCCTCTGTGGATTTTTATTTTATTTTATTTTTTTTACTCAAGTTGCCTTCTGCAAGCATATTCTACGTATAATATCCTTGTTCAAAAACACTTAATGGCCCTGAGAAGAACCTAGCCAGCCTATGTGGGAATCCTGACCTAGGTAATAAATGGGTGCCGTTTTAAGCTGCTAAATTTGTGGTGATTTGTTGCACAGAAATAGAAAACTAACACACTCTTCAAGACATGGCAGCTAACACCCCCTAGAGTGAGCAGTCCAAGAGACACAAAGGACGTAGCCACAGTGCTTTTCTGTGGAAAAACGATGAACAGTCTATTGGTTAGAAGTCACCAAGTCACTCAGGCCAACCCACACTCAAGGGGAAAAACATTAAGCTTCACCTCTTGGAGCAAGAAATATCAAAGAATTTGTGGATATATTTAAAAGCCACCATAATAATAATAATAATAATAATAATAATTAATGTCTTCTTATTTTTACTATTGCTAAACAGTAGTTCATTTAATACAAAAAAAAAATAGGTAGCGTTTTTACGCACATTTTGTAGATGAGGAAACTGAAGCACAGAGAAATTAAATAATTTTCCCAAGGTCATGGCTAGTAGCTGGCTGTGTTGGACGCCAGTCCCAAAATCTTAACTCCAAAGACACTGTGTTAATTTTGGCAATGCAGTTAAAAATAAGCTTCATAAAAAAAAAAAAAAAAAAAAATAAGCTTCATAATAAAATCTGTAAACAAAATACTAAAATATTTGCCAATGAAAATATACCTGGCTGAATTCATAATTAGTTCAATGACCATTTCTTTCTAATTAGGGATGACCAATTAATGACTGAAGTCTACCTGGAAGGGAAAATAGAGTGGTTTGCTTAGAATTATATCTTCTACAATTTTCTCTAAAATATTTTATTAATGCTTTGAATGTCAACATCAAAAGCATGCTTACCAAATTAATGAATGGCAAGAAGATAGTAGAAAAGCCAGTATACCAGACCACAGAATCAGGATCCTAAAGGTGCTCATAGTATATAATTATAGGACAAATCTAACACAATGAAATTTTTAAATGATAAATTTAGAAGTTCAACACCTGAGTACTGGATTGGGAAAACTGACTTAATATTTGCACTCCCTAAAACAATTTTAGGCAGATGTTAATTGACCCTAAGCTTAATATATGTTAACTTGGTGACGTGCCTGCCAGAACCTGAATAGAACCTCAGGCTGTATTAGAAGCAGAAGTGATGGTACTTAGACCAGACCTAGAGAAACAAATCTGGTATTGATTGCTACACTGAAATAGGAATGCAGGAATTTACAGAGAACAGATTAATAGTAATTGCAGGAGTCTTAAAAAGCATGTCATAAAAGAAACAATTAAAGCACCCAGGAATATCTAAATTAGAAAAGAGAAGGAAAAAAGGAGAACATATTTCCTGACTTAAATACTAGAAGAGCTGATATGAAAAAAAAAATCATTTTAGGAGGCAGAACTAAAATAAATAGATAGACATTGTGGACAGGCAGATTTTCAATCAATACAAGAACTCTAACAGTTTTAGGCATCTAACAGCAGTCCAGGCTGTCTTAGAAGTTGGTGACTTCTGAGTCACTAGAGGAATTCCAAAAGAGACTGAATGGCCTCTTGTCAGATGCTGTAGGAAAGATCCATTTTGTAGACAGAAAGTTGGAAAAAATTACTTCTAAATCACCTTCAAACTCTAAATGTCTTCAGTTCTATCCTACAAGTCCTTGATACCTCCTCAACCTTAACTTCCATCATTTGGCCTACTAAACCATGGCCCCCAGGCAAGCATCGCTACTCCCTGTTCCCCATAACCACCACCTTTTATTTCTTGGCTCTGTACTTTTTCTTATCTTCTTCCTTTCACTTAGATTGACTCTGTTAGCATCTTACGTGATTGCCAGAATCACACTCATCCTTGAAGATCAAGTACAAATTTTCCACATCCCTGATGCTTTCTCCTATAACTAATTATCCTCTTCATTTCCTTAGCACCATGTTCACCTCTCTTACATAGCTTTTTTGACACTGTCTTGTATTAGACATTTTTATTAGCTATCTTTATTCCCTATAAAATTGAAAGCTACTTGAAGGCAAATGACCATCTATGCTCATTTCAGCATTTCTGTTCAGTGTGAAGTATGATTGCCGATAACAACCTTAATAAGACATGCTTATTAAACTGGATGTGGCAGAGTTACTGCATGAAATCAATAGCAATATTGGAAGAATAATTTAAATATATTTTTCTGATCAAACATACTTCTGAAGTGGAATATTTGTGCCTTTTTCATTGACCCTACTAATTCTTTTTTTTTTTTTTTTGGCCTGATTTTTCAAACTGTGGTACAATACCTGGCATTTACCATTTTAACCAAGTTAGAGTGTATGGCAGCATTTAGCACATTCACAGTGTTGTATAATCATCACCACTAAGTAGTTCCAGAACTTTTTCATCATCCAAAAATGAAACCCATACCAATTAAGCAGTCACTCCCATTCCCCTCCCTCCCAGCCCCTGGCAACTGCAAACCTGCTTTTTGTCTCTATCCTCTTGGTTCTTTCAAAACTCTGACACAAAATCTTGTGCCAAGTGGTTATTCAGTAAATATTTGTCAAACTAAATTTGAATAAAAAGGCACTCCCCAAAAATATACATGATGCAAGAGAAATAAATAGCAGGAGAGATCTATATTTTAAAGTGCAAATTATTTTTAAAGGATATTGTTTCTGAGCATAACATTGTATAGAAGAGTGTTAGTGATTTTTTCAAGCAAGCACTTTGAAATATAAAGTCTTATGCAAATGATTTTAAAAAAAAAACAACTAATGAGCTTTCAAAACAAGTCAGAAATTAGCTGTGCAAAAGTATTTTGGAATAAAGTCTTTTAATTTTGCAATTAGAACTTCCTATTCTCCCTCAAAATACACATGAATGATTAAGATGACAAAAAACCAACTTAAGAGTTGGTTTAAAAGAGATTTTAGGTTTTCCATATAGTCTTCACTGCTTATTTTGTAAATTCGTATACAAAATAGCTTATTTTGTGATATTCAAAATACTGTTATTTTCTATTTTGCCTTCTTAAAACCATTCAGGAAAGGAGGATTTCTTTTTTGTGTGCTTGTGTGATTTCTGGGAGTTGAAAGATGCACAGGGGTGAGTTCCCATGCCAGTTGTCACTTCCGCACAAGAACCTCATTGAAAATTCTGGTACTGGTTTGTGATCTCATCTGTTGGTGGTTGCACAAAAACTGAGTTTGACACATGAAAGTGTTCCTTTAATTTTTCTCTTCTTCCATGGGAGCTTCCATACCTTTATAATTTTATAATTTTTACTCCTGCTGCTGGAGAATTCACTGCCTTATGCCTCAGTTTCTCCACCTAATAAATTAGTTACATAGATCTTATAACTTAGAGAAACTGTGCATTTTTTGTTCAGTATTAAGAGCTCTCTGACTGCAGAGGGTTTTCCAAAGTATAACAATACAATGATGCACAAGTGACAATTTAAGTTAATTAAATTCAGTGACATTAAACTAACCATAAAACTCCCAATATGCACAAAATGATTCATTTCCAACAAGTCCTATTTAATATCATGAAATTGTAAAGGGATATGATTTAGTTAGCTATTATTCCAAACAATTTTGAGGCCAAATTAAGAGCACCTTTTTCCTGAAAAAAGAAGACTACTTTGCTGTCATGATTATTTTTACTTATTTTAGCCCATTCAAGACTTTTCTTGTCATGTTTTATTTTTTTGTATATCATAGGGGGAAAAAATGGAATGAGGGAATTTCTCTAATTGTTCTAAGTGGAAGTAGAGTAGGTAGTAGATATATAAAAGAAAATAAATGAGGGAAAAAGCTGGTTTACAATAAAAGTGAAGCTAGTCATAGAAAGGTGTCTTTCCTCTGTGACCTCTAACCTCTAACAGATAAAAGGAAAAATGGAAGTTAAACATGGCTGTATTTAATTCTCTCTAGGTGAAAATTAAAAGTCAAGACTGTCACTGGAAAAATGCAATCATCCTTCCCTAAGAGCTCTCCTCTCTGGCACCACGGCATCTGCTGTGTAAAACCTTCAAACGTGCCCTCGCTTAATCTCCTCCATCCAACTGCCAGAGTTCTCCAACTTTCCCAGTTACTCCTTTTATCCCCAGTGCTGGGTAGGTTATGTTGTGTCATCCACAACACAGAGAGGAAGGGTAGCATATTCTCCTGATACCTATTTGAATTATGCCCAATGATACAGATAAGAGGAAGTAGGAAGGAAAAGTACTAGCGAGTGACATGGAGATCTCGCCTGTCTCATGAGACCTTCAGCATGGAAGTGACTTTGGACTGGTTCCGGGAAGCATAACAGAGTTGTAGAGGTTACAGAAGGCAAGCTGCATAAATTTGAACTCTTGCCAAGAGGAATTTATGCTTGAGGTGAGAATACCATCTAACGGTATAATTAAAGCCTATGGTGGAAAGTTAGGGGAAGTGAATGGAGTCCTGCCAGTTTTGTTGAAACCAGTCCTTTTGGAGGGTCCTTCCTCCTTCTTGTTTTCTGTTCACGAGTACCACAGGGTGGTGATGCTCTAAGTCACTATGAAGAAAATGAATGGTCAAGGTATTTAAGTGGAGGGGGGGTGGTGGGTGGCAGAGGGCCTGCCCCATCCCACTCCTCCCACCCCCAAACTGGGAAGATACTAGTTCCTGTGCAGACCATCTCATTTCCTTTCTTCAGTTCCAAATATAATATCATAATGTGAAGAAAAAAAAAGACTATACTTTCAGTCATCTTTGCCTAATGCATTATCTGTCAAATTAAGACCAGAATTTACCTGAATAAGGTAGTTTCATTTTTCAAGAAAAGAGGCACTTTGGGCAAAATTCTATAAATTTAAAGAAAGAAATAGATCATTTGTCATAGATTATTCAAAAATGTCTATGTAGCAAACTGCACATTCTGTGTGGTATCTATAAGGCAGGGACTTTGTGCATTTAGCAGTTGTGCTGTTGGCTGGAGGGCTGGTCAGGTTTAAAAGTTTTGAAGATTTAATCCTAAACTGGAAGTAAGAAAGTTAACTGTTTAATATATAAAATGACAATAAATGGAGAGATGCAAAAAATACTGATTAACAAAGAGTCTGGGGATTAAATGAAGTAAATGCATTACAGGTATTCTGCTAAAATTACATTATCAAAAATAATTAGATGTTAATTAGGTTTTCATTATTAAAGCTTAAACATTATAAAAATAATATACTTCCAAAACCACCACCATAATAAAACAAATATTTTTTATCCATGGGAGTACATCATCTTGTTTAACCCCTCAGCAATATTCAACACTGCTGACCGCAACTTCCTTCTTGAAATACTATTTTTTTTGCTCCAGAATTATTCAACATCTCTCCAGCCTGGAAGTCACCTTTGAAGGCTCCTCCTCCTCAACAAGATCTCTTAACACAGTAGCTTCTCAGTGCTGAAAATGAGCTTCCCCCCTAGTCATTCCATACACATTCTGTATAATAGCATCAAATGCCATCTAAATGCTAATGGCTTCCAAATATGTAATTTCCAACAAGATCTATTTTCTGAGTTCCAAACCTGTATATGCAACTGTCTATCTGACTCTTCCACTTAGTTCTCTAACAAGATCTCAACTTCATGTCCAAAATGGACTTTTAAGTTTTCCTTCCAAATTTCTAACTATACCAAATATGTCAATGACATCACCATTTACCTAGTGGTTTAAGGAAGTAGCATAAAGGATAGGGGTTGTAGTTAGTGTTTCCATTCTTACTCCCAATTCGTCAGTAAATTTTATTTTTCTTACCTCCAGATTATAGCTCTATCTTTCCTCTTTTCCTCATCTCTCCAGTTTTAAATCTCATCTAAACCACTTCCATCTCTCTCACGTGGACTACTACAATGGTCTCCAAAGCGGTTTTCCTTCTTCCACTCTTATTTATTTTATTTTTTAATGTTTTCATTTTTAAAATATTTATTTATTTATTCATTTATTTGGCTGCATTGGGTCTTCCTTGTGGCACGCGGGATCCTCACTGAGGCACATGGGCTTCTCTCTAGTTGTGGCACGCGGGCTCTCCAGTTGTGGTGCGTGGGCTCTAGAGCATGGGCTTAGTTGCCCCGAAGCATGTGGGACCTTAGTTCCCTGAGCAGGGATTGAACCCACGTCCCATGCATTGGAAGGTGGACTCTCAACCGCTGGACCACCAGGGAAGTCCCCACTCATTTATTTTAACCCGTTTCCCACATAGCACAAAAAGGTCTTAAAATGTAAAAAGGTTCTGGTACTCCTCCGCTGAATAGCTTTAACGGCTTCCCATAGGCTCAAAAAGATAAATCCTGAAGGTATCGCATGAGGTTGTTCCTCAGCGTCCACCATTCTCCTCTCATCGTGCTCCAATCACTCTGGTCCTTCTTCCATGTCCGTAATGGCATCAAACCCTTTCCCACCTCTAAGTTTCTGCTCCTCTGTTCTTGCTGTTTCCACCTGGAACACTCTCCCCAAGTCTTCCCTTGTCTAACTCTGATGTTTCCTTCACTTCCTCAGAGAACTTTCCTTCATGAACACCGTCCTCCCCAAACCAGCTTAAGTTCTCCTATTATCTATAACACCCTTACTTCATAGCATGAGTCATAGTTTGTAACTGTATATCTACTTATTTAATAGCTTTCTTCCCCATCAGACTGTGAGGTCCCCCATGTCAGGAATCATACTTGTCTTTTTCACTGCTGTATCCGCAGTGTCTATCACAGTGCCTGGTCCTGAGTAAATTTTTAAGGTTGGGTGTGTGATTGGTTGCAATAATACATTTATACAGTTTCATGTACTGATCGTTTTACGAAGGTAAGCTGGTTTCATAAACAGTCTCTAGTTAGTTATCCCGTGTATTGTTTATAAAACGTGTGTAATATTCCATCAAATACATATGATTATTTCCTATTTTCTAAGTGTTACCTATTTTTGCTATTGTAACTAATGATGCTATAATCGAGCTGTTTCCTTGAGAGAAACTCACAGAGGTGGGAATCACAGGACTACAGTTTTTAATTATTCGCCCCCGTAGGATCCTCAGTTTTTCTTTGAAAGTATTATAACAAATGACAGTACGTCCAAAATAACTGACCTTGAATAATTTGGTCAAACTTTTAAATGCTTATCAAAGAAAACATGTCTCCCCTTTGTGAACTCTACTCCTACAACAAAGTCTCCCCATGTGGGTCATCTTATGACTCATTTTATGAGTCACAACAGTATTGACACTAGTAAAATCTAATTTCTTATAAGTCCTTAAATCCTAGAAACATTTCCCATTATATTTTGTGTGTGGTAAAATTTTAATGACACCAGGATGTCTGTTGGGAAGATATGTTTATTGTGAATATGACATCTGATCTAGAGTCAAGGTTTTTCATTGACTCAGCTATCAAGAGTAGTAAAATGACTTGTTCTTTTAACTTGTAACTTGCAGCCAGAAACTCATTGCCTTTACTAAAGGATGCATTACAAAAACTTGAGTTAGGAACACTAAATATTTTTTTCAATAAGATTTCTTTTTAAAGAAAAGATATAAGAATCTGAAATATATTTTTAAAATACTTTTTTTAAAGAAAAAATGAGTATATTAACTTTCAAGTGGGAATAGACCTAGGACAGAAAGTGGGTGAAGAGGTATTCCTTTCAGAGCCCACAGCATACTTTTTTAAAGCTAGGGGTCACGGCCCTAGCAGACAGAATTGTGATTCTATTCCAGAAAGAGGCCTGCTTTGGGCCAGTTCCAGATGGTGAGTGCTGTGATGGGGTGGATTTGAATCTAATCTAGTCCAGTTAGCTCTGGAAACTATGACAATTCCATGCCCAGCGTATTGGAGCTCTTTTAAATTCCTGTTTCAAACAGGCTCAAGTCCTCCCCTGGGGCTGAACTCAGTGTTTCAGAAACATTTACTTCACTAATGGAGTTCTTTCTTCCCTTTCTTCCTTCCTTCCTTCCTTCCTTCCTATCAATTAATAAATATGCTTTTTTTTTTTTTCTTTCCCATGGCCCACTGTGCTAGACACTCTAGAGGATATAAAGAAGGTTCTGGCGAATCTCAAGCCTCAAGCAGGATGGATTAGACTCATGCAAACTTACTTGTACAGTGTAAACAGACCTGCTAAGAGCCAAAGGGAAGATCCAGGTAAATGAGTGGGAGATGCCTCTGGCTGACACAATCAGTAAAGATTTCCACAGAGCAGGCATTTCAGACAGCTCAGAGAAAAACAGGGTAGGATTTAGATACGCAGAGATGAGGACTGCAGATTGGAGTAAGAAAGGGCATCCAGGGCAAAGGAAATCGATTTCACCATTAAAGTGCCTTTTATTTTCTCCTTGTCTTTCTTGGCTGGGTGTCCTAGGGCAGTGCTCCTTAAACTTTAATGTACAAATGAATTACAGTCTTGTAATTCACCAGGTCTGGGTAGACAGGAATCTGCATTTCTAACAAGCTCCCAAGTAATGCTGAAGCTGCTAGCCTGAAAAGTGCACTTTGATTAGCAAAGTCCTAAGCTGCACATTTCCAAGGTGAGGCAGCAGCAACAGGGAATTATAGGGCCACCTATGGCTGGGCAGGTCTGCATGGCCTGAAGAGCTTCTGGGGACACAGCAGCAGGAACTTCTTTCACTGTTAGTCTTTGGCAGGGCTCAGGGGCCCTAACAAACAGAAGGGAAAGAGCTGCTGGATGCAATAGAGATGACCTGTCCTCAGACTGTGAATGGGTTGCATCATTCTATCCTCCAAACTAGCAGCACAGAGACTTGGGGAGAGATAGCAGCTCTGTGTGTCCAGGCAGAAGAAGGGATTCTTTGTCCGCTCAAAGCCTAGCAGCTTTTCTGGATCTCGGTGGAGAAAGTCATTTGAAAACAAAAATAGGTCTTTCAAAAACATTGCTGAATAAAGGAGGGAGGAATTAGGATGATTCAGTCTACCAAACTCTGAACTTAACACAACAAACCAGGTCTGAGTTAAGGTGGGAGCTCCGTTGCAGCTGAAGGTGATCGTAATTGTCTTAGCAGACTGTTATTTTTCGGCTGGATACTATTCTTCCAGATTTTTAATTCAAGCAAGTCAAGAGATAAGAGGAGCCATACTTGACTATTTGTGATTGAAATTCAGAACTAGTCACTGTTTAAACTTATGTATCTGTATAATGTCTTAGTAAATCCTGAGTCCTAACTTAATAAGTACAAACGATGAAACTGCTAAACTTTTAATACCCCTTCTCCATCCCCCCGCCTCCCACCTTAGGCCTTTTCTTTGGAAATATAGTACTAGGTGGCAACACTAGGACACCTGGACAGCAGAAGGTGGAAATTTTGTAAAAAGCACTTTCTATATAAGTAAAATTGTTTTTGTGAAAACAGGAATGCTATATTGCATCTATGGAGATAAAATATGATTGCTTTGGCAGAGGCAGTGTTTCTTAGAAACAGCTCAGATTGGAAATCCAAAACACTCTTTTGGTTTCCCCCTCCCATTTTTCTGGAAGTTACCAAGATGGGTTGGAAGTAATATTTATTCAGCACTTGCTGTGCTTAGTGTATTACGTATGTATTCCCATTTAATCCTCTAACTGAAGCCATAAGTAGATAGTAATATGCATTTTTTGGAGATAAGAAATGTAGTATTTAGACTTTGCCCAAGGTTATAAACAAGAAGGAGTTGAAGCAGAGGTTCAAACTCGATCTGTCTAAAATAAAATTCATGTCCTTTCTCCCATGGCCTGCAGTAGTTTAATAATAGAGCAACCAAGTCCGGAATGTAACCAAGTCTTTTTGCAAGACTAAAACTTCTTTGGTTTCATTTCTTTCAAGAAACTGTTTCTTGTTTTAGCCTATGTCTTATCTATATGTTGGTATATGAAAGCTGAAGCAGCTTAGGGGATAAAGTAGTATCATTAGAGAAGCAGAAAGAAGCTCTGAGGAAAACAGAAGACCAATAAAGATGAAAGGGAAGAATGAGAATGACAGTTTGCCATGCCTCTCAGTAATGTTTTCTTACAGTGAATGGTAGTGGACTCAGTCCCACCATATTTCGTGTCAATAGTTAATATTTACCCTGGCTCTCAAAAGCATAGGAGAGAAAGAAACCAGAAGCTTAGTAAATTAGGGACAGAGTGTTGTCCCACGGCAACTCAGTCAAAAAAAGGTGAACTCCAGTTATAAACTGGCTAGAAACCTTAAAAAGTAAAAGCACGAACCAAGACTAATTGTGTGGGAAACAGAATAGGATCCCAAGCATAAGCTCCACTAACCCACTGAATTCTGCAGGTCTTCCAGACCCCACCATATCCATGTCACTGGAAATGAGAGGTTTTATTCCCAATCTACAAATGATACATACATGCAAGAGCCACAGACCTATCCTAGCCTGGGGATGTTCACTGCTATTGCCAGGGGAACCACTGTGGAAAGCGAAAAAAAACCCCAAACTTCAAAAGAAACCATAGTGTTGAAGAAGGAGGATGGAAAGAAATTATAAACTATAGAATGATAGGGAACAGAACCAAAAAAAGTTCCTTTTCCTCAATATGTTGTTTCCACCCCTCACGATCAGAATTGTTTCTTTTGTCACTTTTCATACTCCGGAATTTTATTATGGAAATGTCCCTTTGAGACCACAAAATACTCTTAAAATTGCATATATCTTTGGGAAGGTTGATAGTCTTCCACAGATAAGTGTGATTTAGTTTAATCAAGTTATTTTATTTAGTTCTAACTTGTAGTATACTAAAGGAATGCTGATTTTTAAGACTAGAAAGCAACAGCCAATCTGGGTGAGATAGGGGTATGCACTAAAGACACCTAGGAGATGTTTGGGGAGAATAGTGGGGAAAAAGGCACAAAAGGAGCTAAAGATTATTTTTACCTATTTTAAGACCAACCAAGACTGGTGCTGTACTCACCAACAGAGGAAGAGAAATGTCCTCCTTTTTGACCCTTTTGTACAGACTGGGCCCAACTCTGGTACCATTACAAACTACAAATATTAAATAGGCTTCTCTGAGCTGGTTTAGTGACACAGCTCTTGTGGGAAAATGAATGGTATGCCAACCAACTTAAAGGAAAGAGCCTTTCAGGTCTAAAAACAGTGTCTAATTTTTGGTTGATTGAACCATATGAAATTGCCAATATTCAAGTAATTGTGACCAACAAAAATGGCAGTTTCATATGGATCAACCTACAAGTTGATAAACTGAGACTTACCTGAAGTCACATGGTTGGAATGAAGAATTTAGAACGTTGTCAGTTATGCTGTATAGAAGGATTTTTTTTTAATGCAGATTTTGCTAGACTTGAAGACATACTGTGACTGATGATGTTATACCATAAGTGATGCTGTTAAAGACAGTGATTTATAATGCACAATTCCCTAGATCAAGCTCTCTTTGTCCATGTCACTTCATTCTATCTGTTATTTAGACAGTACCTCCTTCTACAGCCCTGGGCAACCTAAGATATCTAAATCTGTGGGTGTTTTAGGTTGAGGTTGACAGTGGGCATTATGGGTTTCAGGAGAACTCTACGTGAACTCAATTTTTTCTTGTACCACTCAATGATCAGAAGGAGGGTTTCACCACGTGATCTGGTGTCCTTATGACCATGAGTCGACTTGTGCCATAAGAGAAAACTGCTTTCATGGTTTCCTTTTCTATTCCAAAATATAATAGCCATTTAAAAGTCTGTAATTTGGTATCTAGATGAACTATATATAAGGTATTTTTCAATTCTATAGTTTTATGATCAGACTTTAAGGAAAAAAGCCAACTATGCTTGTTTTCATGCTCATCGGGTATTTCTGTAATTATATGCAAGAAACTGGTAACAATAGTAGTTCTTGGGGAGAGAAGCTTGCTTTTTTCTCTTTACCGAGCTTTTTTTGCATTGAGCTTCTTTTTAATATCATGTATTATTTACTACTACTAATAAAAATATTTAAAAAACAAATACAATTAATTTAAAATTTAAGTAGACAAAGCATTTTACTTTAACAGTACAGAGTCCCTCCCTTTACAAATGTTTACATCCTGGTCTTCTTGCTCTTCTGTACAACCTTATCACTGTTGTGATTTTTAAAAATAATTCTTACGAACTGTGGGAGGTGGAACAGAGATACTGAAGATTTTTTTTCTTTAATTTTTTTTTTTTATTGATTGATTGCTTGATTGCTATGTTGGGTCTTCGTTTCTGTGCTAGGGCTTTCTCCAGTTGCGGCAAGCGGGGGCCACTCTTCATTGCGGTGCGCGGCCCTCTCACCATCGCGGCCTCTCTCGCTGCGGAGCACAGGCTCCAGACGCGCAGGCTCAGTAGATACTGAAGATTTTGATGATGGAAATTGCTATTTATGCCGCAAACATTTGTAATTACCTATTACGTGATAGATCCTGGGCTAGGTACTTCCTCCTTTCCATAACTTCTGGAAAGCTTCTTATGTAAACACCAAGTATTTTTTTTTTTCCTTTGAGAGTTCTGCATGCTTAAAATGCTTCCCATAGATAAGCAGTGGTCTGTTCTTCAAGAACGCAGCAACCAATGTGCTCACCTGCAGGGAGTATCCCCCAGGGCACTGAGGGAAGTCCCAGGTGTCTGGCTGAGGCAGGACTACACCCATGACCTGTAGGTGAGACAGAGGGTAGTCGTGGAGCAGGGTGGGGTGGGGGAGTCATTTTGAGCTAGATCTGCAATACTGAGAAATAAAAGGTAAAAAGGAAGATTTGAAAAAGGAAGGTGGTGGAAGGGAGGTGACAATAGAAACTAGTACAGGGACTTTTTTTTCCTTCCAGTTTTACTGAGATAGGATTGACATACAGCACCGTGTATGCTTAAGGTATATAGCATAATGATTTGACTTAATCATGAAAGGATTATCACAGTAAGTTCAGTGAACATCTGTCATTTCATATAGGTACAAAGTTCTTTGTGATAAGAACTCTTAGGATTTGCTCTCTTAACAACTTTCATATATAACGTGTAGCAGTGTTACATTTATTATGTTTTACAGTACATACCTAGTACTTATTTATCTTATAACTGAGAGTTTGTACCTCTTGACTGCCTTCATCCAATTCCCCTTCCCCCCACCCCTGGCCTCTGGTAATCACAAATCTGATCTCTTTTTCTATGAGTTTGTTTCTGAAGTATAATTGATCTATAACACTATGTTGGTTCCTGTTACACAACATAGTGATTTGCTATTTCTATACATTTCAAAATGATCACCATGAAAAGTCTGGTTACCATCTGTCACCATCCTAAGATATTACATAGTTATTGACTATATTCCCCACACTGTACATTTCATACCTGTGACTCATTTATTTTGCAACTAGAAGTTTGTACCTCTTAATCTCCCTCACCTATTTCTTTCTATACAGGGACATTTTAATTCACAAAATCGTTAAATTACCCAAAAGCTGATTCTGAAGACTGGTAACAGAATCCTGAACACAGAGAGAGAGCTTGCTAAATCAAAGATGCTTACTACTTAAGACAATTTTTATAAAGCTATAGAGCTTCCTTGTTTAAATTCAGATTTCATATAGATGATGTGTAGATAAGAACAATGCCTTATATTTGCTTAAATTCTCAGAGTTTTCAAAGCCCTTAGACATACATTGCTGCTCTAAATCCTCTCAAAAAACGCTATGAGAACTGTTTTCCATTTCACAGATGAGGAAAGTGCAGCTTAGAAGTGGAGCCATTTGCCCATGGAAACCTGGTAGAAAATGGCTGAGGCTTAGATGCAGCAGCCCTACCTGTTGGCATTAAGCTAGCCCTACCACAAGAAATAAGCAGAGACACGTGAATTTATTAGGGCAATCCCTCTGACTTTCACAAAACCACAACCATGAATACGCCCTAGGTATCCCCATTTCTCCCATTCTCCCCCTCCAAACCACCTTCCTGGGTCTGCAGTCCAGCCCATCTTCCTAGAGTTCAGTTCTGATTGTCACTTTCTTCCCCCAGCATCTGCTAGCTCCACACAGCCTACAAAATGAAGTTCAGGTTCCACAAAATGGCAACCAAGTCCTCTGCCTCAGCCCCCATCCACTACTCCAGCTCTCCTTCCCATGTCAGTATGGTGTTTCTTACCCCTTATATAGACCGGGGTACCACCATCTGACACCCCAGCAGGGCCTGGGCTAGGATGAGGCAGGCTGCACAATTTAACAGGACATCAAAGAACCCAATAATCAAGAGAAATGTTTTAATGTGATATATTTAAAATTAATACAAAAAATGAAAAATATCAAAATTTAAAATAAAGACAGGGTCATATTACTGGTTTTCCCTTTTTTCCTTTTTCAGACTCCAGAAATGCCTCAGCAGAGTTCTGTTACGGATCCTACGGTGACTTTCCACTTGGGTACTTTTATTAAAGATGTTTCCCAAGAGTCAGTTCTCACACCCCTTTCCACATTAGTATCAGTATCTTACTTCTCTTCTTGAATGTCTCAGCATTTATCTGTAACCCTCTTCTGTCTGGAAAACCTATTTCCCTTAGTAACTGGTCGTACTTTGATGGCAATCTGAATCATCTTGGATACTCGCCAGTGCCTTTTGGTCCAAACCACAGTGGGCACTCAGCTGCTCTTTGGTAAAAGAACGCAGAAATCACAATCCTCACACTGGCTGGCTGTGGGGTTGAGCAGAGAAGGAACTCAAATATATTTTGTTTGGTCCAGAGTGCTTTTTAAAATCTGAATTAGTTATCAAGACTGAAAAACCAGGATATTTTACATTTTTAAAAAATCGAAATCTCTGTCATTTCTTGAAAAAAAAAAAAATCAGAAAATCTAGCCAAAGCAGGCCCCGATTCTTGCAGGATACCAACGGGAGTTTGGAGCCCAGTGGCTCTGCCTTCAGAGCTCTCTCCAGTTCGCCGCCTCCTACACGTTTCACCCACTTACATTGCCGGCCAGGCCCTATTCGCTCTTTTTTGGCGACCCTAGGCTTGAAGCAACGAGTGCACTGGATAAAACCCATCTGCTGGGTCCACTTGTTCTCTCGGGGAGAATAATGTTTCCTCGTTGTCCTTTCTAGGCTTGCAGAGGCTCACAGAAGCAGCTCGCCTTTCTCACCCACAAACTTCCCACGACCCGTGAAACTTGCAAGGTCCTCCTCCTTCACTGTTTCTCCCCCGCCCTTTGCTCCAGGGTCCCCTCCCCGGCACCGGCCCTTCCCTCCCTCCCCCACCCAAGGCGCTCCGGAGCTCGGGGCGGGTCTCCGGCCCCCAGCTCGGCCATCTGCCCCGGCCCAGGGCGCTGGGGCTCGCCCACGGCGGCACTGGGCATGCTCAGAGGCGGCCGCGCGGGCAGCTTCGCTTCGCAGGCGCTAGCACTCGGCGGCGGGCGGGCGCGCGGCTGCAGCTGGAGCTCCAGCGCCCGGAGTTGGAGTTGCCGGGAGTTTCCCCCCGCTCCCCCTTGCGCGCGGCAGCTGGAGCCGGCGCGGCAGCCGCGAGCGGCGGCTAGCCAGCACCCGGGCGGGCCGAGCCTTGTCCGGAGCCCGGAGCCCCGCGCGGGGCAGCTCCCGGGGAGGAGCCTTGCGGGCTGGGACGCGTGCAGCGCACTGGCACTGCCGGGACACGAACCGGGCTGCAAGGTAGGGCCGGGGCGTGGGGAGCCGGGCGAGTGAGGCAGAGGCCAGGCCGGGGGTTGCGGAGGGTGGAAGATGCGGCTGCAGCAGCCGCGGCGTTTGGGGCGCCCAGCGCTGGGTCTGAGGCGTGTGGCCGGGTCGGGGACCCTGCTGCGGGGCGGGGGGAGTAGGCAGGCGCCCAGGGAGATGCTTTCAAGTTGGCGGGCGACGGGAGAGGGGGCCGCGCGCTCGGGCGCAGCTGCTTTGTGCGCGCCGAGAGGGACTCGGGTCCCTGGGTTCTCCCCAAACCTGGGACCCGATGTGCGGGCAGGGCTGGGCAAGCCGCAGAGCCAAGCAGTTTCATCCGAGAAAGTTGAGGATGGAGCCCTTCTTTCCTCACTGTCCCCGCGGGTGCCGCCCCGAGGCTCCCAGTGTGGAGGAGCTGCGCCCCTGGGCTAAGTTCCTCCGCCCCGGCTGAAATCCACGAATCACCCAGATCTTCGCTTCCCTGGCTGGCTTCTAGGAAGATCATTCCTGCCAAAACTGAGGTAGGCTGTCCGGGCGGGAATGGCTCCCTGCCTCCGGGACGCTTAGCTGGGCGACGCCCCCTCCTCAACCTCAGACGTGGCCAAGGGCGCCCGGTTCCGAGTTAGTGCTTATGGTGCGCACTGGAATGGAGCGTCACACACATGGCGGGGAACGTGGGGTAGGTGGATGGCCTGATTTTTCCTCTAGTCTCTTCTCAGCTTTACAACACCCCACCAACCCCACCCGGCTCATCTTCGCAGAGGACAGGACCTGGAAGGGAAGGCCAGGCGGAGAGTTTGGGTTGATATACTACTGTTCCTTAGGAGAGGATGCCTGGGTTGTATCTGTCTTGGGCTCCAGCCCCAGGACTTAATAACGAGCCCTCTCCCCTTTCGGTTATTCTTCCTCAGGGACCGGGTGGGAAGGAATAGGGGCTGTGGGTCCACAAGAATGTCCATTTCATCCTACCATCTCCTAAGAGTGCGTTCCAGGGGACCCAGGACCCTGGAACTGGCGTTATGTGGATTACGAGAGTGTGGAGGATGCTGGTTCTCCTAGCTCCACTTTTTTCACTTCTTGTTCTGAGTTTTGGGGTTTTGCCCGCACACGAGTCAGAGCTGCTCTGTCATAACCTGGGGGTGGAGGAGCTTCAGCCTGGCAGTGAGCCGCTGTTCACCTCCGAGGCTGCTAGTGGGAATTGGTCCAGAAACGATTATGCAGGCTAGAAATATGCCTCTTACCACCACCCCCCCCTTCGCCTTTTGGCTGAACACCTTCGCTGTTGGGTTTGTGTGTTAAGTTCTTAAAGGAGAACCCACACACTGCTCAAGTACTGTGTTTTAGGGGATCACCATTTCTGCTACATGTTCTTCTCTTTGCTTTTTTCCTGAGGGGACGGGGGTGGGAATCTGCTTTGAGGCAGATTTCCAAATGTGGAAATCACCTGGTGTTGGTACACAGGTTCTAGAGTGAGAGAGACCTGAGGTCAAGATTTAGGTTTACAGTCGGATTACTATGCTAACTGGCAAATTGTTGGACACTATGAACTTCAGTTTTCTTTTCTGTCAAATGGGGATAATAGTGGCCTTATCTCCTTTCATTGCAGGGTTGTAGTGAGACTTGGGGCAGATAATGGGCATCAGAAGTGCTAAGAAAACTTTAAAGCGCCATTCGTGTTTTCCTGTGGCTATACTCTTTACTCAGTTTTTTTTTTTTTGAATTAACTACTTCTTTTAATTGTAACAAGCCGCCTAAGTCTTCTCTCCTCCACCCACTCCTCACCCAAAGGTTTGGTTTCTCAGGGCTTTGGAAGTCGCTCTTTATCTTCTTCTTTTCTCTTCCCTTAAATCCATGTCTCTTTTGATTTTAAGGGTTGAGGCTCCAGTCCTTGTATTTATCTGAAGGAAGCAGCGAGGTGTAGATTAGGAGATGCGAGCGTGGTGGGGTGCCTCATCAGTGTTCAGAGTCCTGGGCCCCAGAATTGGCGTGTTAACAAGGCCCCAGTTTGAGATCCAAGGTTGATGAAGGAGTCAGCAGACCCGGGGCTGGAGCTCTGGCTTGGTATCTAACAGTGACCTTGAACTAGGGACTCAACCCCTCATCAGTGGAATCAGACCGTGAGCTTGAGGGCCAGTGCTGATCAGAGGCAAGAACAGGTGAGATGTCTCTCACTCAGTTAATAAGGGATTAATCAGGCTCCTGACCCCTCCTCCCACCCCCCCTCCCCCGCAGCTGCTGCACTTTCCCTAATCCTAGGGTAGTGGTTCTCAAACTGAACCATCAGAGTCCCCTGGAGGGCTTGTTAAATCACAGCTAGCTAGGCTGCATTGCCAGAGGCTCTGATTCTCTGCGTCTAGGGTGAGGGGAACGGGGAGGGGGAGAAGGGGGGAAGGGGGGAGGGGGGAAAGGGGGGATCCAAGAATTTGCATCTCTCACTAGTTCCAGGTGATGCCAGCGCTGCTAGTCCAGGGACCATGCCTGTAGAATCACTGACTTAGGGGGTGAGAGGGAGCAAGGTGAGGTTTGTTCAGAGACACCATTCTTTTAATACGTCATATATGGAGACAGGGTTTCTTCAGGCCGTTTTAGGAACTTGCCTAAGGCATTTTCTATTTCTGATACCTATGCCACTTCTCATTGTCCGGTTTAGATAATTCTGATTGCTTTTCAAATGAACGAATTTTACACAAAAGAAGTTCCCCCTTCTTTACATACTGTAAGATACTTAGCCTCTGGTTTCCAGGACACTCTTGGATAGACTGAGATGGGTGACCTTGATATTGATAAATCCAGCAACTACCCTATTTCCTTTCTTTGGGGATCTCAGACGTTTGTGGAGAGGTTTTGAGAAGTTCTGGCAGCTTAAACCTTAAGATTGGAGAACAGGTGAATCACTTATGAGCAAGATGAAAAAGAATTTGCAGTGTGGTGTCTTCTCTGAAGGGACAGCTTACCCAGGCCTTGGGGGGAGGTGGCAGATGTCCTGTGGTGGTCAGATCTGGTGAAGGCCTTCCATTCCTTCTGGAGGATGGTGGTGTTGGCTGTAACTGAGGGAGACCCTCTATCACTCTCTGAGGGCCGGGAAGCCCAACTTTTTGGAGCAGCTGTGCGGTATCAGTGCTGCTCTGGGTAGCCGAGCTTATAATCAAGCACTATTTGGGCACAACCCAACCTTAAGCTCTTCTCCTTGCCCCCTAAGCTGTGGTCCTGGGCTGACAGTTTGCCATGACTTAAGGTGGCCTAGGTTGTGGCCTTGATTTTTAGCTGCTTTGTATCAGAGAGGCTTCGGGAACCTGCTGGAGTCAGGAAGGTTCCCGAGATGATATTTGAGGGCAGAAATAAGGTTTACGTAGCACCCAAATGGACTGTGTGTCCAAGGGGGTCAGCACTTGAACTAGTTCTTGTGTTGCTGTACCAAATGGAGTCCCAGCTGACCGTCAGGCTTTATCTCAGCTTTCCATTTGTGCTTTGTTTTAGTTTTCAAGTGATTAGCACTAGAGAAACCTATCAGTAAATCAGAAACCTATTCAAAAACTCAAGTGTACCACTTAGTGTTCTAGCAGATAAATCTGCAAGGCCCATGCCTGTCTTCCTGACCGTAATCAGCACTCAGTAAAGACACAACCTTCAGCTTGTAATCCTTTAGATGCACTAATCGCTGATATAGTTTCTCCTACTTAACATGAGTACAGAAAATTTCTATTTTAAAATTATTTTCCATAACTTGATATTTATATTTTGGGTGTTACCCCTACTTTTTGCTGGGAGGATTTCTTTTCCAGGGTGGGGAAGCTTCTTTCCTTATCACTGTTATTCACTTTTTTCAGCACGTGACCGATTGATATCTTGGCTCCCTTGGCTAAGTTTGTTGTGAGACAGTCATTTTGATACTTTATTTCTCTTTCATCATCAGGGCTGTTACTGGGTCATAGAGAGTCACGGTCAGTTCCTGGAAGGCTCTATTCCTCAACCCTCCTAGAGGATTCTTTTAAAATAACACTCAGTTTATACTGCACTAGCTCATTTCTAAGATCCATTTTTTTTTTTTTCTTTTCACATTTCATCATTTTCCAATTTCAAAAATCTAGATGGGTCTGAACACATTTAATGTATGGTTTCTTTCTTCTCTTCCTGTAACCTGTTATGTTAATAGTGGCTTCTAATGAATGGCATCCTAAAACAAAGCAAGTTTGGTTCCTGACCTGGGTAGAAAATGTGGTTCCTGCTGTCCAGCTGATAGAATTGATTAGCCATCGAGTTAGCTCAGCAGTTCCCAGAGTATTGGGAAGAATACTGTTAGGTGGATGTTAATAGGTGTGCTCTTGTAAAGGGCAAATCAATTTGGAAGCACTGCCTGTTATTTTTCCCTGTCTCAGATTCTCACTGTGTTCGTCATTGTATCAAAGACTCTGAGAAGGACTGCAGTTAATGATATCAACAACAAAAAACTTAGTTCTATTTATTTAAGCAGACATTTCCCAGAGCATTTTGAGGTTACGTGTGTATCTTCTAGGACTCCTTCACTTAATCAGCACATCCCAGCAGTTCTAATATATTATTTAACACCATCTATGGGTGGGGTGGTTTCACCTGGTCTATCTCTAAAATATAGGGGCATTCATGAACTATGGATATTAATTGATGCATGGACTGTACAGGTGGTTACTGTTTATTTCAGAGTAGAGAGAAGCCATTTGAAGCTGTGGTGGCTGAGGAAGCCTATATGGATGGGCTAGACTATGAAAACTCTGGAAACGATGCGTAGCACTCTTGTAGAGAGGAGAAAGGGTGTTTTAGGTTGGTGGTGTTAGGGAGCAGAAGTGTGAAGTCGTACTTGTGCCTGCATATAAATAAATACTTTTCAGAGCACCTAAGAAAAGCGCTGTGCCTAGCACAGAGTGAGACTGTGTGAATCTGTGGCAGTGGTCAGAGAACCTGTCGTTAAGTTCTTTCTTGATTCTGTAAATTCACTGAAGTAGCAGATGAGTTCTCGTGACCACAGGAGAACTTGTTGTGGATAAAGGGGGGGCACAGCACCCAGGTTGAAAGCAAGGAGGGGTGCATGGGACAGAAAGGGAGAGAGAAAGTGTTCCTAGGCTTTCAGAGGGTAGTGGTTCCAGGTACAGAGGGATTAATTCAAATGTATGTCCAGCTGAAGAATATTGGATATTTGGGGGAAGAGCTTTCCAGGAAGAGGGGAACTTGACTGGAGTTTCAAAAATAAGAACTCTTATAACTCAACAATAAAAAGGCAAATAACCCAATTTAAAAAGGAGCCAAGGGGCTTCCCTGGTGGTGCGGTAGTTAAGAATCCACCTGCCAGGGGACACGGGTTCGAGCCCTGGTCCGGGAAGATTCCGCATGCTGCGGAGCAACTAAGCCCGTGCGCCACAACTACTGAGCCTGCGCTCTAGAGCCCACGAGCCACAACTGCTGAGCCCATGAGCCACAACTACTGAAGCCCGAGCGCCTAGAGCCCGTGCTCCGCAACAAGAGAACCCACTGCAATGAGAAGCCCACGCACTGCAACGATGAGTAGCCCCTGCTCGCCACAACTAGAGAAAGCCCACGCACAGCAACGGAGACCCAATGCAGCCAAAAAAACATAAATAAAATAAATAAATTTATAAAAAAAAGGGGCCAAGGATTTAAATATACATTTTTTTTTTCAGGTAAGATATACAAATGGCCAATAAGGGGATGAAAAGATGCTCAACATTATTAGTCATTGTGGAAATACAAATCGAAACCTCAGTGAGGTACCACTTCACACCCATCAGTATGGCTTTGATCAAAAAGATGTATAATAAATGTTGGTGAGGATGTGGAAAAATCAGAACCCTCCTGCATTACATTGTTGTTGTTTTTTTTTAAATTTATTTTTATTCATATTTATTTTTGTCTGTGTTGGGTCTTCGTTTCTGTGCGAGGGCTTTCTCTAGTTGCGGCAAGTGGGGGCCACTCTTCATTGCTGTGCGCGGGCCTCTCACTATCGTGGCCTCTCTTGTTGCGGAGCACAGGCTCCAGACGCGCAGGCTCAGTAGTTGTGGCTCCCGGGCTCTAGAGTGCAGGCTCAGTAGTTGTGGCTCACGGGCCTAGCTGCTCCGCGGCATGTGGGATCTTCCCAGACCAGGGCTCGAACCCGTGTGCCCTGCATTAGCAGGCAGATTCTCAACCACTGCGCCACCAGGGAAGCCCCATTACATTGTTGATGGGAATGGAAAATAGTGCAGCTGCTTTGGAAAACAGGCAGTTCCTCAAAATGTTAAACATCAGGGTAGCTCATGACCAATTCCACTTCTTGGCAAATCCAAAAAGTTACATTAGTGGTTGCCAAGAGCTGGGGGGCGGGGCAAGAGGAATGGGAGTGACTGTTGACGGGCATGGGGTTTCTTTTGGAGGTGATGAAAATATTCCGGAATGGTTGCACAACTTTATGAATACATTAAATACATTAAAACTACTAAATTGTACAGTTTTAAAGGGTGACTTTTATAGTGTGTGAATATCTCGGCTAAAAGAAAAACAGTAAGAATGCCACTGTGGGTAGAGTGAAAGGAGAATAATAAGAAAAACGTGGAGAGAGAGAGATGCAGGAATAGGCTATCAGTTTCAGGGCAAATTTTCTGCTCTTGGGTAAAAAAAAAAAAGGTATCTAGATAATTCCTTTCTCCTTGTTTGTCTTTGGATCTTTTAGGATTTTTCTGTTACTCTTTCATCCCAAAGTCCTTCCTCTGAATTAAGAGGGTCGTGTGCCAAGTTGTTTCTGAGTCAGCGGAATCGTTTTCATGGCGAATACCCTGTGACCTTTAGAGAGGAGTGTTTCTGGGCTTCGCTCTGGGGACTAACTCCATACTTAGGCTTCCTTGCTGTGATCCACTAGAGGGCAGTGGGCAGAGCTGACTGGACAGCTTATGTTTAGCTTCTCCCTTAAGATTTGACTGTGGTAGACGTTTTAGCATCATCTTCTAAGTTGTTAGTGGAACTGTGTCAAGACTGCCCTTAAAAAAAAAAAAAAAATCTCTGTATTAAACAGGATTCACGTGGTACTTGGCACTACACGAGCATCAGTGTATTTGGGTGCAAGAGTCATGATGCTAAATGAGGTTAAGCACCACTGGAGCAGTTGTTCCCTTGGTAGAGACTTTCTACCCCCTTTAACAGTGTAGTGTAGCTTAGCTGTGCTTCTCCAACTCATGGACAAGAGCACTTGGGGATCTTGTTAAGGTGCTGACTCTGATTCAGTAGGGGTTGGGGTCTGGGATTCTGCACTTGTAACAAACTCCCACTGATGCAGGTGCTGTCAGTTCATGGATCACTCTGTGAGTAGAAGCTAATACAGTGTGAAGATGGCATTGGAGTGGGACAGAGCTGAATGTGAAATGTGGCTCCACCATTAATTTGTTGTGGGAACTCGGGTGGGGTAGTTAACACCTGAGCCATGGTTTTCTTATCTGTAAGATCAGAGTGAGACCTAGCTTGTAGAAAAGTACCTAATATGATGCACCTGGAATGTTTAATGTTCTTTGCCTTCTCCTTCCCACAAGGGCTAAGAATCCCACGGTTAGGACTAAGGAAAAAGTATATGGAAGAAAGCCAAGAGCTTCGAAAAGTTTTCTGATTTGTGTGGGTGAGGTTGGGGTAGGGGGAGAGGCTGTAGGGGAGAAGGGCATGAATCCTAGTCCTCAGAACAACATAAATTCGCGTATTGATTCTTAAGTTACCATGGTTTTGGTAAAGTCACAGAGGTAGTCTCAGCTGAGTCTGGCTGACTTTCAGTCAAGGCGTTGGGTCTTTTTTTTTTTTAATTTAATTTATTTTATTTATTATTTTTGGCTGTGTTGGGTGTTCGTTGCTGCTTGCGGGCTTTCTCTAGTTGCGGCGAGCGGGGGCTACTCTTCGTTGCAGTGTGCGGGCTTCTCATTGTGGTGGCTTCTTTTGTTGGGGAGCACGGGCTCTAGGTGTGCGGTCTTCAGTAGTTGTGGCTCGTGGGCTCTAGAGCGCAGGCTCTGTAGTCGTGGCACATGGGCTTAGTTGCTCTGTGGCATGTGGGATCTTCCCGGACCAGGGCTCGAACCCGTGTCCCCTGCATTGGCAGGCAGATTCTTAACCACTGCACCACCAGGGAAGCCCAAGGTGTTGGGTCTTGAATCTGCTATCATGGAGTTGGTTTCTTTTTGACCAGAAAGGCACCCCTGGGCTGCTCAGTTGGTGCTAAGGTTCCTTGGTGTGGTGGTCTCAGCCCATCCTTGCCTGGCTGCCTTCCCCCTTCACTTACTGATGTTCATCTCTTATGCAGACGGGAGGCGATAAAGCGACCTAAAATGCACATCATTGAGTTTCATTCACAGCAGGAGTGAAGTTTCTTGGGATTAGGTTGAAAATATTTGCTTCACTGTTGGCTTTAGAAAATCTAGGCATTTCATTAGTTTACCTTCGGTGAGTCTTTTAAAGTCTGGAAAGGTTTGGTTGAATTAGGTGAATGGGAAACAATGGAAGAGGAAGAATTGGGAGCTAAATCCTGGCACCTGGAGCCTGCGTCACTGCCTTCACCAAGCCTCAGTTTCCTCTGCTGTTATTTGGGACCACTCCGTGCTGGCCGGCCTGCCTCATGGGCTTGGTTTGAGGCTCAAATGAATAGCACCTGTGAGGGCGCACCCTAAGATGATGGGCCTCTGTAAAGTATGGACCGTCACTCAGCAGTGCCGGCTTAGGCAAGGGAATCGTCTCAGGGTTACGGTGGCCTCTTCTGTTCTCGTTCTGTCTCCTTTGTCATCATCCGAAGTGGGAGGAAATAAGAGATTGTGTTTTCGTTTCAGTGAAGTTGATGGATCCTTTTCATTTTCCTCTGGGGGAAAAATTACACACAGTTTGTAAGATTTGAACAAAGCCTCAAGTGCAGTAGATCAAACTAGTTTCCAGTCTTCACAGCCTGAAATTCACTGCTTTCCTAAGGATGGTAATTTTGCCCTATTTCACCTTGTTTGACTGTTTTGTGGATTGGCAGGTGTGGGTCTTTAGTGCCCAATGGCTCTGAATAAAAGGGCCACTTTGTTCCAGAGCCGGGGCTAAGCGTTTAAACCGACGCTGTGCCAACATTAGTAATCAAAGAGAAGAAATCAGAGTTGAAGCCGAATACACTAGGCCTCACCGGCACAGCACTATCCTTCCCGATGGTGGAAGTGGGAATGATCTCAGGAGAGTGAATACATGTGTTACCCTGTAATCACCTTTCATAACCACTGTTGGTCAGAGAGGGTATATGTCAGCGAGCTGGTCTTTGTTTTTAGACTTCCTAGGAATATGTCGCCTCACACAGTCTAAGGTGACAGCCAGCAGTATCTAGTGGTTGAGAAGTTAATATTATTCCTGAAGAATTTAATCTACCCTATCATTAAGTAGCAGTAAGGAGCTAGGTGTAGAAAGCTGGGTGTCCCTGAAGTAAGTCCTTTTGAAATTATATCCTTATGCAACCGTAACAGTAGTTTAAGAAATAAGTTGAAGGTAGAAATTTGGTACTTGTATAAAGAGCTCAATGCTGATAAAGTGGACATTTCTCCCAATTTCATCCACTGGAAAGTGAGACTTTCTCCTTTTAATCAGATCCTTTTCTGACCTTGCCAACCACACACTCGCTGGTCTATCTGGTGGTTGACTTTTAAAAATGGAACAGGGAATGCTGAACTCAGACATCTTGTTTATGAACAGCCTTGCTTTCAAACCCCCCTAGACTGTGAACTCCTCCAGAGGCCGGGATCTGTGTGTCTGGCATATAGGAGAGAATCAATAAAAATATGTTGAGCTGGACAGCTGCTTTCTTCTGGGATTCCCCCTTCCTGTCTATTAATTTTTCTGTTCGTATATTATTTGAATAACGTTTCCCTAGAGGCGATTATGTGCTTCCATAGTACATGGTTCTAAGCACTTTACAGATACTGATTCCTTTCATCCTCCCAACAACTCTCAGAGGGAGGTACTATTACTTATCCCTATTTTACAGTTGAAAAAACAGGCATAGAGAGGTCATGTTGATAACAGCCAGGGTTCTTGGCCTTCCTTAATCAGTAGAAATTGATAAGAGGCCAGAAAAGAAATTCAGGTAAGGCTTTACTGGGGCCCCTGCTGCAATGGGGGGAGCGAAAAGAAGTAACAGTTTCCTTTGTTTGCTCCCCAAGGGGGAGACGAGCTGGTTCCTTACATGGGGTGAGGGTTGGGCAGGAGGGGTGGCTTAGGCGGTCTGCCCACCCCTTTGGTGGTGTTGAGTGCAGGGGGCATGGGCAGTAAGTATCCTATTTCTGCTCCTCACACCCTGTTTTTCCTCCGGGCTCTTCAGAAGTGGCGGTTGGGTTTTTGGTCTTTTTGTATCTTGTCCATAATTTGCCCCCGACTGTGCTTTCATGTAGTTATTTTTAGTCCCTTACAGTTTCTTTGCATTTTGTTGCTCAAGGAGATGTTTGTCCAGGTGCAAGCGCTGCAGCAAAGGGTCCCAGGTCCCAGCCTGTCTCAATGCGACGTGTGTAAGACCCCAAAGCTGCTGCGTAGAGAGCTGCAAGTGAACCAGGTGCCCCAGTTTCAGGGTTCCTGCTCTCATGGACAAGACAAGCTTGGCTAAGCTTCAGTAGACACCCCTCTCCTGCTTGCTCAGTGCTCCAATATTACCTTTCTCCACCCCCCTGCCCCCCCCCCCCCCCCGCCCCCGGCTTTCCTGAGCGCTGCAGAGAAATGAGGGCAGGCACACCTTTTCCATCTTCCCTTCTCCCCGCCTCCTTTGTCCTCTGCCCTTTTCTGCCCACTCCCAAGTTCCAGGAAAATATGACCCTGGATTTGGAAAGCAGGTACAGCACCATGGCCCATTTGTATGGGCCCAGCCTTGGGGGAAGGCCGTTCACAGAGCGGTTGTTAGAATGAACTCCACTACCTGGGTGAGGCTGTGACCTCCAGCCCTGGGCCTCTCAGTTTGTCAGGTGACAGGCAGTGTGACCTAGGTCAGTGCCTCTCAAGCCTTTAAGTGCAGGTGAATCGCCTGGGCATCCTGTTAAGGCACAGATTCTGATTCACTGGGACCGAGGTGGGGCCTGGGATTCTTCTCACAGTCTTCCAGGAATGTCGAGGCTGCTTGTCCTTGACCCAAGGCCCTAAAGGAGCCCTGAGTCTGTGCGAGGTCAAGCCTGCTATTCCAAGCACTGTCTTGCCTGAACAGGCCTGATTCCTAACCCAGGGCCCAGAGGAGACTTAAGACATCTAGAGAGAGACCCACCAAGATTGGAAGTCTCATGAAGGCAGAAGCTTAAGACAGAATGAGAGCGTAACTGAGAGTAAAGGAAATTTGATGCTTCCAAAAGGAAGCGTATGTATCATTTCCAAACGTGACCTGAAAAGCGCTCTTTATGATGGAAAGCTTATTACAGAGTGGCTCTAGTGATCTAGCAGAGAGAATACAAAGTGCAGTAACTCCTGTTTGAGTTGATATGAAATTTCACAAAGAACCTATGCCACTGGCCCCTAAAACTCTTGAAAGTAACCCCCCGAAGCTCCTCAAAATCTCCCTCAGTCTCCCCAGGTTCTGCCTGCTTTCCAGCTGCATCTGCTACGGTAGGTGCCACAGTCCTAGGAACCAATGTTGGGATACCAATGGTACAAATACGAAGTGCTCTCCTATCTCATCTGAGTCTCCTAATTACCCAGCTGTCTTTGATTGATGAGTAGTGAGACTCAGGGAGTCAAACTCCCTCGGAGCCACAGGCTTACAAGTGATGGAGCTGGGAGCGGGCACGGTGAGGCGGCGTGGCCTGGTGTCTCTTGCTCTTCTTACCCGGCCTGACTACTTAATTAAATCAGTTTGCCCTGTTTGGCTTTGCAAGGAGGAGGCGTCCAGGTGGGTTTGCTTTTTAAAGAAACTGATTTTTTTGAAGGTTAACTTACCCGCAGAAACGGGCACAGATTCCATGGGTGCAGTGTAGTGAATTTCTGTTTCAAGAGCACACCCATTTATTCTTAACACAGCTCGAGAGAGGAAGAGCCACCAGCACCCTGGAATCTCTCCTTGGGTGTGTCCCCTCCCGTTACTTCCTCCTCCATGGTACCGCTGTCCTGACTTCTAAGACTGTAGATCACCTCTGCCTGTTTTTGAGTTTTACATAAATACGCTCGTCCTTCTGTATTCTTTTATGTCTAACTTCTTTCCCTCAGCATTGTAAGATTCACCCATGTTGTGCATGCAGCAGTAGCTGGATTATGTTCCATCGTATAAATACACTGCAATTACTGATTATGGACATTCGAGTTGTTTCCCGTTTTTGGCTCTTACGAATAATGCTGCTGTGAACATCCACGTGTATATGTTTTTGGTGGTGCACATAGGTATGCCTCTCTGGTGTGTGTGTATGTGGGTGTGTGTGTA
Organism: Balaenoptera ricei; assembly: GCF_028023285.1. Classification (NCBI taxonomy): domain Eukaryota; kingdom Metazoa; phylum Chordata; class Mammalia; order Artiodactyla; family Balaenopteridae; genus Balaenoptera; species Balaenoptera ricei. The sequence continues at coordinate 115,302,496 of NC_082640.1, read as the reverse complement.
ATGCCTGGGTCCTCTGATGTGACTATGTTCGCCTTTAGTAAATACCGCCAAAGAGTTTTCCAATATGGCCATTTCAATTTATAGTCCCATCTGGTGTGAGCGAGCGTTCCATTACTCCACATTCTTGCCAATACTTCCTTTGAGAGGTCATTTTAGTCGTAGCCTTTCTGATGTTGTATAGAGGTCTCTCATTATGATTTCCATTTGCATTTCTCTTATCACCATTGGAAGCATAGTGTCTTTGCCTGTATATTTGGCGTTTGGATATCTGCTTTTGTGAAGTGCCTGTTCAAGTCTCTTGCCTACTTTTCAATTGTGTTGTTTGTTTCACTTTTAAAAACAAAGTGAAAACATCTGTGAAAAAAATCCTTGAAATCTGTAGTGATGGAAGTCACCTGTGAGTGAGATCGGATTATATTCTCAGAGGTAATTTCTGGAGATCCCCTCCTGCAGGAGGCCCAGCAGGCTGAGGGGGGCTGAGGATAGGCAGAGGCATAAAACCCTTAGCAGGGAACTTGCTGCAAAGTTGAGGAGCCCCGTGGTCTATGGCTCAGGGCAATTGTCAAGTTGTGAGATCACCTGAAAGCTTGAAAGCACTTCACTTCTAAATGTTTGCCTTTTACGACCGTCACTCTGGAAGATTGTAGGCCAACTCCAAAAGTATTGCTGAAAACATTTTTGGAATTGCTTTGAGTATATTGTTTTGGATATTTTTAGTTGCTTTCAAAATGCCCTTTGAGCATGTATTTGATTTGGGGACATAGCAGCAGACATCTCAGAACCCAGCCCAGTGAATAAGGAGGGTGCTTCACGGGTGACTTAAAAAACAAAACATTATTTGTAAGGCTTGCCTATAGGGGGATGGAAGGTGAGCAGGAAGGAAGAAAGCACTGCACTAAATGCCTGAGTTTCCTGATCTCTTTTCATCTTTATAGTAACCTATGAAGTACTAACTGTTGTGAGTATTCCTACTTTGTAGATGAAAAGTCAGACTTAGAAAGAGAAAGACAGCGTGATTGAGGAGTCAAACCTAGCTCTGTCTTACTTGAGGGCCACTAGTACCCTTTCCTTTTCCCCACCCTGCCTCGCCTCTGATGAGTGTTAGAGGAATCAAAATTGTTGCAGCCAGAACACCGTGTGCTGATGGCGAAGGTCTGGTTTCCACCCTGTCCTGTTATAGACCCTGGGATCTGGGTGGGTCCTCTTCCTGGTGGGGGTTGGGAGACGAGAGGAGAACTCAGGCTTCAGGGCACTCATTTCCAAACACGATTCCTGGGCTTCCCTGGTGGTGCAGTGGTGAAGAATCCGCCTGCCAATGCAGGGGACACAGGTTCGAGCCCTGGTCCGGGAGGATCCCACATGCTGTGGAGCAACTAAGCCCATGCACCGCGACTACTGAGCCTATGCTCTGGAGCCCGCGAACCACAACTACTGAAGCCCACGTGCCACAACTACTGCAGCCCTTGCACCTAGAGCCCGTGCTCCGCAACAAGAGAAGCCACTGCAGTGAGAAGCCCACGCACCGCAACGAAGAGTAGCCCCCGCTCGCCACAACTAGAGGAAGCCCGTGTGCAGCAAGGAAGACCCAACGCAGCCAAAAACAAATAAATAAAAAATTAAAAAATTTATTAAAAAACCCCCCACGCTTCCTGCGGCTCCTGCTGTTTAGGGGAGCAGCTGAGGGCCTTTCAGTGTCCTGGCCCATGTCCTGCCCAGGATAGTCTGACCTGTAGGCTTTACTTTGCTCTTCCTTCTTAGTGGCTGGCAAGCCACCCAGGAAATACTCTAGGACGTGTTCATGAATATTGTCACTGTTGGAAACTTTATTCTATGTAGAGAGTCTTTCTCCAGATGAGCACTTACAGAAAATCTGACCAGAAGAGGCAGAATGTTGCTGAATTCTTTAATATTCATTCATTCCTGATCTTAAGAGAAAAATCACCCATTAGTTTTCTCTGAAACAGAGTGGGTTAATGGCTTCGGTGTGTAATGAAGACCTTCAGAAATGATTCCTGAAAAGAGTGTCCTGGGCGGATTGCTTTCAGATAGACCCTGGAGAATCCAGCCGGCCCTGAGATGTGAAGGGCCTGGGAGAGACACAAAAATACACTTGGCCATCGCAGAGGCTTGTTCTCACCCTTCCTGTCTCACGGACCCCAACAAGCTGACCCCCTTCCACTGAGCTTTGGAATGTTGTCTCAAAGTTTAGTACCTAGAACGTAAAAACTACAACCTATTTTTCTGTCTCAGAGCAGTAAAGAAGCCTCTGGACTTCTTTTGAGACTGCACAGTAGAATGGTTTCTTCGTTTGATGGTTTCCTTATTCTTAGCACCTTAGATCCTGTGTAGCCTTGCTTTTCAGGGCAAAGCCCTGGGCTGTGGGTAATCAGATAACCAAACCATTTCCTAAACAAATTAGAATTTGATTTCATTCATAGTCACACAGCTTTCCCTAGATAAAATGAGGCATCTGAGAAAAAAAATGTGAGGACATTTTAATGAGAACTTCTCCTGGTAAGATACTCATTTTCCTATCACATTTAATTCCTGTAGAGTATTCTAGAGCAGGTGTGAAGAGCCAGGTGTTGGCCTCGTTCCCCCAGTGACTGTGAATACCTGATGCAGCATCTTTACCTGTTTCCTAGCAGATTATATGATCCCATGCATGTGTGTAGGTTGGACACCTCAGATTTGGACTTGGCTGGGGGACGTGGGAACTTATTCACCTCCTGCCAAAAGAAAGAAACTTACAAGTAGTGCTTTGTGTTTTGAATTTTACAGTGCACTGAGTAAACACAAGTTATGCATTGTGATGGGAGGAGTAAAAAGGTCCGCCACGTCTTTATTTTTTGAGTGGGTGTAACTAAATGACTAGGTCCTGGATGTGTTACTAAGATGTATGTCACAGTCTCTGGCAGAGCGACAGTAAACATTTCTCACCTGTGTTATCTTACAGGTGCAGGTGTCTAAAGTTCTTTTTATCCTAAAATGTTTTCCTCGAAGGTTTTTTTGTTTTGATTTGTTTTAATAAGCCTCTTGCTTTGGGAATAAGGAACTCACTTCAGTGAATACCTAAGGCTTTCTTAATTCCCTTATGTTACAGATGAGGACACCAAGGCTGTACAGTTCTACCATGAATCAGTAGTAAACCAAGGACTCTTTTATTCCAGCCTTTTGTTTCTCAGTTCATTGTGATTTTCTAGAACTGTAAAATATTCCTAAGATTCTTTGTTTTAAAAATCTAGCTTTCAGTTTAAGGTCATTCTCTCTTAGCAGTTGTTTCCTTGCTTTATGGTAACCAAAGCTTTAAAATGATCCAGGACAAGGGGAGAACCAAGCCATGACTTTCTCTTGTTCTAAAATTAATATAAAAATTTATAGCTGTATAAATAATATTTACTGAATTTGACAATATTATTTGTATGTATGAATAAATAATTTTGAAGTGTACCAATATTTTATGGCTGATCTGGTCAAATTTTCACTTGGAGGAGATTGTATCTGTGTTGAGACGCACTGTCTTTTCTCTGTTATCTTGGCCTTTGTGAAGGGTGAATCCTTGGACTCATGATTTTTCACCCTGAGTTTGTGTAGGAAATCAGGATGTGTCTAATTATCATATAGGGTGTCAGGAAATTCTCATAACAGTTAATTTAAATCCACTTAAATTAAAAATAAAGAACACATTATATAGCAACAGAGGTGGTTTTTTTTTTTTTTTTTTTCTTTTAAAGAGGAGATTGGATTCCATGAATCAGATGAGCAATTTCAGAACGCATGGGGATTACTGCTTTAAAGGCCCAGGAGGAGTGGATAAGAACCCATCGGCTCTGTCAGTCCTCACTGTGCCCTGGTATATTGATGCTCTCTGTAACTGTTGATCTATGACCTATTTCTCTCTAAAAGCTATGTATTTAAAATCAGTTCTCTCTTCTTCTGCCCAGCTCAGTGAGCATTTCTTTTTTTCTGTGCTGCTCTTGGAGCTGACCCTCAGGATGGAGAACCTTTCACAGAATAGCATCTTATCCTCGACTCAAGGTCTCAAAGTCATGATTAACTGGCAGATATTGGCTTCAAGAAAAAAACAAAACAAAACACCAAGACACTAGTGCTTAGAATCCACAGGGCTTATGGGGTAAGAGTAAGGGTACTAAGAGAAGAGTTGGAAAACATGTTGGGCAGAGATGGCCAGGCTCTCCTGGTGAGTTGATGAGTACCTTGGCTCCCTTTGCCCATGTGTCTGCCCCCTGTCCTCCCTTTTCTCCCTCCTATGGGGGCGGGGTGCTGTCTTAGGTGCTGAGCTCAGACAGGCACAGAAGACTGGTCTTTGGGGACTGGGGTGTGTTGACCTTTGCTTCTCTATTGGCCATCGCCATCCTTCTGTCCCAGCTTTCTCTCTCCATTGTCATTTGATACTATTCTGGATGGCATGAAGTACCCTGGGAGCATCATTCATTTTCATTCTTTTGTCCTTAAATGCCCTTCTCCTCCTGTCCGTCTTGTATCTTTGCAATCACTCTTCAGACACCACCTCTCTGAAACCTTCTGTGACCGCTGAACTTGTACCCTGAGGCAGAGTTGGTCTGTGCTACTCTTGTGCCGTATATAACTTACCATGCTCAAGTGTGATTATTTGCTTGCATGTCTAGACTGAACATTTGAGGGATGGGACTGTGACTTGTACATCTTGTATCTTAGCATGGTGCCTGGTGTATGATAGGTACCCAAAAGAGGGTGGATGGATGGATGGATGGATGGACGGATAGATGGGTGGGGCACATTCAAAGAGAACTTCTGAGAAAGGAGAGAGAACGTGTTTTCAGCTGGGATACATGGGAAAAGCTCTAGGTGGGGACAAGAGTTGCTTATACCACATAGTTACTGAAAAAGATGTATATATAGTAGAGGATAGAAGTATGTGCTATGGAGAATGAGCTGTGCCATTTTTTTTTTTTTTTCAGAGTAGAAACCAAGTAATCAGCAAGAGATGACTTTGCAGTCATTTGGCTTTCCTTCTTAAAAGCTCTGGGATCTTTACTGAAAGATCCAGTTTCTTATGTGTAAAATGATATCCTATAATGTAGGTTCTATTTTTAACGTGAGGATCAATTGAGACTTTCAAAGGGCTCAACACCCTGCCTTGTCTGTAGTGAGGGCTCAGTAGAGTAAATGGTAGCTCTTGCTATTACCATTGGCCTCTATTGTCTGATAGAATTGAGGTGCCTGATATAAATGTTCTCCCACTCCCTGAATAAGAAATTTAGATTCATAGGTAACCACAAAATGTGTGTCCGGGTGTTAGGATTCACTGGAAATGGGATTAGGTCATCTCTTTTGTCTTCCTGCTTACTTAGTACTTCTTTTTAGAAAGAAAGGCACTTACCAGTTTCTTAGGAAAGCACTTGGTTCTTTTTTTTTTTTTTTTAATTTTATTTATTTATTTTATTTATGGCTGTGTTGGGTCTTCGTTTCTGTGCAAGGGCTTTCTCTAGTCGTGGCAAGTGGGGGCCACTCTTCATCGCGGTGCGCGGGCCTCTCACCATCGCGGCCTCTCTTGTTCCGGAGCACAGGCTCCAGACGCGCAGGCTCAGTACTTGTGACTCACGGGCCCAGTTGCTCAGCGGCATATGGGATCTTCCCAGACCAGGGCTCGAACCCGTGTCCCCTGCATTGGCAGGCAAATTCTCAACCACTGTGCCACCAGGGAAGCCCAGCACTTGATTCTAAAACAAATTTTTCAAGCAAGGCATTCATGGGAGTCTTTCTAGTTGTTTAAAAAATATATGTAATATATGCCTATATCTATATATTATTTGCAAAAAGTGTAATTCTTTCCTGAAGTTCTAGAGAGCAGGGGACATGCATTGCTGTTTCTATTTTGATATGGAAGCAAGTTGTGTTGGTCTGGGACAGCTTGATTTTGGCTGATGAATGCCATTGTTTGTATGTGTACATTTCTGCCCCCACTATTGGAGATACATTTAGAAATCAGTGGTAGGAGTTTCTAATAGTATTTATTTACACAATCATTCATACGTTCATTTCCTGCTCTGCTTATTGCTGCTTTTCTCACCTGCTCTTTCAGTGCTGGACCCGGCAATTATTACTGTTTTTTTTTCCCCTTAATGTTCTTAGAAGCTACTACAGTTGCCAGTGATAAAGACTCTTTGCATGTGCCTCTGAGCCCCTTCTTCTCAGAATATTGTATAGCCTATGTTGCTGTTTGGGTACGTGGCCATTTTTATTTGTTGCCTAATATAGGTCAGTCCTGCCATAGTGAATTTCTGAGCAGATGAGAAAATGGATGGGAGCCATCTACACACATCTGGTGATATGGATCCCCCATCCTTTCTCTCTAATTCCAAAATCCAAAATGCTCAGAAAGCTCTTGTAACCCATTTGGCGGCAAGACCTCCCTTGAGCAGGAGTCTATTTATATTCTTTTTATCTCGTTTAGTGTGGTTATCCGTCAGTTTTGCTGCAGAGGTATTACTGTGTTTGAGTATGAGGTGCTGACCTACACTCCACGGGGAGCATAAAGTATATATTACATTTCTAAAATGTTAAAATTTTTGCATTCCAAAACACATTTGGCTGTACGGGATTTGGGTAAGAGATGTGGGCCTGTAGTAGTTTCATTAGGGCCTCTAAGCCTTTTTTTTTTTGACAGCCTTCCCTTGAGATTCTTTCCTGGGTACCATCTTTGTGTGGTATGCAAATGAGGATCTCCCTTGTCTGTCACTCAAGCAGTATTTAATGAGCTGCTGTGGCTTTGTACTAGGAATTGGGAAGAATGAGGCATTGGCTCTTTTTGCCCTGGAGAAGCTCAGAGACTCATAATGATGCGGAAGGTGCTATATTAGCCAGTCTGTGGATTCCTGCCTGTGGTGGGATAATCACAGCCCGAAACTTCACCAAAATTGCAAAGGTAAAGAAATGTGGAAGAGAATGTGATCAAGGAGCAGTTGTGTATTTGCTGTGGTCTTTGAAAAGTAAAGCCAGAGATGGGGCTGCAGAGGAGCCAGTTTTTGAAGAGCCTTATCTACCAAGCTAACTAGTTAAGAATTTATCCTTCGGCAGTAAAGATTCTTTAAACCTGGGAATGAATGATTGGGTTCGCATTTTAGTAAGAGCCCTCTAACGTTATCTTAAGGGACCCTCAAAAGAAGTCATTGAAATATTCTGGGCAATAGTCCTATAATACTTACATTGTATAGTGCTTCAGGGTTTGCAAAAGATTTCTCCAGCCTTAATTTCTTTTGCAGTAGCCTTGGGGGATGGGTAGGTAATAACTAAGGAAACATTTCAAGAAGTGACTTGCCCAAGGTCATATCCAGCAACCGACTGTACCAGCTCTCCTAATTCTATATTCGTTCCTGCTTGAATGTGATATTAAAACATTTTAATATACTGTCCAGATACTGAGCATACTTAAAGGTAATCTGCCACCTGCATATCTTTTATACTTGTACTTGATTAGACTGTCAGCTCCTTGAGGACTTGCAGTATTAAATTTGATGTGCCACCAAGAATTTGCTAAACTTTCTCCTCCAGAGCAAGCACAGTCCTAGAAAGAAGGAACATTTGTGAAAACAGAGGGACTGTCATTTTTCTTGCTGTATATCTCATCATGTGTACTTATTAGGCAGTTTCTATGTTTAGGACACAGCGCTAAGTGCTGTGGGGAATACAAAATGCAAAACAGTTAGATTTAAATTTTTTTAAAAAGTCATGAATTAAGCCTGTTCTGTCCTATTCAGATCTCACACCAAATTTCTTGGCTTTTTGTAACAAATTTCCTTTTTAAAGGATGTTAGGTGTTGAAATCAAAAGGCTTCTTGCACAGACTGACTGAAACTATTAAGCTTATACATTTGCTTTGCAGTAAGTAGGTATAACATGGCACATTTCCAGGTGGTTATTTTTGAAACAAAGAAAGAAACAAAATCATTAAATTGGCATATTTTATTATGAAAGAATGAAAGTTTTACCTTGACTAGATGCCCAGTAATATCACCTCACAAGTGAAAATCATCTTGTGATTCATACTTAAAATCAGTAGTCAACTGTAAGTTTTGTGTCAACCCTACTGAATTAGCACTGAAATTAATGATGTAATCTTTTTCTTACACACCTGGCATATATTGCTGTTTATGCTAGCAGTATTTCCTAGGCTGTCTAGGCGTTAGGGAAAAGTCAAGGTCTAAATTATTCTCAGTCTTAAGAATCCATGTCAGTTTTAAAGCATTTATTAAGTTGATTCAGTTCTGATTTCTTTTACCACCTTTGTATCAGAAAAGCTTTGGGGGCCCCAGAAGAAATTCTAGAGGTCATTCAGACCCAGGGGCTAGACTGGGGGAAAAGACAAATTAGGAAACTGATCCCTATGGGTTCAAGTCCATTCTTCATCTTGTTAATTATAACTTTGGTCAAGTGTTTGAGCCTCTGGTTCCTTATCTGAAAAATGAGGCTTATGATAATGTTTTTCAAAGATTCTAAGACATACATTTTTATCTTAAAACAAGATGTGTTTTATAGTACATTATATGTTATGGTTTAATTTGTGGTGTTTTTGTTTAATATAGTGGTGCATAAAGTGATGATGCATCTTAAAATCAGTGATTTCTTAGATTTGATGAAATATGGTAATAATTTGCCTTACCAACCTCCTGGGTTGTTGTCAGGATCAAATCAGATATGTTTACTAGAAAACTACCGCTGTGCCAACTAACATGCAAACAAAAGCACCTTCCAAGGTCCCTGGACAATTTTTCTGCCTTTGATATTTCTTTTTTTTTTTTTAATATATTTTATTTATTTAATTATTTATTTTTGGCTGTGTTGGGTCTTTTGTTGCTGCGCACGGGTTTTCTCTAGTTGTAGCGAGCAGGGGCCACTCTACGTTGCGGTGAGCGGGCTTCTCATTGCGGTGCCTTCTCTTGTTGCGGAGCACGGGCTCTAGGCGCGCGGGCTTCAGTAGTTGTGGCACGTGAGCTCAGTAGTTGTGGCTCGCGGGCTCTAGAGTGCAGGCTCAGTAGCTGTGGCGCACGGGCTTAGTTGCTCCGTGGCATGTGGGATCTTCCCGGACCAGGGCTCGAATCTGTGTCCCCTGCATTGGCAGGCGGATTCTTAACCACTGTGCCACTAGGGAGGTCCCTGCCTTTGGTATTTCTGATGATACTTTATTTCTATGTGTCTTAAAAATAAACTGGGAAGAGTTGGAAATTGAAAATTGCAAATCTATATGAATTAAGATATCGAATGTCTTTCTTAAATATTTGAAGTAACAATAGAATTTCAGTTGACTTACCCTTGGACTTCCTGAAAGATTTTATTTTTCTTTCAAGCAGTACCTCAGTCACGTTGGTCTTATCTCCCCTTACTTTTCCCTCCACCTCCCCGCCCCTACATAACAGCGCTGAGTAAGGCCAGCTTTGGATGGGAGAGGAGTGTGGGGTGAGAAGATCATTAATTTCATTTTGGGCACATTGAATTTGAGATGAGTTTGAGGCATCCAAGTGAGGATGTTGAGTAGGCAGTTGAATTTGTGAGTCAGAGATAAAAATGTGGCATTTTGGGTATAGAAATGGTAGATGAAGGTTTGAGCTTGGATGAGATCACCTAGGAAACAAAAAAGCAGGATTGGGACTGGAGGTTGACAAGCCACCTTCAGCCAGCAAACCTGTTTTATTTGGCCTATGCAGTGTTTTTAAAATATTTGAACAAGTTGCTGTAGCATGTTTATGGTTTTTTGGCTGCCCCAAATATACTTTGTCTTTTGATGGCAGCACCCTAATTTCCTTTTAAGAAATTCCCTATCCTCCAGTCTCAGACCTTAGCCTTAGATAAAGTTCTTCCCCTGACTCCGAATGAAGTGTGTGACTCAGGGCTGGCCAATCATTCCTGAGTCGTCTAGCCACGGTGGTTGGTTCAAGAATGGCCTTCTAATCCAAGCTGGTCTAATCAGAGGGAATTTTGAGACTGGGGGGTGGGGGGTAGAGGAAACTCCAGGAAGAGTATCTTCCTTGTTTTCTGCTTAAACCTGGCAGGATGTGGTCTGGAGGTCTAGCAATGGCCTTGCTGCCATAGGGTAGATCTGATCTGCGAATTAGGGACATGAAGAATCCAGATAGAGAAACTGGTCCTGATCACGTTGATTAAACCCAGTGGCAAGCTGTACCTCTAGGCTTTGTGGTTAAATGAGCCAATAAATTCTCCTTTTGGTGTAACCCAGGATTTCTTTTATTCACACCAGAAAGAAATCTTAATCGCCAAGATTTAAAAATCGTGAGTTTCCATCTATAAATCAGGACTTTGGCTTGAGCTAAGTAATTGTTGTTTTAGTAGGAACATCTGCTCTCCATTTTATTATAGTCTGTACCTCTCCCTACTGTCATCTGACCCTGATGCTTCAGGTCTGTTGCCAGCTATCCTGTCGGTTCTGCTGTGCTTTAAAGTGTAGACCTGAGGGGGAAGTGAAAGTCAACTTTGTTTCCCTTAATTGTATTACTTGCTTGTCCCTGTGGGTAGTTGGACTTTTTTTTTTTTTTTTTTTTTAATTAATTAATTTATTTATTTATGGCTGTGTTGGGTCTTCGTTTCTGTGCGAGGGCTTTCTGTAGTTGCGGCAAGCGGGGGCCACTCTTCATCGCGGTGTGCGGGCCTCTCACTATCGCGGCCTCTCTTGTTGCGGAGCACAGGCTCCAGACGCGCAGGCTCAGTAGTTGTGGCTCACGGGCCTAGTTGCTCCGCGGCATGTGGGATCTTCCCAGACCAGGGCTCGAACCCGTGTCCCCTGCATTAGCAGGCAGGTTCTCAACCACTGCGCCACCAGGGAAGCCTAGTTGGACTTTTGACTGCTGATATAGAGTGAAAAGGGAAGGAGACCTAGATTCAAGCTTTGAAGAGTTTGAACCCTGGAAGAATAGGCAGAGGAGGATAAGCTTGCAAAGAGAAGGAAGCCATGGCGGCAGGAAGAACATTGATTGTAGAGGCCAAAGCAAGGAGTGTTGCAGGGTTTCAGGGAGAAATTGATTAACGTGGCCAGATACTGTCAGGAGGTCAAATAAGATAAAGAATGAAAAAAAAATTCTCATTTGAATTTGGCAACAAAAAGATCATTATTGATCCAGCCTGGAGCTGTTTCAGGGAGTGATGGAGCCAAGCCAGGTTGGAATGGGCTGAAAAATGAATGGGAGATGGAAAAATGGGAGATATCCAAGGAGGACAATTTTTATTTTTCCTGTGAAGGAAGCAAAGAAATAAAGCACTAGCTGGAGACATGAGGTTGAGGGTAGAAAGCTTTAAAAATAGGATTCGAGTGTGTTGAATTGTTGATGGGAAAGATCTGGTTGAAAGGGAGAAGTCGGTTGAATAGACAGGAGAGAAGAGACAAGGGGTAATTGATTATATGAGTCTGAGAAGGTGGGGTGAAGTGGGATCTAAAGCCCAGTGGAGAGATTGACCTTGGGTGAGAGGAGGAACAGGATGCAACAGGAGGGCAGAAGCTGAAGGTCAGTAGTAAGTTAGTCTGATACTGAGAAGTTGCTATGCCATAGGTTCCATTTCTCTGTTAGGAGGCAAGGTCATCTGGGAATGGGAGTGATGGTGGTGTGGATGTCAGAAGAGGTGGCCCTTTGAAAGTGAAATAAGAGTTGAGAGTGGGAGAATGAGTGGGTGGGATCACCCAGCATTGTGGAGGACTGACTCATTAGTGGTTGGTACTCATGAATGTTGAATGACTCTGCAGTGCCTAGGTGCTCAGTTGTGGGCACAGACAGAGCTACCATAGGCATCAGCTATGGGGTTTGGCAGAAGAGGAAGGACAAAAGGGTGAGCAAGGTATCTTGAGGGCATTTGTCAAGGGTGTTATGGGATGCGCTCTATGGAGATGTTGGCCTTTAGAAAGGAAGCTGAGTAAGAAGGGACGTGAAATGAAACTTCAGATGAGGCCCAAATGGTTGATCACAATGAAGGGGATTTTAATGAGGCAGCTGAAGCTGAGGGTATTGTAGTCAGAGGAGGGATGCTGGGTGGTGAGGTTTGGGTGGAGTGCCGGAGAGGTTTAGTTGGAGGTGAGGCAGGCAAGGGAACGCAGACCAGAGTGTTGATGGATTTTGGATACTCAGGTCTCCCTTGCTCATTGCAGGACTAAGACAGGAAAGGAAAATTTTGGTCATGGTTCAACGTCATTTGTATCTGGGTTGGCTGTTTAATAAGAACAGGTTATCCATTTCCTCTTAACCTCCTTCCCTTTGATTTCAATGGAAGAGTATATTGAAGTGGTTTGGGGGCCTACCTCTGTTTTTGCAATATGTCCAGAGACTGATATTAGGAAAACTGTGTCTTTAATCACTTTTGGTACAAAAAATGTAAATCCTTTAAACCTCTTGAGTTCATAGACTTTTCAGTTGCTGGAATGATTTGGTGCTCTTTTGCCTTCCATAGTCATGTTACTTCTGAAGGTGACTGATGGTATAATCAAAACCTTTAAGAGGAGCCCATGTTTAACTGGATCCCTTGTGGCTCTCACTATGATGAGCTTTGAAGGCAGGGTAAGTAGGAAGCTATGTCAGAGACATCTGTTGTTATTTGTAACGTGTGTCGTGCTTTGGCAGTAACAGAACCTGAGCAAGTCCATCAGTCGGTAGTTTATAAGCAGTAATCTGAGAGCTCAAAAAATTCTTCTCTGAATGGTAAGGCATTGGAGCCAGCATTGCTTCTACGTGAGAGGGAAAAAAGGTTTGGAAGTCTCACCAAGGGAAAAAAAAAAAAAAACCACTTGGGTTTTGGATTTAATAAGATGCTAAATCTGATAATCTCAAAACATCTGAAGGTTGTGATAAAAATCCTCACCAAGTAATCAGGATGCAGCCGTCTAGAGTCTTAAAAAAAAAAAAAAATTCAAGCGTGTAGGCTTTCAGATACAGCATCTATTTGTTACTGATTCTGAAAAGATTAGGTAAGCGACAGAGCACGGGGAAAGATGGTCCGTGTTTGCAGGCGGAGGGGGATGAGCAGTGATAGCAGAAGTCCCACAAACGCTCAGAGATCTGCCACAGAATGAAGTGTCCTACAGCCCAGAGCAGCTCTGCTGCCAACCAGCCCCCACTCTGCTCTCTGTAGGGCTGTTTCCTTATTCTTCCCCAAGGAACCTGTTTATTCATCCCTACTCTTACCTGTACTTTGCCCCATCCCAATGCCTGTCCTCCCCTTTCTCCATCTCACATCCATTTCCTCCTGCCCAGTGAGGCCAAAGCCAAGTCCAAAATGATACTAGATCTTTCCTTTCTCTGACTCCTTTGTGTATATTGTTTGTGTATCTTAGTAAGTTAGCTCTTTCATAGACTTATAGATTGTTAAGTTTGTGAGAAACCTTGGATATTTTTTTTTCTCAAACTATTCGCAAAACAAGAATCGCTTTACCCAACTCAAGGCTTAACAGTCTGCAAGTTCCTTTAGATCCTGGTGTATTCAAGAGTCTGGAGACTTGGGTTCTCCTGCCTGGGACTTCAGGCCTTTAAGGATTGCTTCATTTTTCTCCAATAAAGAGAACAAAGTGTTACTGATGAGCATGGCATGTCCTTGACATCTGCTGTTTTATACTGTTTTACCCGAGCAGTAGTTCGGGCCCTGCCTTGATCATTTTTTCTTGCTCTCTAAATAACTAAACCACCTGCTTTGTCCTTAGAATTTTTTTTGAAAGGCTTAGTTCATTCTCGACATAAGTCTTCTTGTGGCTTATTAATTCCTTCTGTACTTTTGTGTACATCTTTACTTGCTGTTGTAAAGCTTATAAAGTGGGAGGTGAGGTGTAAGTCTACCAAACATTGCTTCTTGGGCTCAACAGAGCAGAGGGGGCTGAGTTAAATTGTAGCCAAGGAGCCCTTCCCTCCTTAAGGTCCTTTAAAGTCTCAGTTGACTTTGTAAACTGCCAAGAGCATTGCCTGGGACGGGGTAGGCCATTAATGGTGGCTATTCTTATTGGGCCTAGGTGGCTGGTCAGAAAGATCCCACATTAAAGAAGTTTATCAGTTAAGAACTAATCTCCTACATGAAGTGAACCTCAGGGTTTTCATGTCGTGGTAGTTCTCTATACTGAGGCCAAAGCGTAAATGGGGACTTTAGAATCACAGAGTGTTACAGCTGGCAGGAAATAGATCTCAGCATCCAAAATATTATATAGAAGGAAACTGAGGTCTGGAGAAGATTGATAACCGTCCACAGGCCATATAGTTTATATTGGTACACTGGGACCTGGATGCAGCTCTCTGCGCTCTGGAACCAGGATTTTCCTACCAGACCAAGGTGTATGACTCTGAAAAGTCACTCTTGAGGGAGGGATGTGGAAAGACAGGAGGAAAGGGATAGTGTCCGGAGGGCACCGTAACCCTGGGTGGCGATGTCAAATAATAGCATAAATCTAGAGGTTTAGCCCCTGATATTTCACCACATTACTCCTCTCAGATGGTTGGCCTCTATGTGTGCTCCTTTTTAGGTAAATTCTGGGTCAGTACTTTGGAAAACCAGGAGGGTATGGGATTCTAGGAATAATGAGAGCCTCCCGTAATATTAAAGGTCACAGCTTTGACAATGCATTTGGAAAAGACAGAGAAGAGCCTGGTCTCAGAGAAGCCTTCAGGCCCCGTGGGAAACTCGGGTTCTAGTGCATTGCTGCCGAGGCCTGGGGTGGGCGCTCAGCATTTAGCTGTGTAAGGACTGAGTTGCAGGTGAGCACGCAGCCCCTGGCAGTGGCTGAGGTCTGAGACATATGGAGAATTTCTGGGAGTCCTGCCTGTGTACACTGCGGGAAGAATGCGAGAATAAAAAAGTAATACCAAAAAAAAAAAAAAAAAGAAGTAATGCAGCACCATGATGACAAAACAGAAAGGAATCCATCCAAAGATTAGGGGAAGAATGTGTTTTCTGGAATTACTGACATGGGAGCAGAGGATAATGGGGTTGTATGTTGTTGAGAAATCCTGTGTTTCTTTACTTGGGGAGAACACCTGCTAGTGACCCACAACCAAGAGAATTTGGAAAGAAGGAAAGCTCAGGGGTGGATGTCTGAGCGGGCAGAACAAGCGCTGAGTTTGAGCTAGTGGATGGCAAGTTGAGGTTCAAACCCACGCGGTTTGGTTTCACAGCTGGAAATCTCAACTGCTGTGCTGTCTGTCTGCCCCTGCTTAGCTGCCCGCTGTGATCCAAGCCCTGGGAGAAGCAGCCAGGTCCAGTTTAAGTTCTCCTGCCCCCTGGTGTCCCCCAGGGATTCCTTAGAGCCTAGTAAGTCGTTGAGATATATGATGGCCCAGGGCCACCCTTAGTCAAATGGCCATGATTTTTAGGTCCCCATGGAGTCTTGATCTTTTAATGCACTTGCATCCTTTCCTTATACCATCAATCTTATATCTTGGTAACTGAGTACCAACTGGTTTTCTCTGCCCTTTGGAGGTTTTTAGTTAAACTTGGCTCAACCCAGAGGCTTCTCGTGATTCCACACATTCCTGTGTCTTCCTTGCTCACACCCCCCTCTGCCTCCGAGTGTCTGTGACCTAAAGTGCTGTCTGTGTCACTCACGAGCGTTCTGAGTGCAACACTTTTTCCCACGCAGTTTCCCCGGGAAACCGTGTCCCATCAGATAGGCTTTTGCGTAGACTCGAAGAGTCACAGTTTGACCTATGTGATCTTTCCCCAGCTTTACTGATTCTACCCCTCCACCATATTCTTTCTCACTCGAGTATCAAAGTTCTATCCACACAGGGGCAGCTGTGGGACGAGTCCTCACTTTATACCTTAACAACTAGCACAGATAAATACTGCCTATTTTCTGAGAATTCTGGTGAATAAAAGATTTGTCCCATTCCATTCACTTCAGCTTGGGTGCAGATATATACAGAGATACCTAGGCCTTTGACTATGCCATTACTGGACTATTTCATATTAATTGCTGCTAAATCTTTTACTGCTTACTCAGCACTATACACTGTACAGCTGGACAGCACTCACTTCAGATTTCTTTATCTCCTTTATCTGCCAACTTCTCTTAAATGCAAGACTTATTAACTTTGCTTTTAGTTCTCATACCTGTTCCCATGTTTTTAGAACCTAAATCATGTGTGAATCTCATTCCACCTCCCCTTTCTGACTCCTTGTAGCCTAGAATATAATGATCTTGGTTTGTTTTCTTTTTTCATGTCCTATTTCACATCCAGGAGTCTCCCTGATAGTACAACACACCTAGAATTTTCTTTTGAGTAAAAGCTGTGTATGACATGTGAATATTTTTTTTTTTTTTTAATTATTAGCACCTTTAATTATTATTTATTTATTTATTTATTTGGCTGTGTTGGGTCTTTGTTTCTGTGTGAGGGCTTCCTTTAGTTGCGGCAAGCGGGGGCCACTCTTCATCGTGGTGCGCGGGCCTCTCACTATCGCGGCCTCTCTTGTTGCGGAGCACAGGCTCCAGACGCGCAGGCTCAGTAGTTGTGGCTCACGGGCCTAGTTGCTCCGCGGCATGTGGGATCTTCCCAGACCAGGGCTCGAACCCTCAACCACTGCGCCACCAGGGAAGCCCGACATGTGAATATTCTTAAGACTTGTGTTCCTTTCTCTAGAATCATGTAAATTTCTCCCCCTCATTCTTATTGGCATAGATTGTCTGAATGACTTCTTTTCTCAAAAGAGCCATGAGAGACTTAGTGGAATTGGAAACTAGATCCCCAGTTCAAAGGCATCTGGTGGGGACTGGGGAGTGACTGTCTCTAATTCTGAGGATTGCCTAGGATCTCAGAAACTGTGAGATATTTTTTCTAGGTTCAGGGAGTTAGGAATCTGCTACCATTCATGATTGGCATAAAGTAAAGGGAAATCTAACTGCATCCTTGTTTTTGCTTTTTTGTTTTTTCCTAGACAAAAAGTTTATTTCTGCTCTGGGGAAAGTAGAAGAGTCCAGGTTTAAAATAGATTACAGTATTCACTGATGAGGCTGAAGAATTAGAAGTTTGTAAAATCTTTGTTTCTTGGATGAAAAAAGGAAAAAAGGGAGAGGATAGAGTAGAAAAAAGGTGTATTAGGTTATAATAGCAATAGTAGGTAGCATTTATAGAGCATGTATGTGTTAGGTACTGTCTTAGGAATTTTTCCATTTCTCATCTCAGTTAGTATAGCCCTATGACACTCCCACTCTTTATTTTATACAAGAGGAACCCACGCTGCGCAGAGAGGTTAAACAGCTTACTCAAAGTCGCACAGCTAATAAATGTAAGATTTGATGATTTTCACGTTGGCAACGTAGTCGAAGTCTCACACTCTTTAACTTCAAGGTTACAATGCTGTATGTTGAGTCATTTTAACTTTTTCCTTCGCTTTGAGTACAGCCTCCCACAGTATATATAAAGCACAGGAGAAGTGGCAGTTTCGGCTTCTTTTTCTTGTTGTTGTTTGTTTATTTAATAGCAGGGTTAAAAAAAAAAAGGCAGTGTGCAGTCTAAATCAAGTTTAATTAGACCCGTGTGGAAAACATAACAATTATCTATGCCAATTTCCAATGTTTTTCTTTTTTTTCATGTTCAATTATTAATAGATACGGCACACATATTCTTTCATTTATTTTCTAAGTGAAATGATTGAAGCAGGCATAGGATTCTAAGCTGTTGCCTAGTTTTTTTTTTTTAAGAATCTTCATCTGAAAGGAACATTTTCTCTAAAAAAAAAGAAAAAAAAATCTGTTTTTGTTTGTGGGACACATCTTCCCTTGGAGAATATGGTGTTACCAGGTGTGGAATCTTGGCATCAAACTAAATTTCCCTTTCTCTTCCCTGAACTGATGGAAAGGAGTGGGGTGGGGTGGGGGAGGGGAGGGGTGATGGTGGGATATACATATACACAGATGTATATAGATGCACATCTCCAGACCTGTCCAGTATCTGGACAGAAGGCCTTTCATTAGGTCCCAGACACCCCTGTTTGTCCCCAGCATTCTGTGCTGAAACTGAGGTTTTAGAAGAATCTCAAGAGATTTTCTTGGGCTAGGTTGTCCAGACAGGGTTTTTTTAAAAATAGCTTCTCTCCTTTATTTTATAGAGGAAAAGATAATGAAGAGTATCTCCCCTTTCCCAAATATAAAAAGGGTGTTTTTCTGTTGCTTTCATAATTGAATTAAAAATCCCTCAATGATAGTTTTTAATATTTTCTTCATGATTATAATGTTCTTCCTTTATCTTAGCCATGGAAAGGTTCACAGAAATATAACAAATAAAATATTCTTACTGTTTAAAAAGAACTGTCTATAGAGTTTTGGTATTATAGATGATTTAAAAATAGTTTATTAGGTTTCTTCCCACATTTAATACAGTAATTGCAGAAAATTTGGGAAATTTAGAGAAATAGATGCAAAGAAAAGCAAATTCTCGTAGTCCCTATACCCGGGAGAATAAACAACAACAAAAAATTTAAACTTACTGTTTTCATGTGTGTTCTTTATCTGTGAAGAGTTTTTACACCTTTCTCTGTGTTGAGTTTTTGTTTGTTTCTTGGTTAGGATCATACTCTAAATGCAGTGTTGTTTCCTGCTCTGTTGGAAAGATGTCTCAGGTTCAGAGACAGCGGATTCAGGGCTTCTTTGCTGAACCTACCCTGTCACAGGTCAGCTGGCAGCCTCGGTCATGGGGTGCCTCAAAAACATGCTGTGTGCTCCATGCTGCTGAGTGCTGGGCGGCAGAGAGGACCTGCCTTCCCAGCTCACAGAATCGCTGGAGAAGACAAGCAGATGTTTTCATGGCCACTTCTGTTTTTTTGGAGTGGAAAATTTCAGACATATACAGAAATAGAACATTACAATGGACCCTGTGTGCCTTTCTCCCAGCTTCAACAATGGTCAATTTATAGCCATCTTTCTTCATTTAGATCCCAACCTCTTTTCCCACACCCTGGACTATTTTGAAGCAAATCCCTAACATCCTATTATTTCACTAGTAAGTACTTCTATATACATCTCTGAAAGACAAGGACTCTTTCTTTTCTTTTAATACTGTAATATTATTATCATACTTTAAGAACTTCTGTAATATAATCAAATATGAAATATCTAGTCAGCGCTGAGATTTATCTGTTTTCTTTTGGTTTGTTTGTATCAGGATCCAAATAAGGCCCAGACATTGCAATTGATTGACATGCCTCTTCAGTACCTTTTAGTCTGTAGGTTCACCTTCACTATCTTTTCCTTGCAATTTATTTTTTGCCAAACCAGACCATTTATTCTGGTCTATTGGCTGGATTTTGCCAATAACATCCCACAGAGTTCAATGTTAAGTGTTCCTGTGTTTAACGTATTCCTTTAGTTCCCAGATTTCTTGGGAATTGGTAGTCACATCTAGAGGCTGGGTCAAATTCTATTTCCATTTTTTGTCAAGAATACTCTAAGTGTGTGTGTACTCTTATCAGGAGGCATTTAACACCAGTTCCCTGTGTGTGTGTGTGTGTGTGTGTGTGTGTGTGTGTGAGAGAGACAGAGAGAGAGAGAGAGACAGAGAGAGACAGAGAAGGAGAGAAAAAGAGAGAGATGTGAACAGTTAATGGTGATCCTTGCTGCCTAATCAATTCATTAGGGGTTTCAAAATCTTCTTCTCCATCATTTCTTCATTTATTAGCTGGAATACTTGAATAAAGAGAAACTTCTGCTCATCAGCTACTTGGTTCTCCTGGGTAAAATTTATGTAGGAAAGGCAGGAAATATGCCTGATTCTTTCTCTTTATTTACCAGTTTTTAAAGTAATTACGGTTGACCCTTGAACAACATGGGGGTTAGGGGTGCTGACCCTTCATGAAGCTGAAAATTTACATATAACTTACAGTCCGGCCCTCCCCATTGGTGGGTTCAACCAACAGCAGATTGTGTTGCACTGTAGTATTTACTACTGAAAGAAACCCACATATAAGTGGATCTGCACAGTTCAAACCCATGTTGTTCAAGGGTCAACTGTTGTTGGCTCCATTAGCCAGCTAATTAGTAATGTCCTCAAAAGGTAGCCATTGAGAGAGAGTGAGAGAGGTATGTGATTCATGAATTAAAAAATATTGGTGTTTTAATCCATTGCATTTATTCTTGACACTAAAATTGTCCCGTCTTTGGCCAGTGGGAGTCCCTTTGTGCTGGCTCCTGGATCCTCTTGATATGATTCTAGTGGTCTTTGACAGCTTCTCTGCTTTCTGTATGTTAAGATATTCGAGGCCAGTGGTTCTCAAAGTATAATCTGAGGATTCCTGAGGATTCCCAAGACATTTTGAAGGGGTCTGTGAAGTCAAAACAGTTTTCATTATGGTACTAAGACATTGTTTACCTCTTTTACTTTTATTTTCTTATGTGTTTAGTGGAGTTTTCTAGAGGCTACATGTTGGCTCATGTGTGTATATTCTTGTTTTCTAGAATTTTCTAAAATAAGCTCTTTGGAGTCTTCAATAATCTCTAAGAATGTAAAGGGGTCCTAAGACCAAAAAACTTGAACTGCTGCTCTAGGCTCATTTTTTTTAACATTTCTTGCCATATACATGGAATCACTGGTGACCTTGTAAATCAGCTCCCTTTTTTGTCAACTCTTTTATTATGTGTGTGTGATCTGCTCCAAATCTCAAAGCTAATAAATAGCAAAACCAGAGTTTGAACCTAGATTTTTATGCAGTAGTTTTTTTTCCCTGTAAAACAATCACTGATGTCCAAAATTTATGATTAATTAAAGCTTAGAAATTGTAAACACTGCCCGAAATGCCAGACATGTACATTTTAGAGGCCACCAAGCAAAATTAGCAGTTCTTTTTCTCCAATGGAATGGCTGTCAAAAAGGGAAAAACAGATGTAGAGGCAGGATGAGTGGTTGCTATAGCTCCATGATATAATGTAAAACCATGCACTGAATATGTTGTTTTTCTGGTCACAGTAAGGAAATTCAGAATGCAGTAGTAACTCATTAGCATGGCAGCTTTTAAAGATTTCAGTCATCTGGCAAAAAGCCTGCTTAGCCTGTGGAATTCAATAATGGCTCATGCGGGCTTCCCTGGTGGCACAGTGGTTAAGAATCCGCCTGCCAATGCAAGGGACACGGGTTCGAGCCCTGGCCGGGGAAGATCCCACAAGCCACGGAGCAACTAAGCCTGTGCGCCACAACTACTGAGCCTGCGCTCTAGAGCCCGCGCGCCACAACTACTGAGCCCACGTGCCACAACTACTGAAGCCTGCGCGCCTAGAGCCTGTGCTCCGCAGTAAGAGAAGCCACAACAATGAGAAGCCCGCACATCGCAACAAAGAGTAGCCCCTGCTCACGGCAACTAGAGAAAGCCCGCGCACAGCAACGAAGACCCAACACAGCCAAAAATATAAATAAATTAATTAATTAATTAAAAAAAAATTGATGGCTCATGCGTTTCCCACTAGTTTCTGAACCCAGGTACCGATTGATTGCTTGACCATGTAGCTTAGAGATACCTTTTTTTCATCTTGTAGTTCGTTGAATCAAATCCTGCAAGAAAGCATCCTGCAGTTTTCAGATAATGGTGCCTTAAGCCTGGGACGCTAATTTTTCCATCACTAGTTTGGGATTAGCAGATGCAAACTATTATATATAAAATGGGTAAACGACAAGGTCCTACTGTATAGCACAGAGAACTATATTCAATATCCTGTGATAAACCATAATGGAAAAGAATACGAAAAAGAATATATATTTGTTTAAATGAATCACTTTTCTGTACAGAAGAAATTAACAACATTGTAAATCAACTATACTTCAATCAAATTATAAATAAATAAAACAATTTTTCCATCACTGAATAGTATACAAACCTCTAAAAGATGGCTACTTAAAACCACTGGATTTTGCAGTTCTAGGTCCTTGGGGGAATCTTTATTTTGTCTCACTGTGTTGAGCTGAACTCAGTAACTTGTCCTTTGTTTGCCATTCCCAGTAACTGCAGCTTCTTTTGGATAATGAACAACATTGACTCTTATTTCCCAGCCACACAGGAGAGCTTCCATCATAAGAAAAGGAAGTGAGCCTTCAAAACGGCTTTCTGAAGCTAGTGTATGTACCGGAGACGATCAGCCTTACGTAATGTCCTTGAGTATGTGCCAAAGTAAGAAACACCTGACAGCCTCAGGTGCCATCTGGAAAAGTGTCATCATAGAGGAAACTTGGCTCAGAGCTCACATCCCTGTTCAGGTGCTTCATCATTACTTTGTGGTTCACGTGGGGAGTGAGGCAAAGAATTTGTCCAGAGTTTCAGGACTCTCAGTAAAATGCAGATTTCTTTGTTGGAAAGTAGATTTTGAATACTAAATATGTTTTTTTCTTTATGAGCAAACTCATTTTCCACTGGAGCCTTGCTTGTGATTTTTCTCGACATTAAATGTCATAGCAAAATGATTTAAATATCTGCTCTAGGTGACTGGTTGCATTTAGATTTATGGATTTGTAAAGTCAGGTGCCTGGGCTTTTCTAGCGAGTCATTCATTGATGTTGCTGAAGGTAGTTTTAGAATACGTGCGAGTCAGAGTAAAGGTAGTGTTTCATAGGGATGGGCACTACCATGGGTCATGTCAGAATTTTATTTTCTTTCCTATTTGCCACTTTGACCAAATTACAAAAAAAAATTTTTTTTTTAAATTTCATGTTCAGTTCACTGAACAGTCCTGTCTCCATATGCTCACTGAACCACAGCATGTGGTTTATGGTGTAGCAAGCCTTGAACTTATGGCTGGGGAATGTCAGGAATTTTGGGTTCTGGTGTCATTGAGGAAAATGGCCCCGCCTTACTACACTTTGGTTTCCTGTTTAGAAAGTTCTGTTCCTTCATAAGGACCTTGAAGTTCTAGGAGGAAAGGTGCTGTGTGTGTGGATTTTTCCATGAAGTGCAGTCCTAACGAAAAGGCTGAGTTAAAGGTAGGTGAATGCTTTATAAAAACATGTTTTACATATATATGAGATATTTATTAGTTTATGCCACACTTATTTATTTACTTAAGTATGAATTAGCCCCAGGCAATTTGAAGTCAGATTTAAAATTCAGGTTTTGTTTACTTAATGCCCTTCTTTCTCTTAAGAATAGAAAAGCTTAGGAAGTGGAAATTGAAATTGATTTTAATTGCCTGAACAGGTTTACTGGAGAATCATTTTATTGAGGTGAAAATGAGGGCCAGATTATTTTTGTTCTTGCTGTGTGTCTAATTCCAGGCAACTTTAGAGTAGTCCGTAAATCTCATTCCAAGTCTAAGGGAGAATATCCATCATAAAGTGAGCCAAAGTGTAACAACTCTTTGTGACGACTGCCTTGGCTAAAAATCTCTAATGGTGAGAACTCAGAATTACAGGAGTGCATTTGGAGGTGGGATCGATTATACTGATGGTTCCCACGAGGAAAAGGAAGCTATTTTAGGCTCTCCCAGTGTGCTTTTGCAACTCTGAAGACCTCTTCCCTGTTGCGCCAAAGCTCAATGAGCCACTCTTGGGAACAGTTGTGTTCTGTACCCTTGAGGTGAAGCTGGACTGGTGTGAAAGGTGGGGATAGCCTGTTAGAACAGCATTTCTCTCTGGGGAGTGCTTTTACTCTTTCAAGAAAAGATAAGTAGTGGCATTGAGTGATTTGTAACATACAGTGGCAGTCAGTGTTGCTTAATTTTAGGATCATGTGATGTTCAAATGTGTGGTATTTTGATTTGGTACTAAATGCAAGTTTTTTGTGTGTGATGTCATTTTTGCGTGAAGAGTCTATATGTGGGTGCTTTGGAGCCCAGTAACAGAAACCAGTGGGACTGGAAAAGCTGCTCTGTTTAGTTGAGGGTCAACACCAAGCTGGAGTGAGTTCTCAAAGAGTATGTGACACTGTGGCCATGCCATGTTCCTTAGGGAGTGAGATTGGGCTTGTTGGGTTTCTGTTTCACTGAGCGGGGAGAGCTTTTCTATGCATTTGATTATGCTCCATGATATGTGGAACATGAAATTCGTGGACTTAGGTCTGGGGAAGAGTGTGGCTTAATTTTTTTATTGCATAGTTTTATATCATTTGTGTAACTTTTCTCTCTGTTGCTTTGAGAGGCAAGTAGGAAAATGGAAAAGCAGAGAACTCAAGTGATCTGCAAATGAGATTAAGAGGAAAAAAGTCTCTAGGAAATAAGATACTTGTATGTTTAAGTTTTTGAACATCAGGTATTAAACCCAGTGATGGAGAATTCTCTACTGGGAGCTCCCTGGTGGCTCAGTGGTTAGGATTCCAGGCTTTCACTGCCACGGCCTGGGTTCAATCCCTGGTTGGGGAACTGAGATCCTGCAAGCACGTGGTGGACCAAAAAAAAAAAGATTTCTCTATTTACCGAACGATTTTGAAATTTCACTTTCTAAAAAAATTTTTTTATTGAAGTGTGGTTGATTTTCTGCTGTACAGCAAAGTGATTCAGTTATACATATATATATTCTTTTTCATATTCTTTTCCATTATGATTTATTACAGGCTATTGAATATAGTTCCCTGTGCTATACAGTAGGACCTTGTTGTTTATCTATTTTATATATAATAGTTTGTATCTGCTAATCCCAAACCCCTAAGTTAGAAATTTCACTTTTTCATTGTTGCCTGCCTTAACTCGATGTCTTGAAAAGTCTTATAGTTGTTTAAAGTTGTTCTGAAGTCAAAACAAAACAAATTTGCTAGAAACAATCTTGGCTATCATCTAGTGTAGCCTTTGTATTTTGCTGATGAATCTATCCAGTAGCTCACGGTGAAAGTTATATCTGAGTCTCAGTATTCCGCATGCCTAGCACTGGATTTAACACATAATACATATTGGCTGGCTGGTGGGCTGACTAGGGTAGTACTTACTTGAAAAGAAAAAAACAAAACAAAAACAAAACTTGACACAAACCTTTTGGCCAGAATATACTTGAATAGAGTCTTAGTGGAAAATTTGGAAAGTATGGTTGAGGGTGTAAGAACAACTCTTCTTTTTGGGATTTAGAAACTTTGCGCTTCTTCTATGAATTGTTAGATCCTAATGTCTTTAGAATGTAAATTCTAAAAACTTCTGATGTGTAAAATGTATTAAAACATTTTGGTGTGTAAAATATCATTTGTGTTACACTTTCAAGCTGGTAGTCTTTTTACCATTACTTTGTGAGTATTATTTAATTACTATTTGAGAGTCAACAGAAGAATGAATGAACAAGGATCATTGTTCCCAATAGACACTGTTCTCCCATATACCAAAAATTAAATATAATGCGGATTTTAAAGTTCAAACAATAGTTTAGTAAATTAATAATAACATTCAGTGATTTCTTAACAACCTAAAGGAATTTATTTTATCAGGTCATGGCCATGTTTGGAAAGCTGAGAATTTGAACTTGAACCATATTTTTTCTTCCTTTAAATGAATTGTGGCTACTTCCCATGGGTAGAGCTGGGTCTAGGATCTGATCATTTTGCTCATGTGAGACTCGGGAAAATTTGTTTCTGAAGCTGTTTGAAGGAATTTCCCATCCTCCTATTTGGTTTCATGCTTCAGGTGCTGGTGCCAGCTCCATGGGCAAGTGTCTGGAATGGAGAGGGAGCAAGGCCTGCACATGTGGTCCTTGTTTGGTGAAAGGCTGCCCAACGTGTGTCCACTCCTGGAGATTCTGTCCATTCTCAGTTTATTTGGGGCCTTTAAGATGGCATGATAATAACTTGGGTTTCTAGAAACCCTGATTTATGACCTAACAAATGTGTTGTCTGTGAGATCTCTTTTTGAGATGTTCTCACTAGGTCAGAAGAATCTAACCATGCTGGAGTATTGCAGGGATCATTTCTTTTGTGGCTAAAATCTTCAGATTTGGAGAAAAGAATCCAAATATCTTCTTTATTTCATCCATTCCTTCCACAGATGTTTATTGAGTATGTATGGTGTGCCAGGCACTCTTCTAGGTGCTAGACAACATGGACATAATTCCTTGTCCTTATAGAGCTTCTAGTTGGGAGAAAGGCAAACAAATAAGTCAGATATGTCAGATGGCGATATGAGCTCTGGAGAAAATTAAAACAGGGATGGGAGATAGGAATAGGGCTGAAGGAATCATATTAGGACCTGGCGTCTTGCACTACTTCCGGCGACTAAGTAGACCCACAGGCATGAAACAGCCCAGTTCTTTATGTTTTGTGGCTGATCATGCTGTCACGTCATCGCCAGCATTGTCACTGTCACAGTCGGAAGGCGTTTATCTCACACCTATTAGCAAGGTTGTGTACAGAATGAGTCATACGGATGAGTCCCCAAGACTGGCAGCCCTTATGTGGACACATGCAGAGGACTTACAGATGACAAATTTTTCAAATGACGGTATTCATTCAGCAAATGTTTACTGAATGATGGTATATAGACAAGGCATTGTGGAGAATAACAAGATAAATCATGTATATACCTTGCCAACAGAGTGTATAGTCTAGTATATTTGTATATAGTAGATCATTTGCATGCCAGTGATTTCACATTTGAGATAGACCACGAAAAGTCCACGGCGTATGCTGATTTGTCCTTTTGCTGAGGCATGTTTTTCAGTCAACCTAACCTAAGAGTGGTGGATTAGCAGTTGCCCGGTGTCCAAATTCCAGGGCAGCACTGTTTCTACCCCTCGTTTAATGTGTAAGATGCACATTTGAAGTGAAATATGCTTTCTTTGTGAAAGATTGCTCTGAGAAAAAAAAGCCAACTTCTAGTGCTGGTGATGAAAGCGCTGATCCTAAGGCGTGATGATTCGTAGCCAGAAAATGGAACCATTGAGGGTCTCAAGGAAATACCAAGCATTTTGCTCCCTTTACAAGGGGAAATCATATACTGTACTAGTATTTTGCCAGCTTGGAGATGAGCCCCTCATGAGTGTATTATTTGGGTGGATCTTGATAAGGTCCCTAAGGGAAGTGTGGACATGGGAGGGTGTATCCCCCTTGTCTGAAGGTGCCTCTCAGAGGAAGCTAAGCAAAGCTTCTTCATGAGCTGCTTCACCTGCGTCGTAATATCCGCTTATTCCCATTCCTTCCAAATAAAGGGTCACCCATCTTTGTGTGAGGCTCCCTGGCATTTATTATACAGATGGGATCAAAAGTTTACTGTATAAAACATAGTTTTATATATGTATGTGTGTGTGATATATACACACACACACACACATATGTACAGACATGCATCCATACATATCCACAGAGGGCAAGGGAAAGCTTGGAAGGGGAGGGAAAAGTCATAAAATACAGTGGCCGAGGTTGTTGGTTAGTCACCAAAACCCACATTTCCCTCTTCCTGAGCCCACAGCAAGAATGCATTTTCCAAGCTCCCTTGCCCTTAAGTACGGCAGGTAACTGAGTTCCTAGCCAATAGAATGACCCTGATAAAGATGGCAGAGCCTTGCAGCCTGAATCCCTATTTCAGTGTGAATAAGAGGAAGACCTCATTCACCCCTTTTCCAGACACAAAGTTCTGAGGTGTTTGAGCCATAATATATTTTGAGGTCTGTTTCAGCAGTGACTAGCCTTCCCTTACTAATACTGATTCTCTGTGTGGTAAATGAGAGAGGCAAAACCCACAGTTTCAGGGCTTTACTCTTACTTCATTGGGACACTGGACCCAGTTGTTTCTACCTGAATGGCAGAATCAGTGCTCTTGGAGTGTGTGTGGGGGTGGTTATTGTGCTTATAGGTTCAGGCTGTGTGCTTATTACTGCACTCACCATTCAGTGCTTACAGATAGCTACGCTTCTTCTTGTAGCCCCAGTGGCTGAGGGTAGAGTGCTAGCTGACCCTGATTTTTCTTTTTTTTTCCTCTTGTCCACAAATATTTTAGTTGACCAGACCACCTCAAATGGTACTCTCAGCTGGAGGTAACAAAAAACTCAAGTCAAAGAGAACAAACAGGTGGTTGCCAGAGGGGAGAGGGTGGGAAGAGGAAAGAAATAGGTGAGGGAGACTGAGGTGCAAACTTTCGGTTGCAAAATAAATGAGTCACAGGCATGAAATGTACAGTGTGGGGAATATAGTCAGTAACTATGTAATGTATTTGTAAAGTAACTAGATATTGCGGTAATCATTTTGAAATGTACAGAACTATTGAATCACTATGTTGTGTAACAAGAACTAACATGGTGCTGTAGGTCAATTATACTTCAAAAACAAACAAACTCATAGAAAAAGAGATCAGATTTGTGGTTATCAGAGGTGGGGAGTGGGGAGGTGGAATTGTCAAAAGGTACAAGCTTCCAGTTATAGGATAAATAAGTACTAGGGATGTAATGTACAACATGATAAATATAATTAACACTTCTGTATGTTATGTATGAAAGTTGAGAGTAGAACCTAAGAGTTCTCATCGCAAGAAAAAAACATTTTTTCTATTTCTTTAATTTTGTATCTGTATGAGATGGTGGATGTTCACCAAACTTATTGTGATAAGTCAAATCATTATGCTGCACACCTTAAACTTACACAGTGCTATATGTCAATTATATCTCAACAAAACTGGAAGAAAAAAATCAAGTGGATTTCCTATAGGAAAAAAACGTGTTTCACCAGTTAGTGATTTTATTAAGAGCTGAGTGGTACATTTGACTTCAGGTGCTGTTTCTCTGCGACTCTTAATCCAGTCGGACCTTCATCCACAGATTGCCACACCTCAGCTATCTTTGTATTCTTTCCCTAGTCCTTTACCCCAGAGCATAGCACAGTGCTTTATATATTATGTGTGGCTAAATAAATGTTTGATGAATTAATTAATTACTTAAATCTCTTATGCGGGAAGAGCTTCTTGAGCTAGTTTCACGCTCAGTGAATAGTTCTTTCCATGGTGAACATCACTCCTGCTAGGTTGTGTGGCTGTCAAGTCACGTGATGTTTCACCTTGTTTAACTTTGTGATGCTGGCCTTAGCCAATAAAAGGAGTCACCCAGCATGAGGTTTGAGAAGGGAAAGAGGTGATGGGCTAAATGGTTACTATATGAGTGTAGTAGGATGTGTCTTGACCTGGTTCCGAAGGTACTTGTAGGGCTCACGTCTGGTAGATGATACTGAAGCACATTCCTATGCTTTTCTTGGCAAAAGAGTCCTCTCATGTTATTATATGTACTATGCCGCTTGATTTAATAGAAGAACAACAGACTAGTTTTTATCTGCCTGGTAACTAGGTTTGTATCTTAGGTCTTGCTTGACTCAGCAAAGGTTCTAGAGAATTCTCTGAAAAGAGATACATGCACATTCATAATTAGACTTGTTTCCCCTAATACAGTTACAGCTGAAATCTTTCCCTCAGCGATTTATGCTCCTTCTTAAGAGCACGTTTTAGTATCGGTAACACAACAGAAGGATGACTTAACAGGATTGAGGACACTAATGGCTAGGAAAGAAATTAGGGGTTTCATCAGCATCTCTTCCTTTGAGCAGCAGTGGGGTTACCTTCCATGTCTTTCTTCACTGGTCCTTCCTTCCTCTCCAGCTGAGAGGTGACTTTGAAAGAAGCTGGCCAGAGCTTTTCTCTGATCTTGCCCTTCTCACTTCTTTTGTCAGTTTATGATCCTTTTGCCAAAAGTCAGTGATTCACGTCTTTGATTGTTTGACCCTTACATTCAAGAATCTGCGATGTGAACGTTTCAGTGCGGACTTACTTGTTGCTAAACTTCAGCTGGCTTGGGAAGATGGGGAAACCATTGTTTCTTTAACAGAACTTAGGAAGTCACAAGAACTCAATTGTATAGGCTTCCCTGTCATAAGTTACTTCAATTGTAAGCATTTATGTTGGAAATATGGAGCTGATTATCTTCCCTCAAAGTACTCTGTGATGATTAATAGCAAAGAAGTTAAATTTTTCCTGCATCTCAATTCACTGGCCTAAATGACATTATAGAGGCCTGAAAATACTGGTCCAGTCTCATCTACTTAAAGGAATTAGTTGTGGAGAATGTTTTTACCACAACTGTATGTTGGGTTATAAGAAAAGCAACTAGTTTGTAATGTGGATAAATTAGTGCTGTCTCTAACCTTGACTGGTATTGTGAATCCCACCTTTCACAGTGGTTTAAATGGTGTTGCTTCAAGTGGTAGCCTGAGAAACTAGCTCAGTCCAGAGACCTAACAGAAGGTACATGTTTGAACAGGGAATAATGATTAATAAGTTCAAGAATATTTATTGCTTTATTGTGGAAGATAATGCTACCCTCTGTTTTCATTATAGTCACTATGATGGAAAAATAAAAAATCATCACCCTAAAGGCCTACTTACCTCACTTCCTATCAACTGACACAACCTGCCCCACATTCAACAAAAAATTACATGGCATGCCAACAGGTAAGAAAGAGCACAGTCTAGAGAGACAACATAATAAGCAAAAAACAGACTCCCTTATGACACGGACGTTAGAACTATCAGACAAGGAAATTAAATGAATTATGATATGTCAAGGGCTCTAATGGAAAAAGCAGACAACATGCAAGAACAGATGGGTAATGTAAGCAGAGAGATTGAAACTCAGAGAAATAATTACAAGAAAATGCTAGAAATCAAAAACATAGTAACAAAAATGGAAAGTAACTTTGACGGACTTGTAAGTGGGCTTGACACTGACAAAGAAAGAATCAGTGAACTTGAAGATAGATCAATGGAAACTTTCCAAACTTAAATGCAAAGAGAAAAAATAATTTAAAAAAAGAATAGAACATACGAAGTCTGTGGAACAATATAAAAAGGCATAGCATATGTGCCATTGGAATGCCAGAAGGAGAAAAGAAAGGAGCAGAAGAAATATCTGAAGTGATAACGGCTGAAAACTTTCCAAAACTAATGACAGACACCAAACCACATGTCCAGGAAGCTCAAGATAAATATTGGGTTGGCCAAAAAGTTCGTTCGGGTTTTTCCATAAGATGTTACAGAAAAACCTGAATGAACTTTTTGGCCAACCCAATACCTGAGGGTTCTCCCCACACCCCACACCAAATACGTGTTGTTGTTTTTTTTCCACACCAATTCTCCAGTTCTCTGACACCAACTTGGGTCTCCAGCAATTCAATTCAGTTCTGACACTAGTTCTTGGAGTTAGTAAGGGCTCAGTCCCACAAGTCTGTCCCCACTTCAGATGCCAGCCACAAATGGGGTGCTCAAGGCTACCCACATTTCTGCACAGCTAACGACAAATTCTGGGGTCCCATGACCCTAACCCCCTGAGGTTGGATCATTCGCTAAAACAACTCACAGAACTCAGGAAAAGTGCTATGCTTACTATTACCAGTTTATTATAAAGGATACAACTCAGGTGGAAGAGATGCACAGAGCAAGCTGTGTGTGGGGAGGTGAGGGCACAGAGCTTCCATGCCTTCTCCGGGTGTGCTACCCTCCTAGCACCTTTGTATGTTCACCAACCTGGAAGTTTTCTAAAACTTCATTTTTAGAGGTTTTTATGGAGGTTTCATTACATAGGCATGATGGACTAAATCACTGGCCATCGGTGATTCAATCTCTAGCCCCTCTCTCCTCCCTGGAGATCAGGAAAGGAGGGCTGCTGAAAATTCCAACCCTCTAATCATGCCTTGGTCTTTGTGGCAAGCAGCCCCCATCCTAAAGCTCTCTTCCTAAGGTTCCACAGGAGTCACCTTAGTAGCATAAACTCAGGTATGGCTGGAAAGGGCTTTTTATGCATAACAAGACACTCCCGTTACTCCTATCACTCTGGCAATTTCAAGAGTTTTAGGAGTTCTGTGCCAGGAACCAGGGACAAAGACCAAATATATACTTCCCATTACATCACAGTACCCACACCCCCCCCCCCCAAAAAAAAAAACAACACATACACACAGTAAGGCATGTCTTATACAAACTGCAGAAAACAAAAGACAGAGAAAATCCTGAAGGAAGCCAGAGGGGAAAAAGAACACCTTGCCTGTGGAGGAACAAGGATAGGAATTACAGTGGCTTCTTGCTCATCAGAAACCATGCAAGCAAGAAGAGTGAAATCTTCAGAATGTTGAAAGAAAAGAACTTCTTCATTCAAACCAACAACCTTAATTGCGTTTCTGTGCTCCCATCTGGGATATAAACAGGAAAGAGTAAACCGCGAATGCTGCCCTCAAGCAGCTCCTAGGTGGCCTGAGAAAGAAACGTAGATGCTGCATGGGTTTACATAAAGTCACGTCCCTTCTCGGGGCCTCATTTCTTAATCTGTTAAATGCGAGTGTTGGACTAGATTAGTGGCCTTTTATGCTTTTATTTTTCTCTTTCTTTCTTTAGAAATAGAACTTTTATTCAAAGGACCGCGTCTTTAAGTTGGGAGCAAATAAAACAGGTGACAGTGGAGCTGTTCTATTTGAGCTAGCATAGTTGATGGCTGGGAAGTGTTGCTGAGGCTTCTCCCTCCCCATCCTCAAGGAGGCTCCTGTGGGGACTCTGTGGGACCCCCCAGGGCACTGGGGGAGCACTGGTGGAAAAGTCTAGCCTAGCAGGACAGGGAGCCCTTTCAGGTGTGAAGACTCTGTAGCCGAGCCACTAAGCTATTTGGATGACAGTGCTTCCTTCACCTTTAGATGTGTCTCTCATTTGGCCTGATTTCTCCCCTACCTAATGTTCTGTGTACATCCACATTCAGTGTCTTTTCTCATTATACCTAAAGGGCTTCTCTACTTTAAGCCCATCTTCTTGCCATTTTTCTTCTCTCACATCTCTTGTTTCTTATCGAGTTTTTTCCACTTTAATTTGTGTGAGTAGACTGGCCTTTTTAGGATACAAAGAAAATTATGAGAGGTAACACTTATTGAGTGACCCTGGTGGGTGCTGTTCTAAACAGTTTGTGTAAACGATCTCATTTCATCCTCGTGATACTTCATGAGGCAGGTATTAATATCATGATTATTTTACAGTTGAGGAGACCAAAGCAGGCACAAAGAGGCAAATAATGCGATGAGGTCAAAGAGTGAGAGTTGTCAGAACTGCGACTGGGGTGTAGGTTAGCCCTTCTGCCTAACTGGGGCCTAAACGTTTTTACTTTCACTTTTTTAGTTGTTAATTCTCAGGAAGGGTGTGCTCCCACTCATTCATGTCTTGGTAGCTCTAGAGCTATGTCTCTGCTTCCTTTCCTAACCCCCTTCCCTTTTTTTGAAAACCGAGAAGCAAAGAAACCTTATGTGATGCCAAGAATGAGATAATTAAGGTTTAACTGAAACTCACGAGAGAAGTGGTTTGGGGATTGTTGTTCTGAGTGGCTTTCTCAGGATGGGACAGAGGGAAATGAAGCTGAGAGTTTCAGGTGTAGCAAGACCATTTAGGCCGACAGTTGCAAGTTGACCAAGGAATTTGCTGTGAGGAAGGAAGGCAAGGGGAAAGGGGGCAGGGCCAGCACTAGCCCATTGTCAAAGTCAAGAGAGAGTAGAGTAACGATGGAAAGTGGAGACAGCTTCCTATTTTGAAAAGCTAAACAGCTTTTAGGGAATGATTTCTCCTTTTGTGCTGCTGTGCAATTTTAACATTATTAAGTGTTGTATGAAGACTATTCTATTAATTATATTAAGAATAGTCTTAATATAATTAGCTGAACATAATAAGAAATGTGTGCCATCTTTGATCTGTGCTAAAGTATATTGTTGCTACCAAGAAGAGATCAAGGAAAGAAGTAAATGATTAACCAAATTCCTGGGGACAAAAACCTTTGAACTGCAAAATGTTATGATGTTTACTTAGCAGAAACAAGTCTACTAAATGGCCAAGAAGCATTACAAGAAATTAACCTAGAAGCTTTTGGCCAATGTTCCACCTATTTCATCATAAATAAATTTAAAGTGTGAAAGGTAAGTTTTGAGAAGTAAAATTCATGCAGATCTGTTACTTTTACCTATAAAGTTAACAAAACTTTAGGAAAAGTTAGCCATTTCTCTTATTATTTCAACTATTTGGGGTGGGGGGAAGACTGAGTTCCAAATATGGAAACACATTTCCAATATATATAGTAAATCTGTATAGAGAGATCAATAGAAAGATATTTACCTCACTGAAACATTTTTCTTTCCATTTACTGAGTTCTGAAAGTAATGTTCAGGTTTATGACATACTTGGTTTAAAGCAGGTTCTGAAATCCGGTGTGTGTGAGGTTTTTGAAAGGAAAGCAATAAAGTGTATTGGGATCTTATACACATTTTACTTTAAAACAGATGTTGGAAACCAGGTAGGCCTTCTAAAAGGGGAAAGTATGGGTCGTTAAACATCCAGGAGAGTTCAATCACTGTATTTCTTTTTCTTTTTCTTTTTTTTTTTTTTTTAATAAATTTAGTTGTTTATTTTTTAGCTGCATTAGGTTTTCGTTGCTGGGTGCGGGCTTTCTCTAGTTGTGGCGAGCGGGGGCTACTGTTCGTTGCAGTGCGCAGGCTTCTCATTGCGGTGGCTTCTCTTGTTACGGAGCACGGGCTCTAGGCTCACAGGCTTCAGTAGTTGTGGCCCGCAGGCTCAGTAGTTGTGGCTCGCCGGCTCTAGAGCGCAGGCTCAGTAGTTGTGGCACACAGGCTTAGTTGCTCCGCAGCATGTGGGATCTTCCTGGACCAGGGCTCGAACCTGTGTCCCCTGCATTGGCAGGCGGATTCTTAACCTCTGCGCCACCAGGGAAGTCCCAATCACTATATTTCTAAGGTAGTTTTATCCAGGTGGTTTACCTGTGGATAAATCCCAAGGATATGTTTTATTCCCAAGAAGCTTATTTTTCACAAGCTGCTTGATAATTTGGATACCCCTAAAAGAAAAATAAATCTTTTTACTTATTTTGGGAGTCCATGGAAACTAAGGATAATAATTTCTGTAAAATTTCTGCAGTGCTGGAGATTGGGTTTAGCAGCCCAGGGCAAAATCCTACCTTCTTTAAGAAGCATTCCCAAATCTCCCTTGTAGGAATTAATCTACACCTTCTTATTTATGGATTTGTTCACTCATTCAACAAGTTATTATTGAAAACCTGCTATGTGGGATTAAAACTGGGAGCAAGATACACATAGTACCTGTCTTCCCAGAATTCGTGGTTTTGTGGGAATACAGAGTAAATACAGAGTTAACAGGCAATATCATTACTGCTATAATGCGTGAAGTTAGGCTGCAGGCAAATCTGGGAAGAATTCCTGGAGGTGTCATGTAAGCTAAGTAGGAGCTAACTGGATGAACAGAGAGGATGAGGGGCACCATATACAAGGCTGGGGTCAGCTTTGTGAAGGGAATGAAGGAGGAGAGTGGTTCTGAAATGGAAAGGAGTTCAGAGTGGTTGAAGCCTGGAACATGAGAAGGAGGAAGGAGTGGCAAGGGGAGAAACTAGAGAGAGAAACAGTGGCTCTAGAACCCTGAGAGCCGTAGTGGGTTTCACTTTCCTGATGGCACCGGTGAGCCATTGAGGTGATGGCAGACGCTCTATAAGCATCACAGTGGCTGCTGTGTAGGGAGTGCATTGGGAGGCATGAGGTTATCACTGTTCAAGGTCCAAGAGGTAAGCAACTCCGTCCCAGAATCCCACGTTTAGGGTTGATTTCCTGGGAGCTAGTTCTGGTGCCATGTACTCCATCAGCCAGGATCCAGTCAGAAAATAGATGCCAGGCTGATATTTCAGATAGAGGTGATCTGATGTAGGGAATTGGAGACACAAGGTATTGGAGGGCTGAAAGAATAACTAGTGGAAGCAGAGGTAACACAGAGATTTGGAACTTCAGGAAACGGCTGCTGTCCCTGGGGGTGGGAGGAGCAAAAGGGAATTGGTGTGGTTAACTAAACCTAGAAACTCAGAGGGGCCACCATACAGCTGACGGGCCAACTGCCAAGGAGTTGCGTGGGCCTCTGGGGACGGATTACCTTATGGCCGGTGCTCCCACCATCCAGGGGGGTCCACGGCTAGTATATAGGGTGCTAAAAGCATGGGGAACTGGAACAGCTGCTACTGTGAAGTCTGACAGGCGCTGGAAAACGGGAGAGTTCCTTCTCCCCACCTCTGCCTTCCGATCTGCCAGTGGCTCCCAACGGCAGAATTGAACAAGAAACCAGTTGCAAGGGAGTCTGGAAAATGGGGTTTGCAGACTTCTAGCTCCAGCATCATAAAGCAGAGTACAAAAGGGTGGGCTTGGGCTAAGAGATGGCTGGTAAATAATCTGCCCCAGGTATTTGAGAAAAGTAACTCTAGCTCTACTGTGGGAAGTGGGTTGGAGGAAGGCAAACCGGGATATTGGTTGATCCGTTCAGAGGTTGTTATCAAGACAGGAGATGATGGCTGCCTGAGTGAGGGCAAGGACAGAGAGAGAAAAAGAAGTGGGTAGATGCGGAGAAATTTAGAATGTGGAATTGAACAGAATTTGGCAACTGATATATTGTGAGGGATGAGGGCATAGATCAGAGGGAATAAAGGAGGAGGAGGAGGAGGTAAGGAAGAGGCTTGTGTTTCTGGTTTCTGACTTAGGTGGCTGGTGGTGCTGTTTACTGAGATAGGAACATGGAAACTGTTTAGGGGAAAATGATCCATTCAGTTTTGGACTGTTGAGGCTGATGTGTCTGTGGTTCATCCAGGTGGAAATTCATTGTGGATGCCTGGGAAGAAGATGTAGATGTGATTTGTTTTCAGCCTGTAAGTGGTACTTGAAGTTTTAGGAATGAATGAAATTGCCAAGGGAGACTATAGACAGCAGAGAGAAGAGAGCTGTAGGGCAGAACCCAGAGGAGTAACAGCATTTTAGGAATGAACAAGGTAGTGGAGACAAGTTTGTGAAGGCAACTGTGAAAGAGTGGTCAGAGAGGTTGGAAGAAAACCAGAGCACGTGATGTCCCAGAGATCAGGGAAGAGTGTTGGAAAAGAAGGTCATGGTCAACAGTTCAGGCGCTCAGAGGTTTACTATTGGATGTTTTTGGTGCTTCTGTACCATACTCATCAAGTCTGCCTGTTTTTCGTTGTTACTTATGGGTGATTGTCCTCTAGAATAGTGTGGGCCTGGGACACTGCAGCACATCCCTCGGCATCTGGCATTGCTGTTTTGCACATGAGTATATCTGTGATATGTGTTTGTTGCATTGGGTTATTTAGGTATCTGCAAACTCCAGCTTGTGGATTGGCCATTTGAGCTTGTAAATAAAGTTTTATTGGAACACAGGCTGCCCATTCATTTATCTGTTGCCTATGATTGCTTTCACGCTGTAACAGCAGAAGTGGGGAGTTGTGACTGAGACCCTATGGCCTGCAAAACCTAAATTATTTACTATGTGGCTCTTTATGTTTGCTGATCCCTGCATTACGGTCTCGAAGCTGTTTTATGTAAGCTGGTAAGATTGTATCTTCGAATTTCTTTTTTTAAAAAATCCGTTTAATGTATTTAGGGAGAATATGGAGCATAGAACATGCCTTCTCCGGGTTGGTCATGGTCTTGTTTTGGGGATGAAGGCAGCAGAGCCAAGGGAAAGAAAAGTTAGCAG
Organism: Balaenoptera ricei; assembly: GCF_028023285.1. Classification (NCBI taxonomy): domain Eukaryota; kingdom Metazoa; phylum Chordata; class Mammalia; order Artiodactyla; family Balaenopteridae; genus Balaenoptera; species Balaenoptera ricei. The sequence continues at coordinate 115,265,043 of NC_082640.1, read as the reverse complement.
ATGGTCGCAGCAGTCTCTTTAGCATGACTGTGGGACTGAGTAGTACCCTTCTAAGGAAAACTGCCAACCCAGGGATGGTGGGAAAAGAGGGGCGTAGACCTTAAAGGCATGCGTTTAAGACAGGCCTTTTCAGCCCTGTGAGGTACCAGCCACTGTGCTAGGTGCCCGGATTCTCCAGTAGCTCAGAATCTGGTTGGAGACACAGACCCACCAGCAGAAACTTAACAATTGCCTGTAATATGCCAGGCACAGTGATAAAGCTGCACATGTGGTACCTAAGAGGGGCAGCTAGCCCAGCCTGAGGAGAAGCAGCGAGAGGAAGAATGGCCACACCGGGAGGAGGCCATCAGGGCCTCGGGTGCCGCTCCGCCACGTGGGAGCTGGAAGTGGGTGTGGAGGGGAGGAGGCTGGGCGGGGAGGTCTACCAGCTCTGGAGTCGGAAGTTCTGTGTGAGAAGTAGGGCCCTTGAGGCTGTGCAGGCATGGAGACAAGTGGAGACAAGGCAGTTCTCAGAGGTCTACTTGTCTGTCACCAAAGTTTGTCTTCTAGGCATTCTTTTTTTTTATTTTTTAGCTGACATATTTAGTGTGGTTTGCGTTTGTGGGACACATAACCTTGAATTGCTTGGGTTTTTTTTCCCTCTTACATAAAGTACAGAAGTCATCTTGCATTAATATGTCTTTTGACTGGACTTGTCTTGCCTTTAGGGATGATAAAAGCTCAGTGAGCTGAGCAGGTAACATAGGCAAGGAAAGTTTTCTGTTTATTTAGAACTGTGAACTTGCTGTCATTTTACTATCCACACTCCTCAATAACAACAAATTACACATTCACAGTAATCTGACTGTGCTCCCCCAATGGCTTGTGTGAACTGATTGGGCAGGTGTTAGGCCTATTATATGAATAAAGAAAGTGAGATACATACTTAGATCTTAAGTTGCTTGCCAATGTTCATTGCTTCCAGTAAGTCCTTTTGTTTGCATGTAAGAGCAACTCATTCCAATTAGTTCAGGAAAATAGGAGTTTTTCATTACCTTGCTTATGAACCAGAAAACCGGGTGTACCCAAGAGACTCTGAGTGTTTCCTTTCCTTTTCTCTGTCTACTTTATCTCTCTGTCTGTCTCTCTCTCCCTCTCCTTCTCTCCGCATATCTGCACCATCCTTTCCTCAATCTACAGGTCAGTTTTCCCTATAACTTTGCCTTACATGAATCTGTCTTCTTTCAGCCTTTCTCTGCATCATAAATGACAGTTAAAGCTTCAGCTCCCACTGCTATTTGGGTCATTAACTGTTTTCTTTCAGAATCTGATTGGTCCAGCTTCTCTTTTTAAGTGAGGCCATATTGTAGCTGGATTGACTCTTCCTGGGTCAAGGGCCTTTCCTGTTCCACTGAGCTTGGACTAGGAAGGTGTACCCATGTGGTTCATAAAAGCAGGCGGTTGGGTAGCTCCCCTGAGAACGATAAAGTGAGAAGCAAGGCATCTTGAGTTGTGACCTGTCCTGTACATCCCTTCCCTGCCTAGCTCATAACTCACTTCCTACATATAGTTCCAAAGATACCCTCTTCTAACGTAACCCAATCCTCATAGGTAAAACCACACGTTCATTTACCCCTTTCCTAACAGGAAGCACCCCAAAGTCATAGTCGGCTGCTGCTACACTGAGAAGCAATCGTGGGACCCCATCATCCAATCTGAATCCAAAACTCTCAGTGATGTCCATTTCAACTCTGGTTCTCTCACCATGCAGTCTCGCCATTCTGAAACCCATGGACTAAATGTTATGTGTAACACCCAACACACCCTGTGTACAATGGTGGAGACTCTCTTAATGCTCATTTAAAAAAAAAAAAGGGAAAAGAAATTTCCACCCCTTAATCTAGCTGCGAGATACATACATTGGTCACCAGCTCAGCCTATATTCTGTCTAGTAGAATAGAGCCCACATCTGGTGACGGGCAGCCTCCTGCTGGCATGGCGAGGCCAGATGCTTGGACACAGTAAGATGTATTGGAGGAGCCGTGACTGCTAAGCCTTTGGCTTGCTGCCTTTCCTCTTCTCCCATGATATGAGTTCCCTGATCTGTAAACAACTCCTCTAGAGATATTGTCTTTGGCTGTTGATTGACCTGGGTCTTTGGAAACACCATGGAATCTTCTATTTTCTTCCTATGCCTTTTCTTCTACTTTTCTTCTCTGTGTCTTGTTGAAGTCTGGTTGTGGAGGTTTTTGTTTTTGTTTTTGCTTTTTTTATGAGTTCTTTAGTAGTTAATGATGTGACACAGAATAAAACTATCAGCTGAGTGGCTATATCTCAAGCCAGAATCTTTTTGGATTATTTTTCCATTCAACTCCTGTTAAGAGTTTAGAGCACTCTAATTTTGTAATAGAGTAGGTATCTATGGGGCTGGGATTCTGTAATCAAGCTTGTTTATTACTGAGCATTCTTTCTTGGCTAATTTCCATGTGGTTTCTGTGTTAATTGCATAGAACAAAAATTTCATTTTCTGCATTGTATTGACATGACTTTTGCAATTGCATTTAATCATTTGCACTTCTTCTATCTCAGTCCGTACAGTGAGCTGTCTTTATATTTACATACCATTGAGAACCATATGATAAATGAGAGGTAGAATTAGAACAGAGGAAATCAGCATAGTTATTTTGTAAATAACTAAGTATCAAGGAATGCTGCAGCCATCAACCAACACCAAGTAACTTCAAACTAATTAAGGCATTGGAGCATTTTTTAAAACATATGTTATTTAGTCTTAATTTAGCTGTAAAAGTTCCTGTTCCCAACCCTGTCCTCTTTCTCTTCAGAGCTTCCAAGCTTTTGCTAGGTTGGTGGGGCTTACCAATGAGAAATAGATACAGCTATCCAGAGCCACAGGAGGATTTCTGTGTTATAGGAGCATACACACATGCACATACATATAGAATTAACAGACCACGTTTATAATGATGTGCAGTGCTAGGCATTTCACACAGGGTGTGAAACAGATGGTGATTGTCCTGGGAATGATGGTTTGGCATCATGTCATTTACTGCTCTCTAGGTATTTTTGAGGTGAATACAGACATCTAAGAAGTCTGCTGCATGGGCTATGAGCGAAAGGCCAGATTTAAACATTCTTTTAAAAAAACAAAATGCAGGTCTTATATGTTTAAGCTCTCTTCATGAAGCCAGGGGTGCTTAGGACAGCAGCGGTTATTGAGAGCCCCCTGCAGTTCTGGGCTTCTTCCAGTGAAGCCTCCTGCCCATGCCTGTCCTGCTCTGCCTCTCATGTGCATGTCTCCAGTCTAGCACAAACTAGTAGACACTCGATGAAATGCCTGGTCAAAAGCAGGAAAACATGGGTAGGTTTGAAGGTTTGGGCCTTCAAATTTCTGTGGAACACTGACTCTTTACGATTTATATTGAGATTAAATATGATATCAGTGAAAGAAAACTACCAGGCTGGTGTTTTAAGAAAACCAATCAAGTAGATAAACAGCCTTGAATATGCATCTTTGCCCACTTGTTTGATGATTTCCTTAGGATTAATTCTTAGGAGTAAAATTGCTGTGTGCCAATTTTCAGAACTCTTGATAAATATACCAGAAGTGTCCTCCAGCTGGCTCTGTGTGAGAGGCTGCAGGAGTCCCCACCCTCCACATTTCACCTCATTTGTATTTGTGGCTCCAGAGCCTGGTGGCACTTTCTCAGAGCAGTTGGCTTGTTGGGAGGGGTGAGAATAGGACGTGTATATAAACTTCTAAGATGACAGTGATATGAACATTGGCTTGTTTTTGTTTATTTTGATACCCTTGGTTTAATTCCCCCAGATTCAAGTGATGATTTCTTGATCTCAGCTTTACTTTCCCATTGGGCAGTAACATTTTTTTTTAAACTGTGCTCTCTCTGCCTTATGTGTTCTTAGAAACTTTCCCAATCATGCTAATTAATTTAGTATCTACATCAGGTTCTTCATACTCAATAACCAGACAGAAATAAATCAGCCAAGAGGCCAGATATAAGAAAAGCAGGGCAACTTGGATGATGGTCAACTGATATTAAGCCTCAGTTTGGGCAATAAAATAGACAGTGGTGGGGATGATGAATTTGAGACTGTGGACCGTGGTCGGTGGCGGTGGGGAGGGGGGCTGCTGGGAGAAGACTGTAGGACTAGTTAATGTTGCTGGATCTTCAGGAGAAACTAGAATCAGTTTCACATAAAATATGTATTTTTTTCTTTTTTCTGTTTCTTTTTTTTTTTAACATCTTTGTTGGAGTATAGTTGCTTTACAATAGTGTGTTAGTTTCTGCTGTATAACAAAGTGACTCAGCTATACATATACATACATCCCCATATCTCCTCCCTCTTGCATCTCCCTCCCACCCTCCCTATCCCACCCCTCTAGGTGGTCACAAAGCACCGAGCTGATCTCCCTGTGCTATGCGGCTGCTTCCCACTAGCTATCTATTATACATTTGGTAGTGTATATATGTCCATGCCACTCTCTCACTTCGTCCCAGCTTACCCTTCCCCCTCCCCATGTCTTCAAGTCCTTTCTCTATGTCTGCGTCTTTATTCCCGTCCTGCCCTTAGGTTCTTCAGAACCTTTTTTTTTTTTTTTTAAAGATTCCATATATATGTGTTAGCATATGGTATTTGTTTTTCTCTTTCTGACTTATTTCACTCTGTATGACAGATTCTAGGTCCATCCACCTCACTACAAATAACTCAATTTCGTTTCTTTTTATGGCTGAGTAATATTCCATTGTATATATGTGCCACATCTTCTTTATCCATTCATCTGTCAATGGACACTTAGGTTGCTTCCATGTCCTGGCTATTGTAGACAGAGCTGCAATGAACATTGTGGTACATGACTCTTTTTGAATTATGGTTTTCTCAGGGTATATGCCCAGGAGTGGGATGCTGGGTCATATGGTAGTTCTATTTTTAGCTTTTTAAGGAACCTCCATATTGTTCTCCATAGTGGCTGTATCAATTTACATTCCCACCAACAGTGCAAGAGGGTTCCCTTTTCTCCACACCCTCTCCAGCATTTATTGTTTGTAGATTTTTTGGTGATGGCCATTCTGACTGGTGTGAGATGATAGCTCATTGTAGTTTTGATTTGCATTTCTCTAATGATTAGTGATGTCGAGCATCCTTTCATGTGTTTGTTGGCAATCTGTATATCTTCTTTGGAGAAATGTCTGTTTAGGTCTTCTACCCATTTTTGGACTAGGTTGTTTGTTTTTTTGGTATTGAGCTGCATGAGCTGCTTGTAAATTTTGGAGATTAATCCTTTGTCATTTGCTTCATTTGCAAATATTTTCTCCCATTCTGAGGGTTGTCTTTTGGTCTTGTTTATGGTTTCCTTTGCTGTGCAAAAGCTTTTAAGTTTCATTAGGTCCCATTTGTTTATTTTTGTTTTTATTTCCATTTCTCTAGGAGGTGGGTCAAAAAGGATCTTGCTGTGATGTATGTCATAGAGTGTTCTGCCTATGTTTTCCTCTAAGAGTTTTATAGTGTCTGGACTTACATTTAGGTCTTTAACCCATTTTGAGTTTATTTTTGCCTTAGGTGTTAGGGAGTGTTCTGATTTCATTCTTTTACATGTAGCTGTCCAGTTTTCCCAGCACCACTTATTGAAGAGGCTGTCTTTTCTCCATTGTATATTCTTGCCTCCTTTATTAAAAATAAGGTGACCATATGTGTGTGGGTTTATCTCTGGGCTTTCTATCCTGTTCCATTGATCTATATTTCTGTTTTTGTGTCAGTACCATATTGTCTTGATGACTGTAGCTTTGTAGGATAGTCTGAAGTCTGGGAGCCTGATTCCTCCAGCTCCGTTTTTCTTTCTCAAAATTGCTTTGGCTATTTGGGGTCTTTTGTGTTTCCATACAAATTGTGAAATTTTTTGTTCCAGTTCTGTGAAAAATGCCATTGGTAGTTTGATAGGGATTGCACTGAATCTGTAGATTGCTTTGGGTAGTAGAGTCATTTTCACAATGTTGATTCTTCCAATCCAAGGATATGGTATATCTCTCCATCTGTTTGTATCATCTTTAATTTCTTTCATCAGTGTCTTATAGTTTTCTGCATACAGGTCTTTTGTCTCCTTAGGTAGGTTTATTCCTAGGTATTTTATTCTTTTTGTTGCACTGGTAATTGGAAGTGTTTCCTTAATTTCTGTTTCAGATTTTTCATCATTAGTGTATAGGAATGCAAGAGATTTCTGTGCATTAATTTTGTATCCTACTAGTTTACCAAATTCATTGATTAGCTCTAGTAGTTTTCTGGTAGCATCTTTAGGATTCTCTATGTATAGTATCATGTCTGCAAACAGTGACAGCTTTACTTCTTCTTTTCCGATTTGGATTCCTTTTATTTCTTTTTTGTCTCTAATTGCTGTGGCTAAAACTTCCAAAACTATGTTGAATAATAGTGGTGAGAGTGGACAACCTTGTCTTGTTCCTGATCTTAGAGGAAATGGTTTCAGTTTAAAATATGTATTTTTAAAATGTACATGGGCCAAGAACATTTATTCTTGCAAAACTACCCATTGATGACCTCAGGTCTGTCCACCCCCACTTCTGTGAACAGGTGGGGATGAACATTTTAAAAGTTCACCTTTCACCTTTCACCTTCCTTCCTCCCACCAACCCCCATAAGACTTAGTACCAAATGGACATCTGAGGAGTTTATATTTGTCTCAGACACCTTTTTTCTGGAACGGCTTCTCTGACCATGTTTCCTCCCATACATGTACCCAGAGTTTCCCTTTGCTGTTCTGCAAGTGTGTAGGGTCTGTGCAGAAGTGAGTGTGTCCCTCCAGGGAGTCCTCTGCACTCACCTTAGGTCCGGCTGTGTCCGTCTCTCTTGAAGCATCCAGGGCACGCCCCTGGCACAGATCCCAGGTGGAAGCCCAGGCATGTGTCAGGTCACTCAGAGTTAACAGCTTCCATGGCTTTCCATCAAAGTGGATCTCCCTGCATAATCCGTGCACGTCGACCTAATTAAATTCTTTAATTACATCTCAAGGAAAGGCTTAACAGAGTAAGTAGCTCCTGATCAGCAGCCTCTGAAGGATTAAAGTACCTGCCTCTTCTGCTGCTGTGAAGCAGCAGCTTCAGACTCCTCATTTGGTCCAGGGTGGCCTGTTTCCTTGTGCTTCTCCTCGACTAGACTCTTTCCATTGGATAGATCTAACTGGTCTGTAATCTCCATCCCTTGTACAAAGCCCACGTCACGGAAATTACTCAGTAAATGTGTGAAGAAGGATAGGTCCTGTCCCATGGTGGAATTTCTTTGTTACCTCTGATAATAAGGAATAATGTGTTTGGAGCAGAAATAGTCATCAAAGCTGGATGGATGTCCTCTTAGAAGTCTTGGAGAGCTTTAGCTCCACATGATGTATTACCCTGTCTGACCGTGAGTGGTGAATAATAGTGACTGTTATACGTCATCCCCTTGCTTAATTGCTGAACCCACTGGCCCAGTCTTAATTGATTTCTTCTCACCTGCTGCATAGAATTGCTTGCTTGTTGATTGTTGTTCTTCTCCACTAGGATGTAAGCTCTGTGAGGGAAAGGACTGCCTTGACCTTAGTGTCCTCAGTGTCTAGGACAATGTTGCATATTGAATAAGTGAGGCTGTGTCTTATCCCAGCTCTGCTCCTTGTGTGTGCCTTTTCTTTTTTTGCCCTTTTTTAAAAAATGTCTACACAACCCTACATCTCCCTTGTGTAGCAACACTGCATCCACATTGGGGCAGACTTCAGTTGGCTCTGTCATTATTTTCCTGTGTAAGCTGGCAGTTCCATATGGTAAGGCAGAGAGGTGCAATGGAAACAGGACAGGACTGCAGGAAGAAAACCCATCTCTTTTCTGGCTGAGTCTAGCAGAGCCATCAAGGTTTTTCCCTTCTCTGAGCCTTATTCTCTTTACCTGTCTGGGAGAGATGATGATACCTCCCTCATAAATTGGGCAGATGAAATAGGATGACACTGGAAGTAAGCTTTGTAAAATACACTGTGATGTGTATATGCTTTTGCAGGTATAAGCTGACATGCTTACATGCCCATCTGCCTTTCAAGGACCAGGGCACCCCAGGTAAAATCAGGCTGACCCAGGGAGCTGTTTTCCTCCTCCTTCATTCTTCACAACAGTCTTGTGAAGTGGGTGGCGCTACCCCATCTTAAAATTGAAGGTACAGCTCTCAGAGATCTAGAATTTTACTCAAAATTATTCATCAAGTAAAGGCAAAGACAGAGCTCAGACCTGATCATCTGATGACAAACCTAGCCTTCTTTTCACCACCCAACATCTAGAAGATTGAGTGAGGGGTAGTGACCACTATGCTCTTGTCCTGGATTTTGGAGCTGGATTACGTGTGCTTGAACGTCTGTGTAATTTGTTAATGTGTGATACTATACACTTGTGCTAGTGTTAACCTGAGTTAGTATTAGAGTAGTGTTCAGTTGATAGATTTTTCTTCCCTGTCAAACACTGCACAGCTGGTTAGGTCAGAAGTTAGTTATTTTCTGGAATGTGCTGACTAAGAAAGGGGTTGACATTGAATGACAGAAGAACTGATCGAATGGGGCAGAATCTGCATTTGCATATGGACCTTGAGTCTGACCTGGATTTGTAGGCTATTCTGAGGCATTCCCAATGCATAGAACGAGGATGCCTGCCTACCCACCGATCCATCCCTCTCACATGGAGATTTCACTGTTGACTGGATGGTGGATCCTAACCAAGGCATTCTAGTTTGTTGCTTCTGGGGAGTCTCAAGTGAACCTGTAGAGACTCTTCAGTTACCCAACAGGACCTTGTGCAGCTGCGTGTGGAAATCAGGATAATTTCGGCATCTCTGAGAGCATTTTAATAGAGCACTGATTACAGATTGCAGGCACCTGGTGGTGTTTTTGTACTGAGGCTGAAGGGTGCAGTTCCAAAGACAAGAACTGGACTTGACAGATTCCTATTTTCCTCCCCTGTTGTTTCCAGGGCCTGGAATAAGTGCTGAGAAACCTTTATAAGAGCTGATCCAGGCTCTTGTGTGGTTAGCATTGTGCTTTCAGGAGACCCCCCCCAATCCAGAGCATTAATTCCCAGACTGGTACTAGACTCGTGCCTTTGCCCAGGGCATGTTCTCCTTCCAGTGGCTCAGAGCACTGAGACGGTAGGAGAGGCTCCTGTTAGTTGGGGTCAGCACAGGGCCCTGTGGCTTGGGACTTGGCCAAAACAATTCTGTGCTTCTTGGACTGTCTCAACCTGTTCTATTTGGGCAGGCCATCATTGCTTTTGGCCTCGAAAGCCAAATGAGAAAACATAAACTGTGAAAATTCAAGGGAATAGAAAGTGATAGCCAAAAGTTGAGGTTTAGAAACCTATGGGCTAGGGATATTCTAGTCCAACACTTAATTTCACGCCAATTCATGAGAAAAAGGATGAATCTGAGAAGAGTCGCCACTGTAATAAATGATGTTTTCTCTCTTTCCCTCTCCCTTCTGACATACCACCTATTCTCACCTTCCACAAACTTGGGATTGCTATCATAACTTTGCAGTTATGTGGAGAACATCGCAGTAAGGTGGAGAATAGTGGCTAGCCCTCATCTTGGCCTTGCTACTCTTTAGTTGTATGATTTGGGAATTACCCTCTGGACTTCAGTTTTCTTATGATTTAAGGAAGAGAATTGGATGAGCTAGACAATCACTAAATCACCTCCAGCTATTAAATATGTAAGCTTAAGAATGCTAACATACTAACTTGCACACCTCTTTCAACTGAAGTATAAGCTGCTGGTGGGTAGGGCCCCAAAATTTGTCAAGCAATGGTTGTTGGTTGGCTCATTTGGAAGGTCTTGCTCAGATCCTACTCAGTAAAGTCAAGTGGATAGAATTCCTCTTGCCAGGCGTTTCAAATATGTGAAGCCTGGGGCATTGCTGTTAGGGAAGCAGCTAAGGTTGCTTGAAGCATTGGCAGTGGAAGATAGAAGACACAGAAAGAGTATGGGGTAGGAGGTAACAAGGAGGGTCCCAGTTGTGCTTTTGAAATACCAGAGGGGGGTAATACAGCAAAGGAAGTGGAAAGAGGAGTTTTCCCTGAGAACCAGCAGAAACCTTTGAAATATGTGCCTTTCATTTTTAAGCCTTTTCCGGTTTGGAAAATAGCCTGCAAGGTTCATAAAACTGCCTGGTGGCAGCCATCCAAGATCCTCCCAGGAGTTGACTCCTGTTATAAACGGCTGGTCTCCAAAGGAGGGTGACAAACAGCTGTGATGAGGCTTTGGTGGGCATTGTCCTGTTTGTGGAGATAGAGCTTTATCACAGACTCTCAGCTAATGTATTCTGAACTCCCCAATTTTCATCTGTGGAATCAAAACAAGCTCTATTCTAACTAGATTACGTGATCCTCTTTGCCAGTTTCACAGCATGACCTGCACACCCAAGATGAGCAGATATCCAGATAGAGCGACTTCAAACTCCAGCCTGACTCGTTATCTTTGTAGTAGCTGGGCAGGTATGATGTCAGTATCTTGTCCACCCAAAAGCAAGGCTGATCAGAGGCAAAACTGTGAAGCAGATGAATTTGTCTTGATTTACCTGGAATGTATTTCTTTCTTTTTTTTTTAAATTTTATTTATTTATTTTTGGCTGTGTTGGGTCTTCATTGCTGCACGCGGGCTTTCTCTCGTTGCGGCGAGCGAGAGCCACTCTTCATTGTGGTGTGCAGGCTTCTCACTGCGGTGGCCTCTCTTGTTGTGGAGCACAGGCTCCAGGCATGCGGGCCTCAGCAGTTGTGGCACACGGGCTCAGTAACAGTGGCTTGCGGGCTCTAGAGCACAGGCTCAGTAGCTGTGGCTCACGGGCCTAGTTGCTCCACGGCATGTGGGATCTTCCCAGACCAGGGATCGAACCTGTGTCGCCTGCATTGGCAGGCAGACTCCTATCCACTGCGCCACCAGGGAAGCCCTGGAATGTATTTCTATCTCATCTCTTCCTACCTTTTTCATTTCTTCAATAGGAGATAGGGAGAGCAAAGACTACTAGTATCACGCTTCCTAGGTTCAAATCCTAGCTCTGCCCTTGAAAAGCTGCATGATCTAGAGCAACTTACTTAACTACTCTGAGCTTTAGTTTCCTCATCTATAAAATGGAATCTCACCCTCCTCTCTCCCATATAAAAATATATTAATGAGGACTTTCAGATACCAAAGTCACATGTTTAAGTGTACGCATCTCCTGTCGGAATTTGAGGTGCTGACGGGAAAAGCTTTTGGAGGCTAGGAGGGAATCTTTTTCAGCACCATTCAGATTACACTGCACAGGCACAAAATCATGAACTTGATTGTTGGGGAGACTGATTAAAGTTGAAATGACAATCCTTGGCTTGATCCGTATGGGAAGAGTTTAATGACCTTATTGAAAATCTCATTTGTGAAATTGAGCCATTGAAGGACAGAGTCCTTAGTCTTTTAAGTTGACAGTGTAAATATGTATAACAGGGCTTCTGGATGTGTCACATTTCTTCTCTGCCCCTCATTGCTGTGAAGGACTTCATGTCAGAGTATAACACTGATAAAATGTCAATTACAGAAAACTAATTGAAACTCTCTCAAGAAATTATAAAGTGATGATATTCTCCAAATAAGGGATTCAAGTAGGAAATACTCTCAGAATTGATGATTTAGAGACTATTTTGAGAAGTTTTGCTCCGATTTTTAGATTTTTAGAAAATATATAAACTTGTTTCAACTACTTTTTTGGTTCTTGTAGGTTTCATACACTTAAAATTGGAGGGTCTTTTTAAAGGTTTATTACCTTTTTAGTGTTATATTCCAGGTCTGTTCTAAAACAGAAATAGCTGAATCAAGAGAATTTATAATTTACCTAAGATTTGAGTTAACAAATATCTGATATAAAAGGCTCATTTTATGCCTGCTGGAGGATTTGTTCATTGATTTGTTTGTTTTTTTAAATTTTTTTTTTTTTTTTTTTTTTTTATTTTGGCTGTGCCGGGTCTTAGGTGAGGCACACAGGATCTTTGTTGCGGCATGCAGACTTCTTAGTTGTGGCATGCATGCGGGATCTAGTTCCCCGACCAGAGGTCGAACCCCGGGCTCCCTGCGTTGGGAGCGCAGAGCAGAGTCTTACCCACTGGACCACCAGGGGAGTCCCAAAATTTTTTTTTAGCAGTTTGGTTTTTTTTTTTTTTTTTAATTTTATTTATTTTATTTTTGGCTGTGTTGGGTCTTCGTTTCTGTGTGAGGGCTTTCTCTAGTTGCGGCAAGCGGGGGCCACTCTTCATTGCGGTGCGCGGGCCTTTCACTATCGCGGCCTCTCTCGTTGCAGAGCACAGGCTCCAGACGCGCAGGCTCAATAGTTGTGGCTCACAGGCCCCAGGCGCAGGCTCAGTAATTGTGACACACGGGCCCAGTTGCTCCTCGGCATGTGGGATCCTCCCAGAGATTTGTTTGTTTTTAATGGTTGATATGTTTGGTCTTTATTTTTTAATCCAAAACTTCTGTTGTAAACTTCTGTATACATGAAAAAGAGAAAACACCTGAACCACACTGTCTTCCACTTCCTTTCATGTGTGGGTTCAGTGTTTCCCCCGTTGTTTTATCTTCAGTGTAAGTAGAAGCAGCACACTAATTCAGCAATCAGTACAGAGTGTGGCACACAATTGAAATGTTTATTTTCATGTTGTCAATCTTCATGTGGCTTGGTCCATATTTGGTTGGAATAGATTTGTCTATTATGAGTGTTGTTAATAAACAATGCTCTCAGGCCAACATATTGTTTTGTTAGTTTGCCAACTAGCTGTTGGGCACCACAGTGACATGAGTACTCGGAAATTGGGAGATGCCAACAATTGGAACTCCTTTTGGTTCATTTTCCCTTATAACCCTTTGTTCTTTCTTTGATATGCTTAAACTCATTTTTAAGGCCTGCCTCACACTTTGGATCAATAATTCTGTCATAATCCAGTGAGTGCACCCCAGCCTGCCCTTCCCTTTGGTACTTTATTTCTCCCCATCACTGTGGAGTCGGTATGTGGGTACTGTAGAACCAACTTTGCTGATCCTGGAAATTTAAACTTGTGAAAGTGGAGGTTCTATTACAGAATAAATCCCTCAACAAATCCTCCAAATGGCGTATTCCCAGCAGCCTTTTTTTGTTCTTGGTAATGTTATTTTTTGGCTTTGTCATATCATCTGTTAAAGTTAGGAAGTGATCGACAAGGCGGCTAAAAAGTCCACCCACCACGTAAACAAACTTGTGTAAACACAGGTCTTGTAGTCTGGGTGCAGAGAAGGGTTTGTTCTTTGGATATTAAGCCTACAAGAAGAATGTGCTTACTGAACATATAAACAAGGAAAGAGGAGATGACAATAGTCTAGATTTATAATTGAAGCAGACATGAGTCACCGGCTTGGAGGATCCTGTGAACATAATGTCTCATACAAGAGGAGGGTTAGTATATACACGGAAGAGAAAGCCAGCCAGGTCTTATGGTATTTGGTAGCCTGATGGTAAAAAAGAGCTTCTTTTCCTTCCTTAAGGAGCTAAGCGTCATGACCAGGGTTGCTGTGTGTGGTTGTGCTGCTTTTGCACTGCTCCAACGATTGTGTCCAAGGGAGCAGGTGCAGGTGGACATCTGGCTGGCATTCTGCTCACCAGGTCGTGGGTTCCGGCATGGAGCTGCATTTGCTCAGAGGAAAGGTGACGTTTTCTTCTCACCAAAAATCACTTCCAGGACTCATTCACGACATCTGCTCTCCTTTCTCACAACTCTTTGAAGGTGGAAATTTATCCGCTTTCACCTTTGGGATTCCCAACACCATGCCTGGACTGGAGTTGAAAAGAGAGTAGGGCAGACTGATAATTGGATCTCAGTAAAATAAATTTTGGTATATCTTCCAGTTTGGGGAAAAGGAGAGTACCTCAAAAACAAATTTTTTTAAGGAACACTCTAGTCAAGTTATAGTGGAATAAGAATACTGCCCTGCAGAATCTTGGACCTATTTTTCTTTGTTTCAAAATCCAGACATAATCATATTAACATTTCGGCAGACGTTTTTCTAGAAATCTCTTTATGCATATCAGTACACACATATAAGTTTACATTCATGAGCTCATTTTCTGTTTTGTAAATTCCTTGTTTTCACTCTGTAGTATGTCATTTTTTTCAAGTTAGTATCTATATATCTGTGCCATGATTTTGAAAGGTTATGTGATAGTCCATTGGGTTGAAGGGCTATACTGCATTTTAACAATGTAGATTGAATATTGATGGGTATTTAGGTTGTTTATAATGTTTTGCTCTTAAAAATGGATCTGAAGTAAGCATGCATCATGTATAATACACACAGCATTTCCTTTTTCTCTAGTAATGGAGTTGCTGGTTCTAAAGGTTTCAGTTCAAATACTAATCTCTATAAGAGAGGATTTATAACTTCTTCATAATCCTGAGACCCATAGGGGTGCGTTAAAAATGGCATAGTTTACCATTCATAAATGCACATACCTAAAGATTCTAATTTACAAAAAGAGCAAGTTTTGGAAGATGCATTTAGCAGCTGTCTTGATTGTATACTTGGGATTGCGTGGAGGTGTTTTGTAAATCATGAAGTGCTGTACAAACCTCAGTGACTCATTACTAGAGCTTTACAGAGCATCTGCCATGTACTCTCAAAAAAGGTTTACGGAGTCTTTATTTTATAAATAATTCATTAAATACAGAGAAAAAACAAAAACCCAGAGACAGTGGATCTGGACCTGGTTGTACAGTGGAATAAATCAAAGATATCATCAAGAAAACAAATCCCAGACCTTGCCCCCCAGGTCCCCTGAATTTGTGTGAGCAAGACCTGGGCACCCCAGTTGATGTTGATGTACACAGTCTTTGTTTGGAATTCCCCCTTTAATATATTTTTTGGTCTATCTCCAAATATTTTTCTAGCAGAATAGAGAATATTTTTAGCTTTTATACATATACTTAAAATTTGTATTTTTCCTGTTTTTAAGTTTCTGGCTCTTTCTAGGATATTTTTAGCAGATTTGCTGTATGACTTATTGACTTAGTCTCAATCTTTGTAAATCTTCTGAAATCTTAAGTATGAGTTCTTGGTCTGCCGTCCCCTTCTGGTTTTATACCATTGGCAAGCCCCTTCTTTAGCCCTTGTTGTTTCTACCAGAAAGAATGATGAACTCATAGTGACTGCAATTTTCAACTTTGAATGGTATCACCAGATTAAAGTTATCTGTCTAGTCTAGTGGTATATCTGACTCCCCTTTTAGATTCTATTTATAAGAACTTTTAGTTGAGAGTAATAGTTGAAGTACATGGGAAAATTGGCTGGTAGGTTGAAACATTCGTCTAATTTATTTAATTTATCCTCATGCTTACGTGCTATGGATAGACTAAAGTTTTCATCTTGAGAACTATCTTATCCAAGAGTAAAGTTGTCTAAGTAGAAGTAGAATTGCATATTTATAATAATCAGTAACCCTTACTTGAGTAAGTTTTTATAAAGTAGCTAAATTGACCTCAAATTATCTCATTGGTCTTTATTTATGAAACAAGAAAAAATAAAATCGATTTTTATGGCCTAACAAGTTGCATATTTTCTGGCTACTAAGTGAAGTTTTTGGATTTTGGAGTACAATTAACATTTTTAGATTATCTCTAAGTTTAATGACTGTGTAATAACATCTGACTTGTAACATTTAGTACTTAAATACTGTGGAGTTTAAGGGAAGCAATTTAACATTGCTCTACTTTGGCCTCAATATTTATAACATTCCCCAGTTCCTTGTCAAGGTAATTGTGTTTCTCTTTCAGGACATGAGGCATGGAGTAGAAACAGTTGAATACAGTTATACTTGAATCATATTTATCCTTTAGAATATTACCTTGGACAGTGTAGAGGGACAATGGTAGCAAGATGGGAGTGGTACTAGAAACCTTTTAGGAGGCATCCAAATCATTCAAACCAGGGACGATGGGGATCCGAATTAAGGTAGAGGATGTGAGGATGAAGAGGATCTGGTGGAGCCCAGAAATATTAAATTGGATCTACAGAACTTGGTAATTGGTTTGTTGTTATGGGGACTTGGAGGGTTTGAGAGACAAGACTGAGTCTAAATTAACTCTTAGTGGAAATGCTCAGTTGCCAGCTAGACACATGGATTTAAAACCAGGAAGGCAATGGGATCTGGGTGCATGATTAGTGTCATCCAATTAAAGGCGGGAGTCAAGTTGCATTTGTAGAATTTCGAAAACAAAGTGGCAATGTAGAGAAGTCCTATCTTAGAGAATAACCTATTTCTCTTATTTCTAAGTTATTTGAGGTCACCTCACTAGAGTTCCCATGCAGTAGTAGAGACCAGCTGATTCTCCCCAAAAGTGTTCTGGGATGATATCCTGTTTGCTGTTAACTTGGAGAATTCTGAAACTTGATATCGGCTAGTTTTAAAATTTATTTATTTATATTTATTTTTGGCTGTGTTGGGTCTTCGTTCCTGTGCAAGGGCTTTCTCTAGTTGTGGCAAGCGGGGGCCACTCTTCATCGCGGTGCGCGGGCCTCTCTCTGTCGCGGCCTCTCTTGTTGCGGAGCACAGGCTCCAGAGGCGCAGGCTCAGTAGTTGTGGCTCATGGGCTTAGTTGCTCCGCGGCATGTGGGATCTTCCCAGACCAGGGCTCGAACCCGTGTCCCCTGCATTGGCAGGCAGATTCTTAACCACTGCACCACCAGGGAAGCCCTCGGCTAGTTTTGAGTGCATCTACCTCAGGGTTGAGTCATAGTAACTAGTTTAAGAGGGTGAGGTCTAAAACCAGGCATTCTGGTTACTTGTTGGCAATGGGAATATAATCGTCATAGAGTCCAGATTACTTGTGTTGGCATAGCCAGTGCCATACCATGATCAGAAGATTGCATGTGAAGCATGGCAAGTGAATGAGGTTAGAGAATCTGTTATCTAATAATATTAAGTTAAATAAATGGCGCCTCTGTTTCACCAGAGGGGGCGCTTACCTCTCAGGTGAGAAATATTTAAGCCCTGTCAGCCCCACCGCCTTAGACCCACCTGCAGGATGATGAGTGTACCACCACAGGTCATCTGCAGTTTTAATGAGTTCCTACCACTCCTCCTTGTCTCTTGACCACAGAGGACACATGTCAGTTCAAGTACTGGAAATGGAAAATGTTAGTGTTGGAATGCAAAGACATCTTACCTCTCTACCCCTTAACTTACGTACTTCATCTGCCTCCTCCGTGAGGCCCTTGGAGTTTACAACTCCTCCTGGAGAGGAGGATAGTAGGTGGAGGACCATCTCACTACCATAACCATGTGCTGACAAAAGTGGTTGTGGGTTAGATGGCTTAAAGGGAGAAGAAGATAGATGAAAAAGCTTGAGGGAGAGGAAAGCTAACTGTGATTAGTTTCCAAAACTACCACTTAAGGCAGCCAGCTGCTTTGACTTGCAAATCATATTGTAGGTTGGTTTCTTGGATGGGAAAGCTTTGTAATTATAGCCTTTAGAAGCCGTGGACCAGGAAGAGAGAAAACTTCCATGGGTTGTAGGGGAGGAAAAATAATTTTCCCTTTACTCTTCTGAGTTCTTAGCTGAGACTCCTGTAATAAAAGACAGATTAACAAGAGAAAACCAATCGGAAGTTTATTAACATGTATACCTTGTGTATACATGGGAGATACCCTGGGAAAAATGAATAATTCCCAAGGTGGCTTAGAATTCAGGATTAAATACCATCTTATTAGGGAAGGAGGACGGGGTGTAGACCTCTTAGGGGAGAGAAAAAGATTTTTAGAAAAGGTGGATGGGCCCTTACAAGACTAGATGGGAGGTGTGACAGTTTGTGACAGAGTGTGTCTGAGTGTGGTGTCGACTTCTAGTCTACTGTCCTGTGACAAGAATCAGTCTTCTCTGGTAGATGAAACTCCTGGAGAGGGGATTTATAACAACCGAGTTCCTTTTGGAGGATCTGTCTTTAGACAGATAAAGGGAATTCAGAGAAAGCCTGTCCCCACATTTGCTGTTTTTCAGATGCCTTTGGCTCAAAACAATCAATATACTAAAGCAGAATATTTGGGGCATGTCCTGCTCCCCTTCAGGGTGATGTAGGTTGGAGTAACTGTGGTCAGTGGTGTACCACCGCTGTGTATTCATCTTGTTTTCCTTACAAAGCGGTCCAGCTGTGGGCTGGACATTTATTTACCAGTAGGAAGATCTAAGACTTGAGAAATCTGCTTGGTTGAATGGAGAGAAAAAGTCCTGTACATTCTCTTCCTGTATTCTGTCCTGAGAATACACTCCTTTCCATCCCCACGGTTCCTCCTTAGGCTCTCAGCTTTTCACTTAGGTGTCAGGATGGCTGCAGTTAGAGAGTTGTTTAAACTACAGATCCCAAGATTCTTATTTGGTGGGGGTAAAGGAGGGGCCCAGGGGTCTGCGTTTTTGAAAAGCTCTCCTTGCCGAGTTCAGATGTGCAGTCACGTTTGGGAGACACTCATAGATTATTTCCATGAAACTACATTAGTACCCCTTTTATGTTCTGATTCTTTCTCTTCTAACCCACTGTCCATTCCCATTTCCAGGTGGCATCAAAAACATACACACGTGCTCCCAGTCTTGTTACTATCCTTGGCCTGGACAAAAACTTCAGACAATTTCCCATAAAAATGAGCCTGATAGTCTCTTGCGAGTGAGTTTCCTGAGGGTGAAACCTATAAATAGCTCATCCTGATAACACTTTATACAGAGCCCTCCATATGTTAGACTGTTTATCCATATTTAGAGGGTTTCATACCCATGAGTGAGAAAAGCAAAGCTTTGGTAAATAAAATCGAGTTTCTCTTTTACAAATACCTTCTGGTATGGATGGCTACATTTACTCAGTCTCTGCAAGTTCAGAGGGTCTTTTATTTTTCATATCTTAGTAGGAGAGTTAATAAAAATTTTCCATTTTAAGCATTCATTATGATTCAGGCACCAGAATAAGTGATTTGCATGCATTGTTTCATCTAATTCTTTCAGTGCTTCCGTGAACTAGGTGAAGCTCTCTCCATGATGCAGTGAGTAAACTGAGGGTCTGAATTTTAAGAGATTTACCCACATATAGGTCTTCAGTTTGGGAAATAAGATTTGAACCCAAGTTTGTCTGATTCCAAACTTGTGGTCAGTGAAGTTACTGGTTTTATTTTTCCTCTTTTTTTCTCTCTTTTGTTCTTGGCTGCTGAATATCCATACAAAAAAAACAACAAAAGGCCATTTCCATTTCTTACCAGTTTTTCAAAAGAAGAGCAAGATTTCCTGAAAATTTAATAGCACATGCATGTTGTTCCTGTTCTTTTTTTTTCTCTGACAGATTTTGCATAATACAATGATAGCTTTCTATTTCTTTTAAGCACAAGTTTTGAAAAATGTGAATCTGAGTTGGAAAAGCAAAAGCCTTGCCACAGTTGGGAAGGCACTGGTTAGAGAATGCCTGATGAGTTTGGGAAGATGACTTTCTTTCTACATTGCTTTTATAGGACGTTTGAAGCCACCGTGCTACCACTGGCTTTCTTTTTCACATGTCCCCAAATGCTGAGAGGTGAGAGGCCTTGGAGCTAGAAAAGAACTAGTTTCTCTCTTTTTAAAAAAATGTCCCTGTAAATTATAACACCCTGCATAGCGAAGTCATGGGGTAAATGGCAGTGGGGGAAATTCTGTTTGGTAACTTCTAGGAAATCACAGGGTGTCGGTTAGAGGTCAGCACATTGAGAAACTCCGTCATCATTTTGTACTCAGCTAGTATGAAGAACCTGGTGGCAATGATAAAATGGCATGATCTGAGCACATAGATCTGGGCATAGATCTATAATGTATAGATAGAGGTATAGATAGATAATAAACACCAACACTATTTATTCTTTATTCTTGCTGCCGCTAAGAAAACCTACTACAGGACTGAAACCACAAGAAATTTCTTTAACCAGGGGAAGGTTCTTTTTTAATATATCTCTTTCCTACCATGAGATTACAGGTGTGGGACCAGTTACAGGTGGACAGCTGTGTGGGTAGCATTTGTAAATCTTGCACTGGGAAGGATGTTTCATGGTCTTCCATCGTAAATCATCTGGATTTAAGGGAAACCTTTGATGTAGTCAGTAGTCAACTCCTGGCGAGCAGGGAGCATATCTGAGTTATTTCTTATATCTCTGTACTGAGCATTGAGGTGGCAGGTAATAGGTGTTTGTTTACCAACTGGCTCGATTTTACAGCAGGTTGATCAGCTCTTTGAGCCACTGTTACCATATATAGCTGTGCTATTGATCCCTCTGCAGGATCTCTGAATACTCTGTACAGCCTGCATGACCAACCCATTGGCCTTCTCTGCACCTTTAGTTCTGATTTGTTAATTGCTTGAGCAAATGTTGGTTACTGCTTAAGATATAGTCTCTGACTAGGATGATGGAATAGAAAACATTTACTCATTTACTCAAGTTGCAGCTGAGTTTTTGGATGATGCAGGGTTAAAGTTCAGATTGACCTTGAATATAATAGACACAAATAAGCAGAATCAAGACCTTTAGGGAAGTACAACTTTGGAAAGCTAAATATAACATGGGGACTGCGTATATGTAAATTTGAGGGGTGAGGATGGGGGGACTCATTGGGAGTCAGCACCATGATGCTTTATTTTCTTAATTATTGGGCACACACTGCCAGTTAACCACAGGAGCATACCATGTGGGGACTGCTGGGTAACATTTCCAAAATACTTGGCATTAGTCAGACATTTTTTTAGCATTCTGTGTCCACTTTGGCTGAAGGAAACTGTGGAGAATTTGGCGAGGGTCCAGAGCATGGCGATGAGAGGCAGAGGAGCACTGGAAAATAGGACCCGTTGAAAGAGGCTAATAAATAAGGATTAATTACTTAGCCTGATCCAAAGCAGCTGAAAGGTGATTAAATTAATGGTCTTCTGTTGCATATATAGTTATTATGTGGAAGATGATATAATTATTTCTGCTATGAATAGAATTAGGGAAATGGATTTATATTAGAGTTAAAGGAGATTTTGAAGTTGCATAAAGAACCTCTTGACTTTAAAGATTTTTGGATCATCTAAAATGTGAGATTTTTAGCTCATCTCACATTGCGTTTGTCATTTTCAGCGAGTAAATCTGTATTCCTTTTTTGTTTGAGTTTTTTCACAGTTATTACAAATGTAAAGGCCTTACTTTTAATGATTCTATAGTGCATTTCAAGCAAGTGAGAGGTTAAACCACAAATTGAAAATTACTTCATGTGTGAATCAACTTGCTGCTCATTCTTTTTTTTTTATTTTAGTTGATTTACAGTGTTCTAGATGTACAGCAAAGTGATCCAGTTACACACACACACACACACACACACACACATATATATATATATTCCATTATAGGGTATTACAAGATATTGAATATAGTTCCCTGTGCTATAGAGTAGGTACTTGTTGTTTATCTAATTTTATATATAGTAGTGTGTTTCTGTTAATCCCAAATTTCCAATTTATCCCTCCCTCCCTTCCCCTTTGGTAACCATAAGTTTGTTTTCTATGTCTATGAGTCTGTTTATGTTTTATAAATAAGTTCATTTATATCATTTATTTAGATTCCGCATATAAGTGATATCATGTGATATTTGTCCTTCTCTGACTTACTTCACATAGTATGATAATCTCTAGGTCCATCCATATTGCTGCAAATGGCATTATTTCATTGTTTTTTATGGCTGAGTAGTTTTCCATTATGCGTGTACACCACATCTTCTTTATCCATTCATCTGTGGATAGACGTTTACATTGCTTCCATGTCTTGACTATTGTAAATAGTATTGCTATGAACATTGGGGTGCATGTATCTTTTTGAAATAGAGTTTTCATCTTTTCTGGCTATTTGCCCAGGAGTGGGATTGCTGGATCATATCTGCTGCTCATTCTTATATGAGCCCTTATAATACTGCCAACTCCAGCTTGCCTTTTCTTTTTCTTTAGAAAACTCACTGCGTGCCCTGCTTGCTTGGTCAACAATGAGTGCCAAGTCTGCCATCAGCAAGGAAATTTTTGCACCTCTTGATGAAAGGATGCTGGGAGCTGTCCAAGTCAAGAGGAGGACAAAGAAAAAGATTCCTTTCTTGGCAACTGGAGGTCAAGGCGAATATTTAACTTACATCTGCCTGTCAGGTAATGAAAATCAGATATGAATATTATTAAAACAACTTCTGTTTTAAAGCAGTTAATTCTAAGGTATCCAGGAGGGTTATAGCCCAAGGTTTGGATACACCTGTCTTTCCATTCCTTTCCTGTTTCTCTGTTACCTTCTTTGATCCTTATTTACTCATGGCACCTTGGCTTTTGATGTTGCCTAGTATGGAAAGGTAATGAAGTGCAATTTTAATGTCCTTTCAGTTTCATTAAGAGCATCTGTAAAGGGTTTGGCAAACACTTCTGTTTGTCCATACTTTTCCTTCACTAGGGCCTTGACAGAAAGTGGGCTATCCTCTGAGATTTTTTGTTTTAGAACACTTCCTGGTATTTGCATAATTGTTACTACCAGCAGCCTGAGTTTCATTGACTTTTCTTTTTCTTAACAGTTGCCAACAATCAGTAATAGGTGGTCTCAAGATAGATATCGCGACACTGTATGGAATGTGAGAAAGTAGACTCAGCTCATAAATCACAGCTTTGCCTGACAGCTGTTCTTTGTCAGGAAGAGACATCTGTTCTACTAAGCTTAGAATTTTGTGGGATTACTTTTTTTCTCTTTGCGTTTGTGATTGTAGGATGTCTGTGGGACTTACTGTGAATTCATACCAAGTTTTTTGAGATGAAATTTGGATAAGTTTTCCATGGAACTATGGGTGACGCTAATCTGAGCACCTGGAGCATTTGTAATATTTCTGATATTTCTTGTAACTGGGCAATGGAGGAATTAGGCTTACCTTAATTCATCTTTTTTCCAATTTTCTTCAGTTGTGGCTTGGGAATAAAACTTTATTTTTGGACCCATTTTTAGCTTTCTTTAAAAAAAAATTAAGCCTCAGGTCATTTGTTTATTTTGAAATAATTTATTTCAAGGTGGAAATAGCTTTTTTTCCAGAAAGGACACGTAGAGATAATAATAGGACTGTATCTTAGTTTTAAATAAAATGGAAATATAGCCCTTTGGTAAGAATGCCTTTTCAATGGTTAGAATGAGAATTGACCTTGAAATATTGGTCTCTCTTTAATTCCAAGTTAACAATTAGGTTAATAAGATTTGGTGACTGTTGGAAGACATTTGCATTCCTTTAGTGTGCTGAGCAGTGCTTGCCATATATAATAGGGGCTCAATTAATATCTAAAGAAGTAGCCTTTCCTAATACCTTCCTAGTATTTTGTTAATGAGGTTCAGGTCTTAAAAATATTTCCACATCTTTAAATTTGAATTCTAGAGTTTTCGCTTATACCAATAAGGAATAGAATGCATTAAAAGAAATTTTGTTTTGTATTTGGGCTGAGCTGAACATGGGGTGAGCAGGGACCCATAATATTCTAATTAACCTCCATTCTCTCAATGTTTCATTGAGATTTCTTGAAGACGGGTAGTTGCAGAAAAGGTGGATGAAAAAAAGGGCGGTTTTGTTTGCCTTTTAGGCACGTGTTATTGTCAGCCTCTTTCTGATCATGCAGTCTGCAAGAGTGATAATGGGGCCTCTAATTCCCTCTCCCGGTGAAAGAGCATGACCCTTTCCCCTGCCATAGGAGATAATGACCGGGGACTTACTGGATAACTGCATTTCCTTTACATATTACCAAGACCTTCAGGTTTCAAGCCTGCAGCTATGAGAATTACTTTTCTGTTGCATTCTAATGGAGGACAGTCTTGAGTTCTGAAAAGCCTCATCCTTTTCATGGATTTGAATTTTGAGAGGATAGGTTGGCAAAGCAGATCTGACATTTAAGCAGCTGATTTAATGGAAACTGGGGCAGGAGAAGGCCAGGCAATTTTGACACCCACAGTGTTTTTGCAGTTTGATTTTTCTCGTAATTGAGAAAGAAGCAGCCACCTTTATTTTCGAACTCATGAAAAGCGTAGAGGCCTATCAGTACATCTTTGATAAGGTGTTGTTTTAATTAACAAGTAATTAATTACACACATATTTATTAAGTACTTTTTATGTGCTGAGCACTCTTGGTGCTGGGGGTTCAGTTAGGAGAAAAACTCATGAAGCTTACCTTGTTTGTTGGGGAAGGAGCAGTAGACATTAATATTTTATTCACTAAAATAAACATAATTATTAACTGTGAAAAGGTTAAAGAGGAAAAATATAGTGACGTGAAAGCATGTGTGAGGAGGATTTGACCTGGTTGGGAGAACCCAGAGCTGCAAGAAAAGTAGGGCCTCACTGGTGCTGAAAAGAAATGGTGTGGGTGCAGAGAGCATTCCAGGCAGAGGAAGGGCGGCTTCTTTGAAAGATGAACTGGATTCTGAGTTCCTCCTTGTCTCCTGTTTAGTCCTGTTTAGTCTTTGTAGCTCAACTCACATAGGAGGCTGTGAAGTGAAAGCAGAGCCCTGGAGTGACAGCTGTTCCTTCCTGCTATCAGTGTGAACCTCCTATGCTTTCTGGGAGTCGGAGCCCTTCAACTCTTGTGGCTTGGCTGATGAAAACCAGCTCTCCATTTTGAATAGGCAAAATTTGTCCAAATTAGGGCAATGTCCACAAATAATTTTTAACCACTTTTCAAACAGCATAAAGAGTGATACTCTTTTTTTAAAGACGAGAGTATCAAAGCTTTAAAAGTTTGCCAACATATGCATGTAAGCATGGGTGTTTTATATACCCAATGTCTTTTACTAATGATTCTTTGTGTGAATTTTTTTCCACCAGTATTTGGCAGAGTTTATAATCTGAGAGGGAGAGGCCTGTGATCATGAGACTTGTTATTTTCAGAGCGGGTTGTATATCCTCTAGGGGAATCCAGAATGGTGCTGCAGCAGGGGAAATAAGATCTTTCTTGAGTTATTTAGCTATAATTGTGTAAGGAGAGAAATAACCTCTCCAATTCATCCATGGAGCTTTGGGATAGAATTTGATTGTTTCTCATTGGACTTCCTGGCTGGCTTCTTGAATGGTATGCAGATACTTACATACTTAGAGGCCTCTGTAATTAACATTCTTAAAGCATTGTTTTCCACTTTCTCTTTTCAGCAATGGCTACAATTAAAAAGGCTGACAATACCAAGTGTTGACAAGCATGTGGAGCAATTTGAGCTCTCATACTTTGCTGGTGGGAACGTAAAAATGATAGAATTGCTTTGGTAAACAATTTGACAGTTGTTTATAAAGTCAAACTTACATTTATATGACTCAACAAGTCTTTTCCTAGGCATTTACCCAAGAGAAATAAAAACATATGTCTACATAAAGACATGTACATAGGGGTTCATAACAGTTTTATTTATAATAACCAAAAATCAGAACTCAGATGTCCATCTATATGTGAGTGAATAAAATTATTTTTATAACTATGCAGTGGAATGCTACCTGGAAATTAAATGAACTATCAATACGTGCAGCAACATGGATGAATCTCAAAAGCCTTGTGTTATGTGGGGGGAAGAAAAAATGGAAAAGACAACATGATGTATGATTCTATTTATATGAAATTCTAGAATGGACAGAACTTAAGCTATAGTGACAGAAAGCCCATTGGTGGTTGCCAGGGGGTGGAGTTGGTGATTGATTGCAAAGGAGCATGAGGGGATTTCTTGCAATGGTGTAAGGGTTCTGTATGTTGATTGTGGTGGTGGTTACCTGGGTGTATCACAAGTAACCACCAACTCATCAAACTACACACTTAAAATGGGTGCATTTTATTATTTGTAAATATATCTTGGTAAAATTGATTCTAAAAAATGTCTTACAGAGTCACTTGTGGATGATCATAAGAATTAATTAACCTTCTTATCTCAGTCTGCTCTGTAAGATGGACAGAAACTAGCCCTCTCCCTTAAAGGTATGAGAAGTTATCCTAGATGGCCTTTTGAATCCTCAGACAGAAGCAGCTGTGTATCATGTAAACCTGTGCTTCCATCTATCTGATCTGTGTGTCAATAGTTCCTTATAGCACCTGGCACATTGCCGAGTATAGACACAATAGATGCTTAAATGGAAGATGCTATGTAAATGGATAGCTTACTAAATACCTGATGATAGTATGGACTTTATTTATAACTTAGAGCTGTTAACTCATTCAAACTGTAAAGCAAGCTCTGCCTACAACTGTTTCTATAATCAGTTGCCCCCTCCATGAAATTTGGGTCTATAATACTACACTAGACACTGTCTGTGGAGAGTGTTTCTCTCTAAATAAATGCACTTCTTACCTATCAAAAAAAAAAAAATACTACACTAGAAGCATGCTAAGAAGTTAATATCAATTTGCTATTAGAGGCCAGTTACCTACTGAACATTCCATAATTTCATGTTTAAAATCTATTTTCCTGATCCTGTTTTAATTCAGTATGCATAATGTATAATGCTACCCTTCATATATGTAAGTGGATAAAAGTCTTTCCTTGGCTGCTCCCCATAGAAGGAGCATGAAGAAACTTCAATTTTTGTAATTAATACATTCTCTTATATAAACTTTAATTTTTGTGATTAAAACATTCTCTGTTCTTAAAACAGAGAATCTTTATCTTTTCAGAATGATTTTAGATTTCTAGAGAGCAAAATTTTATTATTAAAAAAAAAGTTCTGAGTGATCTTTGATGAAATCATTTATGTAAATGGATCCCCATGGAAGGTAATGATGGGGATTAGGAGGCTAGGACTTGGCAATACTGTTCTTTAGCTCCGTAGTTACCAGTCCTGGGTGTTCCTTAGAATAACCTCTAGAATTTTATGGATGGCCTGGTTCCACCTAGGCCCTACTAATGCAGGACTAGGGGTAGTGGGGAAACTTACCTGTATCTTGAAAGTGTCATGCATGAGCTACTGAAGCTAAGGTTGAGAAGTTTCACTGTCTTGGGGAGTTATGCTCTGCGTTGTCTTATTGGTATACTTGACATAATGATATATTTATGGTACTCAATTCTATCAAAAGAATACATCTTAGTCTTTTCTTTTTTGACTAGCCATGGTCAAAGCTCTGAATTTTTCTGGGCTTTCAATTCAGTTGACAAGTTCAAAGCTTCTTTTAGGCCCTGAGGTTCTAGGATTCTGAACCCCCTTGGAAATTTTATAGCAAATTTCATTCTTGTTTCATATGTATCATATAGGGAGGAATTCAGGTTGTTAATAATCCAAATGGACATTCAAACCAATTATGAGGGTTTGAGGACATTTTGTATAGGTTGCTATTGGATTAGGGTAACCAAAGTTAATTGTCAGAGATCTGGCATAAGAAAGAAATTCTTTTTATCTACTTTCTAAAGTCAGACAGGATCTCATCACAAGGTCTATAAATATTATAAGAGAGAGAAGGAAAAAATACAAGACAGATGAAATTTGACCTTGATAGAAATGGTTTATTCAGGAGTGGTGAGCTGACTTTTCAAGAGTTTTTATCCAGGAAAAATGAAGAAATCCACACTGAACTCAGAGATGGACAAAGGTATTAGTAGTGAAAGAAGAAATACAAAACAACTATAACAATGATATATATTTGTTATTATACTTTGTTATAGAAGTAGTAAATATTGAAAATACCAATCTTTCAGATATTATGTAGAAGAAAATAAAAATCATCCTGTGTGTGTTTTATTATTTGTTTTAATTCCAGTTAATCCTCACAACGTCCCTATCCCAATTGGGTGGTATATTCTTCTTTTCCCAGATGAAGGCACCAGTGTTCATCAGAGAGGTCATGATGTCCCAGGGTCGCCACTTTTGAAGTAACAGAAATCCACCCAGTCCTTGTGACCCCATTGGCCATGCTTGTAGTGCCACAGCACCTCATTTTTTCTGACATAGGTCAGGAGGGGTTGTGGTGTAGAATGAGCCATATTTTAAGGAACAGGTTTCTCCCTAACTCTTCAAAATTCATAAAGATGTTGAACAGTTTTGACCCGTACTGTGTCTTCTATCTCATTTCTGAGGTTATTGAGTAATAGACTCTCCTCTGTTTGGAATATACATCAGGGTAAGCTTTTTATCTCTTTATTATAGAGATTTGGTGTGTAAACCCAGCCCTAAAACTTTAAGTAGCTCTAGAAGACAGTGCAATCAAAAACAAAGTTATTTCCAGTGTCATGATTATATGATTCTTTGTACATCCTTTTTTATTTTAGAAAAATATAATATCTTCTATTATATTTTACATTGAGAATTTGGCCCTTTTGTGACATGTGCATAGACACATTGGATTAAAACATTTGCAATGATATTCTTGGTTACATGAAGTTAAAAGTAGAGAGGGTTTTCTTCTGCAATGTTTTCTGGCTCAGCAGATGTTGCCACCAGGTGTCATTTGTAAATGACCTTCAGTGTAGCACCTGCCATGAACCCATCACATGCTTCAGTGCTCAATAAGGTTAGAGAAGCACCAGTCCCCCTGTGAATTAGGAGTAGTAATAATACTAATAACAGTAATAGTATTTATTGAGTTCTTATATTGGGCATGATTTTATGCCCTTTACATATATTAACTCATTTAATCCTTAAGACAATGAGGTAGATAACAGTACCATCCTCATTTTGTAGATGAGGAAACTGAGCATACGGAATTCAATTGGCTGGTCCAAGGTCATCAGTTTGTGAGTTACAAAACAGATTTAAACCCAGGTGGTTTGATTCTAGGCCTGTATTCCCTTAGACACTGTGCTCCTCTGTCTGTCTGTCTGTCTCTTAGGCATAAGAGTTATATGAGAGAGGACTTCCCAAACCAAGCATCTTTTCTCACACTCCCTTGCACATCTTTAGAGATAATCATGTTTCACGATTACTCTACTTTCCTACCAGTTTAGGCCTTGGTTGCTTTGGGCTGGGAGGTGACAGTCCTCTACACCAATATCTAGGCTGTTAAGGAAGCCCTACAGGAGAATGATAGTGTCAACGGATGTATTTGAGTCTTAGAGAAAATCAGTTCCCCAGGGAAATTCTGAGAGGCTCCTGACAAGGACACCACCATGTATGAACTTTTCTTCAGTTATGCAGTAAAAAAAAAAGTAGATGCCTTAAAATTTTTTGAGTTTCGTTGATGGTTCTAGATCTCTTCCTGAGAAAACTGGTAGTAATAATATTTGTCTTTGCTAAAGCCTTGTGAATAGGGGACTCCAAAAATGGAGAACAAAGCACTTAACAGATGTGATATCATTTAATCCTGGCAACAGCTTTGTGATGTGGCTTTTGTTGTCTACTTTCCATGAAATAGCCAAGGTTTAAAGTGGGCGGGCACACTGCCCAGGGGCAGACAGCTAGAGGTGATAAGGCTGAGACTCAAATCTGGGTCCCTCTCCCTCCCAAGTGTGCACTCTTTAAAATTTTTTTTCAGGACAAGCCTGGACCCAAGAAACTGAACTCTCCCCTTCCTTAAAAACAATGTGACAACATGCCTTGTGCAAAGCGTTTTAATCTCCAAGGATTTAGAGGATGTGCTGTTGACTGCTTTAGCTTTTCTAGTGGTTTAGCACGCCAACAGAATTTTCTTTTTCCATTCTCTCATGTACGCGTTCCAATACTAAAACCAGATGGAAACAAGGGAAAACTCTTAACAGAGGCTAGTGCCAAAACATTTCCTTTAAAAAGGAAACTCCATCTGTGCTCTCTCCCACCACACAGCCCACTGTGAAGAACAGGGATTTCACAGCTGATTCACTTATTTTCGTTTTGATTAGTTTTGACTAATTGCAAAGGTAGAGCAAGTGGAGGTTCGGGAGATTGCAAACTAAGGCAGCTCTCCTTCTGGGATGTTGCTGGCGAGGTGCTGGGAACCTGGCCAATGTCCTAAACAGCAGCCTAGCAGTAGGCAGGGTTTTAATTCATGCAGGTACGTTCTTTGGTGGTCGTGGTTTTTACCCGTTTTAGATTGTGCGTTAAACATCATCAGGGATTCATTCGTCAGTAAGTTGTAGTCAGAGGCGCTTGGGGCCACCACAGGTCTCCATTGCTCCAGGCCTTCTCCCAGCCCAGCTGTGCAGAACACGGGCGTAGGCATAAGACTGACTTGGGGTAAAATACTGGCTTGTACTAGGTCTTTCAAGTCTTTGATACTCAGTTTTCTCATCTATAAAATGGAAATAATATCCATATCCCAAGGGCATTTTGAGGATTAACTGAACTCTGTGTGTGTGTGTGTGTGTGTGTGTGTGTGTATAAGTCCTGATTCCTAGAAAGTACTCAGCTTTATGAGCAGTATTATTACCTTGTCACTAAATGGGACATCTACCTGTTATTGCCATCCAAACGTAATTCATCTGCAGATTTTAGAAAACATGTGAATGTATGTCTGATAGGCTTCTGTGACCCATGTCATGTGAGACAAAAATCACATGAAAACCCAGATTTGTCTTGGGATTTTCCTACCTCCCCTTCCACACTTTTTCCCTTTCCCTCTCAAGTTCACTTTCCCCTCCCCTCTGTGCCCCACCCCTGCCAGGGATCTCAAGGTCATTCTGACTCCCAGTTTCTAAACCTAGCTTCTCTTAATTCTCTGTTCCAAGTTATACCGCCCCACGCAAACTGGAATACCAGGGGGAGGCCCACTGCTCTTCTGTTTCTGAGAGTTTGAAGACGTTCACTCTGATCTCATGAGTATTTGCACGTTGTTGGGTATGTTGGATGCTGAGGTCCTGTGTTCAGGCCTCTTTATCCCCTTTCGTGGGGAGTTAGAACTGGCTTAGTGGAGTTCCTGTCTCTGAAATGGAAGATGTTATTTTCCTACACCTAATCTTCCCTGATCAAAAGAAAAATTGAAACAAAATAAACCCAAACATCCTTTGGGGTCAATCAAGTGCACTGTTAAGCAAACAGCAGAAGTGGGAGAGGCTGGTACAAACGCCTGTGGACCCAGCTTTTCAGTCCAGATCAGGTTCTTGTTCGCCCAGCTCTTTCCTGTGACCTTTCCTTTAGAGAGAGAGAGAGAGAGAATGAATACGAGTGATATTTCCCTGCCAGTTACAGTCATGCTAAACCACACGCAGAATTTTCCAGAAGAAACTATAAATGACCACGAGGACAGTGAGGTTGCGTGAGACTAGATGACCAGTTCGTTAGTGTGCTTGAGACTTGCTCCCATTTCTCTCTGGTCTCCCCTGTCATCTCCATGATAGCACTTAGCATGGCCAGGTTGTATTTGTCAGTCTGCTTTCTGTTTACCTCCCCAGACTGCCATTCCCTAGAGGGCAGGGTCCATGTTGTACACACCTCATCCCTTTGTGGAACAGATGAAGTGTCTGGGGGAAAATCAGGCAAAATCCCCTTTGCCTGAGACTGCTGGCTCGGACTCACTGTCTGGGCTGGAGCTCCGGCCTGTGAGCTGGAGTCGTTTTTTTTGCTTTGGTTTGGTTTTGTTTGTTTGTTTGTTTAAGATGCTGCTGGGTGGTCTTTGAATTCCCTTGGAATTCATCAGGTTACTGAGCAGGAGTTTTTATTCTACCTAACAGCCCAGTTACCAAGAAGAAAATGTAGATTTCTCTGATTTATTCAGACTCGAAGAATCATCAAAAATGAGCAATTTATAAATGCTTCTGTTGTCACCTACAGTGGGATGCTGTTATCTCAAATTTTTGAAGCACTTAAGTGTTTCTCCTGAAGAAAGAGTTCACATTACAGGGGAATAAATGACCATTTAATGAGCATTAAATATATCGAAACTTTCCCTGAATGGTCTTTTCTCACAGCAATCGTTTTTAGTTCTACACATTTCCTTAAAGTTGGCTTTCAAGGGAAAAATGGAAACTCTATTTTTATTAAAAATCTCTGAGGATATTCATTCTGTCTCCTCCTCCCCCTTACACACCGTTTTAACACAAATTATTATTTATTCACCACATGTGGCTCCCACGTAGCTTAGGTTGTAGACCCCATGCCCAACTACATTTGATGTTTATATCAGTTTAAAAAATTATTCTGCTTTGAGAAGCTACAGCAGCTTGGCAAGTGGATTTGAGATGACAAGAATATATCCAGCCTTGATTCCTGGAGATCTCAGTTTCCATTTTCATAAGAGGAAGCAACAGAATTGAGAGTTGTCCTTTTTGGTTTTCCAGCTAATATGAGTAAGCAGCAGTTAACGTAAGTTTTTTCTCTGGTTAGAATCCTTTCCACCTTGTGGGTAGGTAAGAATCAACTGTTTTTGGATCCATGAATTTTCAACTGTATTTCTCCCTATAAAATGTAAATGTGTTCTTTATCAAAAACATAAAGTGCCACCAGAAAAAGAAAAAAAATCGGAAAAATCATGTAAAAATTGTGACATTGGCTGTTTTGGTTTCACATTTTTTTTTAATACCCCTCCCCCTTTATAGTATTCTAGGTACAATTTTGTCTTCTTTTTTCATTTTTTTTTAATTAGTTTTTTAAAAAAATTTATTTATTTTTATGGCTGTGTTGGGTCTTCGTTTCTGTGCGAGGGCTTTCTCTAGTTGTGTCAAGCGGGGGCCACTCTTCATCACGGTGCGCGGGCCTCTCACTATCGCGGCCTCTCTTGTTGCGGAGCACAGGCTCCAGACGCGCAGGCTCAGTAATTGTGGCTCACGGGCCCAGCTGCTCCGTGGCGTGTGGGATCTTCCCAGACCAGGGCTCAAACCCGTGTCCCCTGCATTGGCAGGCAGATTCTCAACCACTGTGCCACCAGGGAAGCCCTTTTTTCATTTTTATGGTAACAAAATTTTTTAATTTTTTACACAGTCTTTATAAGGTTAATTTTAATGGCTTCTTGGGTGCCATAGAGTATTTAACCATTCATCTGTTGCTTGATATTTTGTTTTTTCAATTTTCACAGTGAGAAATAAGGAACTTGGTCTTGCCTTTTTTAAGAAAATACCGCTCTTACAGATGAGGAAATTGAGGCACACACATAACGTGTAAGAGGAAACCTCCACACTGCTCCTGAGTGGTAGGAGCAGTTGGAATCTCAGTGCTCTGTGGGCCAAAATAAGCTTATCTCAAAGCCCACGTCTGCCAGAACGCCTTAAAAGTAAAATATCCTATGAGTTTGTATGCTTAACAGCTGGTTAGTCGTCTCTATGATATTTAAGATAGTTCTAGATCAGGTTCTCTTTGAGGTTCATATGATACCTGTTCCCTTTAGGATTGGGACGTTAGGCAATGTTCATGTGCATTTGCAGGTGTTCGTGCGTGTGTGTGTAACTGTGTTTACAGAAAAAGAAGGTATGTGTCTTACCTAGAGTCAGCCCTCATGTTCCTTCAAAGAGGTGGCTCTTCGCCACATCTTTTTGGTCTGTTTCACGTACTGATTCATTCGACACCTTCTATACTGTTGTTAGATGAGGGATGGGGGAAGTGGTAAATGTCAACCAAACATATGATGCTTTTTTTCCCAGGTCAGTGCATTTCCTTAATGATTCACATATGACATTATTTCAGATCCAACATTTGAATCTACGGAGCAAATAGGATGAGGGAAATTAACTTCTTAGGAATTCTCTTTCAGAACTCTAGATTTTTAGAGCTAGGAGAATCCTTAGTCATTCTCAAATACATCACCAACTTTTATATGAAAAACGAGGCCCAGGAGGTTGGGTGGCTTGGCTGACATTGCAGAACCACTGCAGTCAGGCAAAAGAAGGAAGAAAACGTGCCCTGATCTTCTTGCCAGGGTGGTTTTTGACCTTGGGAGTGACTCTGGTTGAAGTGGGGTGAGATGAGAAAGAGATGAGATTCGTAGCTAAACTGAATTGGAGGATATATCTCCGTGCCTTTCCTTTTCACTTCAGTATGCAGGCACGATCTGTACCACTCACTCCTGGGAAGAACCTGTTGGCTGCCGATCAAGGAAGTGGCTCTGTCCGTTCTGGGGTCTGGGTATTGTAAGAAACTGGACGTGGGTTACCTGTAACAGCCAAGTGTGCAGGCTTATCTCACTTCTCTGTCACTTCCTCCTGGGCTTGGAGACCCATAAAGTGGAGAGTGCCCAGTGAGAGTGTTTTCGAGGGGAAAAGCCAAAATACCATTGTCTCTAAATGTGATGCACTGCCTGATCCATTGAGCTAAGAGAAGAAAATGTTAGAATTTCTATTTAAAATATAATTGTTTTCTAATTTATATCTTTCCTGTATGTTTTATAATCGCCATAATATTTTAGAGCCATAGTCCAAGTCTGTAACTTACAAGCATGCATATATTGGCAGTTAATACTCATAATTTTTTATTGAGGGGATGCATAGTCAGAAATGGTTGGAGGGCTTCCCTGGTGGCGCAGTGGTTAAGAATCCGCCTGCCAATGCAGGGGACACGGGTTCGAGCCCTGGTCTGGGAAGATCCCACATGCCGCGGAGCAACTAAGCCTGTGAG
This sequence comes from Balaenoptera ricei, assembly GCF_028023285.1. Classification (NCBI taxonomy): domain Eukaryota; kingdom Metazoa; phylum Chordata; class Mammalia; order Artiodactyla; family Balaenopteridae; genus Balaenoptera; species Balaenoptera ricei. The sequence goes on along the minus strand of NC_082640.1, from coordinate 115,230,523 downwards.
CCACAACTACTGAGCCTGCGCTCTAGAGCCCACGAGCCACAACTAGTGAGCCCGTGTGCTACAACTACAGAAGCCCGTGCGCCTAGAGCCTGTGCTCCGCAACAAGAGAAGCCACCGCAATGAGAAGCCCAGGCACCACAACAAAGAGTAGCCCCCGCTCGCTGCAACTAGAGAAAGCCCGTGCGCAGCAACAAGGACCCAACGCAGCCAAAAATAAATAAAAATTAATTAATAATTAATTAATTAAAAATGCTTTTAAAAAAAAAGGGTTGGAGAGCCCCAGCTAGAGTCGTGGGGGATGGAAGCTTTTGCTACAATAACAACAGCTTCTGGCTGGTGGACTGCAAACGATTGTTGTAAAATTTCTGGCTTTTAGACGTAGTTGCCCCAAGCAGTGAGCATAAAACTGCCCTTTGGAATCAGCCTAAGCCCCACTCCTGCCCCTAACCCACCCCCAGTGATTGATTCCATGGCTTTCTGGAAGGCAGAGAGCCACCTGCTGTGCGAACTAAGTATCCTAACACAGATGAGGGGCCTGGCACAGTGCTTGGCGCTTGGTAGTTGCAAATGATGGCTCTCCTTTTGGAACCTGAGATCTGGTGAAGATAGTTATCTGTTTCAGTTCTAATGTTTGGTTTGATTTGGACTGGCTGTAAACAACTGTGGCTTTGCTTTTCGTACACTATCATCAAGTCCCACGTGGTTGATTTAGTTCTGAAGCTTCTTGGCCTTTTGTACTGTTTAAAAAAGGGAAACCTACATTTCCTTTTTGGGCCTGACGTTTATTGATTCATCCAGGGGAACCTCATTCTTTGCTGATAGAGCAATGTCCTTGGTTCCCGTATGAGCAATTCTGTTTGTTAGTGCATTTCCTCTTTTGTACATAATTATTTTTTTTATTTGTCAGTTGTTATACTTCATAGGTTAAAGTTGTAGAGACCATTTACTTCGAGCATGGCTATGTCACCCTTCTTTGAGAAAGAAATTTTTTGAACTTAAATTCAAATACTAGGTCTCCAAAAGGCATTCAGCTGTGTCACATCTAACATAAACATAAGTGAGAATATTCCCTTTTCCATGGAATTCGAACCTATTAAAAGTATCGCTTTTGTTTCCAGAAATAGCATAGTTCTGAGGATGCCTTTGACTTTCTGTGAGTGTGTATTTCAGAGATCGTGTTTACCCTCCGTTCCCCTTTCCCTATTGCTCCTCACTTCAGGGGTCCTGTTCAGCTCCTCTTAGGTACTAATACCCTTTGCAGCCCATCGCAATTGGCCACTGTTCCCTCACTCATGCTATTGAGAACACAGTTCCTCAGAGTGACTGCTCTGAGATGTTAGGAGAGAAATACTATAATTTATGAAAACCTTTACAGACTGATATGTAATCTGAATACCTTCCCTGAGGGCATTTGTATTTGCAAAACATGGCAACCCCTCTAAGACTAATGATGCTGGTGGTGGTAGTAACACTGAGAGCATTTATTGAACAATTCCTATCACCCATTTTGTACCTTCTCAGATATTATATCTGGGGTTGATACACACACTGGATAAACATGTGGGTGTCCTGTTTTGATCATTATTCCACAGTGCTTATTTCCTCATGTCCATGTTGGAAGCATTCATTTGTTCAACGCTAATACTTAAGGACTCCTGCTTGGAACCTTTTTGTATGGTGACAGTTTTTACCTTGAATTTTAGAGGACAGCCTGTTAAATGGACTTTGATTTCATTTAATTTGGTTGCTGTTGGTTTTTGCATTTTAACAAAAAAGTGTTGCAGAAAAAACACAACTTGATACTAAGGAGCCTTGCATTACTCATTTTCATAAAGCGACTTCCTGACCAAGGGCACTTAGGATTATAAATGCCTGCTTCAGTTTCAAAAAGTGTGTTTGTGGTGTTTTTTTAAAAATCACTGTTAGCCAGCCTTCCAGATAAAATTCTCTGGCTTTGAGACCGTGATATGATAGGGATCTTGTTGCCAAGATTTTTCTACATAATATTTCAAACTCGCTTCCTTCCAAAATCTAATTTTATTCTGAGCTACAGTATAGCTCTGTGAATGTTGAGGTCAGAGGAAGAAAGGCATCTTCTTCCTCTGAGCATAAAACGAGCTCTTTGAATCTGGACTGGGGATACCGTACAGGTCACAAGCAAGGGGGTCACTGCATTGTCTTGCAGCAATGAGTTTAAATTTCCCTGTGACCAGTTTAATTTTCGCCTGGAGGTAAGAATAGGATGGTGGTACTTAAAGTCTTTTGAGGATACAGCACTTGGCATTATACAGTGTAGTTAGTACTATCATAAATACGTTGGTCTGTGCAGTATTGGAAACAAGATTTGGATTGTAATGACTTACTTAGACTTATGAGTTGGATTACTCTAATTTTAGCTAAATCACACTGAGTCCAATTAGAACTTTCAAGTTTTACTTTGATGAGAGGTGCTCTGTAGAACATCATTTTCCGAAGTCTCTAATGGGTCTTGAAAAGATAAGAGTTGTCTGTGTTATGTTGACAAGTCAGGTACACCGTGTTGGCGAGAAGTTGCAGAAGCCCTTCTGATTTGAGGCTTTTTGTCACGCATAGTGTAACGAGTGGGGAAAACCTAGGGCCCAGAAATGGCTAATGAAGTGATGGTTCTGTGTGCACAATCTGTTTCATCCATTTCCAGGATCAAAGTGACCAGAAGTAACCCTGTATAAGGGCAGAAGTTTTGGAGACAGAAAAAATACGGATTTGAATCTTGGTTCTACTACAGACTAGTCGTATAACCTGTGTAACCTAGATAGAATCAGCTTGGCCTTTCTGAGCCTCATTCCCCACTTAGTAAAATGGTGGTTAAAAATAGCTATCTTGGTGGACTATTATGAGAACTGAAAAAATTGTATGAGATTATATATATATATATATATATATATATATATATATATATATATATATGTGTATGTATATATATATATATATAAACCACCTTGCTTGGCCCCAGAATATAGTAAATGCTTAATAAATGTTAGTTTCTTCATCGTCCTCATCTGACATTTGAAAGTGTTCTTCTACTGGTGACAAGGAGTAAGAGTCATTAGTCATCTGTCATAGACTGAACTAGAAAAAGGCAAGAAAGCAGCAGCTGGTGACTTTGCACATTCCTCCAACAGGAATGGAAATCTGTGGAGGCGCCAAAGAGGGTTTCTAGTCCAAGGAAACTTGACACACATTAGGAGCCTGATCACAAGTTTTGTCACTGCCATATTGACTTGTATAAAAGTATCCATTCTGAAGATGAAAATGATCTGTCTTTTCTGAAGAGCAAGTAAGTGACAAGTTTCAGTTTAAAGCGAGGAGGTCGGATGATACTTAACATCATTAAATATGCTGAAAGGTTTGGTGTGGTGAAAGCACAGGAGGACTCAGACACAGCTCTGTTCGAAGCTCGGCCGTGTCCCTTTCTAGCTGGGGTCACAGAACGCACCTGACCCCTGTGAATCGCGTTCCTCAGCTAGGCAGTGGGGGGACAATTCATACCTTGTGGGCTTGGTGTGAAAGTTAAACAAGGCCACCTGCCAAGAGCCTGGCACACCAGAGACCTCAGTAAATGCTGGTTGACAGCGCACTAAGCTTAGTGTGTGTGGGTGTGTGTCTGTGTGTTTGTATGCATGCACAGAATCGTGCAAAATGCAGCTCCATCCTCAGAGAGCTTAAGAGCCCTGAGAATACCTTGAATGCTTAAACAGCAGTACGTTCAAGGGAAGAAAACAGTGGGACCCACCCCTGACTGCTTTATGGCTATGCTACCTGTTGACACCAAGTGCCAGTGGCCCTGGCATTAGCATGAGTGTTGTCTCTGTTAAGAGCTAAGTTCCAGTATCTTGTTTGGAAGGAATAGTCAATCCGTGTGTTACAAGAACAAAGCACACAGACACTTGCTTGGTCGTTTAGCATGAGTTTTTTTTTTTTAAGCTGATATACAATTTTAATTTTCTTCTTCTTAAAATGTCATTGTTTGGGTGGAGAGCCTTAAACCCCCGCAGGCAGCAGGCAGCCTTCACAAGTCTATACACAGCCACGGCTTTAAGCTGGGCCACCAGTCTCCAAAGAGCTTGGATTCCCTGCAGTTTGATAACACGCTTTAAAGATATAAAAGAAACCTCTGAAAACCAACTTCTGGTTTATCATTCTATTTTCTCCATGTTCATTTTTATGCAAGCTAATGCCGTTCATTTGGATTTTTTTTTCTACCATTAAAAGCTTTCAGAATGAAAGCCTGCCTCTGACGACTTAGTCTGTAGCATTTCAGCTGTGTCCCTGATGAGGTATCACTCCCTTCATCCCAGTAGGCAGCAGCGAAGCCCTCTGCTGTTGGTGTGCCAGCCTTTGTAACTTGGTCCTAACTCCTTACTGAGGGCTTGTTCTTTTCTATGTAACTCCAGTCTATTCAAAGGTGCCATGTTTTTTTTGTTTATTGTTTTTTTCCCTTAATTCCATTGACCCACATGATCAAATACCCGGTAGGCAATGGTTTCTTTGTGTTCAGTTACCCAGTTGTTTGCCAGTTGGCAATTAAACTCTCTCTTGTGCTTTTGGAGGCGCATGGGGATCACTAGCTAGTAGCTGCATCATATAGTGGAGAAAAGAACTGGGCCTTGGCAGTCAAACAGGCTTGGGTTTGAGTCTTGCACTGATACCTGCTGTGTGATCTTGAGCAAGTGCCTTCCCTTCTCTGTGCCTTGGTTTCCTCGGTAATAAAGCTGAACGTTCGGTGTGGTTGTAAAGATTAGAGGTGATATGTGTGAAGCACCTGGTATGTTTCCTGGCACATACTAGGTGTGTTGAATGGCAGCTGCTGCTACTGTGGTTGTCATCTCCTGGTTGTCCACCTGGTTGGTTTGGAGCCCTGGCCCTGGTCTCTGTGGAGAAGAACTTGCTGAGGGAAGCGGGGCCAGCTCCTGGAACCACCTGCAGGCTGAGAAATGCTGTGCCTTGAGGAGCAGCCTCACCACAGCCACTGACTGCCCATCATAGGCCTTATGCCCAGGTTACTTCCACTGAGGGCCGTGACTCCACCTCACTTTGCCATTTGGGCTTAATGTCTAATTGTTCCTGGTGGTGACCGTTCCATGCTACCACTTCACCCCGTAGACGTGTCCAAAGTGGCTGGGGTACCTACATTCCAACCTGTTTGTCCTTATCAGCAAAGGAGGCAGCCAGGACCCCAGGGGCCAGATCCAAAATGATAATGAACTTTAACCCTTTCCCTTCCACCTGTGTGATGAAGACGGAGAAGGTACGGCAGGATGGGTGGCTCTTGTGGCAGCTGGAGCAGAAGAGTTTGGATGCGTGGCTTGTGGAAGCTTTGGCATCAGACATGGGACTCCCATGTCGGTCGAGTGGGGCACCAGCCCCCAGGGGGGTCGATCACTTTAACGTCTGTCCACTAGGCATCCCACTAGTCCTTTGACCATTTGGAAGTGGGTGACCAGTTAGGCATCTTACTAAGGATGTTACTCTCCCTTCCTGCCATATTCAACTTAATTTTTATAGACCAATAGCTGAGCATAAAAGAACTTTTCAGATGGGAACAGCAATACAAATAACATTAATTGAACACTTACTATATGCCAGTTACTGTTCTAAGCAGCTTACATGCATGATCTTATTTAATCTACACACATATATATGGATTACGTATACATACACATATACATTTATATTGAATATATATCTATCTATATCTATACTCTTCCCAGAGAGGTGTGGTTGCTTGTTATCCCCTTGCTCAGATGAGGAAAGTGAGGTCCAGTAACTTACCTAACATCACAGAGCCAGTAAGTATTGGAGCAGGGACTCAAACCAGATCCTTCTGTCTCCAGAGCCTGAGCACTTAACCTCCATGCTTCTTAAAACCACTGCTTTCTGCGTCAGGCTGTGTCCCTCTCCTCAGAGACTATTCCTCTGTCACCAGAAGCTAAGAGGGAATTGTTGATCATTTATTTTAGCGCCACTGTTGCACTGCCTTATAGCAACCTCATTTTATAGGAAAGATGACCCATGTCCCCACCACACACACACACACACACACACACACACACACAGACACATGCACACAGAGGTTGTGAATTACCATGGGACCCAGACAGCACTTGGCCTCTCCTCACCTGGCTCCCGCCCATACCTGTTCCGTGTCTGGGGTCACACCTGGGTCAGGGTCAGCTCACATGCAGGTCTCAGTGCTCCGTTAGACCTTCACTTAGGGTGATTCACTTAGCAGAGGGCATTAGTGAGCAGTGTAGACACCGTGAAGTTTCCTTAGTGGAGGGGGGAGAGGGTGTTTACCTCATGTACTGACAGCGGGTAACGCACCCTTTGTTCCCCACGGGACTTCTCTCTCAAAGCCGCCTTTTTATGAAGAGTGTAGGGCTCTGTTTAGAGGACCTCTCCTCCTCAGCCTGCTCTCCCCTGCCATCAGGCAGAGCAATTCAGGACTTCTTCAGGTGCTACCCCCTCTCCTTGCTTAACCAAACCCATCTGAAGACTCGCCCAAACCCATCTTAACCCAAAATGGAGATATAACAACCCTAGTCATTATTAGGACCTATCCTCCTTAGGAAGCAGTTAGGGTTTGAAATAACTTTATTCCCCTGGTTGTTCCCTGAGTTAAGGAGATTTGGCAACCCCTCCCATGCATGCCGGAAATGTAGGTGGGCCGGTTTTCTTTGGAAAAGAACTGGCTACTTTCACGTCTAAGAGCCAGTGACCAGCTCGCTGCCCCCTTTCTTCTTGTGAGTCGGCAGCCTTTGCAAGGATGCTCAGCCCACACTGGGACCCACTCTCTTTTCCAGCCCTCTCTGAGGCCCCGCCACCCCACCCAAGGAGAGCAAGTAGTGCTTACTACACACTCCATGCCTTCGTGCCCTTAGCCTTTTCTCTGTCTTTTCTGAAGATGCTAACCTCTGCTATGAGTATCAGTGATTCTAAGCCTTATGGCCACCACTTAGCTCGAGTTAGTTTTTCATTCATTCAGTAAGTATTTATTGAGATCTTACTGTGGACCAAAAATCGATTAACATGGTCAACTGTATTTATGGTGTTGAGATGGGGAGAGAGCCATAAATAATCAGCTATAAAGTATTGAGTTGGTTACTATGAAAGAGAGCATAGAGCAGAACTTGATGTCTTCAGGAGGAAGCGAGTGACTAACTGGGATGTGATGGTAGGAAAAGAGTTTACTTAGGGGTCTTGGGAAGGGGCGGGGAACCGAGGGGCTACAGGCAAACATTCTCTGCTCCATGCGACAGAAGGGAGCAAGCCAACCTTGAGAACCAGAAAGAAGGCCAGTGTGACTACAGCACAGTAAACAGAGGGAGCGTTATGGACCGAAGGACCAATAGTGGCTCCCAAAGATATGTCCACATCCTCATGCCAGGAACCTGTGAATTTTACCTTATTTGGAAAAAGGTTCTTTGCAGATGTAATTAAGCATTTTGAGATAAGGAGATTACCCAGGATTATCTTGGTGAGGCTTAAATGCTACCTCACGTGTCTTTATGAGAGCGGCAAAGGTAGATCAGACACACAGAGGAGAAGGTGAAGACGGAGGCAGAGACTGGGTGATGCGGCCACAAGTCAAGGAGTGTTGGCAGCCTCTGAAGCTGGAAGAGGCAGGGAACAGGTTTTCCCCAAGAACCTTTGGCAAGAGCATGGCCTGCTGACACCTAAGTTTTGGACTTCCGGCCTCCAGAACTGTGAGAGAATAAACGTACCGTGTTTTAAGCCACATGGTTTGTAGTAATTTGTTATGACAGCTGTGGTCTGTTCCCCTCTAACATTCTATATTATCAGCACTCAGGATTTTAGACATTTAGACAAGGTCCATTCCTTTAGACACAAAGGAATGCTATCAGAGGTGCAGAAGACATCATTTGTACCTTCATGCTGTCTGTCAGAAATTTCATAGAAATTTAAGCAGGAACAGGTCTGTCCATTGGGCATTTTGCATGTGCTTGCAAATATATGAAGAAATAAAATGTGTTTGGGGGTATTTCCTTACTCTTAGAAACTTCATGGTATGGCTTCCTCCTCTGAGCTAGAGTGTCCTTTGGTCATATCATTTCTTGTTTTGCTTGTTTGAGAAAAGTTGTTGATAGCATTAAACAAAACAAGAGGGAAAATGTACCTTTTTCTACCTATGCTTCGTGAGATGAGGTACTTGTCTAGTTCGTAGTGTATTTTTCTTTGGTTACAGTACTTCAAAGTCTTTCAACCCAGAACTTTGTTCTAAAGAGTCTTAACTGCGGGGTCAGGGTTAAATTTTCATGATTCAGAACATTAAATGCTGCTTGCAGAGCATGAATAGTCACAATCCTGCCACTTCAGAAATTCAGTTTTGTCTAGAATAACTCAAAAAGAGAAATATAAGATGATATTTGGGTTTAACCAAGTAAAATCTTCAGATTTGCTTTTGGTTGTGCAGAATATTAGGAATGAACTTTATGGAAGCTTAGAAAACATTTGGTAGAAAAATGTCTATGGTATTGATAGGTGAATATAATATGAATATAATACATGAGAATTATGCTGACATGTATTATTTATGTGCATTTACTTAAATAGGCCACTTGGCCTACAAGCTTGCAATAAGCTTATTATTTTTCTGAATGGGATTTTCTACTTATTTTTTAAAAATTTTTCATGGAAAATTATAAATATGCAACACTAGAGGGAAGAGTATAATGAACCCCATGTACCCATCATCGACCTTCAACAGTTAACTCTCCTGGCCAGTCCTGTTGCATTTATTTCCCATCTACTTCCCCTCACTGAATCATTTTTATGTAAATCATCTCATTTCATTCTTAAATATTTCGACATATATATTCAAAAGACAGAGATCTTTAAAAAAACACAGTCAAAATACGAATATCATAACAACAAATTCCTTAATATCATCAAAGATTGAGTCAGTGTTCAACTTTCCCAATTGCCCCATATAGATTTACCTCTCGTATATATAAATTCAAATAAAGTGTGAAAATTTGAATGAACTGTAAAAAATATGGTTTTTATACCTCATCCATATCCATACATGTCTTTATGCAGCTCTAATTAGAATCCAGATAAGGCCTAAACAGTACAATTGCTAATCTCTTAATAGCTTAAATTTATATTTACATACAAAAAAGTATACAGATTATAAATGTATAGCCCAGTGAATTTTCACAAAGGGAACACTTCTTTGTAACCAGCACCCAGATCAAGAACCCAAATATTATCAATTCCTCAGAAGCTTCCTGTGTCCTCTCTTCAATTCCTCCCACCCCACAAGATAACCGTGATTTTTATTTCTAGCCCCACAGTTTAGATTTGCCTGTCTATGAACTTGTGAAATCCTAGAGTATGTACTAGTTAGTCCTTCGTTTCTTCCTCTCAATATTGTTTGTGAGGTTGATTCACCCATGCTGTTGCATATAGCTGTAGTTTGTCATTCTCATTACTGAGTACGATTCTATTGTAAAAACTATACCACAGTTTTTCATTCTATGTTTTGGTTTGTTTTTCTTTTTAATTGAAGTTTAATTGATTTACAGTATTGTGTTAGTTTCAGGTGTACAGCAAAGTGATTCATATTTATATGAATGTGTGTGTGTGTGTGTGTATATACACATAAATATATTCTTTTTCAGATTCTTTTTCCTTATAGGTTATTAGAAAATACTGAGTATAGTTCCCTGTGCTATACAGTAGGTCCTTGTTGGTTATCTATTTTATATATAATAGTGCATATATGTTAATCCCAAACTCCTCATTTATCCCTCCCCACAACCCCCGAACCAATGATCATGAGAGGAGAAGAGTACAAATGCAGGACATTTGAAATGCATTCATTCTGTTTTTGATGGACATTTGCACTTTTTCCAGGTTTTTGGTTATTACAAATAGTGCTGCTATGAACATTCTTGTACGTGTCTTTAGGTGACTGTATACCTACATATTCCTCTTAGGTATGTACCAGGAATATGATTACTATGTAGAAGAGTATGTACCTCTTCAGCTTCAGTATATCTGCCAAACAGGTTTCCAAGAGGTAGTACCAACTTACACTCTCAACAGCAGTAGATAGACTGCCAGTCCCTCTACATATGGGGTCATTATGAATTATAAATTACTTAGTGGGCATGTAGGGCTACTAAATGAATTTTTGCAGCTGAAAACTGACAGGTGTAAGAAAGATATTTCTTCTAGATCTTAGATTTAGAGCTTAGAAAACACATTACTATTTTTATTAATCTGAAATTTCAAGGAAATGGATTTTGGCCACATGAAAGGCAATTTTCTCATTCATTCTCCATCTGAGAAATATTTCCCATTTATAAAGTATCCAACTCTGAAAGGGCAGACAGCAGAAGCAGGAAGAACTACAATCCTGCAGGCTGTGGACCAAAAACCACATTCACAGAAAAACAGACAAGATGAAAAGGCAGAGGGCTATGTACCAGATGAAAGAACAAGATAAAACCCCAGAAAAACAACTAAATGAAGTGGACATAGGCAACATTCCAGAAAAAGAATTCAGAATAATGATAGTGAAGATGATCCAGGACCTCGGAAAAAGAATGGAGGCAAAGATCGAGAAGATGCAAGAAATGTTTAACAAAGACCTAGAAGAATTAAAGAACAAACAAACAGAGATGAACAATACAATAACTGAAATGAAGAATACACTAGAAGGAATCAATTGCAGAATAACTGAGGCAGAAGAATGTATAAGTGACCTGGAAGACAGAATGGTGGAATTCACTGCTACGGAACAGAATAAAGGAAGAAGAATGAAAAGAAATGAAGACAGCCTAAGAGACCTCTGGGACAACATTAAACGCAATAACATGCACATTATAGGGGTCCCAGAAGTAGAAGAGAGAGAGAAAGGGCCCGAGAAAATATTTGAAGAGATTATAGTCAAAAACTTCCCAAACATGGGAAAGGAAATGGCCACCCAAGTCCAGGAAGCGCAGAGAGTCCCATACAGGATAAACTCAAGGAGAAACATGCCGAGACACATAGTAATCAAACTGACAAAAATTAAAGATAAAGAAAAATTATGAAAGCAGCAAGGGAAAAATGACAACATACAAGGGAACTCCCATAAGGTTAACAGCTGATTTCTCAGCAGAAACTCTAAAAGCCAGAAGGGAGTGGCATGATATACTTAAAGTGATGAAAGGGAAGAACCTACAACCAAGATTACTCTACCTGGCAAGGATCTCATTCAGACTCGATGGAGCAATCAAAAGCTTTACAGACAAGCAAAAGCTAAGAGAATTCAGCACCACCAAACCAGCTCTACAACAAATGCTAAAGGAACTTCTCTAAGTGGGAAACACAAGAGAAGAAAAGGACCTACAAAAACAAACCCAAAACAATTAAGAAAATGGTAATAGGAACATACATATCGAAAATTACCTTAAATGTGAATGGATTAAATGCTCCAACCAAAACACACAGGCTCGCTGAATGGATACAAAAACAAGACACACCTATATGCTGTCTACAAGAGACCCACTTCAGACGTAGGGACACATACAGACTGAAAGTGAGGGGATGGAAAAAGATATTCCATGCAAATGGAAATCAAAAGAAAGCTGGAGTAACAATACTCATATCAGATAAAATAGACTTTCAAATAAAGAATGTTACAAGAGACAAGGAAGGATACTACAAAATGATCAAGGGATCAATCCAAGAAGAAGATATAACAATTATAAATATATATGCACCCAACATAGGAGCACCTCAATACATAAGGCAATTGCTAACAGCTGTAAAAGAGGAAATCGACAGTAACACAATAATAGTGGGGGACTTTAACACCTCACTTACACCAATGGACAGATCATCCAAAATGAAAATAAATAAGGAAACAGAAGCTTTAAATGACACAATAGACCAGATAGATTTAATTGATATTTATAGCTCATTCCATCCAGAAACAGCAGATTACACTTTCTTCTCAAGTGCGCAAGGAACATTCTCCAGGATAGATCACATCTTGGATCACAAATCAAGCCACAGTAAATTTAAGAAAATTGAAATCATATCAAGCATCTTTTCTGACCACAATGCTCTGAGATTAGAAATGAATTACAGGGGAAAAAACGTAAAAAGCACAAACACATGGAGCGTAAACAATACGTTACTAAATAACCAAGAGATCACTGAAGAAATCAAAGAGGAAATCAGAAAATACCTAGAGACAAATGACAATGAAAACACGATGATCCAAAACCTGTGGGATGCAGCAAAAGCAGTTCTAAGAGGCAAGTTTATAGCTATACAAGCCTACCTCAAGAAACAAGAAAAATCTCAAGTAAACAATCTAACCTTACACCTAAAGGAAGTAGAGAAAGAAGAACAAGCAAAACCCAAAGTTAGCAGAAGGAAAGAAATCATAAAGATCAGAGCAGAAATAAATGAAATAGAAACAAAGAAAACAATAGCAAAGATCAATAAAAGTAAAAGCTGGTTCTTTGAGAAGATAAAATTAATAAACCATTAACCAGACTCATTAAGAAAAAGAGGGAGAGGACTCAAATCGATAAAATTAGAAATGAAAAAGGAGAAGTTACAACAGACACTGCAGAAATACAGAGCATTCTAAGAGACTACTACAAGCAACTCTGTGCCAATAAAATGGGCAACCTGGAAGAAATGGACAAATTCTTAGACAGGTATAACCTTCCAAGACTGAACCAGGAAGAAATAGAAAATATGAACAGACCAATCATAAGTAATGAAATTGAAACTGTGATTAAAAATCTTCCAACAAACAAAAATCCAGGACCAGATGGCTTCACAGGTGAATTCTATCAAACATTTAGAGAAGAGCTAACACCCATCCTTCTCAAACTCTTCCAAAAAATTGCAGAGGAAGGAACACTCCCAAGCTCATTCCATGAGGCCACCATCACCCTGATACCAAAACCAGACAAAGATACTACAAAAAAAGAAAATTACAGACCAATATCACTGATGAATATAGGTGCAAAAATTCTCAACAAAATACTAGCGAAAGGAATCCAGGAACACATTAAAAGGATCATACACCATGAGCAAGTGGGATTTATCCCAGGGATGCAAGGATTCTTCAATATACACAAATCAATCAATGTGATACACCATATTAACAAATTGAAGAATAAGAGCCATATGATCATCTCAATAGATGCAGAAAAAGCTTTTGACAAAATTCAACACCCATTTATGATAAAAACTCTCCAGAAAGTGGGCATAGAGAGAACCTATCTCAACATAATAAAGGCCATGTATGAGAAACCCACAGCAAACATCATTCTCAATGGTGAAAAACTGAAAGCATTTTCTCTAAGATCAGGAACAAGACAAGGATGTCCACTCTCACCACTATTATTCAACATAGTTTTGGAAGTCCTAGCCATGACAATCAGAGAAGAAAAAGAAATAAAAGGAATACAAATTGGAAAAGAAGTAAAACTGTCACTGTTTGCAGATGACATGGTACTATACATAGAGAATCCTAAAGATGCCACCAGAAAACTACTAGAGCTAATCAATGAATTTGGTGAAGTTGCAGGTTACAAAATTAATGCACAGAAATCTCTTGCATTCCTGTACACTAATGATGAAAAATCTGAAAGAGAAATTAAGGAAACACTCCCATTTACCATTGCAACAAAAAGAATAAAATACCTAGGAATAAACCTACCTAGGGAGACAAAAGACCTGTATGCAGAAAACTATAAGACACTGCTGAGAGAAATTAAAGATCACACAAACAGATGGAGAAATATACCATGTTCTTGGATTGGAAGAATCAATATTGTGAAAATGACTATACTACCCAAAGCAATCTACAGATTCAATGCAATCCCTGTCAAATTACCAATGGCATTTTTTACAGAACTAGAAGAAAAAATCTTAAAATTTGTATGGAGACACAAAAGACCCTGAATAGCCAAAGCAGTCCTGAGGGAAAAAAACGGAGCTGGAGGAATCAGACTCCCTGACTTCAGACTATACTACAAAGCTAGTAATCAAGACAATATGGTACTGGCACAAAAACAGAAACATAGATCAGTGGAACAAGATAGAAAGCCCAGAGGTAAACCCATGCACCTATGGTCAACTAATCCTTGACAAAGGAGGCAAGGATATATAATGGAGAAAAGACAGTCTCTTCAATAAGTGGTGCTGGGAAAACTGGACAGCTACATGTAAAAGAATGAAATTAGAACACTCCCTAACACCATACACAAAAATAAACTCAAAATGGATTCGAGACCTAAATGTAAGACCAGACACTATAAAACTCTTAGAGGAAAACATAGGAAGAACACTCTTTGACATAAATCACAGCAAGATCTTTTTTGATCCACCTCCTAGAGTAATGGAAATAAAAACAAAAATAAACAAATGGAACCTAATGAAACTTCAAAGCTCATGCATAGCAAAGGAAACCATAAACAAGACGAAAAGACAACCCTCAGAATGGGAGAAAATATTTGCAAACGAATCAATGGACAAAGGATTAATCTCCAAAATATATAAACAGCTCTTGCAGCTCAATATTAAAAAAACAACCTAATCCAAAAATGGGCAGAAGACCTAAATAGACATTTCTCCAAAGAAGACATACAGATGGCCAAGAAGCACATGAAAAGCTGCTCAACATCACTAATTATTAGAGAAATGCAAATCAAAACTACAAAGAGGTATCACCTCACACCAGGTAGAATGGGCATCATCAGAAAATCTACAAACAACAAATGCTGGAGAGGGTGTGGAGAAAAGGGGACCCTCTTGCACTGTTGGTGAGCATGTAAATTGATAACAGCCACTATGGAGAACAGTATGGAGGTTCCTTAAAAAAGTAAAAATAGAATTACCATATGACCCAGCAATCCCACTACTGGGCATATACCCAGAGAAAACCGTAATTCAAAAAGACACATACACCCCAATGTTCATTGCAGCACTATTTACAATAGCCAGGTCATGGAAGCAACCTAAATGCCCATCGGCAGACGAATGGATAAAGAAGTTGTGGTACATATATACAATGGAATATTACTCAGCCATAGAAGGGAACGAAATTGGGTCATTTGTAGAGACGTGGATGGATTTAGAGACTGTCATACAGAGTGAAGTAAGTCAGAAAGAGAAAAACAAATATCGTATATTAACACATATATGTGGAACCTAGAAAAATGGTACAGATGAACCAGTTTGCAGGGCAGAAATTGAGATACAGATGTAGAGAACAAACGTATGGACACGAAGAGGGGGAAGCAGCGGGGGGTGGGGGTGGTGGTGTGCTGAATTGGACGATTGGGATTGACATGTATACACTGATGTGTATAAAATTGATGACTAATAAGGACCTGCTGTATAAAAAAATAAATAAAATTCACAAATAAAAAAAAAAGTATCCAACTGTGTTTATAACCGTCTTGTCTGGATATATCTCTCTCAGTGTGTTGAAAATGGAGAATTGTTCGCCATGATTCCTTTGGGAAGAACTCTTAGAAATCTGGGGAGTCTCAGTCTTTTCAAGGTCAAGTAGTGCTTAACCCAAGTACCCCGTTTTCACCCCTTTAGTTGTCTGTTTCACTCTTCTGTGGAATCCTTTTTAGTTTCTGCATTTCTCTGAAACTATGAAGGTTAAGCAAAACTTTAAACTTAGGAAGAGAGAATCACTACTAAGTTTAGAGAAAAAGCTTACCTTCTGGCCCATGCATTTTATACTTCTATTAGCATTTTAAAATAAAACATATTAGATGTCAAAATAATGGCATTGTGTGGTGAGGTATCCAGCTGTATGTAACCAGCTTTTGACTGTAGCTAAAATATATTCCCTCTAATGCTTATACTCTGTGCTCTTTCCTTTGGAATTTAGTCCTAATTCAGATGGATTCATGCCTTTCCCCCTATAATTACTTTTAGTTCTTTCCTTATCTTTCTTTTCTTTTTAATAAATTTATTTTATTTATTTATTTTTGGCTGCGTTGGGTCTTCATTGCTGTGTGCGGGCTTTCTCTAGTTGTGGCAAGCAGGGGCTACTCTTTGTTGTGGTGCTTGAGCTTCTTATTGCAGTGGCTTCTCTTGTTGCAGAGCACAGGCTCTAGGCACGTGGGCTTCAGTAGTTGTGGCATGTGGGCTCAGTAGTTGTGGCTCGCAGGCTCTAGAGCACAGCCTCAATAGCTGTGGTGCACGGGCTTAGTTGCTCCGTGGCATGTGGGATCTTCCCAGACCAGGACTCAAACCTGCGTCCCCTGCATTGGCAGGCAGATTCTTAACCACTGCACCACCAGGGAAGCCCTCCTTATCTTTCCATTTGCTCTGTGTGCACTCCCCTTCCCCATTGATGTCATCAGCTCTGGACACTGGGTATCAAGTCATGCACCAAGGTAGTAGGAAGAAGGTAGGATCAGTTTTAGGGTGACCACTAGATCTTGTTCTCCACTTTAAGCTATAGAACAGGTTTCTGTCACATGGCAAAGACCCATCTCCTTCAGCACTTAGGAGTCTGTGTGATATTTTTGAGTAATTTATAACCAGTCGCGTTTGTGATTGTTATGTGAGACACAATCAGTAACACTTTTTTATTTCTCCGAGACAGGGATTTCTCTTTTCCTCTATCACCTTCTATTAATTTTTGAAAGTCTTGTTAAGGATAAACTATACACTTTATTGGTCTCTGGTTAATCAGGGACAGCCCCTGCCAAGGTGGCAGCAAAAGAGGAGAAAGTGGTAGTTAGGAATCATTGAAGATGCTGTCTATGTGCTCGTGGGCAGAAGGCAGTTCTCATTTGGTTTTTCTATTTCAAGAGAGTTCTCTAAGCTCAGAAAATCTACCACATGAGAGTAACATCAGGTGGTCCCTCTTTGGGCCAGTAACAGAGAGTCTGTTACTGACTATGAGACACTTGAGTGGCACAGGGCTTCCCAGTGCCTGCCCCAGAGCCTGAGCTCTTGGCAATTCCCAGAGATTCTTGATGTAAAGCACCCGATCCCCCAGACTTTGAGAGGTAGGCTCAAAGTTTCATTAAAGGGCATATAACATCCAGGCTTTTCCTCATCATTAGAGTCTCCCCTCAGAGATTCTTTGGGTCTAAGCGCAGGGCTGAGCCATTGCCTAGGAGTCTCAGCAAAGCCCTGCCCTTTTATCAGGCTCCATTGTGGATTCAAAAATGGATCTTCACAAATTTTAGGACTTTTTCAAAGTGTGAGTCCTTTTCAAGCATTTTTCCTATCTCCAGAGGAAGTGGGATCTGG